>NC_090927.1:1133107442-1133732442 GCF_040938575.1 Ambystoma mexicanum
TTTTTCGAGCTTAAACCATGTGCTTGTGCTCATTTAAATGCCGATGATGAGTCTAGCAGTGGTTCTGTATTGGAGGTGAACTGCCAAGGATGGCTGCTGGGTGGTACTATGGCATGATTGGTTTATGGCTTAACTGAAATTGACTATTTCAATTTCAAATTTGAGGTGAAGCGTTATGTTTATGCCTTTTTGTACCCACCATAACATTGATGCTGTTTCGCTAGCACATGGCATAGTTAAGGTTAAAGTAAAGTCTCAATGGAGTTCCAGAAAATAAGTTTTCTTAATATCTTTTGAACTCTTCTATGAAACAATCTGAAATTATTCCACACTAAAAATTAGCGGTAGCTAGCTACCTCTGTTTGCAAAATCAAAATTTCAGAATTTTCCATGACATACAAAAAATATTTACTTTGATTGTGTTCGGAACACGTTCTAACATCAGGTTTTCCCAAAGAAAAAAAAAGATTTTTCCCCAAAATATCTTGAAATTGACCGCTTCAATTTCCCCAATTTTTTGCATGCACATAGATTTCATCAGGAACTGGTGCACTGAATAAAAATATTTAAATCAACTTGCCCAATTTTGAGCTACTAGTGTTTTAAGATTTGTCTATTTTTGGGGCATGCCCAGAATGAATGTGCATCTTTCAAATTAACTGTTGTAAGATTTGCATGAGTTTCACAGTTCATACATTATGCCTGCAGTGCACAAGTGGCCCGCAGGCCAAAAGTGGCCCTCCATTCCGCGATATGTGGCCCATCAAAAGTGTTTACTTTTCTAATGAGATACACCCACTTCAAGCAGCTGGACAAATTTCATTACATAAGTAAAAAAACAGTTTGCCTGGGACCTTTGCTTGCTCTCTTTTGGTTCATTACACACCTAACATGCCTCGTAAAATGTATAAGTACGTAATGTGTCTGCTGAGCCAAATGAGGACCAGCAATGTTGGTAAAGAGGCTCTTGCCGGCTGAACTTTTCCAGAATTTAAACCCTGCCTAGTTGAACAAACTCTGCAAATCCACATTCCGCCATTGCTCATGCCACCAATATCTCTGTGACTCTCCCAGCCCCATCCAGGCAGGACCCAGCGTTTGGTTGTAACGCACGTGAGATTTCTCATGCTCTTGCAGAGCCAAGAGGACACTGCATGGTGTTCTCCTGCTCGAAGTGGGTCTTAAAGCCATGCTCCTTCCGTCAGGCACAAAGCTTCCAGACTAACTGCATAGCAGAGAAGGCCGGTTGAAGGGAGGCGCAGTCACGTGGTGGTCGTACAAATCAGACCAGCAATGCAGGACACTGAAGGAAGGACCACTGGACTGCTCCTGCAGAACAGAGCAGCGCATCCTAGGGGTGTGTGCATGAACCGCAGCAGACCTGCCACATGTTATGTATTGTTATGTTATATGGCATTTGCATACTGTGAAGGCATCATGAGTCAGACACAGACAACAGGTTCACATTTCTCTAAAAAACGTTATGCAACCTAAAAGGCAGGATGGAGTAATGCCTAATTTGCCCTATGTTAAGGTGGGATTTCCCTGCCTAAAGAAAACTAAGAATAGTCTTTGTCAGGAGGTCCAAAGTAAAACATCTGTCTGTCCAAAACCTATACTTGTCCTCACAACAAGCGGCATACAATGTGTAGGGATGTCAGCAAAAAAGTAATAGTGTTCAAATTACAGTTTAGCGCCTCTTGACTTGTAATCAGCTCCTCTTCCCCAAGTTCAAAGTAGTTCATCAAATACAGCGGTTCCTTTCCCCAAGAGGTCAAATCTTCCAGCTTTTAAACAAAGAGTTCAATATCACAACAAGATCTTTTACACAACACAAGCATCTTTACAGGTGTTCTTCAGCAACTTTTTCAAGTCAGGGGGCCCCGATCTAGATGCAGTTGTCGGGACACACAGTCCACCATCACAGGTAACGCAACCAGTACCCTGGATTGACTGCTTTTCCTTTACTGCCAGTCCACTGCTTCTTCACAGCAGTGAGGTCTGCTTTAGTGACCTGTGTTACACCCTCCCGACACTGTATTGTGGCTTGTTTAACCACCTTGCGCTTGTTACACCTTCTTATGTTTCAATCTTTCACATATCAATCTTATGTTCACAATCTTGTTTTTCACCCCTCTCAATATCCCAGAGTATCCCTAAATTGGCTTCATTTCTTTCAGTATTCAAAATGATTTAGTTTCAATTCATTCATTGAAATAAATGTTTTCACTTTGTTGGAATTTAAAAATGCCTTGTTTTGGTTAAATTATATCATTGCCTGCCAGCTCGGTGTTCCCGCTTTCTGGATTGCACTCACCAGTCGGTCTTACGGCTCCTTGTAAGTTCTTCTACCTCCATGGTTTCTGTTTCTCTGTGTGGCAGCTCGCGTCTTCTTCCGGCGGTCTTCTTGTGGCTCATGCATACCCAGCAGCGCTTCCTCGACGACGCATGATACTCACAACCTCTTGTCTCTGTGCTGACAGCCTCCTTCTCATGGCTTTCCACTGGTCTCCAACTCATATGCCTTCGCACCCGCTGCATATACTCTGCTCTGCTTCACGGGTCCTGAGCACTCATCCTGCCACGCTGCCACACCGGAAAGGTCCCCTTTCACCCAGCTGACCGGTCTCCCACAGCTGACTGTGCTCCTCCAGCTGACTCCATTTGGCTTGGGCTTCCAGTTTTTAAATTTCTCGCCTACATTTCTATTACAAAAAGCACTAGAACGCTCACCAATGAAGCAGCAGCCCTGCCCTGCTCCTGTTGTCCCCCTCCTTGTCCCAGTACTTGGCTGGGGTGGATAAATGTTTGTTTTTTCAAAATGAGGATGTGTTTGTCTAGTTGACCTCTTCTTCTGATCCCAGCACCATACTGGTGTCATTTGGGTAATATTTTAGGGGGATCACAAGGAAAGGGCTGACAAAAGCCTATGAAGGCTTGAGCGATGGAGGGTTCATGGTGAAAGAGAAATGGGGGATACCACGTCTCACCTAAGGACATCCTCTCCCCACTCCCCAGGTCTCCTCCATCCAGGTGATCCTCCCTCACATATCCACCACCAAGGTCGGGATCCAAAAGCGATTGCCTTTCTCTGGCCACCTGAGAAGAGGAAACTGGGTGAAAAGAAGTGAGGACACCCTCAGGTTCCTCAGAATAACGCCTAGTGCCATTGAAATGGCCTCAAATCACTGTGGGGTGAATGCCTTGGAGAACCAAGGTTCGAGATGTGAGATTTGAAGGCATTTTCTACAATGCATGTGTACATTTCTTGCCAGTTTGAAGGTCGGAAGGGGTAGTAAAGTCCATGTTAGCGACCCACGGAGCTCAGGATAGTGGATGGGTGCTGTGATAGACTGTCAGGCAAGTAAGCGAGTCAAGGAGACTGATTATGTAAACAGCTGGAACACATTTGTTAATGGGACTCAGTTGGATTCTATTGGCAGAGGTGATATTTGTGTTGTGAAGTCGAGCAGTGAATAATTGCAGGTGTATGTGGATGGGTGGCTGTGCCCCAGGAGGGATACAGCTAATTTCCATTGTGAAGTAGAACTATACGCACCAGAGAATCATTGCCGATAGCTAGTTACCCTGATGTTGTGCAGATTGTATCATAGGTTTAACTTGAATCCTTTCGGAGTGGGCTAGGTAACTACATTGTGCTCTGCTCAGGTGACTCATCAGACCTGCCTTCCTGTCTGGGTTTGATAGTTCACCAAGGAAAATGACTTGGTCAGTGATGATGCATAAAGGAAGAGCCAGGTCTTGAGAGGTGTACAGAAAGCCAGGTGATCCTCTATGCGGCGGATGCTGAATTAAATCAAGTTCCATATAGTGCAAGCTTGGACAGAGAAAGAGGATCCCCCTAGTTTGGTTGATTTTGCGACTGTGGTGACAAGGAGGAGAGCTGTGCCAGATCTCAGGTTTCTGGTGGGCCTGTAGGGTGTGAGTTTGTGTTGCAAATGTTCTGGCCCTCTGTTGTGCTCTGTGGGTGATGCATATTGCCTTGAAGGTGGATTGTCCCTCAATTGGCAGCCAATGAAAGGTGTGTGTGATGTGTTCTCTGGTGCCTAGGACAAGAAGGAGTCTTGCTGCAGTGTTATGTACATGTGGAAGAACTCTTGCAGGAGAAAAAGGAGGACTGCAAGGGGGTGCGGATGGTAACCAGAGGTAGGTGGGAGCAAGATCCTGGAGTGTTGATAACAGGGGGTGGTGGAAACACACCCCTTCAAGCAACATGATCCCAGAACCCCTTGGCATAGCAATGTATGTGTGAGAGAGAGAGAGAAAGGGTGATAATGTGAGAAAGGGAAAAGTAGAGAGAGCGTGGGAGTAAGTGAGATACAGAAAAGGATGACAAAGAGATAGGGAGAGTAAAGGAGAAGCGAGCGAGGGAGGAAAGACAGCGATGAAGAAAGACAAAGACATAAGAGAGAGTGAGCAAGTGGTAGAGAAGAGAAGGGAGAGATATACATACAGAGAGAGAGATAAAAATAGTAACATAGGGAGAGAGAGAAAGAGAGGAAGAAAGGAAGAGATAGAAAGACAGAAATAGAGAGAGACAGAAATAGTAAAAAAGGGAGGGATGGAAAGAACAAGAGGGAGAGGGAAAAGAAAGATGGAATGAGAAAGAGACATAAAAAGTAACATAAGGACAGAGAGAGGAAGAGGGGAGCAAAAGAAATACAGAAAGAGAGAGAGCAAGACAGAAATATTAATATAGGAAGAGAGAGAGAGAGAGAGAGAGAAAGAGAGGAAGAGAACGACAGAAAGAAAGCGAGAGAGTGTCTGAAATAGTAACAGGGAGGGAGAGAGAGACAGAGAGGGAGAAAGTGAGGAAGAAGGGACGAGATAGAACAACAGAAAAAGAGAGAGACAGAAATAGTAACATAGAACGAGAGAAAGAGAGGAAGCGGGGTGGAAAAGAAAGAGTGATAGGGAGAGAGAGACAACGAGAAATTCAGGGAGAGAGAGAGACTGAATGCAGCAATGAGCAGCAGCTGAAGATAAATATGCGAAGATGGTAACAACATGGAAACACTTTGGTCCTCATTACGAGGTATGCCGGTAAGGCAAAAACGATGCCGGTGTGGTAATACCAGCATCGTTTACCGTCCTGTTGCATTCCGACCTGCAAACCCGGTATTAGCAGCACACTAAACAACGGTGTCGCTAATAGCGGCATAGACAGGTACACGTGCCCCTTCAGGGAGCAAATACCGGCATGCCGGTAATAGGGGGTAATTCCAACCCACGCATACATGCAAATACCGGCATTGAGAAGCCAGTAATCACGGCATGCCCATACAGGCATCTCGGACCACCTGCAAACAGCAAGCAGGATACAAGGCAGCTGCCACAGGTGCACACAATCCCCACAGGTGGAGTCAATGGAGGCTGTGCCAGTATAAACTGAGCACACCCACACACCACAACCCCCCCACAGGTGTAGGCAATGTAGAGTGGCCCAGTACAAAAGGAGCACACCTACATACCACACCCCTTCCTACACTAAAATGCTACCACTAGCAGTTGCAATCATGGCACTGGAGGACATGCCTATACTGCTACAACTACAGCAACAACAGCAACAACTACAGCATCAAGAACAGGCTGCACAGAGGAGACGCAGGAGGAGAAGGAGGGTGAGATAGGCCCAGCAATTACCACCAGCGCAGCCACCAGTGCCTCGTAGGCAGCCACCAATCCCTCGCACCAGACCCAGCCCATTCAACCTAACCCCTGAGCAGATCCACACCCTGTACCGGTTGGACCATGACACCATCACCACCATAGTGGACATGATACAGAACGACATTGCCAGCCACATAGGACTACGCCCTGCCATCCCCCCACTACTAAAGGTGGTGTCTGTGCTACACTTCCTGGCCACAAGAACCTACCAACACACAGTGGGCCAGCTGCATGGCATTTCACAACCACTATTTTCACTCATGCTGAACCAAGTGCTGGATGCCCTCCTGAAGCACGCAAGCACCCACATATCCCTACCACGGACTGCCCAGGAGATAGCCGAAACCAAAGTAGGCTTCCATGCACTGGCAGGCCTGCCCATTTGTGTCGGTGCCATCGACTGCACCCATGTGGAATTGGTAGTCCCCCATGCCATAGAGGCGGTGTACCGCAATCGCAAGCAATACCACTCCATCAATGTGCAAATGCTATGTGACTCCAGGAAGATCATCACCCATTGCTGCGCCCGATTTCCTGGATCAACACATGATGCCATGTTACTGGGTAATTCCACGCTACCCCATCACATGGAGCGACATGCCGGACCATGTGCCTGGCTGCTTGGTGAGTTGCACAACCGTCCCATGGCAGTGCTTTGGGGTACTGATGTGTGGGGATGCATAAGGGGGGGAATACTGTACCTGTGTCGGAATAGCCGGTGATTGGAGAATGCATGCAGAGCCAAACACTCCTGACCTGAACCAGTCAAACGGTACATGACACTTCACTGGGCCACATATCACAAATAATGCATATCGATGAGAACAAGTAAGAGGCACAACCATGCCACCATGGTGATGGCAAGCAATGCATGAATGAACATGATGGCAAGTGTGGCAATGTGGGCAGTGTGACCATGCATAGTGAATAATGAACAGCATGAATTGGAGTCAAAATATTGTTGCACTACCACAGCATATCTGCCTCAGCATGCATGATTACACCCTGCATCATCTATTGAACGCCATCCAGACTACCACACCTCATGACAGTATAGATTGCACCTAGATAACATTTTTTCATGCTTACAGGGACATGTGCATGGCCACACCAAATAGCTGCCGCCATGACTCTGCTCCCTGAATGTGACAGTTCAGAGTGACACACACCTATTTGAATCTGCTTGCAGCTGATGGAGGATATCCCTTGAGGCCGTGGCTACTCACCCCTGTGCGTAACCCGCAGAACAGCCATGAGGAGGAGTACAATCGTGTGCACACCCGTACCCGTGTTGTGATTGAGCAGACCTTTGGCCTGTTGAAGGGGCGGTTCCGCTGCCTCAGCAGGTCTGGTGGGGCACTCCTATATAGGCCTGAGAAGGTGGCAAAGATCACCATGGCCTGTGTCATGCTGACAACATGTGCGTCCGGAGAAATGTACCACTGCCACCTGACATTGACATGCATGGGCCGGGTGAGGATGATGAGGATGGAGACGGAGGTGAAGTAGCCCCCCTGCCAGTACGTGATGCACGGGATGACCATGCTGTACGCCAAGCACTAATTCACGAATACTTCTGCAACACAGGGACTATGAAAGACTTGTGTCAATCAGACACTGGGCCAATGTGGACATGCACACAGGGAATGTTGGGAGTTGGGCACTGAACACCGTACCACATTAAATGGATGCACACAAAAATAAAAATGTCCAGCCATGGATTTTTCTTATCACAACATGTGTATTATTTACAACAGCAATAATGTGCCCACCCCCCCCTCCCAGACTCCCCCAACAAACTCCCTGTCCCCCCCAACAAACTCCCCGACCCCCCAACAAACACCAACACCCCCAATAGACTCCACAAGATGCACCCCTTCACCCCCAACCTTGTGTCCCACTACCATTGTCCCCCCATACTACTTCCGGGACTTCTTCCTGTCCAGAGGCGGCATTTCAGTGTGCCTTGCACTCCTATGTGTGTGGCGCACTGGGCTGGTGGGGACAGATGAAGCTGGTGTGGAGGTAGTGATTCGCTGGCAGGTTCCACACCTCCTGCAAGCCGTGGCTGCTGCATATGAAGCAGCATTGAGGTCAGCACCTGTGTCACTGCCCCCAGGCAGTCCCTCATTAGCCGAGCCGATGCATTGACAGCGGCTGTGTTTGCTTCGATGGCCGCTGTGGTCCCTGCAATTGCTGTGGCAACACCCCGCCTGGTTTCCTCCCCTTCCGCTATGTACTGGCGGAGTAGGTCTAACATGGCCTCCTGTTGGGCCCCCACCATCGACAATCGTGTCTCCAGGGTTTTGGAGGGGGCTGGAGTGGTGGGTTGTGCAGTCACGTGGATGGCATTTTCAGAAATGGACTCCACAGAGGTGGGTAGGTCACAGTCACAGAGGCAGGGATCAACTTCACTGCAGGTGGGTGACTGCAGGTGTTGGGGCGAGAGGGTGGGCACGGGGCTCGGGGTGGCCGGGAACGTCACCTTGGTGTCTCCCTCAGGCTCCACACTGGAATCAAGTTCTTCCCCAGAGGAGGCGGGTGCTTCCAGGGACTCCGCTTGGACAGGTGTGGGTGTGGCCTGCTTGTGTCCAGCGGAGGTGGTGGTTGCCCTCTTACGGTGTGAGGTGGATGCCCTTGCAGTTGTCTCCTGGGTTGCTTCTTCCTCATCAGTGCCTGGGGGGGTAGAAGAGATGCAGGGCATCAGTGATGGTGTGACATGGCAGTGGCGGTGCTGTTCATTATTCATTTGATCATGCTTTCATGTCTTACAGGTGTGTCACGCAGGGTATTCAGAGGGGGCATGTAAGCATTCACTGCATGGCAGGTGGCATGCCGTTGATTTTGGGTTTGTGTGAAGTATCACATGGGCAAGCTCCAGGTGTGTTGGCTGTGTGTTGGTTAAGGGATGGGCACTCAGCATGCATTTCAGTGTGGCAGCGTTTGGCCTGCCATCTGTATTTGGGTATGGCCATGTGGGTGTTGGGACATGCATTGCCTTGCCTAGACTCTCTACCACTTCACTTGTGCTACTTCATGGTCTCCCCTACAGGGAACTGCAGGGTCACTCACCTCCTTCCGCGGTTGATGCCGCACCCGTCTCCATCTCGCATAATCCCTCGATGGACTCAGGACTGATGAATCTGCTGGCCGTCTCCTCCCAGGGCATCAATTTGGCAGGGGGGTGGGCATCCCCGCCTGTGGCCATGGCCTCCCTCCGATTGGTGGCCATGATATTGCGTACCCTCAACCGGAGGTCATCCCACCGCTTCCTGCAGTCCCTCACACTGCGCGGGGTGGGACCTACGGCTGATACCTTGAGGGCTACCTCCTGCCAGATTTGCCTCTTTTGTTGCTACACCTCCCGCTTCTTGTCGTGGGATTGTATTGTGTCTGCATGTGCAGCTAGAGTGTCTGCTAATATGGTGAGCTCTGCGTCTGAGTAACGCTGTTTACGCAGCCGGGGGTTGGTCTTCCTGGTAGCCTTTGACATCCTCTATGGATTTCCACTGTGCTCTCCGAGTATCGACTGGTGGTTATGGAGGATGGCAATGGATTGTGTTTTTAAAGATGGCCACCGGCCCATTTCCCGTTCCTGCGCGATGACGTAATTTCCGGGTCTGTTTTTTTGCGAATACGGTATTACCATGCCGGTATTACCATGCCGGTATTTAGGGGTTGGTATGAGGCGGTACCGCTATGGGCGGGTCCCGCGATGCCGGTATAGGGGAGTTGGAGGCCCTTTAGTGGCATGGCGGCATTGCCACTACCGGCATGGGGGGACGCGCGTGCTCGCACACTCGTAATCACCCGCTATTAGCGGGTTCATACGAACACGGACCCGCTCATTCCGACATGGCGGTAATTAACCCGGTTTTACCGGGCAACTCGTAATGAGGCCCTTTGTGTTCAATTGGGTGAAATAAATGGTACTGAATGCAAGTTGCAGCCCTCTTGCAAATGAAGTGTTCACTGCTGGTGATAATCTAGCATGGGGGATGTTTGGGGGATTGTTTACCGGTAATCTTCATTTCTTGTAGTCCAGCCCACTGTACACACCTTTGAATATACATACAGGCCTGAGAGAAAAACAGTTCTGCACCCTTGCATTACACCATTAGATCTCCTGAAAACTCAGGGCTCACTTTGATGTCATTTTCCAGGAGATGTAATTAATGTGCACAAACTGTACAAAGAAGCATGTGTTTTACAGTAAGTAACACACTTTACATAAGATAACTTACATCAAAGTCAGGACTGACCTTGATGTCACTTTTCAGGAGATGTAATGAATAGACATCTAATACAAACTGTGCATAGAGGCATAAGAATTTCCCAATTCATACATTACGCTTTTACGCCATTACATCTCCTGAATATTCACATGATAGTCAGTGCTGACTTTGATGCCAGTTTTCATGAGATGTACAGTGTCTGTCAAGGCTGGGCTACTGCAACAGCCTCTTTCTAAATCTGCCTGCCTCTACTCTTCGCCCTTTACAACTGTAAAGACTGGAGGGGGCTAGCTGTACTTCTGACCCCTATATGGTAGGTTAAAGGCACAGAACAACCCCAGCAAGGCTCTCAATTTGGTAAACATGGACAAGCAGCCAGGCTTAACCTTCAGGAGGTGATGCAGGCAGGTTCTTAAGTACAGTGTTTCTCCAAAGCCCCCACAAAGGAATGTCCACACACAATGTTAGATGATAACATAGCTTCTTTATATAAAATAAGGTTGCTATCTCTACCAACAGAATACACATATAAATAACATCACTTTGTACATGGAACAACTTATTCAGAGAATGGTAAATATATGCACTCTATGTGGTACCACACACTACTTAACTTCAGTAAGAACTGCACTAACGGCAGAGAGTTTTAAATGGCAGGTGAATTCTTAAATAGGGTGTAACCAGCATAGAATAGGAAAGAAAGGCAGGTTAGTTAGGAACAGTGGCAGAATGTTATCTTTAAGCTAGACAAGTAATTCTGAGTGAAGTTCCCCCCACCTGAGCAACCTGTAATAGAACAGTTAGGGAGTAACGTATGTTGTCTTTTACAGGCCAGTCCAATATTGTTCAATAACATTTGTGCTTTCTTTTAAAAGTACCTGAGAGGCCACAGGAGAACAGGATCCAAGATGAATCAGGGACCCCTGGACGACTCCTGAGGCTAGAAGATGCTCTTCCTCATCACAGTACCGTTGGTGCCTTGGCATGCAAAGTGGCAGAGTTTCTTGACTTTACTCGATGATTCCCTCAGAGGATGGACCCCCTTTGGAAGAAGGATCCACTGGGATGCTGAGTCCAAGAATAAAAAGGAACCAAAGTCTTTCAGAATGGCAGCATTTTGGCTCTTCGCAGTGCTCTCCTTTGGTCGATGATTTCTCTGACTGTAGAGATCCTGTGAAGAAGAAACTTGCTGTGATCTCCTTAAAGGCTTGGTGGATGAAGATAAGACCCCTGAGAACCTTCATTGACTTCTGGTGGCGACGAGTGCATTTGGTCACTTTTGGTGTTTGGTTACAGAATATTGAGTTTGCTCAACTTTTGGTTCTTCAGTGCTGCAGCTTCAACATGGATATCTGGACAGTTTATGGTGACCTGGACTGGGCCACTGGTTTGGACCGCAGACCCTAACCAAGTCTGGACCCTTGGGACAACTTTAATGTTTAAATGTTATTCTTATTCCTGCAGAGCAAAAAGAAGAAGAAGGACCAGGCTTATAAATGCCCCAGGAACCCCTTCAAGTTGCTTAAACTTGATCGCACATACCAGTGTTAGCTCACTCGAATATCAGGAGTTTCTTATTCTAAATCTCCAGTGGTCATCTCATGGGTTTTTGAATGAAGGATCATCATCTTATTAATGGGTCTCCTGTATCGGGGTAATATACACACCCATTTTAATGTTAGTGAAATGCGGTTGGAGCTTATTGGAACTGTGGATCTCTGCGCTAGGTTGTGAGTCTTTGTTGGTACTTGATTTATGGTGGACAGGTTATCTCCAGCTGCCTGAATGTGGTTTTTCAAATGGACAGAGCTCCTGCAGTCCAAGTTCTGAGAATATACTTTTTGTTGGGATTGGAACCCTGTTGTACACTGCCACTGGATCAGGTTGTGCCCGTTGTCAATTGACAGTACGTTAGTTCATTCCTCAATAATATTTGACACCTTTCAGGCTTTGAGAAGGTATTGATTTTTATTTTGTCATTTGGTCAAATATGCTGATAGGTTAGCATTGGTTGTCACTTGTGTGACATACATCCTAGTAGGTACATTCCTCAAAATGCAAATAATAAAATACATGCTTTAGATTTAGGTGCCGACACGTGTTTCAACCAATGGTTTTTCTCAAGGCTGTGCAATTTGGTGAGGTGGGTGTTGTGGTGCAGAGTGATACTGACATGTAGTGCCATTTGTGTTGAAGTCATCATACAAGTAGAGAGACCAGTTGCAATTAGTTAACATTGGGTACACAAATAATGTACAGTTTATGTAGTATTCACATTTCAGTAAATCACAGTTAACTGTATGCCATATTCCATAATTTTTACATGTGAGTGACATATAGTTGTGATGGACACAGGTTGTTTGCATGATTATTCATTTTCATGTATAGTACCATGGTAATTTAAAAGTCATTTGGATAGTTACATGATTGTTAATTTACATTTTATAGTCCTATCAATGCATTGCATTTAAAAGGCAAGCCGGATTTCGTGTGGGAAGAAGGGGAGAATTTCCATAAGTATGTTAGTTGTTTGCTGTGACTAGTAAAATGGTTAATTGGTATGGGTATTGCTTACCAAGTTGAGCTAATTAAGGTGTCCCATGTGGTGGTGTTTGGGGCGCGATTCCAATTGATGTCCAATTGTTTGGGTCTGTTTGGTACAAGGTCTTAGAGGTAGCGACTTGGAGACCCGGTTGGCACTTCATGTGGTTTTGCAAGCATTTATAAAAATACATTCAGTTCATGGTCAGAGTTTAGACCCAACAATGAGACCGACATCTTGGCAAAGTCGGAGTAGAAGTTCAATTGTCAATTTCCTACAGGAATGGCACTCTGTTCATAATGGTAATGCACACAAAACATCTGGTTACCGAGGATGGCACAGACCCAAATGCTTGTATACAATGGATATAGTAAGGAAGCACTGAAACAGAGAGAACTCCAGCTGAATTTACTCAGCGCAGAGTCTTTAAGAGAGAATTATTTCCTCGGCAGCCCTCACTCTGCAACCAGATCCCAACCACAACAAGGCACACCCGGCCAGCCGTGCTTCTCGGGTCACTGCACCCAGGGCCTTCCCACAGTAGAAAAGCCACCTTACCAACAGCCCAAGGGCACCCGACACCATGATAGCGTGCATCAGCCTCACAGGCACTCTCCATCACACCAACTAGTGCACAGGGCTACCAGGGCACTCCATGCACTTCCCTAGCCAGCCACCCATATGCGGGCAGGCAAGCACTATTTCAACATCATTGTTTCCGTCCTCAGATGCTATCCAGCCAACCACTTCGAACCACCAAGACAGAGGCCCACACGGGACACCTTAATTAACTCAACTTGGCAGACCAATTAACCATTTTATGAGCCACATCAAACAACTAACAAGATACTTATGGAAATTCTCCCCCTCTTCTTCTTCCCACACGAAATCCGGCTTGCCTTTTACATGCAATGTATTGATCAGACTATAAAATGTAAATTAACAATCATGTAACTATCCAAATGACTTTTAAATTACCATGGCGCAATAGATGCAAATGAATAACAATTTTAATGTTACATACTGGTCGGAAAAGTATATTTAAAGCATCCACGTTATGTATTCCTCATAAATTCATTTATGATTTAGCCTTACCTTGCGCTGATGTAAATAGTCGCAGGTATTGATTCATATTATTTCGGTTGCTTCTTAGTAAAGTCAAAACCTGTTGGATGTATTCAAATCATGCTTCAATCGTTTTTCAATTTCTGAAAATAAAGTGAAAATACCTGTTTCTCCTCACTGTTTGTTCGCATAATCAATGTCCCACACAGCAATTCGCTTATTCCCAATAGACTACACTAAATGTAGCGTACGTTATGTATTCTCTTGTTATTTCGGAGTAGCCCCGAACTAGTGATAACATTTCGCTTTGTGCTGTTAAATAGGTTTAAGTGTATTTTGCCAGATGCACCATATGTTTGTTACTCTTGCACTTACATATTACTTCGCTATAACTGAAAAATGCCTCGTGGTTAGCGTCACTCACACGGGCATATTGCATGTCTTACCTTGCTGTTGTAACTTCCTGATTCCTCACTTTCATATATGTCTGTATCATACGCGGTCGCAACAAAGTGAGCTTCTGCGGAACTCACTGATGGGCGTCCGAGGTTCTGCTCGCAATCACGGCACCTGATGTATTAGAGAAACTTTGTTCACGGAAAGAGGACTCGCAGATTTCATGGCACAGAACGAATGGAACAGAAACACGGGGCACATTTCTCCCGGTCTAACATAATCATTTATTGTGAGTCCAAGATTTTGCAGTCCCTGTTTGATTTCCTGATGAATACATAAGCTGCATCTGAGTAATAACGTCCTTTATTATGATAGTAAGTACTGCTGGGACATACAGTTTTTGTTTATAGTCCTTGCCGTACTACCATATTTTTCAGTCCAATATTATGATCCCCTGTGCGATCTGAATGCCACAAGGCCTAGTAAGATTGTTGTTTTGTCCTCCTTCTGTCTTCCTTTCCATGTCTTGTCGCTCCTAGAAACACTTGTGTACACGCACGTTATAAATGACTTATATCATATCATTGCATACTAAATGTAAATGTCCCTCTTGTATTTATTTAAATGGCACATCAACCTTAGAATATGTATATATAGGTCATACAACTATGACACACACATCTATGAAACACACTCCTACGACACCGTTTTATGACACCCTGCAACGACACAAGCTCTTATGGCAAAAGCTCCTAGGACACAAACACCCACGACACATGTTCCTATGACACACACATCTCTGACACATACACCCATGACACACGCACCTACGACACATGGTCCTATGACATGTGCTCCTATAACGTGCACAACTATGACACGGGCCCCTGCATCATGGGCACTTATGATATTTCATTTAAATATAATACAGCATCTGAGTTATTAATAAAGTGTGTTATGTTGTTACCTTATTTGCAATGTTGGTAAACTTTCAAATGTTTGTTGGTTATATATATATATATCCTACATACATCTCCATCATCCCTGGGTGCTGGAAATGAATTGGGGACCTCAAACTCAAACCTATATCTGGTTAGAAACATAATTGTTTCATTTACCAAAGCAATGTTTCCCTATGTTTAATAGTTCAAAACTTTACTGTTTTACGGCAGAGCAAAGAAATAGTATTTGACAAGGCCACAACTTCATCTTAAGGTGCTCCCGAAATTGCCAATTGAAGACAGTTTTCTCAAGTGGGCGCTTTTTGGTCATTTTTCATGCACACGCCTTAGAGTGTTTTGAAATGTGAGCTGGTAGATTAAAGTGCCTGAATATCATCTCGCATTTGAGATTTTAAATCAATTTGATTATTTCTGTAGAGTGGGCTGCAAACAAAATGCAGACAAATAGTTGTATCAGACTGTTCTCCAGATGAAGACATGACAATCAATGCATGTCCAAACACATTTTTTTCAAAACTGAATAATAGGGAAGTACATATATTTTAAGACACATTAGATTGTGACGAGTAATTGCCTCTTCTTATGTGAGAATTATAAACTAAGAGAACATTTACACAGAAGAAGAAAACAATCAGGCAAGACGTGTTGTCTTGTTGTTGCAAGTATTATAGCGCAATAAAGAAGTAATACAAATGTGGGAATATAAATGCTGCACACTTAGTATCATCCTAATTTTTAATTTGTTTCTGAAAATGTGCACCCATTGTCAATAATGATAATTTTTTGTTTCAGAAAATGACAATTAATTGGTATCACCTTTACAGTGAAATACATTGCACATTACAAATGCAAGTTGTAGAGAATTGTTGTAAAAATCTACATGCATTAATCTTTGTTTTGTTCATAATGAATGTATTAATTAACCCAAAATAGCACTTTGTCTTTGTGTTTGTTGATCAAGGTTAGTTGCAATATTGAAAAAACAATCGTGTGCAGCATCTTGTAAACAAGATTTGTACATATGTGTTCAGTTTCCAAGTTGTTTTTCATTTCGGGCCCAATTCATGGAATAATCTGTGTGTAAAAAGGGCAAATTGCGCGCCAAAACAGGTGCAAAAACGCACGTTTACCGATTCACGGAACACATTGCGGCAGGCTTACCTGAGACGTGCGCAGAATCGGCACAGGATCAACACGTCACAGCGGCACTGCAAACGCCTTGCGCGAGACACCCATCGAAGGCGCATACCGCCTAACGCAGACAACTAAAAAGGGGGCGGCACACGTGGAATGGAGAACAAGGGTAAATGTGGGCGTTATGTGGGAAGTACCACAGTAAAATACTCGCAACGCCCACACGTGCTAAAAACACGCATTCATGGAATCGAACAGGGCTCACCGGCGCACAGCAAAAGACGCGCAAACCCGGAAACACGTCTGCCATGTGAAAGCTGGCGAAAGTGTCACTGCGCACCAAAAACAATGCATGAAAGTGTGTGCGAAAAATAAATGCGCGTATATAGCTACGATGAATGTACCATTTCTCGCAGCAGTGATCGCGGGACACCGCAGGAGGGGGAGAAGTATACCCAGGGCCGGCATTTATTTTACCCAGGACAGGCATTTTTGGGATGCCTGATGACCAGGGGCCTCATTACAAGTCAGGCGGAATGGGTTAACGGGCTCCGCTAATGATGGCGGGCCCATTAACACCATTCCGCCCGATTACGAGGTCTCCTTGCGGGACCCGGTAAGGACGCCTGGTAAAACAAGGCGTCGTTACCGGGTCCCGCGAGGGGAAGAGGGAGCTAACAACGGGCCGGTCGTAATCGGCCCGTTGCTAGCTCCCTCCCCCATTCCCATTGAGCCCTTTGGGGGATCAAATGGGAATGGGGAAGGTCCGGGTACCTGGAAGGAGGAATTACCGGGCCCTCCAAACTCGGAATGGCCCGGTAATTCCCCATTCAGGGAACCCGAACCCGGTTTTGGAAGCAGCCATGCGGCCAAAGCGGCATGGTTACTGCCAAAGCCGTAATGAGGCCCCAGGTCTATGGCAGGTATAGGTTTCCACCTCATATCATATTAGACCTGGTCACCGAGTGGGAGGATGACCTTACATCACCCACCCTGTGCTCCCAAGCACTGAGCCCTTGGAAAAGGTGCTCAATGTACTGCATTTTGCGGCCACTGTGTCATTTCAGCAGACAACTGCTATAGTTGGGGGTGTATCACAGTCCAGACAGTCACGCTGCCTACACCAGATGTTGACAATCATGACTGTGTGCTCCTCTGTCCGCAGGCACATATACATGCCCAGAACCCCAGCAGAAAGGCAGGCCATGGTCCAGGACTTTTATTGGGTGGCGCACTTCCCCAAAGTGCTTGGTGCCATCGATTGCACCCATGTGGCCCTAAGTCCACCTAGGGCCTCAGAGCACATCTATCACAATCACAAGCACTGGCATTCCATCAATGTGCAGGTTGTAAGTGATGCGAAGGGAATCATTAGCTCTGTATATTCCAACTATCCAGGGTCCACCCATGATAGTTTCATATTCAGAATGTCATTCCTATACCGGGACCTGGAAGCTGGGAGAAATGGCAACATATGGCTCATTGGTGAGTACAAATGGCCATGCACATACATGCATGTTAGACACAGACAAATAGACAAAGCCAACCAATGACAACCATTCTCACCTCCCCAGGGTACAGTGCCTACCCTCTGAGCACCTACATGATGACGCCAATACAGAACCCCACCACACCACCCCAGGTAAGATACAACGAAGCCCATATTGCAACTAGGGCCATAGTGGAGCTAACCTTCTGAGTGCTAAAGGTACGCTTCCGCTCCCTTCACCACTCTGCTGGACAGCTACTGTAAGCACCACCAGTAGTGTGCAGGATCATTGTGGCAGCATGTGTCCTTCACAACGTTGCAACACAGCATGGCGTACCGGTGGACATGGTGGTGCCCCCACATCCCCAAACACATGCGTGCCCACTGGGCATGGGAGGGGAAAGGGCACGTGGTGAGGCAGCCTGTAACCTGCTTGTGGGGCAATTTTTCTCCTAAAATCCAACCCCTGCGGAGTGCACACAGGCCTGGCACATTCCAGGTGATAATCGATGATGACAAAGGGACAATCAACTGCCCCAACCTTACCACCATGGGAATGTGTCCTTGGAAGTGCTACATTGCGTGCATCCCTAACTACTTAAAGTAACCCAATCTCGTGTGAACGAAAGGTACACATTGAAGAAGCAGTATGCCACTAACCCCATTCAAAAATACACATCTAAATGCTGGTATGTCACCGAAATCCTCCCAAACTTCATGTCACATGGTTGCCACACCATGCCATGGCATGCGATGTCAAAAGTGACAAATAAATGCCCAACACATAACACTACTGTCACAAAGTGCACTCCGATAAATGGAACTAGGTTAGAAATAACTCACTCTCACACATAAAAATAAAGTTGTACACAGGAACATCCATTGCCCAGCATAATATATCATAAACACAGGACCCAACAGTGACAATGTCAGACAGTGAACTATCACAATAGCACAAGTGCCTCAATATGAGCAAAACTACCACATGGACCCCTTCTATCCTGAGTGTGTCTCTGCTAACTAAAGAGGGCAGGGAAACACATACAGCAGGAAGGCCAACAATAATGGAGACAGGCAAGGTAATACATGAAGATGTAACATGAAAAAAGGACATTTAGCAATGTCCAAACAAAAAGGTATGCAAACCATGCACTGAACGAACAATCATGATTCCCGACTGGGGTGCATACACAGGTCGGACTTCAGACTGGCGACAGAAATAATGGAAGCCCAATGCCTCTGTGCAAGTTACTTTCACACGCAGCCCTCCTTGCAAGCCTATGGAAAGGGAAAGCAGGAGTGGCATATGTGACTGGACGCTCAGGCACAAACAAGGAGGGTACCAACATGAGACAAGCCTGTATGGGCCCAGCCGGAACACACAGTGGATGCCTTCGGATGCCACACAAAGCAACACACTGTCACATGAATGCACAATAGACAAAAAAATGTTTTTAAAAAAAACAAAATTGGCCATGGTAGACCAGGGTGGGGGCACCCAGGAGGGAGGAGGTGCAGGGTGCACCTCAACAGCCACATGTGTGGATGTTGAGATAAAAAAAAAACACCTCCATGGGTTCATGGCCTGCACAGCTAGCATAGAGTGGGAGAGGTGTCGATGCTGTCATCACCCTCTGGTGTAGCATTAGGAGGTGTGGGTGGTAAGGGAGGCTGACCATGTATAGCCCTGATCTGCTCCGCAATGGCAGAGAGCATGTGGGCCTGATAGGTGTGTTTCTACAGCATGATGGTCCAGAGGTCTGCATGCACCAACTCACGGGATGCATGGAGTTCCGCTTGCAAGACCTCACAGGATGTACAGATCTCCGCTTGCAAGACCTCACAGGTTGCACGTAGTTCAACAGAGATATTGTGCGTCAACTGCTCCATCTGCTGTTCTTCCCGTCTACTGCGGGATAACTCTAGTGCACCCAGAGTAGATCTGAGGGAGGTATTCTCTTCCCTCAGAGCTGCCCTGTGGGCCTCAGCCTCATCAGCTATGGCCGTGCGCAGAGCCCCCAGTTCAGCCTGTCGGCTCCTGTTGCTGGCCAACATGTCCAGCCTGTGTGAGCAGCATGTGGACTGCAATGACTGCTGCTGGAGCTCCATCTGTCTTCGGGGGGAGCATGGAATTGGCCAGCCTATCCATGCCCTGAGCCAACATTTCACATGATGCCCCCTGTTGTTGTGAAACAGCATACATGGATTGCTCCTACACAGTATTACCAGATGGCACGTGGCCACCGCATTGCTGGACCCACACCTGCTGAACCCAGGATACCTGGCCTTTGCTGCGCTGGCTCTGCCTGTGGCTGCAGGACTGCATTCCTCCCTTGATCAGCTGCCCCGGGATAAGGAGCCAATACTGTGGAGCGTGACCCTGCAGCCGTAACCACCACAGACGGACATTCGAACACTGACTGGCCCCATGAAGGGTCTACCCCCACTGCAGGTGTTTGGGGCAGAACAGCACCCACTGTAGAATCACTCACCTGTGACAGCAATGAGGCTTCCATGTCTGATTCAGCACCAGAGGCATAGGCTTCCTCAGAGGTATACTCAGACAATAGGATGATCTGTAGCACCAATGGATTGTCCTGGGCTACCACACCACGTCCTCCACTGGTGCCTCGGTTGTGGCTCAGAATACAATTCCTCCTCCACCTTCTCCTCCTCCTCCAGGTCCTCCTCCGCTGCATCCAGTGCCTCATCACCTGCACAAAATTAAAAAAAAACATGAGTACACATGTAAATAGCATTGGCACGCAGTGGCAATGAAAGTGAAGCGTAGCATGAAAGCAGACATGGATGTGTGTCAAAGTTCAAAATAACACATGTACTACATGGTGCATAGCACCTGATTCACACACAAGCATGTGACTGGCATAGTCCTTCCACAAACATGACTGATGATAATACATAGATGGCACATAGCTTAGCCATGCCCAAACAGTCAACCAGCCTGAGATGGAAGTAGAATACTACTATCTATGAGCCTTGTACAATGCATGTCAGATGACATTACATGTAAATCACAATTCGGAAACACACATGTGTCGCAGGCTGCAACACCGCTAGGGTGGTGTAATACAGTGAAGGAAGGCACATTGATTCCATAATGCTAGGTCACATTGACATCATGCAAGTGAACAGGCATGTTGAAGGGGAGAACAGGGTTTAGAAGTGTGAGGGTGCAGTGCAGTACAATGGAAAGGCCTCAACTATGAATAAAAACACAGAAACCAGTAATGTCAATGTTGTGGCCTGATGGCAGTCTAAGGCAAGTGCAGGCATCATGTGTAAATTGTTGGCAGTGGGTTGTAGGGATACAGTAAATCCCCCACTACCCCAACTGCGGGGGATGGGTGGGAGGCATTATATGGGTTAAAATGCTGGCTCAGAGGACCGTGTTGTAGCTGACAGTGTGGGTAGGTGACAAGTGCATTCTCTCAGTCATCTGGGACTACAGCAGGGGAGAGGAGGACAGAAAGCACAACACATGAGGAAGAATCAGAAGTGCCTCCAGACCCAGAGAAGCTACACCTCCAGTTACATAAAGGCAGGGGGGCTGTACCAGAGGGAGGCCCCAGCTCAACACAGATGATAACCACAAACTAATTGCCATGAGGAGCAACTTACCCTGAGGGAGTAGAGAAGGGATGATCAAAGACCATAAGAAGGAAGTAAATACTGGAGATGGAGTTAAAGGAATTGCAGGTCCAGGACCCATAGGGCCTGGCTGAGAATGCACAGGGTCGGGAATGAACACTCGTAGCCACTGTTAGCCTGTGCCATCATCACAGTCCTAGGGAGATATGATATGATATATGATATGATATGGCATTTATAACGTGCCTATACACTAGTGTTTCAAGGCGCGACGACGCAGGGATGGGGGACAAAGGGAAGACTAGGCCAGGTGTCATTCAGATCGCGCAAGTGCATGGGAAGAGGGGAAGGGAAAGTGCAAGGGCAAAGGGAGAGGGGAAAGTGCAGTACAGGGGTAGTAGAATAACAAGATAAATAATAAGGGCCAGCTGGTGGCAAGTGCAAGGTAAGTGCAGATAAGTGCTGGGAGGGGGGCTGTAGGGATACAGAGACAGTCCCGCAGTGCAGGGATTGCCAAGGAGGCAGAGCAGGGGGCAAGTGGCTGGGCCAGGGACCGAGAACAGAAACCTGGCACCAAGCCTAAAGGACTTTTCACACAGTCCAGTCTGGCTGAGTTGCTGAGGGAAGACAGTAGAATCACAGAAATCCTGGTAAAGCCTGTTGCAATAGTCCACCATAGGAATAACCAGTACTCTGCAGACAATGAGCTGCTGGGGGAAGGAGAGGAAAGGAAGAATGCCTCTGAGGAGGAGCAGCTGGCAGGGTGACCACTCAGCGACGTCAGACATGTGACGATAGAAGGCGAGTGTTGAGTGGAAGATCATCACAGGCTATCCGCCACCACAGGTTGGAGGAGGAATAGGGCCAAGAGAGGCTGGACAGAGAGTGTCATGGAAGGAGGGAGCAGGTGTGGTGATGAGGATTGTCTCTGTGTACAGCACATGGTTTGTATGCAGTCTGCGTGACAACAAGCATGTATCAGTCCAACATCACATGGTTCACACATGACAGTCATGTCAATGTAGTCTGAACTGGCAGACAATCAAAATACATCACCCAAGCAACAGGGCCTGGACACACACGCATCACCACTCACCGGACATTGCCTCATACATTGGCAGGTCTCCCATGCCTTGGATCTGCTCCACTGCAGTGAAATCACTAGCAATCTCCTCATTTCCAGTGACTTCATCGTCCTCTGGTGGTGACCCACTGCCAGTCACCAGAGTAGAGACAAACTTGGCAGCCAGCTTATCTTTTGCTCTGCGTCGGAGGTCATTCCAACGCTTCAAGACATCACCAGCTGTGCGCCTGTCATAGCCCAAAGCGCTAATACGGTCCGCGAGGCACTGCCAGTGGGCCATACGCTGAGCAAGCGTATTTGAGCTCCCTACCTGCACCAGCATGTCAGCGCCATGTTCCAACACGTAGTCCACAAGCATGTCCAGTTCATGAACACAGAAACTCCTCTTTCTCAATGTGTGGGACTCCTGTGCTGTGTCTGGGGTCTCAGCCTGTACCGCTACAGCACGCTTCTGCTTCTTGCAAGGTGGTGCAGATCCTGAGTGGCTTGTACTGCTCAGGCCAGTAGGGACTGGAGTAGTGGTGGACTGGCCTATGGCATCAGCCGCTAATGTAACAACAGAAGGGGCCTCATTACGAGTTTGGTGGCAGCCATGAAGCTAATAGCTCCATGGCTGCCGCCAAACCGGGCTCCTTTAGCGGGTTCCCAGAATGGGGAATTACCGGGTCATTCCGAGTTCGGAGGGCCCGGTAATTCCTCCCTCTGGGAACCCGGGCCCGGAACTTCCCCATTCCCATCTGAGCCCTCAAAGGGCTCAATGGGAATGGGAGAGGGAGCTAACAACGGGCCGATTACGACCGGCACGTTGTTAGCTCCCTCTTCCCCTCGCGGGACCCGGTAACAACGCCTGGTTTTACCAGGCGTCCTTACTGGGTCCAGCGAGGGGACCTCGTAATGAGACGGAATAGTATTAACGGGACCGCCACCATTAGCGGAGCCCGTTAACCCATTCTGCCTCACTTGTAATGAGGCCCAAGGTCTTCTTGCAGGTATTGGTAGCTGGGTGCTGTTGCCAGGGCCCTGCGCTGCCCGTGTCTTGCCCTTAGTGATAAGGGAATTGGGCCCTGAGTCACTGTGGCCCTGGACCTCGACCAACACAGTCCTGGCTGGGTGACCCTTTGCCAGGGTGGCAGTTGCTATATCTGCTCCTGCAGCTTCCTGATCCTGGCCAGTGTGTACAGCAGATGATACTGCTGCTCCGGATCCCTGTGCGCCGGTGCCAGGACCAGGTTTCTTGTCATTCGGGACATGGAAATCGGCCATTGGGTCACTCTGACCCTGGGCTCGGGACCACTACAGTCCGGGCTGGTTGACCCTGAGCCTGGGTGGTGGTAGCCGCAGCTGACCCCGCAGCTTCCACATCCTGGCTGCCTTGGACAGCAGATGACACTGCTGGTGTGTGACCCTGGCTGCTGGGGGCGTGAGCATTAGCTGCCTCTCCCCGGCCCTGTTGGGTGGGGGGGGCATAGCTCTCCCTGCAAATATGCACACGCGAGGAGGACGTAGAGTACTATGACCTTGAAAATGAGGTACGTGACACAAAGGGGCAACCACAGTATGATGCATGTGCGACTCATCGTCTGCCTTGTAGAAAGAAAAAAAATTACACGCACATGTGCACTTAGGCAACTCCCCTGCCAAAAGAAGTACGCACTCGAACAGTCGTGAACAATTCACATGGGACTCCAAAATACTCTGAAGTCCACGCTTCCGTCACGAAATGCACGTACATTGTAATGTTATCCTATGCACACCTTTATCTCGATCCTGAACGCCAACGCCCAACGTTCAGCGGGTGTCACGTAACGTAGGCACTTAGGGACTTTCCTCTGATTCTGTGTTTCTGCACGTGCAGAGTCACTCGGTTTCTGGCTGGCCATCTGAGTAACACGGAAGACCCACACTCCTGCCTACCAGCCAATTTACCTGCCTCCAACTGCCCTGAGCTCCCTCCTCTGAGCCATCTGCTGCTGCCAGCCTACTCTGTGTGCCTGCTGCCCACGTGCCCTGCATTTTGGTGCCTGCTCTGAAGCCATTGCCAGTGATCCTGTCGTTGTGACCACCTCTGCTGATCCTGAAGACTCCCAACTGCCATACCACCGCTCCAAAGTCCAGGACCACCTTGCCCACCCACACCTGCCTCGTGGATTGCCATGTCTGACACAACACCATCTGAGACAAGTAGCAACCCCCCGGCAGACAGGCAGAGGGCTTTCAGCTTCTCATCCAGGGAAGTTGGCTCCTGGTGGAGCAAGTCCTGGGGCATCATGATGCCCTCTTCCATGGCCCATCAAAAGTCTGCAATGAAGGATGGAAGAAGATCTGGGCGGACATTGTGGGTGCCATCAACGCACAGGGGGTGGCACCCCACGACTACCATCATATCCACAAGCACTGGAAAGACTTCAAGTGCAAGACCCACAACAAGGCCCGGCGCCTCCGCAAGGCTGGTGATGATCAAGCGAGGCACCGGGGCCGGTTCACCACTGACGAGATGAGGGTCCTGGAGCGCTTCTACCCAGCGCTCTACCCCCAGGTCTTGAAGTTGGTGCTCCGTCTGGAGTCGACTGGTAAGAGTTCATGTGTTCTTGTCCACCATAGTGCATATGCATGAGACTATTGTATTTGGGTATCCGGGTAGCAGAGCGCTATTTGAATATCAAGAAAGTTTTTCCACTAATAGGACATGTTCTGTCTAATTCAATTGTTATGAGCTGGGCTGCTGCTTTACCATCAGATCATAGGTTACCCAACCCTATAAAGTAAATGAACAGACTAGTGATCTGTGGAGAAAGTGCTGTGCTACAAGTATCCAAAACTAGTACAGTGTGATATATTGTGTCCAATTACGCATTTATTGTTCCTTAAATGATGGGCCCATAAAGTGCTAACATGTGTTTCGATCGGTTTGGTCCTTTTCAAGGCGGGGCCAAAAAACCAAAATACTGATTATAAATTGGCAATATCATAGTGGAGGGGTAGGACAAGACCCATTAGAAACATATGAAAGAATGCATAATTAACATGAAACAAAAAGTAAGCAAAGCGGGAAGTAAAAAATGTGTTACATTTGTAACATTAAAAACATATATTAACAAATTTGAGATGAGAACATATAATAAATAAAAAATGAAATAAATTGAATTAGATTGAAAAGTCAATTGTGCAATTGCAACATTTGAAGTGTGGTAAGCCATATAGCACAAAACATCGCACATCCAGAAAACAAACAACAAAGAATAAAAATAATGCTAAAGCAATATGGATGGGGAGAAAATGTACACACAGAGAAAAAGACAATCATTAGTTTCTTGTTTATATTGCTCAGGTCAGTGACACAAGGTTCTCGACCAATATATTCCTACTATCTAACAACATTTAAATAAAAATCAGGCAATGTGATTACTATAATGCATGCCAAAAGGGAAGTCAAATTAAGAAATTTGAACCACAACGAGAGGGGATGGTTGGAGCCCTATGTCCAATTAGCTGTATGGATTAGTGTGAGCATTAGAATTACCTGGGACAGATATAACTCCCTTAGTGGTCCCAAGGAAAGCATAATAATCAACAGAAAAGACCCATGGTGATGTCTAGTATCCAGTGGTTATGTGATAATTACAAGAGTAATTGCAAATGGTGATCTGAGGTTAATAAAGTGGGGTCTGAATATATCTTGATAGATCACCTGTTGGTATCCTGTTAGCAGTTTAGGATACCTAAAATTTAGCAAGAGCTGTGGTTAGATCACGCCTTAATTTTGTGAACTAGGATGAAATGATTTAAGTGAAAATAGGACTAATAGTGATAATATTTACCCTTGCTGTGTGAAAAGTCAATAGCAAAGAGATTAATCTTGGTATAGATATCTATTGACTTCTGTAATGGAACGTGTATATGCACCTCAATTAGAATGCAGGATCTATGAATTAAAAGAAATATCATTATATTTGCTCCTGCATATTTATCTGGCACAAGTTGAGGTGACCATAAGAAAATATATATTGTCCTTACGTTTAATAACATTCCTGAATGTTTCTGAACTTCCATACGTGTAGAATATACTTCGTTAGTTGGTCAGAGTGAGTTTCCCACCTAGGGGGGTTTCGCCATTAAACTACAGGGAACATGAAACAGGAGTAATAGGTTACCCATGTGCCTAGCTCTGTACATCAAGTGTATTAGGATGGGATTGATAAGTAAATTGGTTTACCTTAGCCAGATGGCAGGAACTATAGATGGCTCTGATGCCCGCAGTTATTCTTCATGTTCTAACGTCCGTGAAGAATGAGCGTACTTGACGTTCCTTCAAGTATGTATTGCTTCCGTGTTCGACGTGTGCTTAATGACGCATCATAATTGCGGTGAGCCAATTGGCTGCTTACTCGTCATATTGCAGCGTCAGAACAAGTAAAAAAATAGAAAACTAGAAAACAGCCAACACTTCCGTGTTATTACATAACTATGATGTATTGGATAGCAACATTATGATAGGTTCGAAACGTGTCCATATGGCCGGTTAGCCTGAGATTATTGAAAGCAAACAATGTAATAGAATAGCTTGTTATTTCTTTAGCATAGTAAATACCAGTAAATATGAGTGCACAGAACAACTGAAAATCCTAAGGGAAGCCTGATCCTATGTAGGTTGGATCGCGGCCAATAGCCTGCATGGTCTGAGAGCACCCATGTTCAATTAGACCATTGATATTATTATTGTAGAGTTGGTCTGAGTGTCCATATAAAAAATGTATATATTTATGGATAGAACAGTGATATACTTGGTGATCGATAAGAAATGATAATTGAGAAAGCTACTACAGTCCAAGAAGTACGGATTAAGGTCTACTAGGGTAATGATATAAAAGGAGGATAGTGAATGGATAATGTATAAGCTCTTTAGTGCTCTAGGCATGGGCCCCAACCAAAAATCCTCTCTCTCCAATCATGGCCCAGCATAAAGACCTAGTTGCTCCGCACTCTCCTTTTGTTCCCCCTTCCATGCACTTCTCCCCTTTCCCCCTCTACCCTGCACTTGCACGTTCTCAATGTCACTGGGCCTAGTAAGATCGTTGTTTTTGTTCTCCCCTGTTCCCTTTCCCTGCCTGGTCGCGCTCTGAAACACTTGTGTATGAGCGCGATAGAAATAAAATATCCATCAATCAATCAAACAAGTACTAGCAGGATCCAGAAATAGTAATACTATTATATTATTGCATTAATACGTAAAAGAATCACAAGAAAACATTTAGTTCCTGCTCATAATTAAGACCTTCAACTGTACATCTAAGTTTACAGATCATTTTGGCCTCAAGACGACGTAACTTAAGTTGACGGTCTCCTCCTCTGGCGTGGGTACGTGCCTGCTGTAATCCAACAAAGCGAATGTCCATTACGTTGTCAGCTTGGTGGTACTTCTGCCAATTTTGAGACAGTGGCAATTTGGGGTCTTGACTTTTAAAATGTGCCAGGTGTTTCCGTATGCGTAATCTTAGCATGTGGTGTGATAGAACATATTTGCATAGATTGCACATACCACACTTAAAAAACCCAGAGGGGCCACTCTTAAGCCAATCTTTACACCCTGGTTTGTCACTTGGGGGTTCTAGGAAAGATGGACTTAGTTTATTTTTAAGTGTTTTATTTTTAGTGAAAATCAAATTGCAACACTTGAAAAGGAAATCTCAGAGATGAGTAATCCCTCCAGTACTAAAGAGAAAAATTATACTACAATGTATGCCATTTTGAAAGAATACCAAGATGAGGTCAAAATACGCAAGTTTCGCAAACACTTTAGAGATGAAAAGGATTATAATAATGACAGGGTGTACACCTTCCAAAACAAGTGTAACTTTGATGCTTTACCGGTAGAAATGAAAACACCAAACAATACTCCCGTTTCGTCTGAAGTAGAATCTGAGGAAGACATCTCTTCCAATACCGAGAAAGGGGAAAGTAGTGCTTCATCGGGCCTCACACATAAAAGAAGAGGTTTTTTGGCAGAAATTAAAAGATATAAAAAAGGTAATTCTTTTACTAATCAGCCAATACCTAACAAACAGGTACGATTTCAGGTCCCTTTAGGACCAACTACAGTAATGGGAACAAGGGAATGTGGAATGTGGGAAGCACTATCAGAGAGCTAAGAGTACGCATACGGGAACACCTGGCACATTTTAAAAGTCAAGACCCCAAATTGTCCTACCCCTCCATTATGATATTGCCAATTTATAATCAGTATTTTTGTTTTTTGGCCCTGCCTTCAAAAGGACCAAACTGGTTGAAACACGTGTTGGCACTTTATAGGCCCATCATTTAAGGAACAGTAAATGCGTAATTGGACACATTATATCACACAGTACTAGTCTTGGGTACTTGTAGGACAGCGCTTTCTCCATAGATCACTAGCCCGTTCATAGTGCATATGCATGTTGACGAATGGCTGGAGTGTGCACCTTGGCCTTATGTCTGGCATGCCTCCTGTACAGATGTCTGTGTGCATGTCATTGACAGTGCTGCATGTGAGTCCATTCAAGCGTGTCCCACATCAACGGTGGCTGTGTTGCAATGTGTGATGCCCACCGACATGTAACAATGCACACATGTTTGCATACCTGTGTCTGGACTGGGGCATGTGAGAGGTGTGACACATGGGTGCTTATGTCGCCATCATGGACATGCATGGTGTACATGTGCGTGTGTCTGAGTAGTGAGGGTGTGACTGCCCAACACTCCGGGATGTATGTTACTTGAGTTCTTGATTTGTGATTGCCTCACGCTGCCAAATTGCCCTCGTGTGCACTGTGATGTGATAGCTCCATGGCCTGCTGAATGACTGTCAGGTGATGTGTGTGAAGGAGATGTGTGTGTCCTATGATGTGTGTGAGCTGAATACACAATTATGATCTTGTGTCAGTGCCTTGTCCAAGGATGTGAATGTCTGTTGTGAATGACAGACATGTTTGTGAATGTGTGTGAATGGCACTTCCCTGTGTGTAGTGGAGGGTGATGATGGTTGTGACCTTTGACAGTGCCACTGATGTACATTTGCATTGTGACAAACACACATACACACATATGTTCAGTATCCTGATGTTTGTGTTCTATGTTTCCCTATCCACAGCGACGATGGAAGAAGAGGGCGGAGAAGGTACTGTGGAGCACCGCAGCAGGGATGCCTCCACCAGGCACAGACGCAGGGCCCAGTCATCCTGCCAGGTACTGTAATCTTCTGGGAGTGAGGAGACTGGTGATGTGTCTGCGACAAAGGCCGCAGCTGCCGAGGGGAGGCCCAAGAGGGTGAAGTTGGTCGTGGGCTCCTCGGCATTGGGAGGGACAGGTGAGTCCACACAGGGGCAATCCAATGCGGAAGACAGTGGGAGTCATCCAGGTTGGTGGTGGTGGAGGAGGAGGAGGCCACATCAGCCTAGCACATGGTGCTGGTGAGGGTGATGAGGTAGGTGTGACTGGTGCAGTCCAGGGTCATGGGCCAGAGGCAGTGCAGGTCACCATGGAGGGGCCTGTGACTGATCTTCTTGCTGGACCTGTGACTGCACCAGTATGCACCTGTCGGCATGCCTCAGCCCGGACCCATCCACTGGTGATGGATATATCCACGCAAATGGATCTACCACTACCTGTGGATGAAGCAATTCATGACAGGGTGAAACCGTTGCTAGCCAGTATCACAAGGCGTACAGGCACCATTCATGATGATGTGCAGGCTTCCAATCGGGGGCTTGCACATCATAACACTGAGGTATGTCACCTCATGAACTGGCCACCTCAGTTCCTGGTCATGAATTTGGTACGTGTGCTGGACACTGCTGCAACCCCCTCCTCTTCTTCCTCCTCTGTGCACCAGTCGTCCTCCCTGTTGTCTTCCAGCCCAGATACCACCAGGGCCCCCTCTGTACCTATCCCAACTGCGGCAGCCAGTCTGTTGGTGATCACATCCCTGCCAGAGTCAGGAGTGGAACGAGGATCAGCAGAGGTGGTCACTGCTGCAACAGGAGCAAATGCAATGGAGGAAGTGCAGGCACCAAGCAGACGGCCCCGGGTGGTGTCATCATCCCAGAGGCTGTCCTTGTGGCACAGGCACCAGGCATTTTGGCAGCAGCAGGCTCAGGGTCGGAGGCAACAGGACACATGGTGTTCATCATCAGAGGGGCAGGTATCGGCCATCGGGCAGGAGGCAAACGTGGTCCTTACGATAAGGATGTCTTCCGTGTTGGAGCGTTTGGGCCAGCAAATAGGGGCAGAGTGGCAGCAGGCACACGAGGCATGACTCACCATGGCCAGGGCGGAGAATTCACTGCGTCAGGCAGAGAGGTGGGCGGAGGTCCTCGAGGAGACTTGCAGGGAGTTTGAGAGGAGCATGAAAGAGTCACTGCAAGTCCTCGAGGGGGAAGCGGAGGCCTGCCTAGCGGAAGTGGACGCAGTGTTCAATGATGCCCTGGCGGACACTATGGGAAAGCCTGGTGAGGAGATGGACTAGCCCACTGCCTTTGTATATAGTTCTTTAGGAGTAGGTTTCATTTATTTTTTATTTTTTTTTGGAGTTCCTGGACTTTGCTCCGCATCTTGTATATGGTTATTTTTGGATTGGATCTTTTAGGATGTTTCTACATGTTTTGGGAGCATGGACCCTGGATCTTTGTAAATATTTGGCTTTTAATTTGAACAGTTTTTTTCACCATGAGAGAAGGGTTTTCTTATGATACAAGTGTTCATTTGTACATACGTTAATGGATATAGATCACATTTTTGAGTGTTTCATTTTTTACATGACACTGATTTTGGTTTTCACTTTCTTTTGGTTTTTGATTTGGTTCATGCAGGTTTAATTTTATGTTTTTACTGTGTGTGACTTAGATACATGTTTTTTAATATATTTTTTCCCATTGGAATCTAAGGGGTGTCTAGTCTCAATGGTTTAGTGCATGTATCACTCCTCCATGACTCATTTGCATGTCCCTGCTGTTCACCAATGTTGTTCATGTGTGTGCACACATGCATGCATGTGTAATATTAGGATTCACATGCCATAGGGCATGTACTGCAGAACATGACCAATGGATGGGTGTTGAGGGGCACCAGAGGGGTGCAGCTTGTGGTAGCATTTTAGTTGGCATGTGCTGCATGATTGTATGTTGGTCCAATGTGTTTTGGGTTAGGGGGTGGGGACATGTGGCAGGGCCTGCCTGCAGGTTGCCATCACAGGTGCAGAGCTTCACCGGGACGGGGTAGTTGCAGCAGCTGTCTTCTTCTCCACTTCCCCCTTCACATAGCCTGGCTGTCAATCATGCAGCAGGGGGCTTGCCCAGCCCGGACAACCACCTCAGCCAATCATGGCAAAGTGCGACTTGGGTTTCCCAGGATACCCTGTACAGGGGGTGACTACACCCCTCCCTCACATTCAGCCCACCTAGAAACCCAGGCGCTTGGAGGAGGGCTTCTTGGCAGAAGCCCGCCAAAAGACAGTGCACAAAGGAGGCAAACCTGGTTTGCCACGCAAAGTAAAACACAAGAAGGACTTTAACAAAAAGAAATGGCGAATAAACTCGACCGGAGCCAAAAGAAAAAGTATTTGGTCAAGCGGGTTTATGTTTGAGGCTGATATAATAGCCTAAAACAATGCCACGTTATATAATATAATCGTGGTAGAAAAGTTAGGGTAGATACCACTGCCACCAGCCAAGTCTAAATGTTAAAAGAGAGAAACAATGCTCTAGGAGGTACCGATAAAAAGGGATATGGAGCAACCCTTTCCAGTACTCCATGTAAGATGGTGTGTACTGGATCTGTGGTTAAATGACTAAGTAAAGTTAATGGCAACTTTACCCTTTTCTGGGGGAGTGTAGTCAGCCTCAGAAATGGAGTCGGTGGAAAGTCTAAAGGACAACCCTGTGTCACTGCACTGAAGGTGCTGTGTAACACACACAAGAGGGGGGCTACTGAAGTGCTGTACTCCAGAGTCCACAATCACAAAAACAGGTAAAAGACACATGGCAAAACATGGGTAAGAGTGGGGGGAAAAGCTCACACTCTTATCAAGTGAAAAAAATTAACTCCAGAAATCCAGCAAAGCTGCTGGGGGACTCACTAGGTGAGGGAATTTAGCCATAAAATGAGATTTCTCCCTAACACTCGCCCCCCCAGACTAAGGGACAGGAGGATTTAATCCACTCCTTGATGGATCTCATACCTCTAGTTGGTTAAAAACATCCTAGAGAGACCATCAGCATTTTGGTGGTGACTTCCTGCTCTGTGCTCAATGGAAAAATCAAATCCTTGTAGGCAGATTGACCATCTGAGTAACTTTGGGTTTTCCCCTTTCATTTGCATCAGCCATTTCAAGGGTTGGTGGTCAGTTTGAATGATGAAGGTAGATTCATACAAGTATGGTCTAAACATCTTCAGTGACCACACAATAGCAAACCATTCACGTTCTATTGTTGCCCACCCTGTCTCAGCATCCTTTAACTTCCTGCTGATGAAACAAATGGGGTGTTCCCTACCTTTCTCATTCAGTTGACTAAGGACTGCACCCATACCTACATTAGAAGCATCAGTTTGTACAATGAAGGGTTGGTGATAGTCAGGAGCTCTTAGGACTGGGGCTTGACGAAGGGCTTTCTTCAGACCTTCAAAGGCTTGATCGCACTTCTCATTCCTCCTGACCTTTTTAGGAAATATGGGAGAGGAGATGACATTCAAGGGAGAAGCTATGGTCCCATAGTTCTCTATGAAGTTCCTGTAATACCCAGTGAGACCTAAGAAGGCTCTCACTTGGGTTTGAGTAGTAGGGGTGGCCCAATTTCGTACAGTTTGTACTTTGCTAGGCAATGGCCTTATTTCACCTCCTCCTACCTCATGTCCAAGGTAGATCACTGTACTCTGACCAATTTGACATTTGCTTGCCTTTATGGTTAGATGGGTCTGTTCCAGAGCCTGCAATACACATCCTAGGTGTTCAATATGTTATTTCCAGGTAGGGCTGAACACTGCAATGTCATCCAAGTATGCCATGCAGAAGTCCTCCATCCCATTCAGAACTTGATTGACCATCCTCTGAAATGTAGCATGTGCATTCTTTAGTCCAAAAGGCATACCTTGAATTGGTAGAGGCCAGCTGTGGTGGAGAATGCAGTTTTCTCCTTGGCATGGTCTGTCAGGGCTATTTGCCAATAGCCTGACGTTAGGTCAAATGTGCTGAGGTACTTGGCTGCACCAAGTTTGTCCACCAGCTCATCTGTCCTAGGCAAATGATGGGCATCAGTCTTGGTGACTGCATTTAGAGCTCTATAGTCCACGCAGAATCTCAACTCTTTGGATCCTGCCTTTGGTACAAGCACAACTGGGCTAGACCATGGGCTAGTAGAGGGCTCTGTAACCCCGAGATGAAGCATCTTGTTGACCTCATTCCTTATATGGGTTCTTACATTGTCAGACATTCTGTACCCCCTGCTTTTGACATGCAAACAGTCACCAGTGAGTATATCATGCTGGTCCCAAGGGGTCAAGCCTTGTGAAAGTGAGAACAGGGAGGCAAACTGATTCAACAACAACTTGCACTCATCCTGCTGGTTAGATGTGAGACTGGAAGAGAGATTAACTCCTTCCACTTGCTCATCTAAAGGTAAGCCTTTGAGGAGGTCGGGCAGAGGTTCACTCTCCTCCTCCTCCTGAGCTGAAACTAGAAGCAGAGCTCCTATTTCAGGTCTAGCGACGTAAGCCTTTAAAAGGTTGGTGTGAAAGACTATGGGAGCCTCCTTGGGATTGCCTAAGTCCACCAGATAGTTCACCTCTCCAAGTTTACCCACAACTTTGAAGGGTCCTATTCATTTGTCCTGCAAGGCCCTCAGCCTTGTTGGGACCATAACACAAACAAGCTGGTCTTGAGAGAACTCAACCATGTTAGCCTTCTGGTCATGCCAATGTTTGACCAGAGCTTGACCAGCCTTCAAGTTATCACTTGCCTCTGCCATCATGTGTGACATCCTTCTTCCGGAGACCTATCACAAAGTCAGTCACTCAGACTGGCTAGGGGGAAGGAGCACTCTCCAACCCCTCCTTAATCAGGGCCAATGGACCTCTGACTGGATGGCCATAGAGAAGTTCGAAGGGACTGAATCCTACTACCTCCTGAGGGACTATATGCAAAGAGAAGGCATGGTAGTAGAAAGTCCCACTTTCTTCTAAGGGGTTCTTCTAAAGCACCTATCATGCTCTTCATAGTTCTGTTAAACCTCTCCACCAATCCATTGGTTTGGGGATGGTAGGCAGTTGAGAACTTTTAGGTGACTCCACAGGTTTTCCACATGGCTTGCATGTAGTGGGACATAAAATGTGAACCCCTGTCAGATATCACCTCCTTAGGAAAACCTACTCTGGTAAAAATACCAAGTAGGGCCTTAGCCACAGCCGGAGCCGTAACAGTCCTCATAGGTATGGCTTCAGGAAATCTAGTGGCATGATCCACTACAACCAGGATAAACCTGTTGTCTGAAGATGTGGGAGGGTCAAGAGGACCAGCAATGTCAATCCCAACCCTCTCAAAAGGAACGCGCACCACTGGGAGAGGCACCAAAGGTGTCACATTCTTGGCTCCACTCTTGCGAGAGGTTTGGCAAGTGTGGCAGATTCTGCAGAATTTGTCTACTTCTGAATCCATTTTAGGCCAGTAGAAGTAAAGAGAGAGCCTTTCCATGGTCTTCTTAAAACTTAAGTGACCAGCCAAAGGTATCTCGTGGGCTAACTGCAGAAACTGGAGTCGGTTCACTAGAGGTACTACAAGTTTATTGCAGTCTCCAGGGGTTGACTCAGTTGGTTCACTGTAGAAGAGGCCCTCTTCCCAGTGCAACCTATACTTCCCAGGCTCAGTCCCATTGTGCTGAAAAAAGCTGCCTGTAGGCGAAGACCTTCCAGGGTAATACACTCTCTTTGTCCTTTGCTGAAATCTGCCCTCTTGGGTCCACCTTCTGCCAGTAAAGACTGCAGCTCAGGATGGTCAACAGGGTCAAGATCTCCTACCAGAGTAAGATCTTCTTCTAGATCTGATTCCTCAGTATCTAGCTGAACCATACAGGGTTGAACCTCACACTCAGCCGCAGCTGGTGTAGGAGTCACAGATGTCACTTTGGACAGTCTTGGAGATGTCCTTCTGGGCACAGGAGTGCTTGCTGGTTTCTTGCTGGCAGACTTGGGTTTCCCCTTTGTCTCTTTCTGTCCTGCAATAGCAGAAAGTAAGTCCTGTGGACCTGGGGTGATAGTTTCCTCTATCATGTCCCCAGGAGAGCCTCTCAAGGTTCTCTCCCTTGCAGAACTTGTGAGCTCCTACTTCCTTCTGCTGGGGGTCCTGCGGGTACTAGACACAACTCCAAGAGTTTTAAGGTCATTAACCAGCAGGACCCTCACAGGTATGTTATTTTGCACACTTACAGGTATTCTGACAGTCATGTCATTACACTGGATGAGAGCTGGTAACTGGGGAACCATTTGCACAGGGCCTCCAGCTAACTTGGTTAGGTATGTGGGTGCCTTAGCAACATCCCCCACCTTGAAAAAACATTCATCAACCACAGTTATGCGGGCTCCAGTGTCTCTGATGGCAGGGGTTTCTGACCATTCACAAGAACACTATCTTTGTAGTACTCTTTCGTATTATCTGGGATTGAGTTATAGACATCTAAGTTCTGTTGTTCCCAAAGACCCAGGGACACTAAAGAAACACTAGCTGAAACTTCCATGGGCTCATCAGATAGTAACTGAAAGTTTCCACTGGCTATTGGTACTTCATCCACCTGGGAGAAGGCTAAGGAGACAGTGTGGACCCCTGAAGGTTTACCCTTACATCTGGGATCTCCTTTCACATGGTCAGTTAACCCACAAACAAAGCATTTCCCAAATGCTCTTTGGAATGGGGGCTTGTTCTGACCTCCATCTGGTTTGGGAACAGATGGTACACTAGCCTGATTCGGCTTCCCTGGTGGCTTACCCTGGTTATGTTTGTGGCCCTCTTTTGGAATTCTCTTTGTTGTCTTTCTTGGGCTGCTTCCCCTCACCCTTTTTCTGAGTAGCTCTGTTGGCAACCCACAAGTCAGCAGCCTTAGCTAGCTTCTTAGGATCTATCTCCTTTGAATCAACCAAGTGCTGTCTGAGCTCAGGAGAGCAGACATCAAAAATAGACTCCAACATCACAATATTCCTCAAACCTTCATAAGTGTTCACTTTGTAACCCTTAACCCAACCATCTAAGTTTTTAAAACAGTCACACACCCAGGTAGCCCAAGGGGTACCATCATGCTTTTTGAGGGTTCTAAACCTCTTAAGATACTGGGAAGGGGTATTCCCAAACCTAGCTATTAATGTTAGTTTCACACACTCATAATCCTGTTTATCCTCCTCCCCCAACTCCATTACAGCATCACTTGCAACAGGGGGAAGCCTAGAGAAAAGCCAGAGAATCAGCTGATTCCCTGAGATACCTTGAATCCCATGATTGTACTCAAACATTGCTAACCAATCCAAAACATCAAGTTTAGTCTCATACAAACCAATCATTTCCTTTGGCATACAGGGTCTCTTAGGGCTGGAAGACCTAGAAGACACTGGGAGAGAAGCATTTTCTACAGACAATTTCTTCCTCTCTAGTTCATGATTCAGCTCCATTTCTCTGAGCCTCAACTCTTGATGTTTCATGGCAGTTTGTGCATCAATACATTTCACTTCCAATTCAGGTCTCATTTTCTCAAGTGCAATAAACCCAGGAGTAAGTGCAGGACCTGTGGGGGTCCCTGTGGACAGAGGTTGTGCTTTCTGAGTAGGCAAAGGAGTTGTAGGGTTCCCTAACAAGGACTCATCTACTTCTTCTAAAGTAACACTCTCAGAATCAGAAACATCAGTATCCACATTTGCTGGAGGGGTAGGCCCTTCTGACCCACTCTCCAGACTTTTCCAATAATCTTTGCAACCAATTCGGATTTCTTTCGTTTATCAGAGAGACCCCTCTCCCTACACATGGTTCTCAAAACCTCAGCAGTGTAGTTTAAGAGACTCTCTTCAGTGTAGCTTTCCATATTTGACATGATTTCTCAGTTAAATAGAATTAGTGGTGTTAGCCTTGTGGTTAGTTGAACTCAAGCAATAGCAGCACTCTTAGTGTAATCACTCTACTTCCAAATCCTCACCGCTGGACAGCAGTGTTAGGCAGAATACTGACTCAAGGTTTCAGGTAAAAAATATAACTACATTTATTTTTAAACCATTTGTTATAACCACAACACTTCTATTAATTCAAAACCACACGTAAAATATACTACAACCAACCAATTCACTTTGGTACACTCTAACTCAAGGTAAGTACCCTATGTTTTAACGGACCGGTGTTGTGAAACAAAAGACGTTACCGGGAATACACTTGTGATCACTTTTTGACAGTAATGACAGTTCGGTGTTACTAAAGAAACGCGTATCCGCGGCAAGAAATGTTACCGGGGCAAAAACACACTTAGCACCTGAGTTAACCAGAGAAAGTTGGGGGCAAAAATCATCAGCAATACTTTTGTCAAGGCAGACAGAATCAGAGAACACTATCTGATGGAATTCAAGAGTCAATAGGCCGGAGCCAGTGTCATGTGGTACCGGGTTCCTGTTGTCAAGGATCACACAGTCGGACAGTTCACGATTCAACGTTGCCTGGAGTACTTAGATATTGTCAACAGAGGAAGCAAAAGTTATAAGAAGGAGGGAAAACAAGGACAAGCCTTGGAGGCGAAGAAAAGGGATTCACCCTAATTCCTCAAGCAGAACACAGTACCTTATTCAATAAAGAAGCTGGTGCCACGGCAGTTGTTCCTATTGGTTTCCTGCAGACCCACGGTCTCTGGAGCTTCGGTTCGAAGGAGGACGTCTGGAGGAGTCTGCACCACACAGGGATGAAGCCGGCAGCAGCGACGGTGAATAAAAGGTGCGCTCCTTGAATGAGAATTCTCCCTAAAAACACCACAGCAGCCCCCTCCAGACTGGTCAGCCTCCACAGGCAGCACCCTCCAGACCAGAGACCACCCCCAGCCACTCTCACCTGTGACAACCCCCCAGGAAGCCCCCTCCAGACGGGACTCCCCCACAGACAGCCCCCTCCAGACTGGAGACCCACCCTTCCCCCTTCACCTGTGACACCCCCACAACCAGCCCCCCCAGACTGGAAACCACCCACAGGCAGCCCCCTCCAGACTGGGCAACCCCCACAGGCAACTCTGTCCAGACTGGATACCCCCCACAGGCAGCCCCCTCCAGACTGGACACCCCCCTCAGGCAGCCCCCTCCAGACTGGACACCACCCCCAGTCCCTCTCACCTGTGACAGCCCCCAGGCAGCACCCTGACAGTCTCTGGGTGTGCAGTGCCGGGTAGAACTTCTGAACTTCTCCAGGACCCACATGTTGGTATTTGACATCCGGCACCTGCACACACGGTACACCTCTGCGGTGGCACGGCCTGAATGTAGTGCAGGGCCTTGCTGTGGGTACTGGATTTCAGGTCCTCCCAGTGCTTGTGCACGGTCTTGAAGGTGTGGGATGCCACCCCCTCCACGTTGCCACATTGATGGCATCCGTTATCCCATCCTAGATCTGTTGACGTCCTTCCTTGCTGCGTTGCACCCCAGGGTTGAAGAGAGTATTATAATGATCCATGACCTACTCCACCAGGATGTCAACTTCCCTGGTGGTGAAGTTGATAACTCTCTGCCTCGCTGCCATGGGGTTGCCACTCTGGTCACAAGATGATGGTGCAGACATGGCAAACCCCGAGGCAGGTGTGGGTGGGCAAGGTGGGTCTGTAGCTGAGCTGTGGAGCGCTGGTGGTGGCACGGCACGGTGGGAGTCCAATGAAGCAGCTGAGGTGGTCACAGGGTCAAGGACAGGAGCAATAGCAATGGCTGGACAGCAAGCACTACAAACGCAGTGCAGGTGGGCAGCAGGCATACACACACTGGACAGGTAGCAGCGAAGGGCGAAGTAGGAGGCAGCACAGGGCAATAGGAGGCAGGTAAAAGGGCACAGATGCAGGAGCGTGGGTCTTCCGTGTATTTCTCGGATGGCAGCCGGAAACATAGTGACAGGACTGAACTGGATTGTCCAGCCCTTTTGATGAGCAGCAATTACCCTTGAGATGGATGGTGATGCAGACCTTACTCATACATCAATAATAGAGCTGACTCAGGAAGTTGACAAAAGGAAGACTGTTTTAATATCAATTATCTAAAACAGGGAGCATAATGAACATCAACGCAAACGCTCGATCTTCAAACTCAAAAAACTTTTTTTTAAAACTGCACTTTTATAAGCAAAATATGTCATCAATGACATGTGTACTAACGTCATCTTACGTGGCAAACTACAAAAACGTATGTGCATGGGCTATTGGTTCTGAGTGAACATCCAAGTATATGATCCATACTAGTTTAAAAAAGTGTAACTATGTGATTGGTTACTTAACATCAGGTGGGCAACTAAGCCCTCCTCTAAAAATGACCACTATGAACGTCATTAAATACACAAGGTCCAGGGCCGGTCTTACACCAGATTGCACCCCAGGCGGGAAGCATCGTTGGTGCCCCTCCCCCCCACCCGACTGGCTCACATCATTTCCAAACTACAACTCTGTCGTGTGACAAAACCTCTCCTCAATATGAATAAATAATTGCTATATAAATGAAGCGAGTTCTGTAATTTAAGTACTTTACAGAAGAATTCTAATGTGAAAACTCAGCTGTTGCTGCCCCCGTAAATGGTTTTTCTGTCACCCGCTCTTAGGGAAGGCCTTGCCTGAAGGCAGTTTCAAACTGTCCATACTGCAGTGTGACCAGTCTGCAGGGGTCTGAGGGCCCACTGGCCACTGGCCCTGTGTTGCAGCTAGGTGTTCTGTTTGTACCACCAAGGATTTCACAAGGGGCAATACTAGACTAACCATATGAATAATTTTCTGAGAGTAGGTTATCATTCCAAGATGGACAGTCTGGTACACTCTTATTGTACTCTTTCAAAATACCTCTCTGAGAGTGGGAAGGGGACAAATAGGACCAATGAGGATTCCTGTATGCTTTGCATTAAATCACAGAGCATTTCAGGACTATAACAGTGAACAGATATCTCTACATTTGGTAAACAAGTCTGTGATAAAAGGATTGTTGTATGTGTGAATCTCTAAATGCGAAACCGATGCATGGCTTGGTGCTTACATTACACTTCACAATACTTCAAGATACTCACCCTAACATTAAAATGTTTGTAACCATGAACCATACATGCTCATTTGGACAGCTTAAATTGTTGGATGCGAGTATTAAATGGCGGCAACATCTGGACTACAATAAGGTAAGCGAACTGCTGCAGCCGGCATGCTCGCATCTTGGCACGCTGACGCACCCCTTTGCAGTGGTTAGTTTAGCAGCACCAGCATTAGCAACACACTGACTTACCTTATCGGCAGAAGGCAGAAGCACTCGGCACCCACACGCTGCACGGACCAGTCAGCAGGCTGTGGCTCACTGGATCTGGCTGAGGCTGGGCCTTCTGATCCGTTCACGATTCGCAATTTCCGACTGACACAGACTAGTCTCAGGACAGCAGGTCAAGGAAGGGCAGGCTGCCCATGCCCAGTAGCTCTCCTCCAAGCTGAGTGAATAAACCCTACTCAGCAAGGGTCAAGACCTAAAAATTAAAGTGGGGGACTGGCCCTCCTCCTACTCCTCGACCTCTCAGCGGCATTCGATCTGGTGGACCATGAGACCCTTTGTCACCACCTTTCAACGGCTGGCAATTTCTCTCCAAATGCCACCGCGTGGATCGCATCCTTTCTCAGTGGGAGAGCAATGAAAGGCTTTTCAGACCAAGCTTGCACACACCCACATCTAATCAAGTGTGGATTTCCTCAAGAGTCCTGCATCTTACCCACCTTGTACAACCTCTTCACGAGATCCCTATTAAAATACCTCGATCTGATGGGCATTTCATACACTAACTATGCCGACGATACGCAGGTCCTCATTCCCTTGTCAGGTGACTACGAAGCAGACCAAAAAACCCTAATTTCCATTTACACCACTATCCAGACCTGGATGGCCAAAAACTGTCTCTGCCTCAACAGCGAAAAGACCGAACTTCTTATCATCGGCTCTCCATCCACAATCAAAAAAATGGGTCCCCAATACGACTCCTTCCTCACAGACAGCTCTCGTATTCCCGTATCCCAGTCAGTCAAAACACTGGGAGTGTACCTGGATTCTAACCTCACCATGACAAGACAGGTGAATGCTATCTCATCAGCGGCAGCCTACCACTCAAAACTTATCATTGCTATCAGGCCCTTCTTAACGCAACAAAATGCCCTCACCATTGCTCGAGCAATCATAGGATCTCACCTAGACTACTGCAACGCACTCCTACTAGGCACATCAGCAAAGAACATCAAGAAACTTCAAACAATGCAGAACAATGCCCTCAGAGCTGCCACAGGGATCTCCAAAAGAGACCACATCTCGGCCAACAGAAAATCCGTCCACTGGCTGCCCGTTAAAGAACGCATCCTCTTCAGATCCCTTGCATTGACCCACAAGTGTCGCCACGACACAGCACCTCGCTACCTCGCACAAAGATTCTCTGCGCCCCCATCAAGCAGACCTGCTAGATCTAACCAAACCAACCGACTCTCTATTCCCAAAAGCCACAGGTTTAGAGCAGGCGGCTCGAGCTTCCCAGTTCTAGCGGCGACGAACTGGAACCTGCTTCCTCCCACCATCAGAGGCATTGAATCCCACATGGTCTTCAGAAAAACATTAAAATCCCTGCTGTTCGTATAAGCCGTCCGCTCGTCACGCCAACCTGCACATTTATGACCATTGGAACACTCCCTGTAAAAATGTATAACTATGACCATTGGAACACTGCCTGTAAACAATGTAGATCCTATGATCCAACCTTTACCCCTGTAACTAAGTCACATTCTTGACAGCGCCGCAATGCCTCTGGGATGCCAGGCGTGTTACAAATATAAATAAATAAATAAATAAATAAATAAAATCAACAAAGGCAATGGGATGTCACGTTGCCAGAAATTAGTATATCAAGGTGAAATATGCACATTTCATTAAATTGGCTTTGTATAACCACCCAAATAGCACAGGAGGAATGGCATTTGCCTTTTCATAAAATCAACACACACACAAAACCAAGAGAGGATATTTCTTCTAATAGTGTTTTTTGAAAACGTTAAAAGGTGTGCATGTTTAAAACTCTAAGAACCAATAGAAATGTTTTCCCTGGGCTTAGCATTACCGAAATGGGACATTTCAGCTTTAGCTGTTTGTTATTTTTCATCAGGTTATATAATGCAGTGGTGAAGGGTCCACGCGCTCGCTGCTGAATTCTTACCCTTGTCAGAGGGGTCCTGACCTCTTCAAGCGTTTGGGCAAAAACAAGTCTCTGAGATGATGAGGTTTGACATCACAGCATCTCTGGGATGGGCTTGCGAGGATGCACTGCTAGCTTGCAATGGCATCTTTACTCTCTAAATGGCTAACTGCAAGATCACGGGCGCAAGGTGGTGGGTGTCCCACTCACACCAGTTAACAATCTCCTGTGCTGTAATGTACAATAACATGCAATGAGGGATATCGCCTGTCCTTCCTCTGTCGCTGCTGGGGGGCTCCTGAGCCTCGAGGCCTCCTGAGCCTCGAGGCCCCTTTCATTTGAAAAAGTTGAAAGGCCCTGACACCGCCCCTGTAATTCTGGCCACAGTAATCATGAACTTACCTCCAACAGACAGTGGCTCACTGCCCATAATGGCCACTGAATCAGTACACACAGTGGTCATGCATAGATACACACGAAGACACAGACACTCAACCTGGTGGCTTTGCAAACACTCACTGCCCACATCTCTTTCTCATCCCCCAGCGGAGATTGCCCCTGCATGCTTGTAAGTAGGGGATTTAACGTCCCACACAGCCCTCCCTAAGCATGTTAAGGCTGGGTTGTTCAGTGGGTTTTACTAAATCCCCAAACCACAGCAGGGTGGCAGGGCTGGAATAGATTGCTGTGTGATTCCGGGTTCCAGTCCATCCGGTATATGATATGATATATGGCATTTATAACATGCCTATACACAAGTGTTTCAAGGCTCGACGAGGCGGGGGGGGGGGAACAAGGGGAGACAGACAACGATCCTACTAGGCCAGGTGTCATTCAGATCGCGCAAGTGCAGGGTGGAGGGGAAGGGAAAAGTGCAAGGGGGAAAGGGAGAAGAGAAGTGCAGAACAGGTTTAGTAGAACAAGATAAATAATAAGGGCCAGCTGGTGGCAAGTGCAGGATAAGCACAGACAAGTGCTGGGAGGAGGGGCTGTAGGGATACAGAGACAGTCCCACCGTGCAGAGGTTGCCAGGGAGGCAGTGCAGGGGAGAGTGGCAGGGCCGCGGACCGGGATAGGTAAGTGGCCCCGTTGCAGATTCAGTGCAGTTTCAGTGATATTAACAGGGGAGAGGGGGAGAGAAAGCGAAAGAGGAAGGTTTTGAGGTGCTTCCGGAACCGGAGATGGTTCTCCTCAAGTTTCAGGGAGGCAAGAAGGCTGTTGCAGAGGGAGGCCCCTGCTGCGGAGAGAGATCTACCCCCAACTCGTTGCTTGGAGAAGCGGCTGACCCTGAAGGAGTTGGAGGTGGATGAGCGAAGAGCTCGAGAAGGAAGATATTTAGGAAGAGAGAGTTGAAGGTATTTTGGCCTCACCTGGGGACAGGCACTATACTCCCCTGGTTGAGTGGCAGAGCCAAGGGGGGGCTGGGAAGGAGGTCCCCCCTTGGACCCATGCAGTGCAGTCCTTAGCGAGGGTGTTTTATACAAAACGGGGGGATTTTTCAACAGTGTTAGGGTAGGGCCGGTGAAACACAGCATTGATATAGGTTGTTGTGACGGGTGACTCATGTAGGAAGGGGGGATATTAACTGGTAATAACTGCGTGTGATTATGTATTATCATAGGGAACAGAGACAATTGAGGATGTCAAGGAACACCTTGGTCTAGCCCCAGGAGTATGGGCAGGAACGTGGCAGAATGAGACCGACAGGTTGGTAAGTTGTGGAACACTCCCACAAGGTACATGCCGCGGTAAGACTTGATGGTGGCATACGTTCCCTGATAATGGGACATTCTGGTTTATGTGCAGGTTAGGGTCTGGCCATTAACACGGCGCTCGGGGACCTTGAAAGGTTCGGTGAGCTGTGAAACTTGGTAAGCCTGTGGGACTCCCACAAAATATATGGCTATGGTAAGACTTGGATGGGGCATTCATGCACTGATATTACAGACAATGATAAGTAAAGTGTGAAGTACAACCTGAAAGTCCTGCCGGCAACACAGCACTATGACCACGTAAGGTGGGCAAGCTGGTGACACTGCCACAAGGTACATGCGAACGGTAACACCGGAGGATGGCGCAGGCGCACCTATCGTGCCAGCACGGATCTCCAGAGGCAACTGAGTGAAATCAGGTTAAAGGGGTGGGCCCAGTATGGCTCCAGTCAGAGCGCCCCCCCCCTAGTATGGGGGGTTCATAACAAAGTGATCTTTGGACTCAGAAGTGGAGCATGGGCACTTCTGCGGCCCACACCGATCTCCAAGTGTCACCTAGGGGGAATGTTGGTACAACTTTAGGATACAGCAGTCTCGGGACTGGTTGCCATGGAAGTTGGGATGAATTAGATGAAAGGTTTAAGGTATGAGTAAAGGTGGTAGGGCAGAGTTAGAACAAAAGGAGCAAAGGGATGGGGCATTGTGGGCAGCGAAAGCCACCGCCAAAGCGTGGCGGAGTTTCGGGGCGGTCCTAGCCAATGAGGGACGTTCACGCTGCACCTTTGGCGGCAGCGGCTCAGGATTGGCCGGGCTCGAGCCAAATCCTTCGACGGGCACTGACTTCCTTAGTGCTCTAGGCCAGCAACCTCCTTATCAGTGCCCATAAGTGTCCTACTGGTAGTAACCAGTGTTCTCCTGGTAGTAACCAGAAGCGTTGTCAGCTTTTGCCAGTGCCATATATGGGACAGTGTCCTACTGGTAGTAGCCAGTGTTCTCCTGGGAGTAACCAGAAGCGTTGTCAGCTTGTGCCAGTGGCAAAACATGGTGACACGTTTCACCCTTACCTGACTGTATGTAATATGTGGCTGGGACCGTCCCAAGTTTATTGTTTGCTCCAAATAAGCCTGTGACCTTCTATATTCCAAAAAACCTTACAAAAGTTGTCTGTGGTTATTTCATCATGTGTGTATGTTATACTGGCTACAGGAGGTGGGGGTGTCCAATGGGGATCTCCCCGCTAAGAGGCTGACCGGCCCCCGTAGGGGGCGCTAGAGGGACAGCCTACATAGCGGGCTGTCCCCTCTGGCCACCCCCTTCCGGGGGTTGGTCTAGCCTCTACTAGACCAACTGCTTCCAAAAGGTCAGGGTTTTCCCAACTCCCTTGGAAGCAGATCCATAACCCAGGTTCCGAGTGCCAACCAGTCCCTATTGGGACCTTTTGGACCCAGTCCTGGCGCCAGTGGCACCAGGCTCATAAATATGCCCAGTCCCAGCGCTGGAAGCGCCGGGCTCATAATGCTTGGGTGGACTTACCTGCAGCAGACCATGCTGCTTACTTGCCTGCCAGTTGAGTCTCTGATCCTCTTCTGTTTGGAACTACTTTTGCTGTTGGGTGGGGCAGGAGCCACTCCCTAGATTCAGAACACTGGAACTCTTCTGGAAAGCAGGAACTCTTTTCTTACCTAGGCATGGCTGTGGAAGGAGACACCTAAGCACTACAGGAGGCTATTTAAACCACACCCGATGGATGAATCTTGCTTTGCGTTATTCTGCATCCTCAGCAGCAGAACGCTCATCGTGTCTTCTGCATCTGATCCTGGGCCTAAGGAAAAAGGCTTACCATTCTGAATCCAGTCTTCAGCAACACCTATAAAGACAAGAAAGAACAGGTTAGCATTACGGTCTTCAGTGACAGCTCTTCACTTACCTGGTCCATCGGCTGTCACCAACGCCTCGCGCTGCATTCCAGCATCTGAAAGACAAAGGCTTACCTACTCTTTGTGCGCTCCGGAGGTCTTCACACTGCATTCCGGCATCTGAAAGACAAAAGCTTACCAACTCTTCGCACGCTCCGGAGGCCTTCGGCGCTGCATCCCGCATCTGAAAGACAAAACAAGGTGCGTTTAAAGACATTGGGGAACTTTAATACTCACGTGCCATTACTCCTTTCCACATCTAACCCAGTGGGTATTCCGGCACCCTGCAGCCGCCCCGAACTTGTACCTGCAAAATAAAAAGACAGTTAGAGCGCATCGTGAAGCAAGCAACAAGCTCTTACTTACGTGCTTCCAGGCGCTTCTATTCATCACACGGGCTCCATCTTCAACTCACTTCAGCCCGCCATCCACCATCGCCGGAACCCTGCAAAACAAGAGACATCATTACTAAAGACTTTAAAGACATTAGAATTACTCGAAACTTACCGTTCGTGCAGTAAACGACAGACAGCAGTCCTCTGAAGTCAAGAGGCCTGCTCCCCTTATCCAGTGAAGAAACTGGTTACAGCACCCTGCCTCGAGGCAGATGGAGAGCACGGCGTTCACTTACCTAAGGTGAGAGCGTTAACCTTTGGGGTTCTACAGGAGAAGAGAAAGGGAAGAAGAGAGAGACATTCAATAACCCAGTTCATTAATCCCACATTTTCTATCTGCAGACATCTTACCCTTCGAGCCAGACATACAGTGCACAGAGGTCCAGCCCAAAGAGCCAGCCGTGTGTTACACATCACCTTTGAAGATACGGTATATGCCCAGTCAAGACCGGCGCCTCTACGGGAATCAGGTGAGCGTTACAGTATCTTCATGTGCGGGGGCAAGTCCAACTTGACCGCTACTGGGTTTACTATGGTAGTGATGGAATAGGGACCAAGGTATCTTGGGTTGAATGTGCGTGGCCCTTTTAGAGGTAGATATTTGGTGGATAACCAGACTTGATCCCCTACTTGATATTGAGGGGCTTCCTTCCGATGTTGATCTGCTCCTTTCTTGTATTGTTCTTTAGCCCTTTGAAGGTGAGAAACAGCTTCCTTAAAGGCTTGGGTGATTGTAGAATGCAGGTAGTCTACTGCTGGTGTTTCAAGATCTTGGAGAGGATCCAACTCCGAGGTTCGAGGGTGACTGCCGTACAAAAGAAAAAACGGGGTTTTCCCAGTTCCCGAATGGACAGAGTTATTGTAGGCATATTCGGCTATCCAAAGGATGTCTTTCCAAGTTTTTTCAGTTTGTTGCAGCATGCAGCGTAAATACTGTTCCAGAGTTTGATTGGTCCTCTCGGTTTGTCCGTCGGTCTGAGAGTGGTGACTGGTCGATAGTCTCACATCAATTTGAGCCGACCGACAGCAACTTCGCCAAAAATGAGAAATAAATTGACTACCTCGATCCGAAATGAGAACCGAAGGAAAACCGTGCAGTCGGACGATGTTTTCGAGAAACTCTCGGGCCAGGGTTGCTGCTGTTGGCAAGCCTTTGAGCGGAATGAAATGCGCCATCTTGGAGAATAAGTCCACGATTACTAGAATCGTATTGTATCCGGAGCATGGAGGTAGATCGGTGATGAAGTCCATAGAAAGCGTATGCCAAGGGCGAGGTGGGATGTCAATAGGGCGTAAGAGGCCTGCTGGTCTTTCCTTTTGACTCTTGTTTTGGGCACATACTCCACAGGACATTATAAAGTCTCTGATATCTTTTTTCCAAGACGGCCACCAGAAGTACCGCTTGATCTTTTCTGAGGTCTTGGCTATACCGGGATGTCCTTCCATTAAAGAATCGTGATAACAAGAGATTACTTTTTTCTGTAAATCTGTGCTGGGTAGGTATAATCGTTCTTGGAAATACAATAAGTTGTCCTTTACTGCAAAGTCCTTTCCCTGCAGATGCCAATTCTGTATGTCTGCTGGAGTTACAAGTTGCCTGGCTTTATCCTTAACTTCCTCTATGGATTGTGTGGCGATTACACCCAGAATTCTTTGTTCGGGAATGATTGGTACAGGTTTAGGGTTGATCAAGTGTTCTTCCACTCCCATCCGAGAAAGGGCATCAGCTTTACCGTTTTTTGTACCAGGTCGATAGGTAATTATGAAGTCAAACTCGGCAAAGAATAATGCCCAACGGAGTTGTCTAGAGGATTGGGCTTTTGCGGTTTTCAAATATTGCAGGTTTCGGTGATCCGTAATCACAGTCACGGTGTGTCAGGCCCCCAGCAGATAATGCCGCCAAGCCTTAAAGGCAGACTTGATAGCCAGAAGTTCCTTGTCAGTAATCGTGTAATTGATTTCAGGAGGCGAGAATTTGCGGGACCAAAATGCCACGGGATGCAACTGATTGGTTATCGGGTCCTTTTGTGATAGAACTGCCCCCATGGCAAGGCTTGAAGCATCAGTTTCCACGATGTATGGGGAGTTCGGGGCGAGGGTGTTTTAAGATTGGTGCAGAGATAAATTTAGTCTTTAAATCCTGGAAAGCTTGTTCCGCCTCGGTAGACCATTCAAAACGTTTGTTTTTCTTTAACAAGGCAGTGATGGGCTGGACTATTCGAGAGAATTCGGGGATAAACCTGCGGTAAAAGTTAGCGAAGCCTAACATGCTTTGCACACCTTTTACGGAGGATGGTGATGGCCATTTGAGAACTGCATCGACCTTCTTTGAATCCATACGCACTCCGCCAGGTGATAATATGAATCCCAAGAATTCAACTTCAGTCACGTTGAAAACACATTTTTCCAACTTAGCGAAAAGTTTGTGTTGACGCAATCTTTCGAGGACCATTTTCACGTGTTTCCGATGTTCAGATTCCGATGAAGAATAAACGAGGATGTCGTCAATGTAAACAACAACACACACATCTATGAGCTCTCTGAGGACATCGTTCATAAAATATTGAAAGGCGGCCGGGGCATTGCAAAGTCCGAAGGGCATGACCTGATATTCAAATAGCCCATACTTGGTGCGGAAGGCCGTCTTCCATTCATCGCCCTCTTTTACTCGTACCAAGTGGTAAGCTCCTCTAAGATCCAGCTTTGTATATATGCATGCTTTTCTGACTTGGTCCAGGAGTTCAGGGATCAAAGGTAACGGATATCTATTCTTAACAGTGATCTGGTTCAGGGAGCGATAATCTATACAAGTTCTAAGGTCTCCTTCCTTTTTTGGAACGAAGAACAAAGCTGAAGAAGCAGGGGACTTGGAAGGACGAATAAACCCATTTGCCAGGTATTGATCCAGGTATTGTCGAAGGTGAAGGTTCTCAGGCTCGGTGAGGGCATAAATTCTACTACAAGGAGGAGTAGATCCAGGTATCAGGTCTATCTGGCAGTCATAAGACCTATGAGGAGGTAGAGAGTTAGCCTGATCCTTCCGGAAAACATCTTGGTATTCTAGGTATTCGGGAGGTAACTGGGGAGTCTCTGAAGAAATTGCTGCCAGTGCAACACCAGGTGGAGGGTGACAAGTAGAGAAACATTCTGGAAACTGGACCGTTCTTGCTCGCCAATCGATCAGAGGATTGTGTTTCTCTAACCAAGGTATTCCTAGAATAATCTGAAACTGAGGGGCCTTGATCACATCGAACACGATCTTCTCATGGTGTCCATCTTGACTTACTAGCGTCACTTCTTGAGTGGTATGCGTTACTGGCCCGGAGGCTATCTCCGTACCATCTACCGTAGTAATGACGTCCTTTACAGCCTTGGGACAAAGAGTTAGATTCATCCTCAAAACCATTTCATGATCCACATAATTGCCGATGGCACCGCTGTCGACGTAAGCTTCAATTGCATGTAATCGATCCGGATTATCAGGGCTAATGAGGACCATAGGTATCACGAAATGCGAGGTCACGGAACTGGTTTTCAAGCTCGGCAAGAGGACCTCTATTCTTGTCGGGCGAGGTCGTTTCCCTGCTCAGAGTTTGTAACTTTGGTAACTGCAGCTCCTACTGCCTTCTTGGCAGGTTTCACCGGACAGTCTCGAAGAAAGTGCCCTGAGTTTCCGCAATAGAGGCATAATTGCAACTGTTTTCTCCTTTCCCGCTCCTTTTGTGTTAGATGACCTTTCAGACCCCCTATTTGCATGGGTTCCCCGGAGTCTACTCCTTTGGAAGGAGTTGGCGGTTTGGAAAATACTCGAGCATCAAACTTGGAACGATCGGCCTTCCTGTTCTGCAGTCTGTGATCTATTTGAACGACTAAGTCTATATAGTCCGAACAATCTTGTGGGGGATTCACTACTTGGGCTCACACATCTTTGAGCTCTCCACGTAGACCTCTATAAAACAGCGTAATCCTTTTGTCCTCAGGCATTGAGTTTCCACTATCAGTCTGTTGAAAGACGCAATATAAGCCAAAAGGTCTTGATTACCTTGTCGCAACGAAAGAAGCTCATTGTCCAAGGCCTGCCCCTGTGAATGTCTTGCGAACAGTTTTTCCATACTGAGCTGAAAAGCTTGAAAATCATGGAGGACCGGATCATCTTGATTTACTAAAGGGATCGACCAGTCTGCCGCATTGCCACTAAGGTACGAAAGCACGAAAGCTACTTTAGCTTGATCAGTTGGAAAGGCTGCTGGCCGGCATAAGAAATGCAACCGGCACTGATTGATAAATACTGCAAACCTCTTTGGGTCACCAGAAAATCGTTCGGGCGGAGCCAGAGGTACATTCCCAGGTAGGTTGATCTGCACTGGATTCATAGAGGATGTAGAAGGAAGATTTCCCCCAGATGTGGGTAACGGGGTATGTCCGGCTTGTGACTGTAGCAATTGTCTAGCGAGATCATCTGTTCGCTCCTTGGAAATAATCAGTTCCCTTCTTAGAGCGTTCGTTTCCTGACGGGCTGCATGCACTTCTGCCCTTAGTTCCCCAAGTAACTGGGCTAGTTGGTCGGTATCCGAGGTTTCCATAGCGCCTGGACGGGAGTTTTGTGGTAGGCTTTGCGTTCTGTAACGCTCACCTGATTCCCGTAGAGGCGCCGGTCTTGACTGGGCGTATACCGTATCTTCAAAGGTGATGTGTACCACACGGCTGGCTCTTTGGGCTGGACCTCTGTGCACTGTATGTCTGACTCGAAGGGTAAGATGTCTGCAGATAGAAAATATGGGATTAAGGAACTGGGTTATTGAATGTCTCTCTCTTCTTCCCTTTCTCTTCTTCTGTAGAACCCCAAAGGTTAACGCTCTCACCTTAGGTAAGTGAACGCCGTGCTCTCCATCTGCCTCGGGGCAGGGTGCTGTAACCAGTTTCTTCACTGGATAAGGGGAGCAGGCCTCTTGACTTCAGAGGACTGCTGTCCGTCGTTTACTGCACGAACGGTAAGTTTCGAGTACTTCTAATGTCTTTAAAGTCTTTAGTAATGATGTCTCTTGTTTTGCAGGGTTCCGGCGATGGTGGATGACGGGCTGAAGTGAGTTGAAGATGGAGCCCGTGTGATGAGTAGAAGCCCCCTGGAAGCACGTAAGTAAGCGCTTGTTGCCTGCTTCACGATGCGCTCTAACTGTCTTTTTATTTTGCAGGTACAAGTTCGGAGCGGCTGCAGGGTGCCGGAATACCCACTGGGTTAGATGTGGAAAGGAGTAATGGCATGTGAGTATTAAAGTTCCCCAATGTCTTTAAACGCACCTTGTTTTGTCTTTCAGATGCGGGATGCAGCGCCGAAGGCCTCCGGAGCGTGCGAAGAGTTGGTAAGCTTTTGTCTTTCAGATGCCGGAATGCAGTGTGAAGACCTCCGGAGCGCACGAAGAGTAGGTAAGCCTTTGTCTTGCAGATGTTGGAATGCAGCGCGAGGCGTTGGTGACAGCCGATGGACCAGGTTAGTGAAGAGCTGTCACTGAAGACCGTAATGCTAACCTGTTCTTTCTTGTCTTTATAGGTGTTGCTGAAGACTGGATTCAGGATGGTAAGCCCTTTTCCTTAGGCCCAGGATCAGATGCAGAAGACACGATGAGCGTTCTGCTGCAGAGGATGCAGAATAACGCAAAGCAAGATTCATCCATCGGGTGTGGTTTAAATAGCCTCCTGTAGTGCTTAGGTGTCTCCTTCCACAGCCACGCCTAGGTAAGAAAAGAGTTCCTGCTTTCCAGAAGAGTTCCAGTGTTCTGAACCTAGGGAGTGGCTCCTGCCCCACCCAACAGGAAAAGTAGTTCCAAACAGAAGAGGATCAGAGGCTCAACTGGCAGGCAAGTAAGCAGCATGGTCTGCTGCAGGTAAGTCCACCCAAGCATTATGAGCCCGGCGCTTCCAGCACTGGGACTGGGCATATTTATGAGCCTGGTGCCACTGGCGCCAGGACTGGGTCCAAAAGGTCCCAATTGGGACTGGTTGGCACTCGGAACCTGGGTTATGGATCTGCTTCCAAGGGAGTTGGGAAAACCCTGACCTTTTGGAAGCAGAGATCATGACAATTAGCAACCTGCAGGCTGGCCGTGCAGATGCTGCTGAGGTTGCCTTAACTTTAGCTTCCCACCAATTAAAATATTAATCCATCATCACCTCAGTGGTCTACTGTCAATTAGGCCTTTGAACTTCGTCCTTGAGAGTGTTCTTAGCTCTGAGAAAATTAGGGAGTGAGAAGCACAGTCTGCCTTCATGCGTAGGTGTGACCATCTTGTGCATCCAACTTCATGCTTCCATGTGACTAGAGACCATAAAATCAAGCCTTTTTGTGTATTTAATATTCTATTCCAATAGATCTCTGACGTCTTCCTTGTTATGTTCATTCTTTTTGAACAGGAGGTTTGTTCTTTCACACGATTTTGTATCCAAAGTCAGTTTACTCCAGTTTGATAAGACCTTGGCACCGTGTTCCGGACCGGCTAACTAAGACTTCTGTGGCCGTGTGGTGTTACACCCGCCAGTCTGAACTGGTGGGCGTAACGCCACCGGCCGCAGACGGACGTGGAAACACCGGCACCATTACCGCATGGTGCCAGTGTTTACACGGCCCCCATTCCCTTGGAGTCCTATGGGACACCACGGGAATTGGGAGTAGCGGAATGCCGGCTCTGGAATTACTGGACCACTGGGGCTGTAATGCCCCGGTAAGTCTGGCAAGTCCGGAGCCGGTATATCCCTACGGGTCCGGCGGCAGCCTGCCGGTTTTACCGGCACGGCTACTGCCGGACTCGTAATGAGGCCCAATGTCTGCTTTTAACTGTTAAACAAGGATACAATTGAATAGGTCAGGAGAACATTACCTTTGCACTCGCCTTTTACCTTTCTGGTCAAACACAATTGAATACAGGCACTCAATTTTTTGGTCCCTTATTTGGGAAATGTTTTGAATGTTATATAAGGTACAGTAAAATGCACTGGTTAATAAAAATAGGTTTTCCACCAAATTTTTCACAACAAAACATGCAGAATATAATCACAACAATACAAAAACGCTATGGAGATCTAATGCTTTTGTATCAAGACACGAGGTCAATGTCTTGCTGTCATGAACAACTGAACAGCATTACAGTGGATGAGACTGAACATTTTTTTACAATGAAAAAACAACACACGAAAAACAACACAATGTTCTTTCAGATAACATATCCAATTGTATCCTTGTTTATCAGTAGCCCTACTGGGCAGAATAGGTTCCTTGCCAGAAGCCCAAATTCGTAAATCTGCTTTTAACTGTGACATACTGAACTGGGGCCTTTTTGTTAATTTCCAACCTGCTTTAATAGGTTTAGTGGAAACATCCATAATTCTCTCATTCCTATGTATGTATATGTTGGCGCTTGCCGCAATCTATTTACTACATGCTTTGAGCTAGCTTCACAATTGCTTTCCTGCTTGCATAACTTCTGCATCTGTACACGTGTAAAATGATTTGATATCTTCATCTGTTTCTGTGGCATAAATTTCTTCACCTTGAGCCCAAGATGTCACTTATCCTTATTGCTTGTTAGGCAGAATCACCTGCAGTACCCTTTGGGAACCCTACAGGTAATTAGGACTACAAGTATAAGCACAATTTCACCTTTGGTACAAGCCCGTACTACACAGTAAAATGGTAGCGATGGCTGAGCATCCAGACTTATCTCAAGAGTTTAAATGAGCAGTAGAACAAGTTACACAAAGGACCAACAATTACAATGATTCAAATATCCACTAGTCAAGGTGTCTTGGTAAAAGAATATACATTTATTTACTCAGTCAGTTAGAAAACATTACACTGGCAAAGCAGCTCAATGTCACACACTAATAAACCACAAAAATACAACCGGTAAGTAAATGAACAAGTTTAGCTCCAAATGAAGTGGGAGCAAAATGGCACTTCAGATACTTATTAAAGGAGCAAAAAGACAAGGTTATAAGCATAGACAGCCCAAATACATTCATAGGCAGGGCAAAGGATTTCAGTTAGATACAACCAGCAATTCTTCTCAATAGGCCTGGGCCAAAGTGAATGGTTCAGAGTCTTTCGTATAGGATAGCACAGTTCTGGTATATAACGGTTAAGTCATTGCCATGTAGATTAGAAGAATTTGGCTAGGTGAATAGTTTGACGAATGTTAAGGGAAGGACAAGCCTTTGTAGTTGAGGAAAGTTTGACGCACTTCTCGATGGCCGAAAAGATTTCTGGACCGTGTTTGCACAGTACCTTGTGAATGAAGAAAGCTGTAGCTGAGGCAGTTGTTCCTGGCAGTTCGAGCAAATCTTGCTGTTCCTGAACTTCCGTCGCGAGGTCAAGAAGGAGGACGTCTGGAGGTTCCTGCACTGCCCAGGGATGAGGCCAAGAGCTGCAGTAAGACGTCAGTTAAAGGTGTGAGTGCCTAAAAGTTCACAAGCTGGTTTCCTTCACTGTGGTTATCCGGCTTTCAACAGCACTCTGATGAAAATTCGACCAGCTCGGGACGGTGTCCAGGTGGCTTGTGAGTTGGTTGTTCCCACCAAACTCAAGGGAAGAAGTTAACCTTGAAGGGCTTCTCTGTCGATGGAGTTTCAAGCAATTCGGACCTGCAGCAGGGCTACACCGGTCGTCCAGGAGTTGCAGCAGTCCTCTTCCTTCGGCTCGTCTTCGGATCTTTCGTTCCAGTGGTCGACTCTGCTTTACAAGTCCGAGAGACCTGCTTTTAAACAGTTTTCCCCCATTCATTCCAGCCTGGCTGTCACTCACACAGCAGGGTGGCTGTCCTTGCCAGACAGCCAGCCGGTCAATCATGCCAGAGTTCATTCAGGTCTCATAGGAGACTAAGCACAGGGAATTTCAGGCACCTCCCTCACATACTGTCCAGCCCAGCCACTCAGGAGCCAGAGGAAGGCTTCAGCACTGAAGCTCACCAAAGGTCAATGAACAAAGGGACCAAACCAAGTTTGGGGTGCAGAGACAAACACAAGAAGGACCTTTTCTAAAAGAAATGGCAAAACAGATTACTAGAGTCTGTTTTTACAGATAGGTCTTAGGCATCATATTGAAAAACATGGGTGACCGGATTTTTAGCTACCGTTGTTAGCAGTCGGGAAAAATCATGGTAGTTTGATCTAAACCACTGCCACCAGCCATTTAAAGTAGGAAAGGGTAACATTTGACTGTTACATGAGTGTTTTGTCTCAGGGGAAGCTAGGCAACCCCTCCAGCACTCCATAGGAAGATAGTGTGTGCTGGGTCAGTAAATTTAAAGAGAATAGTAAAGTCAATTTAACTTTACATGCTCTGGGACACAGTAGTCAGTCCCAGAGAAGGTATTTAAACCTTGGGAAGTCTAAAAGACATCCCTGTGCCACTGCACTGAAGATGCTGTGTGACATACAGAAAAAGATGATGCCATTGGAGCTGTTTTAAAACTCCACAACCAAAGAACGCAAAAGTAAAACACATCAAAAATACATGGCAGAGTGGGAAAAAAAGGCTCACATTCTTCCCAGGTAAAACAATCAAATACTAGAAATCCAGCAAAGTTGCTGGGGGTCTCAAAAGGTAAGGGAAATTAGCACATGTTGAGAATTCTCCCCAACACTTGTCCCCCCCATACTAAGGGACAGGTGGATTTAATCCACCCCTGGATGAATCTCCTCACTCCAGTCGGTCAAACATCCTGGAGAGACCATCAGCATTTTGGTGGTGACACCCTGACCTGTGTTCAATGGTAAAATCAAACCCTTGCAGGCTAATTGACCATCTCAGTAGTTTTGGGTTTTCCCCTTTCATTTGCATCAACCCTCTCAAGGGTTGGTGGTCAGTTTGAATCACAAAAGTAGATCAATACATGTATGGTCTAAACTTCTTCAATGACCACACAATAGCAAAGCATTCACGCTCAATGGTTGCCCACTTTGTTTCTGGTTCCTTCAGCTTCCTACTGATGAAGCAAATGGGGTGCTCCCTACCTTTCTCATTCAGTTGACTAAGGACTGCACCTATACCTGTATTCAAAGCATCTGTCTGCACATTGAAGGTTTGGTTGTAGTCAGGAGCTCTTAGGATTAGAGCTTGACAAAGGGCTTTCTTTAGGCCTTCAAATGCTTGAGTGCTCTCCACATTCCACCTGACCTTTTTAGGGAATTTGGGAGAGGAGACCACATTCAAGGGAGAAGCTATGGTCCATAGTTCTCTATGAAGTTCCTGTAGTAACCATTGAGGCCTAGGAAAGCTCTCACTTGGGTTTGAGTAGCAGGGGTGCCCCAGTTTTGTACAGCTTGTACTTTGCTAGGCAGTGGCCTGATTTCACCTCCTCCTACCTCATGACCAAGGTAGACCACTTTACTCTGACTAATTTGACATTTACTAGCCTTTATGGTCAGATGGGCCTGTTCAAGAGCCTGCAAAACATATCCTAAGTCGTCAACATGTTCCTTCCAAGTAGGGCTGAACACTTCAATGTCATCCAACTATGCCATGCAGAAGTCCTCCATCCCATTCAGAACTTGATTAACCATCCTTTGGAATGTAGCAGGTGCATTCTTAAGTCCAAAAGGCATTACCTTAAACTGGTAGAGGCCTGCTGGGGTGAAGAATGCAGTTTTTTCCTTGGCATGGTCTGCCAGTGATATATGCCAATAGCCTGAAGTGAGGTCAAATGTACTGAGGTACTTGGCTGAACCAAGTTTATCCACCAGTTCATCTGTCCTTGGTAAAGGGGGGGCATCAGTCTTGGTGACCGCATTATGAGCTCTATAGTCCACACAGAATCTCAACTCCTTGGATCCTCCCTTTGGTACTAGAACAACTGGACTAGACCATGGGCTGGTAGAGGGCTCGATTACCCTGAGATCAAGTATCTTGTTGACCTCCTCCTTTATGTGGGATCTTACATGATCTGACATCCTGCAACCTCTGTTTTTGACAGGTAAACAGTCACCAGTTTGAATATCATGCTGGCCCCAAGGGGTCAAGCCTGGTGATAGTGAAAACAGGGAGGCAAACTGATTTAACAGAAACTTGCACTCCTCCTGTTGTTCAGGTGTCACATTACAAGAGAGATTCAAATTAGAAGAGAGATTAACTCCTTCTATTTTCTCATCTAAAGGCTGGCCTTTGAGTAGGTCAGGCAGAGGTTCACTCCCCTCCTCCTCTTGAGCTGAAGCTAGAAGCAAAGCTCCCACTTCTGGTCTTGAGACATAAGCTTTTAAACGGTTGGTGTAAAAGACTCTGGGAACCACCTTAGGATTGCCTAAGTCCACCAGATAGTTGACCTCTCCAAGTTTACCCACAACTTTAAAGGGTCCTATCCATTTGTCCTGTAAGGCCCTCTGCCTTGTAGGTACCATAACTAGAACTAGCTGGTCTTGACTCAACCATGTGTCACGATTGTGCCACTGGCGCCCCAATTGGCACCCATCGTGGACTATTCGGGACTCAATTGTTTCCGTAATACTCCCTGGACAACACCTATTAATATTATTGTCTTTACTTTCCGTTTACAAGGCTTTGGAACTTTTGTATTTACTTTTACAAAGTACATGTCCCATAATGCACCTTGTGGCAGTTCCCATTTCCTGGCTATTCCTATACAGCAGTTCTAGCACTACAATCCCCAGAAGCCTTAGAGAACAGTGCAGCTTTCGCTTTCTCAGGACTAGAGAGGGCGGAGGCCAATTACATTCAGGTGTGCTGCTCCAGGTGCTGCTAATTAGCCTAATTCAGCACAGGGCAGCTCAGTATTTGAGCAGCTGCCTGCAGGAGCACATGCCTCTTGCATTGAGCTTTCTACCAGCCCTTTGTTGCCCTGTTCCTTGGATATTTGCTGTGTCATGTGGCTTCCAGTTCCTGCTCTTGTTCCAGAGCCCTGTTCTTCCTGCCTTGCTGCCCTGCTTCTCAGCCCTCTCTCCCCTGCCTTTTGCCTGCACCTCTGTGCCTTACATACTGCAGCCCTGCTTCCTTGTTTGCAGCCCTCTGTTCCCTGGCTACAGCCACCTTGCTCGCTTCCTTGTTTGCAGCCCTCTGTTCCCTGGCTACAGCCCCCTTGCTACCTTTCTTATTTAAAGCCCTCTGTTTCCTGGCTACTGCTCCCTTGCTCTCTTCCTTGGCTGCAGCCCTCTGTTCATGATTCCTCTCCTTGTCTTCCTTGAGTTTTCAGTCCTCCCCTTTGGTTATCCACTTCAGTTATACTGTTTCCTTACTTTCCCTCTGCTAGCTTTCTCTTGTCTTTCCAGCCCTGAGTTACTGTTCTTGATTCCCATGTACAGTTTCCGATCGCCATTCCCTGCATTTAGATAATAGGTTTCTGCCCTTCCTTTCTTCCGGTTCTCTGTTCTGAACCTTGCTCTCTTTGACTTCCTTTTCCCTGGATATTTCTGTTCTTGTCTTCACTTGTGTTTTATGTAAATCCTATGTATATAGTTTGACTGTTGGATTCCAATAGGCAATCTCTGACCCTTCCCTTGTCGCGTTTCAGTGTTGTACTTTGTGCTATTGTTTACAGTGTATTGGTTCCTGTTTCAGGAAGCCGTCATTGTTCGGTTCCTGCTGGACCTGTACAGGCTTCAGTCTTGTGAGTACTGTTACCTTGATCGTGCCTTAGGGTTCAGGTACAGACACCCACTGCTGTTGCTCCCAGCCATGAGCATTCAGGGTGGGCCCCTGTAATAGCAATCTGTGCAGAAGGCTGGAGTTTCCAAAGGTCTGTGGAACACTCTTTCCCCATTCTGCATACACCCCAAGAGGGAACCCAGCGTGTTTGTATCTTTGTATTCCCTGCCCCTTTTTGTTCGCAGCCTCTGTTGCCTATCCTTTCCGGTCTACAGGACTCCTTGTAGTCCAGCTTCTTGAGTGCCTTTCTCCCTTTAGCTTAATGGGCACGCCTCTACCCTCAGTCCCTGACCTGCTTTCAAGTTGTCTGATGCTTCTGCCATCATGTGTGACATACATAGTCAGTGACTCTCACTGGCTTGGGGTAAGGATCACTCTCCAACCTCTCCTTAATTAGGACCAAGGGGCCTCTAATTGGATGGCCATAAAGATGTTCAAAGGGACTAAATCCAACCCCTCCTGAGGGCCTTCTCTATAAGCAAAGAGAAGGCATGGCAGTAGAAGGTCCCACTTTCTTCTAAGGGGTTCCTCTAAAGCACCTATCATGCTCTTCATTGTACAGTTGAACCTCTCTACCAATCCATTTGTCTGAGTATGGTAGGCAGTTGAGAACTTTTAAGTTACTCCACAGTTTTATTCACATGGCCTGCATGTAGTGTGACATAAAATTGGATCCCCTGTCAGAGATAACTTCCTTAGGAAAACCTACCATGGTAAAATACCAAGTAGGGCCTTAGCAAAAGCCTGAGCTGTAACAGTTCTCATAGGTATAGCTTCAGGATACCTAGTAGCATGGTCTACTACAACCAGGATAAACCTGGTTCCTGAAGATGTTGGAGGGTCTAAGGGACCAACAATGTCGATTCCTACCCTCTCAAAAGGGACTCCCACCACTGGGAGAGGCACCAAGGGTGCCACTTTCTTGGCTCCAGTCTTGCCAGAGGTTTGGCAAGTGTGACAGCTCCTACAGAACTCATCTACCTCAGACCCCAATTTAGGCCAGTAGAAATATAAACAGAGCCTTTCCTTGGTCTTCTTAAAACTTAAGTGAACAGCCAAAGGTATCTCATGGGCTAACTGTAGGAACTGGAGTCTGCTTTCAAGAGGCACTACAAGTCTTCTGTAGTCCCATGGGATAGACTCAGTTGGTTCACTGTAGAAAAGGCCATCTTCCCAGTACAACCTATGCTTACCTGGCTTTTGCACATCCAGCTGGGAAGCTGCCTGTTGGCAAAGACCTTCAAGAGCAGGACACTCTATTTGACCTCTGATGAAGTCTGCCCTACAGGGTCCACCTTCTGCCAGTAAAGACTGCATCTCAGGATGGTCTGCAGGATCCAGATCTCCAACAGGAGCCAGGTCCTCTTCCAGCTCTGATTCCTCAGCAGCTAATTCAACCACACAAGGTTGTCCCACACACTCAGCCTCAGCTGGTGGAGGGATCACAGGCGTGATCTTGTACAGTCCTCTCAGGGATGTCCTGGTTGGTAGCACAGGAGTGCTGGCTGGTTTCTTCCTGGAGGTTTTAGGTTGCCCCTTTTCCTCTTTCTTCATAGAAATTGCAGTCAGTAAGTCCTGTGGAAAGTTATAGTTTCCTCTATAATCTCCTCTGGAGAACCCCTTAAGATACTCTATCTGGCCTTCCTAGCCTGCTCCAGCTTCCTTTTGCTGGGAGGCCTGGGGGTGCTTGATACAACTCCGAGAGTTTTTAAGTCATTCCCCAACAGGACTCTCCCAAGTACTTCGCTCTGCACACTTACAGGTATCTTGACAGTCATGTCATTGCACTGGATGAGAGCTGGTAACTGTGGAAGCATTTGCACAGGGACTCCAGCAAGCTTAGTTAGGATTTTGGGTGCCTTAGCAACATCCTCAACCTTGGAAAATGATTGATCATCTACAGTTATGCTGGCCCCAGTGTCTCTGATGGCAGGGGTCTCCTGACCATTCACAAGAACACTGACTTTGTAATACTATTTAGTATTATCTGGAATAGAGTTATACACATCTAAGTTCTGCTGTTCCCAGAGACCCAGGGATACTAAAGAAACACTGGCTGAGACTTTCATGGGTTCCTCAGCCAGTAAGTGAAAGTTTCCACTTTCCATTGGTACTTCATCCACAGGGGAGAAGGCTAAGGAGACAGTGTGGATACCTGAGGGTTTACACTTACATCTGGGATACCCTTTCACATGGTCAGTAGACCCACACGCATAACATTTACCAAATGTCTAGATGGATGGGGGTTTGTTCTGACCTCCTTCTGGTTTGTCACCAGAAGGTACACTAGCCTGATTCGGTTTCCCCTGGGGCTTACCTTTGCTATGTTTGTGGCCCTTTTTTGGAGTGAAAGTATTAGAATTCACTTTGGTATCTTTCTTGTGCTGCTTTCCCTCATCCTTCTTCTGAGTTGCCCCGGAATCCTTGTGAGTAGCCCTGTTGGCAACACACAAGTCAGCAGCCCTTGCTAACTTCTTTGGATCAATTTCCTTAGAGTTAACCAAGTGCTGTCTCAGGTCAGGAGAGCAGGCATCATACATAGATTCCAACATAAACAAATTATTTATACCTTCATAAGTATTCACTCTGTAACCCTTAACCCATCCATCTAAGTTTTACAAACATTCAGTCACCCAGGTAGCCCAGGGGGTACCATCATGCTTTTTGAGGGTTCTAAACCTCTTAAGATACTGAGAAGGGGTCTTCCCAAATCTAACTATCAAAGCTAGCTTCACAGTTTCATACTCTTTTCTGTCTATATTCCCCAACTCCATTACCACATCCGTTGCAACAGCGGGTAGCCTAGAAAAAAGCCAAGCAATCAACTGATTCCCTGTAATGTCTTGAATCCCATGGTTATATTCAAAAGCAGCCAACCAATCCAAAATATCAAGCATAACCTCATACGTACTTACTGCATCTTTGGGCATGCAAGGCCTCTTAGGACTGGAAGACCTAGATGACTCTGGGAGAGAACCAGTTTCAAGAGTTAACTTTTTCATTTCAAGTGCATGATTCAATTCCATTTCTCTGAGTCTAAGGTCTTGATGCTTGTTTTCAGATTGAGCTTGGATTCTTTTAAATTCTAACTCCAGTCTCATCTTTTCAAGTGAAACAAATTCAGGACATAGGTTTTGACATAAGGGGTCACTGTGGTCAAAGGTTGAGGCCTAGGAGCAGGTAGCGGTAAAACAGGGCCAACATTCTGAGACTCTTCTGCCTCATCTAACTCATCCACAATATTAGAGCTGGGCTCTGACATATTATCATCCTCATCAACATTTTCCACATTTGCTGTAGGTGTGGGGTTTTCAGACCCACTCCTCAGACTTTGGTATTCTAACAACTTTTCTATCAATTCAACCTTTTACCCTTTTACAGTGAGATTCCTAGCTTTACACATATCTCTCAATTACTCAACAGTTAAAATAACTAGGGTCTCCTGTCTGTAGCTTTCCATATCAGTCATGATAAAATAATTGCTTTACTAGTGTTGCTTAGCCTTGGGAGGATTATTTGAACAAAGGTAAAAGTGGCACTCTAAGTGTAACAAGTATACTTTATCCTCACTGCTGTAGACCAGTGTTAGGCAGAATCACCTGCAGTACCATTTGGGAACACTACAGGTAATTAGGACTATAAGTGTAAGAACAATTTCACCTTTGGTACAAGCCCGTACTACACAGTAAAGTGGTAGCGATGGCTGAGCAGCCAGACTTATCTCAAGAGTTTAAATGAGCAGTAGAACAAGTTACACAAAGGACCAACAATTACAGTTTGTTTGTTTGTTTGTTTATTTAGTATAGTGCAAAACCTAACCCTCAGGTAGCTGGGCCCAAGCAATACAAGGATACTTAGTAAGCTTAGTTACAGTGGTGGAAGGTAGGTACATACATAGAATGATAAACAAGTTTATAAGCAAGAAACATCAATACTGCCGCAAGTTTGCAGTGACCAATGGTCCCGATAGCTATACCAAGATACAGGCAAGCGATGCAAAGAACAAATGCAGTTAATATAGTCAGGTAGTGCAGTCCTTGGAGAGAGTAGTCTGGAGTAGGTAGAGTGAGGGAACTGTTAGGATGTACGGTTAGGCATCATTAGTCCGTAGCCAGGTGAGGACTTTCCGTCTAAATCTAGAATGGGGTTGGTCAGTTCTAAGATCTAAAGGGAGTCTATTCCAAAATTGAGCGGCTATAACCGGGAAACTGGAGCCGCTGGCTGTAGTCCGTTTGTATCTAGGAACCTCTAAGGTGTAGGCGTTGGACGATCTCGTGGGTCGGTCAGATTTTCTCTTGACAACTCTCTCTGTTAGGTAAGATGGCGCTATGTTGTTAAGGCACTTAGAGGTGAGAGAAAGGGTTTTGAGGGAGATCCTGTCCTTAATCTTAAGCCAATGAGCAGCTCTTCTGAATGCAGAGATATGCTCTCTATTCGGGATGTTTAGAGCTGCTCTAAGGACATTATTTTGGAGTCTTTGCATTTTATCAATAATGTACTTATTGGATCCAGCGTATAGAGCGTTACAATAATCCAGTCTGGATATAATAAGTGCATTGGCTAGTGTAATACAACTAGTTTCAGAGAGAAATGGTCTGCAGGCTCAGATCAATTTGCAAGTATGTGCTGTAGATGATGCTAGTGAGCTTGCTTTTTGAGGTTGAGTGCAGAGTCGATATAGAAGCCAAGGGTTTTGATTGTAGGCAACACTTTGATGACATTATCATCGATGTTGAATGAGGCGTAGCTGGAGTTAAGTTTTTTAATGGCCGTCTCAGAGCCTAAGATCAGTAACTCCGTTTTATCGTCATTCAAGCAGAGGCATGGGATGCCATCCATGCCTGAATGAGGAGGTATATCTTATTTACCAAGGCTGAGTCTTCCAGAAAGTTGCCCGAAAGGGGGATGAGGATCTGAGTAGTTAGTGTAGGTGACACCCAATCTGTCCAACTTGTCAAACAGGGGCTTAGTAAAGATGTTATACATGGTGGGGATACTCATGATCCCTGAGGAACGCCACAGGAGACTTGTATGGGGTCAGCAGCTGCTAGAGGGGAGAAGACTCATTGTAGGGTTCGCAAGGAAGGATTGCACCCAGGTTATGGCATCGCTTGAGAATTGGGCAGCGTAAGCCTAGTAAGTTGTTGGCTTCTAGGTAGTCCTGTATTTTTATGCAGGCTACTCTGTCAATAATTTTGAATAGGAAGGGGACTGTGGTGATAGGTCTGTAATTGGTTGGTATAGATGGGTCTAATGTTTGTTTTTTGAGCAATGGTAACACCCAGGATTGTTTAAGATTATTAGGTACATGGTTCGTTTTAAAGGAGGCGTTGATGAGCTTCGAGATGAAAGGGGCTACGTCTCTAGCTGCATCCTTTATAATTTGGGCTGGCCAGTTATCTACTTTGCAGTTGGAGGGTTTAAGTAAAAGTATGATTTATTCTGTTTCGGTAATGGATATTTTTTTTAAGCTGAAGGGTGGAGGGGTGCTATTATGCAGGTTTAGAGGTGGTTGCTGCTGAGGTGAGGACTCAGCCGGTAGGAGCAGAGAGGCTTTCTTTTTGGCAATTTTGATTTGGAGGGAGGTCATTTTATCTGATAGTGCATTTTGTATATTAGTACACCAAGGCTTATCCTTAGGGGTATTATCAACCTGAGGTATTGGTGATTCCATTTCACGCAAGATGGAAAATAATTCCTTAGTGTCTGATTTGGCCTTTGATATTCTGTCGTTTAAGGTATTCTTTTTTGTGCTAATTATTTCCTTTTTGTACAGTTTAGAGTGGTTAGTTAGTTTAGCTTTGTTCTCCTCAGTAGGTGAGTGGCGCCAAATTGATTGTAACTTTCTTTTTTGAATCCTTAGTTCTTTTAGATGTGGAGTGAACCAATTATTAAGGTGAGATGTCTGTCTGCCTTTGCAGATTTTGACAGGTGAGATAGTGTCTAGTGCCTTTGTCATGGCACTATTGAATGTTTCCACTAGTAGGGTGGGGTCTGTATTGTTGGTAAGATTGTTGAGAGTAGGTAGGAGATGTGGTAGTAACTTTTCCACAGTAATGTCTTTTTTGCTCCTAGTAGGGAGAGGTGGTGCCATAACTTTATCTTTTTTTTCAGTGATTCAAACATCCACTAGTCAAGGTTTCTTGGTAAAAGAATATACATTTATTTACTCAGTTAGTTAGAAAACATTACACAAGCATAGAAGCTCAATATCACACACTAATAAACCACAAAAATACAACTGGTAAGTAAATGAACAAGTTTAGCTCCAAATGAAGTGGTAGCAAAATGGCACTTCAGATACTTTACGGGAGTAAAATGACAAGGTTATAAGAATAGACAGCCCAAATACATTCATAGGCAGGGCAAAGGGTTTCAGTTAGATACAACCTGCCAGAGTCTTTTGTATAGGATAGCACAGTTCTGGTATATAACAGTTAAGTCTTTGCCACGGAGATTAGAAGAATTTGGCTAGGCGAAAAGTTTGACGAATGTTAAGGGAAGGACAAGGCTTCGTAGTTGAGGAAAGTTTCACGCACTTCTCGATGGCCGAAAAGATTTCCGGACCGCGTTTGCACAGTACCTTGTCAATGAAGAAAGCTGTAGCTGAGGCAGTTGTTCCTGACAGTTCGAGCAGATCTCGCTGTTCCTGAGCTTCTGCCGTGGGGATAAGAAGGAGGACATCGGGAGGTTCCTGCACTGCCCAGGGATGAGGTCAAAAGCTGTAGCAAGACGTCAGTTTAAGGTGCAAGTGCCTTAAAGTCCACAAACTGGTTTCCTTCCCTCTGGCTATCCGGTTTTCAACGGCACTCTGATGAAAATTCGACCAGATGGGGATGGTGTCCAGGTGGCTTGCTAGTTGGTTGTTCCCACCAAACTCAAGGGAAGAAGTTAACCTTGAAGGACTTCTCTGTCAATGGAGTTCCAGGCAATTCAGACCTGCAGCACGGCTTCACCAGTCGTCCAGGAGTTGCAGCAGTCCTCTTCCTTCAGCTCGCCTTCGGTTCTTTCGTTCCAGTGGTCGACTCTGCTTTCCAAGTCCGAGACACCTGCTTTTAAACAGTTTTCCCCCATTCATTCCAGCCTGGCTGTCACTCATACAGCAGGGTGGCTGTCCTTGCCGGACAGCCAGCCGGCCAATCATGCCATAGTGCATTCAGGTCTCCTAGGAGACTAAGCACAGGGAGTTTCGGGCACCTCCCTCACATCCTGTCTACCCCAAACACTCAGGCGCCAGAGGACGGCTTCAGCACTGAAGCCTGCCAAAGGCCAACGAACAAAGGGACCAAACCTGGTTTGGCGCACAGAGACAAACACAAGAAGGACCTTTCATAAAAGAAATGGTGAAAAAAGATGACAGTCTGTTTTTACAGATAGGTTTTGGGTGCCATATTGAAAAACATTGCTGACCTGATTTTTAGCTACCATTGTTAGTGGTCGGGAAAAATCATGGTAGTTTGATCTATACCACTGCCACCAGCCATTTAAAGTAGGAAATGGTAACATTTAACTGTTACATGAGTGTTTTGACTCTGGGGAAGCTAGGCAACCCCTCCAGCACTCTATAGAAGATAGTGTGTGCTGGGTCAGTAAATTTAAAGAGACTAGTAAAGTCAATTTAACTTTAAATGCTCTGGGAGACAGTAGTCCGTCCCAGAGAAGGTATTTAAACCTTGGGAAGTCTAAAAGACATCCCTGTGCCACTGCACCGAAGGAGCTGTGTGATACACTCAAAAAGATGATGCCATTGGAGTTGTTTTAAAACTCCACAACCAAAGAACACACAAGTAAAACACATCCAAAATATGTGGAAGAGTAGGAACAAAGGCTCACACTCTTCCCAGGTAAGAAAAATCAAATCCTACAAATCCAGCAAAGTTGCTGGGGGTCTCAAAAGTTAAGCGAAATTAGCACATGTTGAGAATTCTCCCTAACATTGCTTTCTTGATGCCTTATAGAATATCTGCATTCTCTGGTCACTGCATCTTTTTATGTACTTCATTTTCAGCTCCATGTAACATATACTTGGCAATGACTAGTGATATTACCATTCATCCTTGCCGTTTATTGGTTCTGCTTCTTCAGGGATGTTATTCAGATGGCCATCACATTTCTTTGCATGCAGATAAGGTTTTCTCAATGGGCACCTTGGCTCCCAGATTCTCCTTGGTACTGGCCCTTTCACTGGCACTGGACTGAGTCCATATTCTGCTCTTTTTCAATTCAGCTGTTCTGTATACGTCACTTACTCTAGTTTCCAGCATACAGGTAAAAGGGGCAGGTCAATTGAGGTGGGGTACTTGGCTCCTTCTCTATACTCCCCCCTCTGGCCGATTTATTGACCACTCCCACATCATCCTTCACACCCAGGTAGCTTTGCCTGAAGAACAACTTCTTTGGGACCCATATCTTTATGACTCCCTTCAGGCATCCTGCTGTTTTAACATGCTCATCCTTCTTCCATGTCATAAACTGGCACTGTCCACTTGGACTACAGTAGATCCATCTTCCCACATATTTTGTATGATTCTTTGGATACAGGAACGTTGTCCCCTCAGGTGCATGGATACTGGCCTTCACAAAGTCTCTGATCTCTTCACCTGTCTGGTCTTTGGGCTTCCAGCCTGATTCAGCATCGATCATGATCTTCATCCCTATGGCTTTCTTTGCTGTCTTCTTGCATTGTGAGATTATTATATTGATCACACAAAATCCAAGCAATATCATCACTATAGGGCTTAAAGGAACTTGTCTGCCATCTATTGTGGAACACAAGAGAAGAGTGATCAAAAGCAGCTGTCATCAGCAATGTCTTCTACTTCCTCTATAATCTGACCATGGAGCTTCATCAGCATGTCTATGGCCTCTGTCAATGTTCCATTCTCGTCATCATGAGAAGGTGTAAATGTGCAACATGACTCTCCGATTTTTGCACAAACACCTCCATCCATTGCTGTAATCATGTCCAGGACGTATCTGTTCTGAAGAGTCATCAATCTTAAGGCTCTCATCTCTTCTCTGATCGCATTGAATCCTTTTATTGTAGTATTAATTGTCTGCAGCAATTCACATCTGGTGATTTGTAGCCACTTAGTGTTTGCTCCAACCTGAACAGCTGGCATGAGGATCAACGTGAACACAGATGAGGTCTGGCTAAACAGCCTGTGCTCATATGGTATGGCATCAAAAGCTTCTATTGACTTAGAGAAATAGTTGTCTCTCTTTATACTCTTTATCAGCTCCACAGATTTCTTCCTCCTCAGGTGAGCATCTACTTTTGGGAAATTGTCAATGTGCAAATCACCCTTTGGAATCACTAAAGCTGGAACATGGACATTCACCAGTGTGCATACTGCTCCCCAATCTGCAGGCAATCTGATATAAACTCTGGCTGCACAAGCCCAATAATGATCCATGATCCCCGCTGTACAGTGTACCATTCCTGGAACATAAAAGATTCAACCACAGTTCTTATTTTCTCCAACTTTTCTTGTGCCGTTATTTCTGAAGCACAGCTTTGACCTTTCCAATGACACTATCTGCAGAGGTCCACCTCTGTCTACGACCCACGTTAGTAATTTAGCAAGTCTTGGCCATAATGGCTTACAGCCTTTCTGCACAAATGTCAACGACTGGTTTATAGCATCCAACGATCACCCAGGCTCGGCAGATGACCACTCCTTCCCATCCATCAGGTGATAACACAGATCCCCATATCTGCATTTGACCTCTATTATTCCATCTTCGAGTGTCCTCTGCAGATTTCCCTGCAACCTCCAATTTCTTATTCACTTCCCATCTGATTCCAGCTCCTTTTACTCCAGGCTTTTCATATCTGATCACATGATTCTTGGTGTGAGTTCTCTTTCTTGTCTTGGTATTTTGCAGATAGTCATCTTCATCTGGATATGTCCATTCAGTAGCCCATTTGAGGTAGGCATCTCGACCCATGAACTGACCTCTGGTTTTGTAAAGTGCTATGTGTGAAAGACAATGAGCTGTCTGGACGTCTATTTCGATAGCTACGAAGATTTTAGACTTTCCCACACTGTATGGCAGGAGTGCACACACAAACCATTCCTCATTCGTGGTCCTTCTTCCTACTTCTTTCATATGCAGGTACTAAATGTTATTTCCCAAATGTGCCATACTGTCCAGGTAATCATTAAGCTCGAAATCATCTTCTTGAGTGTTTCTTTTAGTTCTCATTCTCCTCCGGTGACTTTCCATGATCATATCATGAAGTGTACTAGCATAACTCCCTTCTTTCTGGATAAATCATAGGCACATCTGTCAGTGGACGGGGTACGCCTACATGTGTTCCCTGGGTAGGAGAAAGTTCAGAGGGTTTCCTCCTCTCTCCATACCATTTAGGCATAAAAATGTCTTGCAAAATCTCCATGTGTGTCTGTCTTCCAGGGATTATCTTTGGCTTATTCACCACAGGATCAGGTGTTTTTCCATGCATTTTCTGTACAGGCACATTGTCTAGCAACCTCTCATCTTGCCCATCTTGCCAGGCCTGTTTCTTGTGTTCAAACAGAACTTCTACAGCCTTTCTTGCATTTGAATGATTGCTAATGGTGCTTATCTCAGACCCAGGTAATTGGTCATCTTTCTTTGGAACAGGAAGAACTACATAGGGCCTTGGGTGTCTAGTAGTTGCCACAATTGCTACTTATTTTTGCTATGCCTAGAAAATTCATGTAGCCCTCAAAATCTACCCTTTCCTGTCAAGATGGTGTCTGAGCCCCCTCTGGAAAAACAGGTTTCAATTGACTTTTTTCGCCACTTCTTTTTGGAAAGGTCCTTCTAGTGTTTGTCTCTGTGCGCCAAACCAGGTTTGGTCCCTTTGTTCGTTGGACTTTGGCGGGCTTCAGTGCTGAAGCCCCCGTTTGGTGCCGGAGTGTCTGTGGTGGACAGGATGTGAGGGAGGTTCCCGAAACTCCCTATGCTAAGTCTCCTAGGAGACCTGAATGCACTCTGGTGTGATTGGCTGGCTGACTGTCCGGCAAGGACAGCCACCCTGCTGGGTGAGTGACAGCTAGGCTGGAATGAATGGGAGAAAACTGTTTAAAAGAAGGTCTCTGGGACTTGGAAAGCAGAGTCGACCACTGGAATGAAAGAACCAAAGAGGAGCCAAAGGAAGACGACTGCTGCAACTCCTGGACCATTGGTTTGCCCAGTGAAGCCCTGCTGCAGGTCCGAATTGCCTGAAACTCCCTCGACAGAGAAGCCCTTCAAGGACGACTTCTTCCCTTGAGTTTGGTGGGAACAACCAACACGCAAGCCACCTGGAAACCATCTCTATACTGGTCCAATTTTCCTCAGAGTGCTGTTGAAAACCAGTGAGAAGGATAACAGATTGTAAACTTAAGGCACTCACATCTTAAACCAATGTTTTGCCAAGCTTGTGGCTTCTTCCCTGTGTGGTGCAGCAACCTTCCAATATCCTCCCTCTTGTCCCCACGACTGAGGCTCGGGAACAGAGAGATCTGCAGGAACTGCCAGGAACAACTGCCTCAGCTACAGCTTTTCTTCATTTAAAAGGTACTGTGCAAATGCGGTAGAGAAATCCTCTTTGGCGCGGTGAAAGTTTGTGAAACTTTCCCAACTTGGAGTCTTGTCCGCTCCTCACCCGACATATAACTCTTTTTCGTGCAAACTACTTCTAAGAACATTGGCAAAGACTTAACCATTTACTACCAGAACTGTGCTATCCTATACAAGACACTGAACCATTGACTTTGGCCCAGGCCTATTGAATTGAATTGCCTCTTGTAGTGAACTGAAACTATTTGCCCTGCCTATAAAAGTAACTGTTTTTTTATTCTTATAACCTTTGTCTTTCTAACCCTTTTGAAAGTTACTGAAGTGCCATTTTGCTCCCACTTCAGGTAGAGACTAACTTGTTCAGAAACGTATTGGTTGTGTTGTGTATTGGTGTGTGATTTTGAGCTGCTAATTACTAGTGGAATGTTTTCTAACTAAATGTGTAAATAAATGTATATTGTTTTACCATGAAACCTTAAGTAAGTGTTTGTTTGAACCACTGTGATTGCAAGTCCTTTTTGTAACACCTTGTACTGCTCAAATCCCTCTTGAGATAAGTCTGGCTACTCAGCCATTGCTACCACATAACTGTGTAGTACAGGCTTGTACCAAAGGTGACATTGTGCTTACACATGTAGTCTTAATTGTGTGTAGTGTTCCCAAAGGGTACTGCATGTAATTCTGCCTAACACCAGTCCACTCCTCGAATCTGCTTTAAGCCAGACGACATGATGAACTTCTTTCAGCATGAAACAAAATGGCTGTCTTTGCCAGCAACCTTCTCGATCTGTCCCTCGAAGGAACATTTCACACCACCGTCCTGTGGGTTCTCTCAGAGTATAGGCTTACTTGAATATTTATTCCCTCCAAGATCACTGTCAGATTTTCAGTATTACCAGGATCCCTTAGGAATGTGAGCACGTTTGTGCGTCTGCCAACAAGATGTGGGTATTCTTCAAGTAGACGAAAGAACACCACATTGACAAGTCTGTGTTCAGCCCCAGGTGATAGGGGCATTTGTGCTATCCCCACTATACTTAAGTAACTGCAACATTTGCTCGATGATTGCCGCAAGTAGTCTCCTCACAATCGGGCCATTTTTAGGATCTTGCAAAAAAGTACATATGTTAGAGGTTCTCCCCGCAATTTCTGGATATGAGCGCAGCACATAGAGAAAAACTTCAAATATAATCCTTTACATTTTGTCATTGGATAATACCATTAGCAAGAACTCAGTATGGAACGAATAAGGATACTGTACTCTCTTCCAGTTATCAAAGCCACAATGAGAGTCTGGCATATTCCTCTTCTACTCAAGGCTTAAACATGCCTCAGTCCAAAGTCAATAAGTGTTGTGATCTTGATGGTCGTGTAGATGAGGATACCTCCGTCCCCAAGTACCACACTGGTAAGAAAGAAATCACTACCAATGCAATCCTTGAGGCCACAGGTGTAGAGTGCCGTCAAGCTGGAACCAGGAACACCGGAAGGACCCTCTGACCACTCTAAGGCAATGAATGATTAGGTCAAACAGTCACAATGATAACAATGCAATATTCTGGAAGAGTGCTAAAATGGCTTACCCAGATGTGCTGGTCAGAAAACCTTGAAGGGGTAAAAGAAGTAGAACGGGTCAGAGATGGCACTCTTTGTGGAACACACCTGCAGGTCAGCATCAAAAGGAAGATCCGTGAACAGTCCGTTTAACAATCCAGGGTCGGAAGCCAGGAAAACTATCACCAAAGTCCAGAAACCAGAGTTCCAAAAGTTATGCAAAGCCAAAGGTCGTAATACCTGAAGATCAAAGTTCGCCTGAGCCGTAGGAAAAATCCAAAATCAATCCGTGTAACGTTCCGTGGTCAATGTAATCCAATATCCTTAACGAGGTTCAAAACGCTGTGCAGCACTCCAAGAAGCAGCTGTGAAGCGTTAGTTCCGCGTTTCCCCTGTGCTTTTGACTGCGTGAAGTGGTCATGTGATGCAGTCACGAGGGAAACGCGGGAGCCGCGTCACGTGACCCTCGATGCTGCACGGGGAGCCTGCCGGCGATTGGACGCTTGCTGCCGGCGTTCGATCACCTGATCGGAAGTGCTCTGTGCGTTTATGGATGAACGCTGTCTCTGAGCGCCCGTGGGCGAGCGCCGTCCCGGAGAGAAGCGCCATGGCAAATTCCAATGCAGGAAGGGTCGTAGGCGTCCCTGGTACTTCTGTTGCTGAGTGCGGTGAGGATCATGGGGAACACGCCGGATGACGCGTGCAGGGCTTGAAGGGGTGGCAGATGTGTGTTTGGGAGGCTGTCTGGCAATGGTGAGCCTGGGAGGAGGCGTGACAGAGTCCCCCCCCAACGGCCCACGACCCCGTGGGCTGGACGGATGATCCCGATGAAAACAAGCAACTAAGAGCGGAGCTCGTACATCCTGAGAAGAAACCCAAGAGCGATCCTCAGGGCCATAGCCCAACCAGTCCACTAGGTACTGCAACCGACCCCTACAGAAACGGGAAACCAAGGTGGCACTGACCTCAAACTCGTCAGCGGATGACACCGAAACAGGAGCAGGAGGGGCAACAATACGGGTAGGTTCAGGGAAGGGTTTAAGCAAGGAGGAGTGAAACACTGGATGGATCCGCCAGGTGGCGGGAACAGAGAGGCGAAAGGCCACCGGGTTGATGATTCTGGAGATACAGTAAGGACCAACAAAACGAGGGAGCAGCTTACGGGAACCAGGAATATGCAAATGTCGGGAAGACAACCACACCCGATCCCCCACCCGGTACTCACGAGCAACCAACCATTTCTTGTCGGCTGTATTCTTCATGGAAACCTGAGACTCCCGCAAATGTATAAGAGTCTGGGGGTGAACAGCGACAAGATCGCGGGCACAAGCATTGGAAGCAGGGGTGACTGTAGGCGTGAAATCCGGGAGAGGAAGGGTACGAGGATGTTGGCCATAAAGGGAATACAAAGGGGAGAAGCCAGTCGAAGAGTGTAGAGCATTATTGTAGGCGAATTCCGCCATGTGTGAGAGATTAAGCCACGTATCCTGATATTGGAGGGTAAGGCAGCGTAAGTACTGTTCTAGAGACTGGTTCACCCTTTCTGTCTGACCATCGCTCTCTGGGTGGTAAGCAGAAGAGAACCGTACATCATTGTCAAGCAATTTGGTCAAGGCCTGCCAAAAACGAGAAGTGAACTGGGTACCCCGGTCAGACACTATGACCTGTGGCAAGCCAAAGAGTCAAAAGATGGATTTGAAAAACAACCGGGCCAGAGCAGGTGCTGTGGGAATCCCTGTGCAGGCATGAATCGTGCCATCTTAGTATAGGAGTCCACTACCACCCAAATGGTATCATAACCCTGTACGCGGGGTAAATCCGTAATCAGGTCCATCGAGACCGTATGCCATGGTCTCGGAGGGATGGGTAGTGGCTGGAGTAGTCCTAGAGGGCGACCCATGCAGGATTTACATTGGGCGCACACTGAGCAGGTATTTACGTAATTCTCCACATCCCGCCTCATCGATGGCCACCAACACCACCGTTTCAACAAATCCAGAGTACGGCGTTGTCCTGGATGACCATTGATCGCGGCCTCATGCGACCAGTTCAGAGCCTGGTTGCGTGTGTCGCTTGTGGGCAAGAACAGTTTCCCATGTATGAACGGCAAACCGTCCTGGACAATAAGGTCCCATTCATTGACTGCATGATCATTATGGATAACCCAGTGGCGTACGGTGGTTAACATGGATGGCGAGGGTGTGCAGGTACAGATAACATGGCCTTCTTCTAACTACATACTCAGGAACAAAGGAAGGGACTTCCCCCCTGGGGAGCGGGACAGAGCGTCTGCTTTACCATGACCCACCCCTGGTCTGTGCTTGATCACAAAATCGTATGCAGCAAAAAACAGATGCCAGCATACTTGGCGGCTGTTCATACATTTCAGGGAAGCCAGATCTTGTAGGTTCTTGTGGTCTGAATATACGATGGTTTGATGCTTAGCCCCCAGAAGATGATGCCGCCAAGTCTGCATAGCGTCTTTAATGGCCAATAGTTCCTTCTCTGTAAGGGTATAGTGTATTTCAGATGAAGTGAACTTCCGTGAATGGTAGGCCACGGGGTGCAGTGGACCTGTGGTTGGGCAGGATTGTGAGAGTACCGCACCTAATGCAAATGATGAAGCGTCAGCTTCCAAAACAAAAGGGCGTTCCGGATCGGGATGTTGAAGAACAGGGGCTGTGGTGAATCTTGCCTTCAGGGTATCAAACGCCGTTTGATGTTCCGGTGTCCAATGATAATGGACCTGAGGGCTGGTTAGTGCGGTCAACGGGGCAACAATGGAGGAGAATCCAGCGATAAAACGCTGGTAAAAGTTTGCGAAACCAAGGAAAGACTGCAGTTGTTTGAGAGTAACAGGGACAGGCCAGTCCGTGATAGTGCGGAACTTTGATTGGTTCATGGACAGACCCCCGGGTGTTATATGGAATCCTAGGAACTCGACTTCATTGGCGTGAAACAGGCATTTTTCTGGTTTAGCGAACAGTGTGTTCTTTTGGAGGCGGGACAAGACTTCTCTGACGTGAGTGACATGTTCTTCCAGGGTGGAGGAGAAAATCAGGATATCGTCTAGATATATCACCACATATACATCTAGGATATCACTGAACCCGTTGTTTATAAAATGTTGGAAGGTGGCTGGGGCGTTGCAAAGCCCGAAGGGCATCACCGTATATTCAAAAAGACCTTGTCGGGTGCAAAACTCCGTCTTCCACTCGTCCCCTTCTCGCATACGGATCAGATTGTAAGCCCCACGTAAGTCTAGTTTTGTGTAGATGGATGCGTGAGATAATCTGTCCAGTAGAGTAGAGATGAGCGGAATGGGGTATCTGTTCTTAATGGTGATAGAATTCAGTCGCCGATAATCGACGCAAGGGCGTAGATCACCCTCTTTCTTCGGAACAAAGAAAATGGGGCTTGCTGCTGAGGAGGAGGAGGGACGGATGTGACCTAACCGTAAGGCCTGTTGGATGTAGTCCTTCAGGGCCTGTTCTTCTGACTGGGACAGTGAGTAGATGTGGCCCCTGGGTAACGGAGTGCCCTGTATTAGGTCAATGGGGCAATCATATGGCCTGTGAGGCGGTAGACCCTCTGCTGAGGCCTTATCGAATACCGTATGAAAATCTTGGTATACTGTGGGTATCCCGGCTATGACAGCCCCAACCGTATGTGGCACGGTGGCAGTGGTTGTGGAGCCACTGTCTTCCAAGTTTAGAGAGGCCACAGCTCCTAGAACGCTTGCGGGACTGGACAAAGACTCCGACTCCACCAGGCAGTAATGCTGACAGATCTCGGATTCGAAGAACACCTGTCCGGTACTCCAGTTAATCAAAGGAGTGTGTTGTTTTAGCCAAGGTATCCCGAGGATGATCCCGAACTGAGGGGTAGTGATAAGATCAAAGGCCATCATTTCTCTGTGGATACCTTGGATTACCACTTCTGGAGGAGAGGTCTGTTGCTTGATGGGGCCGGAAGCGAGGGAAGTACCATCCACGGCCTGCACTGGTTCAGGACGTTCTTTGGTGATCAATGGTAGGTTGAGCTGCTGGGCCAATGTGATGTCGATAAAACAACCAGTGGCACCTGAATCAATTACAATGTGAACCGAATGCATGCGTTCCCGGGCTGGGATCAGCATGGCCTGGACCACCACTGGTTTAACGGGACCAAAAGCGATATCAGAGGGGGTTAGTGGAATGCTCGCCCGTACCCCCGGTCTCAAGGGCGAGCCTTCTGAAAACCCGGATTTTTGTTCTTAGGTCGGCGGGGACATTCCTTTACGTAGTGGCTGCTGATGCCGCAATAGAAGCAAGCATTGTCAGAACGTCTACGTTCCCGTTCAGCATGGGTGATGGGGCTACGGATCCTGCCTACTTGCATGGGTTCAGGGGTTGGGTCAGTCGAGGGGGGAGGTTGATCACTGGAAAGACCTGCTTCTGCCCTACGCTCAGTCCTTCGGGCATCCACCTGTAGGGCCAGATCTACTAGGTCTGAATAGATAGCAGGAAGGGATGGCACGACTGAGAGGGCATCTTTCATGGCGCTACTCAGACCCCTATAGAATACAACCACCTTCTTGTTTTCAGGCCAAGATGTCTCCGCAGACAGTTGATTAAAGCGGGTTATATACTCTATAAGCATCTGTCTGCCCTGAGTGAGGTCCAAAAGCTCTAAGTCCTGGGATTGCGCCTGTATCTAGTGTCGAAGACTTTTGCCATCTCACTAACCAAGAGGTCGAAATTGTATAGGGCTGGATGGTCGCTCTCTAACAAAGGGTTCGCCCATGTGGCTGCTACTCCTGACAAATGTGAGAGCAGAAAAGCAGCCTAGGTGACGGAATCAGGAAATGCCAAGGGCCGGCACAAAAAATGGAGCTTGCACTGGTTCAAGAAAGTGCGATATTTCCTAGGGTCTCCTTGGTATCTTTCCGAGGCTGCCAGGGGAATGGGGCTTGGGAGTACCATGGGACTGGGCAATGGGGGAGCTGGGGGAGCTGCGGGAGGAACCGGGTTTTGGGGAGCAGCATCCCCGAATTCGGCATCAGCGGGCAAAGGGTGTTGGATACTATGAAGGGCGTCCAATCTGTGGTGGATCGCGGTGGTAGCCGTAGCCATATCAGTCCTAAGGGCTGCGACTGCTTGCATTAGAGCGGCCACAGGGTCCCCGGAGGAAGTATCCATCTGGACGACCAAAAGGCTTCACAGTCTGTTGTGATCTTGATGGTCGTGTAGATGAGGATACCTCGGTCCCCAAGTACCACACTGGTAAGAAAGAAATCACTACCAATGCAATCCTTGAGGCCACAGGTGTAGAGTGCCGTCAAGCTGGAACCAGGAACACCGGAAGGACCCCCTGACCACTGTAAGACAATGAATGATTAGGTCAAACAGTCACAATGATAACAATGCGATATTCTGGAAGAGTGCTAAAATGGCTTACCCAGATGTGTTGGTCAGAAAACCTTGAAGGGGTAAAGGAAGTAGAAGGGGTCAGAGATGGCATTCTAGGTGGAACACACCTGCAGGTCAGGTATCAAAAGGAAGATCCGTGAACAGTCCGTTTAACAATCCAGGGTCGGAAGCCAGGAAAACTATCACCAAAGTCCAGAAGCCAGAGTTACAAAAGTTATGCAAAGCCAAACGTCGTAATACCTGAAGATCAAAGTTCGCCTGAGCCGTAGGAAAAATCCAAAATCAATCCGTGTAACATTCCGTGGTCAATGTAATCCAATATCCTTAACGAGGTCCAAAACGCCGTGCAGCACTCCAAGAAGCAGCTGTGAAGCGTTAGTTCCGCGTTTCCCCTGTCCTTTTGACTGAGTGAAGTGGTCATGTGATGCAGTCACGAGGGAAACGCGGAGCCGCGTCACATGACCCTCGATGCTGCACAGGGAGCCTGCCAGCGATTGGACGCTTGCTGCCGGCGTTCGATCACCTGATCGGAAGTGCTCTGTGCGTTTATGGATGAACGCTGTCTCCGAGCGTCCGTGGGCGAGCGCCGTCCCGGAGAGAAGCGCCATGGCAAATTCCAATGCAGGAAGGGTCGTAGGCGTCCCTGGTAGTTCTGTTGCTGAGTGCGGTGAGGATCATGGGGAACACGCCGGATGACACGTGCAGGGCTTGAAGGGGTGGCAGATGTCTGTTTGGGAGGCTGTCTGGCAATGGTGAGCCTGGGAGGAGGCGTGACAATATGTTACTGTGGCTTTAAGAACATAGATCTTCCCTTAACCCTGCAAAAGATTTGCACAGAGTGTTCGAAAATGCTTCCCTTAACTCTTTCAGAGACAGTGTTCGAATTTGCTTCCCTTAACTCTTTCAGAGACAGTTAAAAAGAGTGTCCCGGACCAAGCCACAATCCACCAATTTTTTATCTTTCTTATTTGTCAGCTTCTGTGTCCTTCTTCCTCGTCATAGATCTCGCCTGCACGTGCTGGTTCTTCCCCGATGCTTGTACTTGCTTCTCGGTGGGGTGTGGAGGGCAGAGAGGTTCCTCCAGCAAAATTTTAACATCACCAATAAATATCCAAGCACGCCTGCCCTGCACTTTGACTGCAGATGGCGTGAGGTCTTCCACTATGATCGGGCCGTTGAAACGGGGTTTGTCCCACCTTTTTTTCATTTTGTTCCGAATTAAGACCTCATCGCCGGTGAATAATTGGGGAAGACAAAATTCTTGAGGTTTATTTGTTAACGCATCTTCTTCTGTGTTCTGTACTGCCCTGCACCCTTGTCGCTGCAGCTTTCCTGAAATGACAGAAATACTGGAAGTCATGCAGTTCAAATAATCATACATTTACATTGCAAACAAATCTGCAGTTGACTGAGCATCACTTCTAACTCTGGATGGAGGCATTAAGGGTGTTCTCATTCATCTCCCAGTCGCAATTTTGTGAGGCCTGAGATTGTGGTCAGAACCCAGTTGGTTCCTCAAAGAATATAATGCCAGTGGTAGGTAATGCAACCACCATTTCTTCAGAGTAAGCTTCAACTTGGCTATCCTTTGCTTAAGCAAGCTGTTGAGCCTCTCACAGATCCCATTTCCTTCCGGATGATAAGTCAAGGAAAACGTGTGCTTTATAACAAGCAACAAGCTGATCTGCTCAGATGTCTGGTTCACAAAATGCGGCCGATTGTCTGACCTTATTACCTCACATACTCCCCATCTAGGAAATACTTCCTGCACCAAAAATGTTTCTGCACAGGTGGAATCTGGATGTGTACAGGGACTTCGCTCAATCCACCTTGAGAAGCGACATACCACAACAATCATGTATCTATATCCATTACATACTTGAATCATATCGATGTAGTCGATATGCAAATGCTGTAAAGGGCCGATGGGTCTTGGGATAACGCCTCTAACTGTGCGCAGCGTATGCCCAGCCGTGAATATTTGACAAACTTTATTATTTGTCATGAAAAAGGCAACGTGCTCTAACAGATTTGGTACAAACCAATCTTCAGCAATCGTTGTAGCAGGGATCTCCCTCGTTGTGTGTGCAGGGTGGTGTAGCTGTTCCAGCTGTAAGGCTACAGGCATCACCGGTTTACCAGTGCTGTCCTGTCGCCACAATGCTTTAGAGCGGTTTAAAGAACACCCTCTTCGTGTCCACAAATCTTTCTCATCTTGATGTGCTTCCCCCTGAACGTCCATAAGCTGCATTTTTGACAAATCACTATATTTTTCAACCACATTCATCAACACAACCATTTTCTCTTTCACATAAAGTGTTTCAAAGCACATCATATTCTCCGAACATGTAGCACATTTTCGCTTCATTGTCTGCTGCTTGGTTTCCGAGTGAAATGAAGTCTGCCCTTTTAGTATGAGCTGCGCATTTAACAACCGTGATGGCCACTGGGAGTTGTAGTGCCTTAATAATCCTATCCAATAAGGCGGCATGCTGCACTGGCGTGCAATCCACTTGGAGTTAGCCCCTCCTTTTCCAACGTGATAGCCCTGCATGCACTGTTGACGTCACATAGGCGGAGTCTCTGTACACTGTTACTTTCTGGTCTGCATGATTCATGAGCGTGACAATCAGCACCAATCTTACCAATGTCTGAAACTCCCCATTGGCTGTGTATTTTACCACAGCAGCACCTGTATATCTTTGTCCATCATTTTGATCGATTCTTGATGAACCATCAACAAAAACAATTTCTCCACCTGGCAATGCATTTTCTTTTACTCTTGGGATTTTGTCATAGAACTCTTCATAATTCGAACAATCATGCGCATGCTCATCCTCTGCCAGTGGTTCGGCTACAAACATGGCAGGATTCACTACTCTGCATCAAACTATTTTGATCACTGGATTTTATGTAACTACCTCGTAGGCAGAAGCCCTCTGAGAAGTCAATGTGCCCTTAGGTTTCTCTAGAATAGCAAATAGTGCATGCTCTACAAATAATGTCATGGAGCATCCCATCACTATGCTTGCAGCTTTCTCTATGGCGAATGTGGCGGCAGCCAGAGACTGTTCACATGGAAAGTGACCTCTCATCGAGGGTTTAAATTCCTACTGTAATATGCGAGGGTCTTGTACCCCAATGTGGTTCTCTGCATGAGGACTGCTGTCATGTGTCAGTGCCATCTGTATGTGAGAATAAAAAGAATTCCCCAGCCTAATTAGGAATCCTTAAAACTGGAGCTGTGCAAATTGCTTTTTTCAGCTCTTCAAATGCTTCCTCCATTTTCTCATTCCACACATTTATTTCCTGTGTTATCTGTGCTTTCTTTAAAGCCTCCAGTAAAGGCCTTATATATGAACCATAATCAAAGACCCATGCTCTGACATAATTACATAATCCCAAAAACCTCTACATGTGTTTTATCGTGTGTGGTTTTGCGGTTTTCAAAATATCCTCAGCTCTCTCAGGAGTAACCTTCTTTCCCTCATGTGAAATCAATTGGCCTATGAACAACACTTCTTGTTGACAATACTGTAACTTCTCTTTGTCAACCTTATATCCTTTGTCAGCAAGTATTATCATCAGCTGGACAGAATTGCGTCTGCACTCTTCCTCTGTAGTGCTGCAAACTAGAATGTCATCCACGTATTGCAGAACAACACTTTCCAAATCAGTATTGCTTAAGTTCATCTGCAGAACTCTATTGAAAATCAATGGAGACTCGCAATACCCCTGGGGCAGCCGAGTGCTTTTCAGTCACGTTTGTCTGAACATAAATGACATCAGATCCTGTGAGTCTTTGTGCAATGTGATTGAGAAAAAACACATTTTTCAAATCAATCACAGTGAAATATAATTTCCCAACAGGTATATTACATAGAATTGTAGACAGGTTAGGGACTAGAGGGAACTCTGCTTCTACAATTTGGTTTATCAGCCTTAAATCTTGAATTAGTCTCCAAGACCCCCCTTCTCTTTTTGCCCAGGATAAATTGCAGTATTACACAATGACTCTGAGCTTCATCATCAAATCTCAACCCAATATATTGACAGATGTCTGCCTAGAGTATAGCAAAGACACCTTCATGTCACATTCTCCTATCGAGACTGGTAACTCTTCAGTGAAAGGAACTTGACTTGTAGCTCCTGAAAAGCCTTCAGTATTCATGGCGGTGCCAGACATTAAAAACTTTCTATCACGTATACATGAGCGTGTTGCACCTGTGTCTAATAAAAATGAAAAATTCTTGCCCCATATAGTGACGTCTACCCTTGGTTCCTCATGATGATTCAGGTTCACGGATAGGACTGAACACATCAGTTCTCCCAGTGAGCTGCCCTATTGCGGGTACAGACTCATTCCATTAGCTGAAAATGGATTCCCTCCACAAACTGTGACACTCCCTATCCTAGGTGTCGTCAACTGCCCTTGACTTGTACTCTGCTGAATCTGCACGGGCACATGCTGCGACTGCCCTTGTGGTGGAGCCACTGCTACCTGTAGTGTCTGCAAGCCTTGCTGCACTCTTGGCGCTTGCTGCTGCTGCATTGTTTGATTCTGGGCAAACCCATCATTGTACTGCTGTGAATATGCAGGCAGATTTGAAATCCCCCCTATTGAAAATTGGTTGTTTTGCACGAACCCTTGACTTCTACAAATGCAAGCAAAATGCCCTGTCATCTCACATGTCCAACATATAGGTGACCTCCTAATCTGCCCATCCTGTATGCTCTGATCATCATTCTGCATATTTTGAAACCCACCTTGGTTGTTCTAAAAACCTCCCCGACTACTCTGCCAATTTCCTTGATTATTCTGAAAACCTCTTCCTAGAAATCCACCCCTTCCAAACGGAATAAATCCATTATTACTTTGGTCAAACTGCCTTTGGTTATTCACCTGTGGCATACTTGCATTCTGCTGTGGATTCGATCCATCTACACTCGTCAACATTGCCCCTTCAATTGCAAATTTAAACAGTTCCTTTGGCGCGTTATAAATATTAAACTAAACTAAAGTATAACTTGCAACCACGTCGTCGTATTTCTGAAAAAGGATGAAGTTTTTATAGATAAACTGAGAAAAAGAAAGAATTACATCATAGGATATAATTTAGGATTGCAGTAGTGTTCATATTTCATATTCTCAGAACATACAGAACTATAAAGGCAGGCATCTCTGGAAATAAGGAAGGAGCCACATAGAAGGAAATCTGAGTGCTCTGGTTGGCAATTTGGCAGACCTTGAGGACTATTTGGTGCTAATTTACTGATGTGCACACTCCCTGTGTCTGTCCTTATGGCATTACAATTGAGAAAATGCACAGTCACAGTGGTGGGTGATTGGCCCAGGGATGTCTGTTCATTGATGCTTGCTACTTTAGTCCATTTATTCTGCAAACAAATGTAACCAGATTGCATGCATTCATCTCCAGTAATTTGAGTTCCCTTCACCCAGAGCACTACCTTCCTTCATTCAAGAACTAAGTCCATAAACAGAATGATACTAGCCGCTTGCCGTCATTGCAGCAGTAGTGTGATAATGGACATTTGAAATACACCGTGGGGTCAGCCATGCTGAACCTATTTGCCCAAGTCCAAGACAATCGTATTTCAAGCAATTTGGGCCAGTCAAACTTTCTTGAACTTCCTTCTTGGTTAGGGCAAAGTGGTTTAGGTGAATTCAGGTTATAATGCTGCAAATAGTGCGTGTGCAGTTCTAGTTCATGATCAGTCTGGGGGCACTAGCTAGACAGAAGTTGACGGAGAAGTAGTACATTGAAATTGGATTTAGATCAGGAAGAGTTACATAGAATGTCGTTATGGGAGAAGTAGAATACTGAAATAGGCTTTTTTTTTAGAAAGTGGTAGTATATTTAAATAGAATTAAGTTGATCGAGAGCTATACAATTAAAGCAGGAGTCAGTTTATCAAGAGGTAGATAACTGACATAGGATATGCCATCATTTTGTGACTAGCAAAGGGGAGAGTAACAGTGACCACCTTGCATAATTTGGATAAAAGTGGTATTTCTTGTCCCTGATAGAGAGTTTGGAGAACGACCCAGAGTTCATTGGCTACAGGCAGATGATTGTGCTCAGTGGCTATAACAAAATATGTCATCTTTTTGTAAGGAGGGAGGAGGGAGCTAAAGCATCACTTTAGCAGCAGGGTTTAGCTTAATTGGCTGTTAATGAGTGTGCCAACTACATGTGATGAGAACAAATACTAGCAGCAATGAAAATTAAACCTAGATTTTCTGGGAGGCAGGATATACATTCAGTCGCTGTAACTCAGTGTGGCAACAGTTTTGTGGGCATTGAAAAGAAAATCATACAACTGTTTAAAGGCAGAATATGCATACAGTGGCTCTGTCAACTTATTGACACAAACGCAAAATATTCTTAGTACTGAAAGCAAATCATACAACTGATCAAGATCAGCATATACATTCAGTGGATGTAACTGAATGTTCCAGCCTTTTGTGATGAAACAAACTACTAGTGGGAACAAAATGAAAACCACAGAATTATTTGGAAGCAGGGGATTCCATTCACTTTTTTAAATATTTAACTTTTGTAATGTATGAGACAAAATACACACTGACCTGAGAAATTCATAGACGCGTTTGGAAGCAGGAGAGTTGATTTTATCAGAGTGGGCCAATTCTTTCTCATGGTTGAAGTAAAATACTGGTTGCAAATATTTGGGATTAGACAAAATACTTTCTTTTTTTTTCTTTTATTGTAAAACTTCAACTTGATATGTTATATCATGTTTTTGTTACATTTCAGAGAAAAATAAGTGCATTTTCGTTTCCGTCTCCTCCGTAGAATTGCCAAAGTCAGATTTAACAGTACAAGTTGGACCGTTAGGAGACGCGGACATATAAAACTACATGGGCTGTGATGGCGTGACTTTCAATTGCTCCCGACATTCAGTTAGGAACTAACTTTAGCACTTCATCGAAAGAATTGATTAGGTTACAGGAGAGCTTGATGTTATGACCTGCTACAGCATAGTCCCACCAATCCTCTGACACATAGGATTGTGGTTTGAATTCCTTTAAATGCGCTTCGCGGAGACCTGTCAACATAGGGCATATGGCTGCTAGATGTTTTAAAGACTCGACTTCTGTTGTTTTGCAGAATCGGCAGTTATTGTTGACTGTTTCTTTGTTCTTGCGCATCCAAAGTATCTCGTTGGTGTTTAGAGCGTTCAATCGTAGCCTTAGGAATTGTGCCCTATGATGTCGCGATGGACAATTCGTGAGATATTTTGGTTGACAGTGTAATTTGACGATACTTCTGGAAGAGGGCAAGATGGATTTGAGGGCTAAGCGGCTGTTATAAGTTGTGATCCAGTTCCATGTTGCTAGCTTCTTTTTAGCATGTTGTGGGCGCTGGATTAGCTCTTCTTCAGATATGCCTGCTTCAACCATAATTAGATTTAGTTTGAGCTTCCAAGCATGAATAAGGACATTGTCGGTGGATTCTTTACCTGGCTTGAAGATATTGTATGCCGGTATAGAGGAACCAAGTAGTATCTTACGCAAGGTAGATAAAGATTTCCAGACGATTGTCATATAAGTTGAGTTCAAAGCTAGCTCGTATCTCAGGGCTGACATTGAGATGTAATTCGGAAGGTTCAAAACACGTCTCCAAAACTTTCCTTCCAATCGACTCCAAATGTTGTAGGTGATATTCAAGGCAGCTTCGCCGCCAAAGGTGATTGTTGGGATTACTTTTTGGAGATGAAACATTATAACGGGGGTGATGGAGAATTTCCCATACTCAATGTTGATTTTGACAGCTTGAAGACTCAAAATCTTTATTTTAGCCATCTAGTCGCCAATACAGGCAGCTTCGCAAACCGAGTCGTAGACCATTGCACCTAGATATCGGATTGACTTGACGACATCTAGTGCTTTTTTTTCTATGCGCCATTGGAAAGACTTGTCTTTTCTTGACATGGAACGTCCGATGCACATGATTTTTGTTTTCTCTGCATTTAAACAAAGCTCATTAGCAGATAGAAACTCCTGCAGGCGAAAAAGAAGATGTTGGAGCCCAATTTGTGTTTGGTCGACCAACACTATATCGTCAGCGTAGACCAGGTGATTTACAAAGTAACCGTTAAGCTTGGGAGGAAAGCAATGGACAGACTTTAGCCACTGCGGTAAATCAGCTATGAACAGTTTAAAAAGTTCTGCTGCAAGTGGACAACCTTGTTTGACACCTTTAAATGTTCTTATTGGATCTGTAAGGTCGCCTTGTGAATTGACTCTGATTTGAATCGAAGTATTAGAATGCAGGGCGATGATGGGATCTAACAGATGATCTGGACAATGCCACGAGCGTAGTTTTGCCCATAGTTTAGTCCGGTTGATGGCGTCAAAAGCTTGTCGAAGGTCGACAAATGCGAAGAAGATTCTTTTTTTCACCTCCAATGCTGACAGTTTTAAGAGTGACAGGATTGTAAGATTCACATCGGTTCCCACGTTTTTTGTAAAACCTGTTTGGCGACAGTCAAGTTTTCCAGATGAGAGAGCCCAATTTACCAACTGTTGGCGCAAGAAAGATCCAAAAATCTTGCCAATAGTGTCAAGAAGGGCGATAGGGCGATAGTTCGCAGGATCGGCCCGACAGCCCTTCTTGTATATAGGAACTACAATTGCCTTGGACCAAGAAGAGGGAAGCCTCCTGATAGTTGACATCTGAAAAAACAACTCGTGGATAAATTTAGCCCAGTGTACACTATGCTTTTTGAGCATAAGATTTGATATTTGGTCAGGGCCAGCAGCTCTTGAATTTTTCAGCTTGAAGATTGCAAATTCAATCTCATTACAGGAAGGTGTAATGTTCCAAGTGGAAATTATCATATCGGACGGCGGTAGAGCTTCGAATACAGGTTTTTCATATATTAGAGTGAAATATTCTCGCCATTTGTCGCATGAAATTTCATTTGAAATTGCTGGAGTAGATTTCGAGCGGCCTTTATTTAAAATGGCCCATATATCACATGTATTTTTCTGTACCAGAAGTTTTAGCATTGTTTCTGCTCGGCCTTGGTCGATGATGATTAGATGTGATCTTAGCCAATTTCGATATGATTGCCGCCGCTTCTTGACTTCCATTGCCTTGCAATGCGGGTCACTCAGCTCTCTTTTGATTTGCCTGAGATCTTTCCTTAATAGTTTTTTTGCCGCTGCTATTTCAGAACTATATAGGTGTTTTGGCAATGACCCGAAGATTCCTGAGTTAAAAATTGTCTGAGTTTGGTCCATCAGCAGCGGCGTGTACTCTACTGTCAGGAGTACGTTTAGACTGTGGCTTAGATGGGCAATAACAGATTTGTTAGTTCTCAGTCGATTTTCTGCGGCATTTGATTGTAGTTGGTGCAAGTATTTTTCTGGCATGTTACAATACTCTTCGCACCAAACAAGTCGCAGCATATCATGATCGCTGGATGACATCGGCTGCACATTAAGAGAGATAGCTTTTTCAAGAAAATCTGTCGAGGCCCAAATATAATCAAGAGTATTTGTTCGAGTCATGCTATGCCATGACGGATTAGCAGGAGAGTCGCCTTGAATTGTTCCATTTAACATCTGACAGTTGCGTTCCAGGAGATCCTTAGCCCAAGTTTGGCCTCTCGGAATGACTTCGAGATCAGACAACCGAACATTTGACTTGGTAAGTAGATCGAATTTAAACCAACTGCAGTTGAGGTCTCCACAGATGAGTACGGAAACGTTATCATGTTTAACAAAAGTGTGGTCGATTTCATTCAATACTGACTGGATGAAAGATGTTGATGAGATCATAGCGGGATTCCAATATCCATTTATTATTAAGAGATTAGAAACGGTGGCTCTCAGCGAAAGTTTGATCAAGGTGCTTTGCACAAATGGATTTGGGTTCGTGGAGGCTACCAATGTCCACCAGTTCCAGATTTTCATGAGAGTTATTAGACCTGCAAAAGGCCGGCCTTTTGGGTTCTTGCCAGCTGGGTTTATCAGCGTGGTAAAACCATTGCGTGAAGGGGGATCACGTAGCCACGTTTCTTGTAAACATATTACGAATACATTCTCCAAAGGTTCGTGGAATGTATTAAATAAATGCGGGAATCCTCTCGTATTCCATGACAGTAGAATTAGCTCTTGTTGTTTGGCGTTAGGTCATTGCTATTTACGTGGTCCGTTTGGAAATCTTTTTGCGTTGTTAGCTCTTCTTTCAAATGACTGATGCGTGGCAGCATCTAGAATATCGGGAGATGAAGCTAGGGACTGACGCAGGGCCGCTCGCTTGGTGGCTCTGTGGCGTACTTCATGGTCAAGATTTGTCTTCGAGGATGAAATAAATCTCGGGGCAGGTGGCTCGAGAGTAAGATCAAAACCGTAGACCAAAAAATCTTCATTTGCTTGAAGTAGCATGTTTTTTACAGCCGCTGAAGTAATGTGAAGAAGGACTTGGTCAGAAGACGTTTCAGTGATATATTCCACAATTTTAATGTCATCTGATGAGATCGCTCGTAATGGTGGAATACAAGCAAGTCATTTTAGGATATTTCCTCTGTTTAAATTGACTTCGTTGCCGTCTGAGTGGATGTTTTGGAGACGGAGTGTCCACTTGCATGTTTGAGTCTCAAGGTTTCCGGGTCCAGAGACTTGCTGAGCTAGAGGCAAACGCAATTTTAGCTGATTCGATGTTTGTTTAGGATTTAACCTCATGCTTAGCGCTTGCTGAGGAGGCCTTTTCATCATGAGAGAAAATTGTCGATCGTTGGGTCTTGCCTGCGGTATCCTCAAAGGTTTGTATGCCTCTAGATTCCTCATCGTTGAAGACCTAGTTGATTTTGCGGCTTGGGCTTCAATTGCGACAATGGTGGAATTCTCAGGATCAGCTGAGTAGGTCGATAGATTGCATAAGTCAACAGAGGAATCAGAAATGCTGTTATCAGATGAGGAGTCATTGGATGCTATACGCCGGCGTTTTGCCGGGATCTTTGAAGGACTCAGTGTGGCACCTGTCGATCTTGATGGAGCATTGCTGGCAATGCTCTTCCCAGTAGTTGTATGAGTTGGTCGAGTGAACAAGCTTGTCTTCTTCGGAGTTGTTATGTTTCTTATGAATTTTTGTACCTTTTGTTGTATTTGTTTCGGTGGGATAGATTTTTTGTTGGATTGCTGTGCTTGTTTTCCAGATAACTTTTTCAGTTTACTTTCAAGGGTTGTGTTGATTGTTTTGGCTGGACCTTTGAATATGTTGAATGAATTCACTGATGCGGAAGTTTGAGCTGGTGAGCTTCCTATAAGTGGAATTGTTTTTAATGCGAAACTGCTCGCTTGAGGGACTGGACCTTGCATATTCTGGTTTGGATCTCGAGCATCATGAGAGGGAGCCAACAGGCTTGGTGCTGGACCAGGCTGTGAAGGTTCATTAGGAGCTATCACAGATGTAGTTATAGGTTGAGAATGAGGAGATCCAAGTGAAATGTCTCGTGTCTTCGGGGCGCCCCGTGCGGGGATGGTTGTATTTTTTCGCATCCATTTCACAGAGTCCAGGAGGCCCTCCATTAAGGCGTCATTTTGACAGTGATGCCGTGCAGCTAAATCGCTCAGCCTGTCTTGCCATCTCACAGCATTTTCAGCGTTAGTTGTCATTTGAACTTGAAGAAAACTCGAAAAGTGTTCTAATTTGTCATTTTAGACATTAAATTGGAAATGGCAGCGCCTTGATCACTTATAGTTCCAATCAGTGATTCAAACATTTTTGTGAATGGTGCTAGGGCAACAGCAGAGGCGGCTAGCACATTGTTATGTATCTGAGAAAGCGCTTCAGATGAAATGCCAAATGATTGAGGTGCAAAATCATGGAGTGACGAAGAGCAAGCCGAATTGTCCAGATTGTAATGCGGATTAAAGGTGGAACATTTTTTTGCAAAATTCATTGGATGAACTTCTTCGCCAAACTGAGGTTGCATAGGGTGCGGAGTACTCGCATTCAGAGTTGGATTTTCGTGCAGGGGAGGTATGATGGAAGTGCGTTTTGCCTTGAGCTCAGCAACTCTTTGCAGGCGACTAGCGCAAGCAATCGCACTCCGATCAAGGTGAGTGGGGAGTGGATTGGCTTTTGGTGCTAAGAGTTGTGGAGTACTTGAAGGATTGGCATCAATGAACTGTTCATTTATGCTCGACATAGAGAGTCGCCCAACATCAGGTGCTTGGCAGGCCAAAGCACTATCATTCTCAGGTTCAGTACGTTCAAGTGCTGCTCCTAAAGTAGCTCGACCTGCTGGTTTTAATATGGAGAAATCAATTAGAGAGCAAGTTGGATTGGTTGTGAGTAGAGAGCATGGAATATTAACTTGGGGCCTTAATGCATTTTTGGCGTTGACCGAGCCAATCTGTAAACAACGCGGCTGAGCCGGGAAACAACTAGAGGTTTTCTCCTGTGTCAGAGTATCTTTGGCAGTAAGAGGACAGGTCGACGCCATGGTAGGCATAGATAGTCAGTTGTTGTTCAGAGCTTGTTTAAAACTCAAGTTATTCGTCGGGAGGGTTTCCACTCCTAGATTTGAGATTTTTAGCAGTTCTTCATCAGTCACTAAGTGTGATGGGAGACCTTTTTCTGTCCAAAAATCAACAACGTTTGTAGATTTACTGTTCAGAAGGGGCACATGAGCCGTAGGGACCGATTTCATCAGTCGTGATGTGACAGACGCTTTGGCGTCAGACCGAAGCGCCGGAATGGCGGCTGAAGCGCTGGGTGATTTCAGCAGATCCACGTTGGCCACTCGGTGTGCTAACAAGTCAGTTTCGCTGGCAGGCATGCTTACAGAGAGTTCACTATTAGAAGCTGGATTACATTCGAGATTGATAGCAGGGGTGCCAAGTGAGCGAGTGTTGTCCAACTGGGCTGCAGGAGCTTCCGATGTAACAATAAGCAGCACAGATGGATTTAAGTAATCAGCTGGCACGCATCGCTCGTCGAGAGACGACGATGCTAGGGGCGTTAGAGAACTGGTGCCCCCTGTTATTATTGGGCTTGTTGGTATGAGTGAGCTATTAGCAGCCATAAGCGCGCGACCAATTGTTTTGCTTACCTTAGACCTTCATCCTGGACCAAGGGTTTGTCGAGCGCCATTGCAGTGAAGATTTTTTCCGGGTTAGTGGGCCGTCGGCCAGTAGGGTCATTGTTTGCTCCTTGACCCGCTAGCTTTTTGTGCAATTGAGATGACACAGCTCCTCAGAAGAGCCCTACGGTCGGCAGACGGCAGAAAAGCAGCAAACAGCCAAACAGCAGGAGTCACTGCAGTCGCCCTTTACGCGGCCGGGCTTCATGTCGCAAGGGTTGCTGGGCTCCTGTTTTGAATCCTCACTTCCTGGAATGGGCGGAGCTCAAAAGTGGGCGGTGCTTCAACCCGCATTGCAGCGTTGCAGCGGTTCGCTCGCTCGTGAACAGCCGGCCTTACACAAAGCAAGGGGCGCGACGGGAAACACGCTGTGATGAAAAATGAATTGGATTCAGGAGGGAATAATCCAAAAGCAGCACAGCCAAACAGCAGGAGTCGCTGCAGTCGCCCTTCACGCGGCCGGGCTTCACACGGACAAAATACTTGTTGCAAAGAGAAAATCATAGAATTGTAAATTGCCACAGTGTGTTTAGCCAATTTTTGGCAGCCACAACAAAATAATAGATGCAATGATTTGTGATGAGACTAAATATTAGTTGCAAAGTGAAAATCATTTGATTTTTGTGGCGGTGAGATATTACACTCAGTGGCTGCAGCTGAGTGTGCCAACCTTTTGTGATGATCAAAATAAAATCTACTTCTGAAGAAACATTGTTAGAATTGTTTGGAACTCATTATTGGTTATAACTGAGTGTGCCAACATTTTGTTCCGTATGAAAGAAAACAGTAGTTACAAACATTTAGGGCAAGACAAAATACTAGTGGTGAAAAGAAAATCATAGAATTGCTTGGGGGCAGGAAATTACATCCAGTGGCTGTAATGAAGCATGCCACACATGAGCCATCTTCTAGTGGCTAACAGTACTTTAGAGGAGAGAGAAAGTGTGGCCACCTTGTGTGACATACACTGTGACAAAGTCATATGGCCTGACAGATTGAGGGTATCCGTAGTGTCCTCCAAGAGTCCCTACTGTCTGGGACTAGGATAGGAGAGGCATTCCCCAACCCATCCCAGAACCCACTAAGAAATCCCTGTTTGGGGTATCTGGGTTCAGGGATTCAGGCAGACCCCTGAGGGAGGCCAGGAAGCCAAACCTTCCGAGAAGGCACAGAACTTGGACATTTTAACAGAGGATTTTGGAATTAGATGTCCCATAATGCACTATTCCGAAAGACCTAACCTGCAATAGTTCTGGGATTTTCCATCTGTAATGGAAATGGAATAGAGCAAAAGGGGGAGCAGCCAATGTTGGGGGAAGCTCTGTTCCATTCATGATTTGTTCGAAAAGAGAACCTAAACTACTCTTCCCACTTTCCTACCAATCTATACAAGAATAGATTCCATCTGCTTAAATGCTCAGGAAACAGCTATGAACCTTTCACCAGATGTTAGAATGGTGGAAACATGACAATCATCTGCAGAAAATGTCAATGGAGTTACAGAAGGGCAAGGTTTCATCTAATCATATATACAAAGTCACATACAGGGTCAAGGAAAATCAGGCAAAACTAGGGTGGGCCGGTATTTTAGCACTTCAATCAACGTGTTAGCCTCAGTCAAAAAGCATACCTGCTTCTTTATTCAGGGAGACAAGATGATGGAAAGCAGTCGTGACTGGGAACCCCGAGCTGGAGGAAGGAGGACAAAGAAACATGGTTAGAGAGTTCATTGGTGGAGTGGAGAATGATCTGTAGAGGAAGGTGGAGAAGAGGGGGAAATGTTGCTGTGGAGGAGGGAATGAGAAGAGAGAGGATGAGTGAAAGCAAGATGAAGGGGTGGCACGGAGGCAGAATTGTGAGGGTGAGGTTGGTGTGGTAAGAGTGATAGAGGTGAATGTGGGAGATGCTGGGCCACGTTAGGAGGGCCAACGTCTGGTGGTAGTATGGAAAAGCAGGTGTCAGAACCAGTGGGGCCTGATCTGAGGTGTATCCAAGTGACACGTATTAGGCGTCAGCCTGTGTAAGAAGGTTATGATATAAAAACTCCTGAGGGAAAAACAGAGAGAGAGCCGAGTGGATAAATATGCATGATGTGTACTATGTGTAGTAGCTTAAATTATCCCCAATCCTCTGTGATAGGTGCACCCCTCAGTCCAGGACTGAGGTAAGTTTGACAGTAGAGATAGAGGTACACTACAAGGCATGGAACATCAGGGGGGAGCATTTGTAATGTTCTGTTTTTCTGCAGCAAGCACTGCCACAGAGTTTGCTTGCGAACATAAAGTGTGCCAGGTTGATCTATTGTTTTTAACACCTTTATTTTGGATACTAAATGCAAAAGGACCAGCTTACAAGAATATAAATCTTCCAAATGAAAATGGTCAGGCTGGTTCTTCTCCTTGAATAACTGCGCCTTTCCACCCATGGGGGCACCCACAGTGTACTCCCTGGTTACCCAGTTACTGGGACCTTTGCAGCTCTATAGAGGTCCATTCCAGGCCTTATATTTCCAAAGGAGTTGTATCACCGTTTTATCAGGAAATGTGGGGCTTTATGTTTTCCCAATCATTTCTTCTAATGATTGTTCTAGCAAAGGTTTTCTGGGTTCCCATATCCCAAGATGCACTCAGGAGGGTAGTCTTTTGCCGCAGACAGGTCATCGGGAGTAGCCAAAAGTGGAAGTCGTTTCTTGATGTCCACCCTGTTGCTTCTTTCTTTTTCTTAATGGACTTAATGTAACCTTTTGACCCACTGCTGTATGCCTACCGCCAACCTGTCCTGTCCTGGGATACCCTGTCCCACCAGAAGCGTCCTGTCCTTTCTGCCTATGGAACTGTAGTCACCCCCTTCCCCTCTTTACCACCTTCACCCCTAATGTTACCACATCATTCTCCTTCCTCACTATCACCACCTGGCCTGCACTACGTTCACCACTTGATGTTACCACCTCCAAGCCACCTGCTCCTCCTAGTACTATTTTGTCTTGGCTACTACCTGTTCCTCTTTCCTCATGACATTTCCACTTTCATCTCCTCTGTATGATATTTGTCACTGATATTTCTACCTGCATCTCCTTTATATCCCTTTTGCCATCTGGTGTTGTTACGTCCTCTGTATTGTTTCTTGACCCTGATGTTATAACCTCCTTTTACTCAATTCTGGCCCTTGATGGTCTCACCTCATTCTGTCCATTTCTTTTCACAACCTCCTCCTGACATTCACTTCCTTCTCTTGCTTTTTCCACCCATCCCAAAACTTTACATCTTCCCACTTTCTCGTGACTCCCACCCTCTTCTGCTGATGTTGTCACCTGCTCCTGTACCTTGGACCTCACCAAGTCCTCCTGATATCCACCATCATATCCTGATCTTACACCATCTTCCTGCACCCTTAGTCTTTTAACTTTCACCTCATACTTCAATCTTTTAGCAGTCTCCACCTCCTCCTGCACTCCACCTTTTTCACTGATCCAAGCTGCTCCGTCTCTCCAGGCTCCTCGTTCTCTCTCCAGTCTCCCCCCACCACCATACATGACCCTCCCGCTCCTCCAGCGCACACTTATTGACTGGTCAGTGCCACAGTTTTATAATGCTTTCCCTGGCAGGGCTCTTTGTTCTTGGCTGCACCTGTATTTATTTGGTAATTGTTGCAGGGCTGGAACTGTCTGCTCCTGCTGGGTACCCTGACCCCTCTTTGGGGGTAGGGGGAAGACCACGCTTTCATTGGGCATAGCTGGCATCTCTATGCCTGCCTGTACACATGTTTCCTATTCACACAGTGAGTGGTGGAAGTTCACTTGGTAAGCAAACCTCTCCTGAATGGACAGGAATGGCTGGCTTATGGTGATTTTGCAACATTGAACACAGAGAGAGATGCCTCAGCCATGGAACAAAGAATATGTAACTTTGACTCGCATGTGGGTAAGCCTGTAGTCAGGACTCTGAACCTCCAAGTTCGTATCAAGCAATGGCCTCCGAAGCTTCCAGAGCCTGTTGTCAGGCCTCGAAAATAAGTCTTCTGATGCCGTTGGTGTGAGTGAATCAGTATCATAGCACATGTTATTATTGGTGAATGAAAGAAACTGTCCCTAGATATAGGGGATTGTTTGTTTATCTCTTTCAGGAAGTCGGTCTGCATCGAAAGAGGGACAGGCTCTCTCCGTTGGAAAAGAGGGATGACAGACAAAGATCCTACTAGGCCAGGTGTCATTCAGATCGCGCAAGTGCAAGGGTAGCGGGACTGGGAAAAGTGCAAGGGGAAGGGGAGAGGGGAAAGTGCACTACATGGTTAGTAGAATACAAGATAAATAATAGGGCCAACTGGTGGCAAGTGCAAAGTAAGGTTAGCACAGCAGTGGCTTCTTGCTGCTGTTAAAATGTATATCGTGGCTTTCATTCGGTTAACTGCAATACAAATGTGGCACCTTTCTTTGCTTCAGGCCAAAGTATATACAAAAAGTATAATTAACAGTAATGAAAACTCAATTCATTTTACAGCTGAATATATTTCTGCATATCAGTAAATAAAGGGTGCTGTTGGAATGAACACATTTTAACATTGACAGTACACGTCCAGCGCCACAGTTCACAGTTATTAAAACAGAGAATAAAATAAGCATGGTTTCTGAAACACTCTCGCATGCAAGATTATTCACATTTTTTTCATAGGGATATTGGGTACAATCTCAGTTTTTCAACAATATTCAAAATATGAAAGGATCCATATGAAATATTCCATATATGTAAACTCATATTTAATTAGATTCAAACAATTAAAAACAAATACTGACACATGTATAACGCATCCCACTCCTTGTCAAGTTTAGTTCTCCACTATCAATTAAAAAAAGTACTTGAATACGTTTAGATCAAAATTTACTAACAAATCAAAATAATAGGTGTAATTCATAGAAGTGCTTTTTAATGGGAAAACCCCATAAGGGCGTATGGGCCTCATTCCAAGTTTGTCGGTCCGGTAAAAAAGTGGTGGAAACAACGGACATCAGCACTTTTACCGGATCCGTAAACTACCCATGAGGCGGACCACACTAGACAGAAAAAAACGCTGCTGGTAAACAGACAGCCGTTAATCAAGGCGCTGGTGAATCTGGCACCAATGTGCACTGGCTAGGCCCCTAAGCGATTGCAGTAGTACTGCCACAATGTCAACACCGCCACATCATAACCCTAAGTGTTCCGGAAATACTGTAAAAAGAATATGACGGTAACACAGCCAAAGGCTAGGCGGTGAAACCTCTACCAGAAAGCAGGTGGTAATAGGCAGAAAATGCATGCAGGTGTTGGGAATGAGGCCACTGGTGCAACCAATGCATTCAGGTGCACCCAATGCAGTATGGAGAAGTTGAAAAAGGCCACATCTGCAACTGACACAATTCCAGATACCATAATGCTGCCACTGAATGCAGTCAGCATTGACCTGCAGCTGCTCCAGGCCAACATAGCAATGTAGAGGCTGGAGGAATAACAGAGGGCACAAGAGGCATTGGACAGGAGGATGAGGAGGAGGAATGTTATGTTGTTATGTCATGTAAAAAATACTTATGACGCGCACAGTCACCCTAAGGCATCATGGAGTGAGGAAGCACAGAGCATCAAGGCCACCGGGGGACCTAAAAAAGCCATGTTTAAGAAAATGACGAAAGGTCAGATGGTTCTCAACCTATCTAGGAGGAGTGGGTAGACCATTCAAAAGTTTGACCGCAGAGAGGGAGAAAGCACGTCCCCAGTTCTCAGATGATGAAACCTAGGAATGGCCATGAGGAGTGCATCACCAGAGAGCGTACTGGCACATAGGGCTTAAATTTGTCCTGCAAGTAATAAGCCCCTTGATGATAATATGCTTTGTGCACCATGCACAAGGATTTAAACTCAATCCTTTTTGCCACTGGAAGCCAGTGGCGGGCATGATTTAACAGACTAATATGGGCCCTGTAAGGAGTAGAGGTAGCTACCCTAGCAACCAAGATCTGGAGACGTTGCAGCCAGAGAATCACACCCAATGGCTGGGCCAAGAACAGGGCATTGCAGTAGTAACAGGGCATTCGACTGATGACAACTGCAGCAACGAATTGAGGGCGAAGATGGATGTTAGGGAGAATTCTCTGTTTAGGCTGAATTTCCTAACCTAGTGAGTCCCCCAGCAGCTTTGCTGGATTTTTGGGGTTTATTTTTTCTCCTGCCAAGAGTGAGACTCTTTTACCCTCACTCTTGGACATGACTTGAGAGTGTTTCTGTGACTTGCTATGTGCTTATGGGCTAGGGGGTATTTTTTCCCTATAGGCTATCATTGGTTTTTGAATGTGTGTTACACAGCACCCTCAGTGCAGTAACACAGGGGTGTCATAGAGACCCCCAAACATAGACTGCACACCCTGGGACTGACTACTGTCTCCCTGGGTCTGTAAAGTCACCATTGACTTTACTAGTCTTAACTTAGGAACTTAACCAGTACAAACCATCTTACTGTGGAAGTACTGGTAGGGGCAATTAGATTGCCCCTGGGTCTGTTGTCGAGGGGGTACTGTCCCGTCCCCCCTCGCCGAGTTCTGGCTGGTGGCAGTGGATACCACGGAAATATTCCACCGGAATATTTCCAATGGGATTTCCCATTGTTTTTAATGCACCACTTTTTGGTGCAATGTTAAAGATACCGCCGGTTCATTTATTTAATATAAATTCACCGGTTGGGATTTTTTGCCAGAACTCACCGCCAAAATGGCGTCTAGGTTCACTTCAGTAACCCTGAACCCGAGTCGAGCCTTTGTTCCACTTTTGGCGGGCTTCTGCACAGAAACCGTCCACAGTGGTGCCATTCTGTCTGGGTACCACAGGGGGTATGGGAGGGGGTTTAGGCACCCTGGACTGAGTTGCCTTGCCAACTCATGTCGCACTCTGGTGTGATTGGCCCAAGTGGTGAGCCACCCCGCTCACCACTTAGCATGTTTGAGTGACAGCTAGGCTGTATGAATGGGGGTTTGCTGCATAAAAGCAGGGTTTTTGGGACTGGTTCTTGAGAAGTCGCCACAGGACCTAAGAAGCCGAAGAGGGGGAAGCCGAGCCGACCTGCCAAGATGACACCACCGGTGGAGCCCTGCGGAACCGTCTCACCACTTTTTCCGACGACAGAGGAGATCTCCCGCCGGAGAGTCTCCTTCCCTTAACTGGTGGGGACAACCAGTTGCTGCCTTCTTTTCGCCGTCCCGAAGCATCTCGTGGCCGCCTTGCCTGTGCCAAGCACCCCGGCAACCGGGATACCACTTTTTACCTCAACCGCGAAAGAGGGGTAAAATCCTTTGTGACCGGAAAACTCCACGGCTGGTCTCATCCCTGGTAGTGCAACGACCTTCAACTTTCCTCCACGTCGAGATCACCTCTTCCTCTGGACGACGCCGCGACTTGCACCCACTACCAGGAACAACTACCACCGCTGGAGGATCCTTTCCACTTTTAAAGGTACTGTGTTCCGCCCGGCTTCCTTTGCCACCGATTGTACGGGGTAGATTTAGCCCTCAGCTCTCGAACCTGGGTAAGCCTGGGACACCCTAACTAAACTTTTTCTAAATTCAGTAAAACCTTTTCTACTCACCTGCAAAGACTTGTGACATTGTGTGATCTTGGGCATATTTTCGCCTGGTTCTCTCTAAAGCGGGCCACGAACCAATTCTCCTTGTTCCACAATTGACTGCCTTTTCTAACCTTATGTGAAAAGTGTTTTACCTTGCTGCTTTCATTACTTCTGATTTTTCCCTCCCTTTTCTAATAACTTGTTGGAGTGCCATCTGACGTTAAGCGCTCACCTCTGTTTGGAAATAAGTGGTGTTAACTTAGACTTGTCCAACAAATGACTAGGGATGTACATATAAGTAATAGTGACTGTGTTTTGACTTACTTACCTTTTTCTGTGCTAGTGTATTTTATGAGTGTGCCTTTAAAATAAATAAGTATATACTTTTACACCTAGCTCTGGTCAGTGTTTGCATGTACTACTGTGCCTCTGTACCTATCCTGTATCCTCTATATACTGCCTAACTCTTCTTAAGGGAAGTCTGACTGCTCAGCCACAGCTACCACAGTGAATCTGTGTGGTACAGACTGCTACCAAGTGGGTTTACTGCCAACACCTGTCGTCTTAAATCTTTTGCAGTCGTCCCAGAGGGAACTGCACAGGTTTCTGCTTAACACTGGTGTACAGCGGTGGGATTTGTATTGAGTATACACTTTAGTGTACTTTTGAGATACCTTAGTGCAACTAACCACAAAGCTTAAGCACAAGAAAGAAAAAGTCATTTTCTAACCTGTCTACTATGGAAAGTTATAGTCAAGAATCCCTTGCTACAAAAACTGCTGATTGTCTAAGACTTCTCTGTAAGCATAAGAATCTCATGACTAAAGGAAAGAAAATGGAGCTAATAGAAAGGTTGTTAGAAAACCAAAGTCTGGATGATGGTTCAGAGGAACCTATCACACCAGCAAATGTAGAGAACAGCAATGATATTAATATTGAACAAAGTATTGATGATCTTGGGTCAGAACCAGAGGAGGATGAAACTGTTGTAGATGTTCCCTCTAGGCCTCTGTCTGCTCTACCAGCTGTACCTACTGGACCTTTGCCAGGTCCCACATTTAACCCTCAATACTTTGAACTGGAGAAAATGAAACTTGAATCAGAGTACAAGAAACTTAATGCTCAAACTGACAAAGAACTAAGGCTAAGGGAAATGGAGCTCAAGTATGAGCTAGAAATGAAAAAAATTGTCTGTTGAGAATGCTTCTCTCTCTGGCTCCTCTAGAAGTTCCAGTCCTAAAAGACCCCGGATGCCTAAGGAATTGATTGGTATGTATGAGCCTAAGTTGGATGTGTTGGATTGGTTGTCTATGTTTGAGTATAATCATGGGCTCCAGAACATCACAGGTAATGAGTTACTCACCTGGTTGTTCTCTAGGCTTCCCCCTGTTGCAACTGATGCGGTAATGGAGTTGGGGGAGGAGGATAGGAAAGAGTATGAATGTGTGAAACTAGCTTTGATAGCTAGGTTTGGGAAGACCCCTTCCCAGTATCTTAAGAGGTTTAGGAGCCTCAAAAAGCATGATGGTACCCCTTGGGCTACCTGGGTGTGTGAAGGGTTGAAAAACTTAGAGGGATGGATTAAGGGTTACAAAGTGAACACTTATGAAGGAATGAGGAATCTTGTAATGATGGAGTCAATTTATGATGCCTGCTCTCCTGAGCTCAGACAGCACTTGGCTGATTCACGGGAATTAAATCCTAGGAAACTAGCTAAGGCTGCTGACTTGTGGGTTGCCAACCGGGCTACTCACAAGGATTCTGGGGTAACTCAGAAGAAGGATGAGGGAAGACAGCCTAAGAAAGACTCCAAAGAGAATTCTAATAATTCTAATTCCAAAGAGGGCCCCAAACCAAACCATAAGGGTAAGCCACCAGGGAAACCACAGCAGAGTAGTATACCTTCTGGTGCTAAACCAGAAGGAGGTCAGAACAAGCCTCCATTCCAAAGGACCTTTGGGGCCTGTTATGTTTGTAAGGCTACTGACCATGTGAAAGGAGATCCCAGATGTAAGGGTAAACCTTCAGGGGTCCAGCTTGTCTCCTTAGCCTTCGCTCCAGAGGAGGAAGTCACTATGGCAAGTGAAACTTTCTACTACTGGCTGATGAACCCACTGGAGTCTCAGCCAGTGTTTCTTTAGTCTCTCTGGGGTTGTGGGAACAACAGAATTTAGATGTGTATAATTCTATCCCAGATAATACTAAAGAGTATTATAAGGACAGTGTCCACGTGAATGGTCAGGAGACTCCTGCCATCAGGGACACTGGGGCCAGCATAACTGTGGTGGATGAATCATTTTTCAAGGCAGAGGATGTTGCTAAGGCACCCAAATGCCTCACCAGGTTAGCTGGAGGGCCTGTGCAGATGTGTCCCCAGTTACCAGTTCTCATCCAGTGTAATGATATGGCTGTGAAGACACCTGTCAGTATACAATGTGAAGTGCCAGGAAGGGTTCTGTTGGGAAATGACCTGAAAGCTCTTGGAGTTGTGTCACATACCCCCAGACCTCCTAGTAAAAGGTTACAGGAGCTCACCAAACCTGCAAGAGAGAAAACCCTGCGAGGTTTATCTCAGGAGATGATGACAGAAATCACTCCTCTCCCACTGGAGCAACTTACTGCAGTAACTACCAGATCAGGAGCAAAGGGGCAACCCAAGACTCCTAGGAAAAAGCCTACAGCAAGCACTCCAGTGCTTCCAACAAGGACTTCCCCGAGGTTGTCCAAAGTTACACCTGTAACTCCACCTCCAGCTGAGGCTGAGAGGGAGGTACAACCCTGTCTGGTTGAACTAGACTCTGAAGAAGAGCTAGTAGGAGGCCCAGAACTTATTGGAGACCTGGACCCGGCTGACCATCCTGAGCTGCAGTCTTTACTGGCAGAAGGTGGACCCAGCAGGACAGCTTTTCGTAAGGGACAAAGAGAATGTCCAACTCTGGAGGGTCACCGCCAACAGGCCGCTTCTCAGGCTGAAGGGCAAGAGCCTGGGAAGTATAGGTTACACTGGGAAGATGGCCTCTTCTACAGTGAACCCACTGAATCTGAACCTGGAGCCTACCAACGCCTGGTAGTGCCCCAAGAGAACAGACAACAGTTCTTGCAACTAGCCCACGAGATTCCTTTGGCTGGTCACTTGAGTTTCAAGAAGACCAAGGAAAGGCTCTCCCTCTACTTTTATTGGCCAAAGATGGGGGCTGAAGTAGATAGATATTGCAGGAGCTGCCATACCTGCCAGACTTCTGGTAAGGTTGGTTCCAAGAATGTGGCACCTTTAGTGCCTCTCCCAGTTGTGGGAGTCCCTTTTGAGAGGGCAGGGATTGACATTGTTGGTCCCCTTGATCCTCCAACCTCCTCAGGCAACAGGTTTATCCTTGTTGTAGTAGACCATGCTACTAGGTACCCTGAGGCAATTCCTATGAGGACTGTTACAGCTCAGGCTGTGGCTAAGGCCCTCCTTGGTATCTTTACCAGGGTTGGGTTTCCTAAGGAGGTGATCTCTGACAGGGGGTCAAATTTTATGTCCAACTACATGAAAGCCATGTGGAAAACCTGCGGAGTCACCTACAAGTTCTCAACCGCATACCACCCTCAGACAAACGGGTTGGTAGAAAGGTTTAACAGAACTATGAAGAGCATGGTAGGTGCTTTAGAAGAACCCCTTAAGAAGAAGTGGGACCTTCTACTGCCATGCCTTCTATTTGCTTATAGGGAAGTCCCTCAGGAGGGAGTAGGTTATTCTCCCTTTGAACTTCTCTATGGCCAGTCAGAGGCCCCTTGGCCCTGATTAAGGAGGGGTTGGAGAGTGCTCCTTCCCCCAAGCCAGTCAGAGTGACTGACTATGTGATAGGTCTCCGAAGGAGAATGTCACACATGATGGCAGAAGCAAGTGACAACTTGAAAGCTGGCCAAGCTCTGATCAAACATTGGCATGATCAGAAGGCTAACATGGTTGAGTTTACTCAAGACCAGCTAGTTCTAGTTATGTTTCCAACAAGGCAGAGGGCCTTGCAAGACAAATGGATGGGACCCTTCAAGGTTGTGGGAAAACTTGGAGAGGTCAACTATCTGGTGGATCTGGGCAAACCCAGGGAAGCTCCCCGAGTCTTCCACACCAACCGCCTCAAAGCCTATGTCTCTAGACCAGAAGTAGGAGCCTTGCTTCTAGCTTCATCAGAAGAGGAGGAGGAGAGTGAAGCTCTACCTGACCTCTTGAGAGGCTTACCTTTGGACGAAAAGGTTGAAGGAGTTAATCTCTCTTCAGATCTGACCCCTGAGCAACAGGAGGAGTGCAAAGCGATGTTAAATCAGTTTGCCCCCCTGTTCTCACTTTCACCAGGCTTGACTCCTTGGGGACAGCATGATATACTCACTGGTGACTGTATGCCAGTCAAAAGCAGAGGATATAGAATGTCAGAACATGTCAGAACCCACATCAAAGGTGAGGTCAAGAAGATGCTTGATCTCGGGGTAATAGAGCCCTCTACTAGTCCATGGTCTAGCCCAGTGGTGTTAGTACCAAAGGCAGGATCCAAAGAGTTGAGATTCTGTGTGGACTATAGAGCTCTTAATGCAGTCACCAAGACTGATGCCCACCCTTTGCCAAGGACAGATGAGTTGGTGGATAAACTTGGTGCAGCCAAGTACCTCAGCACACTGGACCTTACGTCAGGCTATTGGCAAATAGCCCTGACAGACCATGCCAAGGAGAAAACTGTATTTTCTACCCCAGTTGGCCTATACCAATTCAAGGTTATGCCTTTTGGACTGAAAAATGCACCTGCAACATTCCAAAGGATGGTGAACCAAGTTCTAGCTGGGATGGAAGACTTCTGCATGGCGTACTTGGATGACATTGCAGTCTTCAGCCACTCCTGGGAGGAACATGTGACCCACTTAGGACATGTTTTGCATGCTCTTGAGCAGGCCAATCTGACCATAAAGGCAAGCAAATGCCAAATTGGACAGAGTAAAGTGGTCTACCTTGGACATGAGGTAGGAGGTGTAGAAATAAGGCCTTTGCTCAGCAAGATTGAAGCTGTGCAAAATTGGACAACATCTACTACTCAGACCCAGATGAGAGCCTTCTTAGGCCTCACTGGGTACTACAGGAATTTCATTGAGAACTATGGGACCATAGCTTCTCCTCTGAATGTGATCTCCTCTCCAAAATTCCCTAAAAAGGTCAAATGGAATGAGGAATGCAATCAGGCATTTGAAAACCTGAAGAAAGCTCTTTGCCAAGCTCCAGTACTCAGAGCTCCTGACTACCACCAAACTTTCATTGTACAAACTGATGCTTCCAATGTAGGTATAGGTGCAGTTCTTAGCCAACTGGATGAGAAGGGTAGGGAACACCCCATTTGCTTCATCAGTAGAAAACTGAAGGTTCCTGAAACAAGGTGGGCAACAATCGAAAGAGAATGCTTTGCTGTTGTGTGGGCACTGAAGAAGTTTAGGCCATACTTGCATGGTTCTACTTTTGTCATTCAGACTGACCACCAACCCTTGAGATGGTTAATGCAAATGAAAGGGGAAAATCCAAAACTATTGAGATGGTCAATCTGCCTCCAAGGGTTTGATTTCACCATTGAGCACAGGTCAGGGTGTCACCATCAAAATGCTGATGGACTCTCTAGGATGTATGTCATCGACTAGAGGTATGAGGTTCATCCAGGAGTGGATTAAATCCTCCTGTCCCTTAGTCTGGGGGGGGGGCGAGTGTTAGGGAGAATTCTCTGTTTAGGCTGAATTTCCTAACCTAGTGAGTCCCCCAGCAGCTTTGCTGGATTTTTGGGGTTTATTTTTTCTCCTGCCAAGAGTGAGACTCTTTTACCCTCACTCTTGGACATGACTTGAGAGTGTTTCTGTGACTTGCTATGTGCTTATGGGCTAGGGGGTATTTTTTCCCCATAGGCTATCATTGGTTTTTGAATGTGTGTTACACAGCACCCTCAGTGCAGTAACACAGGGGTGTCATAGAGACCCCCAAACATAGACTCCACACCCTGGGACTGACTACTGTCTCCCTGGGTCTGTAAAGTCACCATTGACTTTACTAGTCTTAATTTAGGAACTTAACCAGTACAAACCATCTTAATGTGGAAGTACTGGTAGGGGCAATTAGATTGCCCCTGGGTCTGTTGTCGAGGGGGTACTGTCCCGCCCCCCCTCGCCGAGTTCTGGCTGGTGGCAGTGGATACCACGGAAATATTCCACCGGAATATTTCCCAATGGGATTTCCCATTGTTTTTAATGCACCACTTTTTGGTGCAATGTTAAAGATACCGCCGGTTTATTTATTTAATATAAATTCACCGGTTGGGATTTTTTGCCAGAACTCGCCGCCAAAATGGCGTCTAGGTTCACTTCAGTAACCCTGAACCCGAGTCGAGCCTTTGTTCCACTTTTGGCGGGCTTCTGCACAGAAGCCCTCCACAGTAGTGGCATTCTGTCTGGGTACCACAGGGGGTGTGGGAGGGGGTTTAGGCACCCTGGACTGAGTTGCCTTGCCAACTCATGTCACACTCTGGTGTGATTGGCCCAAGTGGTGAGCCACCCCGCTCACCACTTAGCATGTTTGAGTGACAGCTAGGCTGTATGAATGGGGGTTTGCTGCATAAAAGCAGGGTTTTTGGGACTGGTTCTTGAGAAGTCGCCACAGGACCTAAGAAGCCGAAGAGGGAGAAGCCAAGCCGACTTGCCAAGACGACACCACCGGTGGAGCCCTGCGGAACCGTCTCACCACTTTTTCCGACGACAGAGGAGATCTCCCGCCGGAGAGTCTCCTTCCCTTAACTGGTGGGGACAACCAGTTGCTGCCTTCTTTTTGCCGTCCCGAAGCATCTCGTGGCCGCCTTGCCTGTGCCAAGCACCCCAGCAACCGGGATACCACTTTTTACCTCAACCGCGAAAGAGGGGTAAAATCATTTGTGACCGGAAAACTCCACGGCTGGTCTCATCCCTGGTAGTGCAACGACCTTCAGCTTTCCTCCACGTCGAGATCACCTCTTCCTCTGGACGACGCCGCGACTTGCACCCACTACCAGGAACAACTACCACCGCTGGAGGATCCTTTCCACTTTTAAAGGTACTGTGTTCCGCCCGGCTTCCCTTGCCACCGATTGTACGGGGTAGATTTAGCCCTCGGCTCTCGAACCTGGGTAAGCCTGGGACACCCTAACTAAACTTTTTCTAAATTCAGTAAAACCTTTTCTACTCACCTGCAAAGACTTGTGACATTGTGTGATCTTGGGCATATTTTCGCCTGGCTCTCTCTAAAGCGGGCCACGAACCAATTCTCCTTGTTCCACAATTGACTGCCTTTTCTAACCTTATGTGAAAAGTGTTTTACCTTGCTGCTTTCATTACTTCTGCTTTTTCCCTCCCTTTTCTAATAACTTGTTGGAGTGCCATCTGACGTTAAGCGCTCACCTCTGTTTGGAAATAAGTGGTGTTAACTTAGACTTGTCCAACAAATGACTAGGGATGTACATATAAGTAATAGTGACTGTGTTTTGACTTACTTACCTTTTTCTGTGCTAGTGTAATTTATGAGTGTGCCTTTAAAATAAATAAGTATATACTTTTACACCTAGCTCTGGTCAGTGCTTGCTTGTACTACTGTGCCTCTGTAAATATCCTGTATCCTCTATATACTGCCTAACTCTTCTTGAGGGAAGTCTGACTGCTCAGCCACAGCTACCACAGTGAATCTGTGTGGTACAGACTGCTACCAAGTGGGTTTACTGCCAACACCTGTAGTCTTAAATCTTTTGCAGTGGTCCCAGAGGGAACTGCACAGGTTTCTGCTTAACAATGGATAGGCAGGTAGGGCAATACTCCACGAAGTACACACAGTCAGAAGTGACCTGACCAACATACTGCATTAACCTGAGCTGTTATGGATAGAGAGGAGGTAAGATGGACCCCTAAGTTCTTAACCACTGTCACAGGAGGAGGTAGAACCCCAAAATCAGTGGGCCAAAAAGAAGAAGAAAGGGGAGAAACAGGAGGAGAACATACCACTAGGATCTCTGTTCTCTGTCTTGTCCCCATTTCATTTTAGCCAATTTCTGCCCATCCAGTCACTCACACAGCCGGGAAGACATCCCAGCCTGGTCAGGATCTAAATAGAGCAGGATCTGGGTGTCATCAGCATAGGAGAAGCATCGGAAGCCGTTGATGCGGATGAGATGAATCAATGGCTGAATGTAGATTTTAAATATCATTGCGGACAGGGCGGAACACCTGGGAGACACCACAAGAAAGTGAACAGACAGAAGATGAAAAAGGAGGAGGAGAGAGGGATTGGCCCCTATCAGATACAAATTATGGAAACCATGCAAGGATGGGGCCAGAGAGGCCTGCTGATGCCATGCGAGACACAAGGATGAGAGGAGGAGGTGCCATGCAAGGCCTGCACCCATACCCTGTGTCTGGCCCATACCATGGACCCTTAGCATCATGCAAATCCTAAACCTCTACCGCCTCGACAGGGAGAGCATAGCATATGTACTCAGCATGATTCAAGGAGACATCGAGAGCAGGATTGGAATCCACACAGCCATACCACCACTGGTGAAGGTAGTGTCGGTTCTGCATTCCCTAGCAATGGGCACATTTCAACATACTGTAAATAAGCTGCACAGATTAGCACAGCCAATATTCTCCAAAGTTTGCTGGAGGTGCTGGATACACTACTGCTGCATGTGGGAAAGTACATTGCACTCCCAACCATCCTGGCACAGGTGAATGCCACTAAGGCATGGGTGTACACCTTGGCAGGCATGCCCAATGTGGTAGCTGCTTTGGATTGCATGCAAGTTGTGCTGGTTGCACTCCATGCCCAGGAGGAAGTCTACAGGAACCAGAAGCAGTACCATTTACTGAATGTCCAAGTCACCTGTGATGCAGACCTCATGATCACCCACTTTGTGCCGGTTCCCAGGCTCAACCCACGATGCCATGGTCCTGCGCAACAGCATGCTGCCAGTGTACATGGAGGGGTACAAAGGACCACATACCTGGGCATTGTGTGAATAGAAGTCACAGAACCCTGAGACAGCTGTATTGGGGGGAGTAGTCACTATGGCAATAATTTTTCAGGGATGTCCCCCACATACACCGGACCCACAACCCCACCGATAAGAGAGGCTGCTGTCTACCGTCATGTGACATGACACACAGAGCAGCAGTGAATGGCCAATCTGTGTAACCCAAACAGGCCACAGATACACAGGTACCGCAGGTACCACAGGTACCACAATGCAACAGTGCCAAACACACAGAAAGCATGGTCTGCAATTTGGCTCAGGCATCGGTGGATAGGGGAGCAGAAACCACACAATGATTGATGTCCGATCAAGGTTGCAACTGTAAAGTATTTACATTGTAAAGTGTCAATCAAAATATAAGTGTATAGAACATCCCATCCCATCACCCACGTCAAAAACACCCTCCCCAATCACCCTCCTCAATCACCCACCCCAACAGTACGTATCAGCAACATTACTTTGTCTGTGTCGCATTTTAGGGCACATTTGGGCTTGGGGTCTGGTTCCTGAAGCCTTGTTGTGAGGCGGCATATGGAACGTCATCTAGGCGTGCTTTTCTGTGACCCCTCAGTGGGCACATTGGAGGCTGAGGGCTCGGAACCCTGAGCACGGATGTATTACAGTGTTAACTGCATGGTCTGTGTTGGGCCCTCTGCTGAGGCATATGTGGTGTCTGGGTGCTTGCGAAACCTATGGACAAGTGTTACCATGGCAGCTGTTGCATAACCCTGGGCGGGCGCCCTTCCAGCGGGTGCACCCCCTCCTGTTTCCTGCATCTCTGTCAGTTGTTCCCTGCCATTGTGTGGATGTCTGCCTGCTGGTACTCTATCTGGTCCAGACATGGCCTTATTGCCCACAGGTTGACAGCAAGCAGTGGTGGCGGGATTTGTGGCTATGGGAGTGTGGCTGGAATGAAGCCAGGTGGGGTGTCCCCATCATATTGCTCATAAGACTCCATGGCCACACCATGTTCCCCATTGGCGTTGGGCTCCTCAGCAAAATCCACCTGTGGCATCTGTCAGCGGGCATAGTGCTGGTGCATGTGGGGGTGTTTCCGTGTGGCACGTGTGTGCTTTCACCACCTGTACTGTAGTTGGAGGCCACAACAGTGTGTGCAGGTGGCACTGGTGGTGGCTGGGCTGCAATTGGCAGAGGTGGTGATGGCTGGGCGTCCACTGCCACAGGTAGTGATGGCTGGGCTGCAACTTACAGAGTTGGTGGTTGCTGGGTTATAACTGCCAGAGGTGGTGGTGACTGGGCAGCTGCGGGTGTTCCCTCTGCTGGCTGTGCTGAGCCTGCAGCACTGCCATGCTGCCTGCTGTGGCCTGCAGTGTGTCTGGCCTGTGCAGTAATGTGGCTTTCCTGGTGGCTGCATACAAGGGGTCCTGACATCATAGGTGTCTGTGGAGAGGGTACCTGTTGGGGAGATGAGATGGGTTGTCAGCTCTTTGCCACACAGGTCGTCAGTCATGCATTCTACCCATGATGTGTGTGTCCCAGTGTTGTTGGTATCATGTGTCTCACATCGGTCGTATTGTTCAGATGGGTGGCCCTGCAGGAGAGGGGTTCATGCAGGGGGGTCCATGAAAGTGGGGATCCATGCAGGGTGGCTAGTCCGTACAGGGGAGTTCATGCTTGGTGCGTGTGATGTGCATGCATGCATGTGTATTCATCAGGGTGCTACTGCCATCGACGGGTGTGCAGTGTGTGATATGCCATGGGTCAGGCCACTTGCCATGCCCGTTACTCTGTGCTCTGCTGGTGGATGCATGCAAATGGGGGGATATGAACATGCACATGCACTTGTACTTACTGGCATCTCTTTGGGCACCCACTCCTGCCTCAGCGCCTCCAATGCCCTCGAACCCCTCGATACCCTCCATGTGGAGGATGCTGATGAGGTGCTCCTGCCACAGCATGAGTCATAGGGTTTTCCACAGTGCCACAACAAGTGGCTGTGCACTCCCTCCTGTGCTTGGCTTTGGCTGCATGGACTTTAGCCTTGAGGTCGTCCCACCTCTTCTAACACTCTTTGCTTGCCTGGGGGACGGTCCCGACAGCTGTCACATTGGCCACCAACTCACCCCATATGGAGCTCTTCCTCTGGCAGCTTGTCTTGCGCTGCCTGGCTCCAAACAACTCCTCTGCATACTGGAGCACAGTGTCCACCAGGGCTGGGAGTTCCGCATCAGCAAACTTTGGTTTGCGTTGGCGGGAGTCCTTGACTGAGGTGCTCTGCTCCTGGGACATCCTTTTCTGGTAGTTCTGGGCCTGGATGGCTGTGGGAAATGGTAGATTCAGTTGGATTAGTTGTTTTTATAATGGCCGCTGCACTTCTTCTGGTTCCCACAGCATTTCTGTTTCCAGTGCCGGTATTAAGCCATTCCGGTGTTACCGCCATTTTTTGTGGCGGATCCGTTAGTTCTGCCATTTTTGTACGGTATTGCTGGGTGTTCTTCACCTTCATGTGCTAACACTGGCAATCCGGTATTGCCGCTTCCAGCATGGATTTGTGCGTGAGCCAGTGAACTCGTAGAATGGCAGGGATTCTGCTGCACGCCCAGCCATAAATGCTGATACCCAGTGAGAATCTGAGGGTAGCCGTGTCACCAGTCAGTGCAGCAGACAGATAAGTCAGCAGGGGAGTGAGAGAGAATGCAGAGGTGAAGAGGAAGGTCTTAGGGTAGGGAGGCCATTCCAGATGGAGGCACCTGCAGAGGAGAGAGATCTACCCGCCACTCTCTGCCTGGAGAAGCGTCTGACCCTCAGAGAGTAAGAGTGGCTGAGCAAAGGGCCTGAGAAGGAAGGTGTTTTGGAAGAGAGAGTTGGATGTAGTGCGGGCCCTATTACACAGGTTTGTCCTGCTCCCCACGATACTAGTGCATATCCCACTTCCTCACACTGTCTCAGGCATTTCAGGCACTTGGATACAAATAATAAACAAAGCCAGAAGTTTGGTGTAAAAGCGCTCTAATGCTAACACATACACGAGGCTCTGGAGGGCTGCATTCGACTCTGCCCCCCTCCCAAGTCTGGCTCATACTTATGTACAAATCGCAAGAACAGAGAGAGAGAAAACATATTTCGTAACTTCAGATTGTCTTTGCAAGGCAGGCTCTTATCGCCCTTGGGACTTGAGCCAGCAGCTTCAGAACTGTGTACATTCCCATCTGCGAGGCCTGGACGGCATTCCACAGCTCGGCTGTGACATCTGAGTTGTGAGGCCAGTCTGTATGCCAAATCAGTAGGCTAGTCTTCCTGCTTCAGATGTGATGTATCTCAAACCAAAAGAAAGTGCAGAATCAGAAATGTATCAGGTAACGTGCCCACTTTTTCCCCTCTTTCCTCATTTTATCTATGAATCGCTAACCAAAACCCTTTCACTGCTTCTGCATAAGCACATTGCAATAAAACTATTCAAACTCAATAAGGAAGCAAGAAAAATAAAAAACCATTATAAAACTAAGACAGCTTATTTATGTCTTTACTCCTTTAAAGCCATTCATTCACTGTATTGTATTGCATACACACTGACACCTATTAGCATCAGCCATAATCTATGGTGCATCTAAAACACCAACAATAGGCATTACTACATGTCTTTCCCGTTCTAGCTCTGAGCATCCCTGTCACTCTCACATTCAGCAACACGCCATTCATGTGTCTGTCATGTTTGGTTGCACTGTCCAAGTCAAAGTCAATCTCTTCCTTACTTTCCAGTATATAGTAACCCTCCAGTACCTCCCAGTCCCTAGGTGCACCCGCAGTCAGTGTCAGCAGCAACATGTCAGTGCTTGTCTTATTTTTCCCAAGTAGTATTTTGCATGGTGAATATCTGGTTGCTGAAAACTCTCTCAGCAGTCCATGGAGAACAAATTACAGCCTGTCTTCCCACTGTGTGCCTTTCACATCCATCGGTATGAACTGCTCCTTCTTTGGCTTTCTGTCTTTCTGTTTTTTTTCCAATGAGCCACACCAATGTCCATCTGCTCCGCCAGCCTTCTTTTGCCGTTGGCCACACGGCCATCTCTGTCGGACACTGAAATACATTATCTTGCCCTTTCTCTGCATTGATATGCTGCATCATTGCCCTTTCCAAATGGCCAGGAGGCGCTCACATTTCCTTTGATCCTCCTTCTTGCTCTTTTGTAGGATAATCTCCACCACTTCAGGCAGTGGGCCCTCCATCACATGACACTCCTTATCTTCTATGGATGCCATTAGCTGTGGCTGTGGGTCATTGTCAGGTGCCACGGGCCACTCTCGCTCAGATGCAGTTATCTTCTTTCTTCCCAAAGCCAGCAGCACTGATTTTTCTTCTCCATGCTGTGCTCTTTCCCACCCAAACACTATTAAGTCACGCTGACAATGACCACCAACTTCATATGTGGGCCTGTCAATGTCCTTCTCTGGTGCACAAGCCCTGAAAGTGTGCTGTTGTGATTTGACATTCTCTGACATGTATTCGCTTGACACTACACTTTTCACTAGCATCTTCTTCACTTCCTCATTTAAGGTGCACACTCCACAGTCACCCGTCCTCTGAAAACCTGTTGTTTTATTGCCACTTTGTCCGGATATGCCTCCCACCATTCTGTCAGGGCCTCGTTTGCCAAATCAATCATTGCATCTCTTTTTTCCAAAATGTCCTTCCTCCCCTCTGTTGCACACAGTTGCCTCCTCCGGAACCCAGCCAGCCTGTGTCTTCCCCACTTCCTCTTCCTCCCCTTTCTCAGAAATACATAGAGCCACCCCCACAGTGTTGTGCGTTATCCACCCCAACCCCCACATGCACTGGTGCTGGCACCTCACATTCCTGCCCTCTGTGTTTCCTCCCTCCTCCCACTCCTTCAATGACACTGCTTTTTTCATTCTCAGCCATGCGTCATCAGCTGCATTCAGAATGTCTGCCCACTCCTGGGTGGATCTTAACCTTTCCTCCACATCCACATTACCTTCCACCACCCTTCTTATCTCATCTTGTAGCAGCCGCCATATTGTGCCCCTCATGAAAACGTGTGTAAGCATTACTGCAAAATCTGAGGGTCTCTGATTACTCTCTACCTCCATCTTTGTGACATATTTGTGCTTTGCTTGTGATTCAGCACTATCTCCCTTATCCCTTCCCTGCAGTACCCTTTGAGACTGCTGTTCCTTGGCAATCCCCACCCCCTTATTCCTTTGTACCGAGTGGGGGACCATGTCCCAATTGTCCACCATGCTCTTTAGCCTCTCTAGCACAGCCCTTGCCTCTGACTTATATGACAGATCTCCCCACCTCTTGCCTTGTCAGTGGACCGCCATCTGCAATATTGCCACTGAAACTGTATTCTGTTATCTGTATTCTGTATTCTGTAATCTTTTTTTTTTATTCCACTTTAACTCAAGCTTCGGACCTCCCACTCCCACTCTGTGCCCTTTACAGCACCAACCCTAGACCGCCTTTCCAAGACAGGTACTCTGACTGTATCACAGGTGCCTAAGAATGCTCTGACCTTCTTTCAGTCCTGTAGGTGCCCATGCGACCCTGTACTGTAACACTACATCACTCTGAGGCACCCTCACTATCTCTGCATTATTCCTAGAGTCCCTGAAGATTCCAAATTCCACAAATTCACAATACAAACCTGCAACAGGTGCAGCGAAAACAAATTTTCACTTACCCATTGTCATGCACTTGATGAAGAGGAGCTCCCCGGTTCCCGGCACCATATATTACACAGGTTTGTCCTGCTTTCCATGATACTAGTCCATATCCAGCCCCCTCACACTTCTCAGGCATTCCAGGCACTCTGCACTTGGGCACAAATAATAAACAAAGCCAGAGGTTTGGTGTAAAAGCACTGTAATGCTAACACACACACCAGGCTATGGAGGGCTGTATTCGACTCTGTCCCCTCCCAGGCCTGGCTCATACTTATCTATAAATCGCAAGAACAGAGAGAGAGAAAGCATATTTTGTAACTTCAGATTGTCTTTGCAAGGCAGGCTCTTATCGCCCTTGGCACTTGAGTCAGCAGCTTCAGAACTGTGTACATTCTCGAAGGGAGGGCTGTTGATGCCCATCTGCAAGGTCTGGGCGGCATTCCACAGCTTGGCTGCACCATCTGAGTTGTGAGGCCAGTCTGTATGCTAAATAAGTAGGCCAGTCTTCCTGATTCAGATGTGATGTATTTCAAACCAAAAGAAAGTGCAGAATCAGAAATGTATCAGGTAACAGGCCCCAGCCCCAGAAAGCCTTTTGGACAATGAAGAGGGTCTTGAACTTGATCTTTGCAGCCACCGGGAGCCAGTGGAGAGATGTCAGGGCTGGAGAGATACAGTCCCTGGGCTTTAGAGCAAGGATAAATCTTGCAGTCTTGTTCTGGATTAGTTTCAGAGGGTGGAGAGTGGAGGAAGGCAGACTGAGAACGAGGCTGTCACGGTAGTCCAGCCTATAGAGAACCAGGACTCAGTGAGCTTCTGGGGAAAGTTATAAAAGGAAGAATACCTCTCAGGAGGTGCAGCTGTTAGTGGGCCTTCTTGAAAAGGTCTGTGATGTGAGGAGAGAAGGAGAGAGAGGAGTCGAAGATGACCCCAAGGTTTTTTGCCTCAGAGGAAGGACAAGGAAGAGGGGCCCAAGCAAGGCGGTCAGAGTGAGAGAGGGAAAGAGGGAGCAGGGGTCCCAATGAGAATGATCTCAGTCTTACTGGCATTAAGGCAGAGATCGTTGGAGGTGCACCAATCCTGAAACGTGGATAGATAGGAATGAGCAAGAGAGGAGAGGAGGCTGAGGTGAGACAAAAGAGAGATGAGTGTTATCCGCATAACACAGACAGTTAGAGGAGAAGGTAGAGATCAGGTGGGCCAAAGGGGCAAAGCAGACATTGAAGAGTCAGGGTGAGGGGTTAGAGACCTGAGGAATGCTACATGTGGAGAGAGAGTTGGTGGAGAGAAAGGACCCACGTTGAACCTGGGAGGGTCGATCCAGGAGGAAGGAGGACAACCATTCCAGGGCCTGATCCATGATGCCCAGATTCTCACAGAGTAGGTTGATCAGGATGGCGTGATTTACTGTGTCAGAATCAGAGGGAAGGTTGAGGAGGATGAGAACAGATGGAAGGCTTAAATCGAGATTGGTGAGCAGATCTTCACAGGTGTGCAGGAGAGCAGTTTCTGTACCTCTGGCTGCTCTGAAACCAGACTGATGGTCATGGAAACAACCAGATTCATTGTGGAGAGTAAGCTGGGAGATGGTCAACCTTTCCAGCAGTTTGCCCAGGAAAGGAGTGATAGAGATAGGGCGATAGTTTGCCAGACAGGTAGGATCGACAGAAGGTTTTGTAAGGAGGGAGTGCACAAGGGATTGCTTGAGGAGAGAGGGGAAGTTCCAGTGGCAAAATAATAATTGCATGAATTGGCTGAGGTTGGAGGGTGTCAAGATGGTCCTTGATGGTTTAAGAGGAACAGGGGAGTGCCTGTTTGGATGACACTTTCATAGATCCGACTTGTCTAGAAACCTTGTCAGGTTTGTTTGGAGAGAAAAAGCATAAGGGAGAAGAGGAAGAGGCGGCCAAAGAGGGGCTGAGAGAGGTGCAGGGAGAGGAAGAGGGGAGGACAGGATGTCCTGAGTTTAAGTGTTGAAGTAAAAAGCCAGAGATGTACAGAGGGCCTGAGAGGGAACAGGAAAGGTGGCGACTGTAGAAGGATTGGCCAACTGCTTGCAGATTTTAAAGAGGTTGGCCGGGGCGTTAGATGCAGCAGAGACGCAGGCGTGGATGTGGGCGCTTTCTTTGAAAGGACAGAGAGTCTGTATTGCCTGTGGAGCAGGTGGCAGGCCAGTTTGCCAGAGGATGCGCCCGACGCCCTCCACTTCCTCTCAGCCACCCTACACCTGCGTTTCCAGGCAGAGAGGTCGGTATCATACCAATAGTTGCACTTGGAGGAAGGCTTCAGATGGATTTTCTGAAAGGGGCAAGGACATCCATAGTGTTGGAGATAGAAAGGAGATACAGGTTAGATGGAAAGCACAGCATTCGCAAACTAAGAAACTGTGATTGTGGAAGTGGGTGCAATTTGCTGCTGAAATGATAAACACATAGAGTCAGAATTCCCCTTGCCAAAACAATGTGAACATATTTTTATAGAAAAATGAACCTGGACGGCAAAATGCAATTATAGTAAAAGTATTCAAAGGGCTCATGTGTCACAGGTATTGGAACAGTTACCAACATAACCTCATGAAACCTAAGTGGCTGTTTTCAGAGAAATGACCGCAGTTTTTATTCAGAACACTCAGGCGGTGACCAATACAATAAGGAATGTTATTGTGGCCTGACCTCTGAGTTAAACAACTAGATGACCATTAGACCTGAGAGAAGAAATGCTGATGGGCTTATTGCAGGCACAAGTAAATGAAAGAGCAGCAGAGACTGGAGCAGATGTTCCAAGGAGAAATTAAATTTAACTGCGAAATGAAAGTCAGGATCTGCATATATGTTTGAAGATTCCCATTAGTTTAAATGGACAATCATAGTTTGTTTATCTTCTCAATTATCATAAAAAGCTGCTGTACGGGTAAATCTATTGAAGTAACCCTTATCAAAATCTGACCTTGGGGACAAGAGTCACAACCCAAAATGTATTTTTAACTTTGCAGAAAACGTCACAAAACAGATATTCGGAAATGTGATAAGATAGTAAAGTAGATATCTGTGTAGAAAATGTCACATTCATAACTATTACACATTTTGGGTGAATTGCAAAGAAAAAACATTCAAACTGAGATGGAACGCATCTCAAATGAACCGGCAGGATGAGTAGAATTCAAATATATATATATATATATATATATTACATGGCCACGGTAGTGGCCATGTAGTTATGGTTAAGTTGGTGTTTCCATAGGAAGAACACTTTTTGGGTGGCTTATACCTTCACTTTCCCTGGACGAATCCTCACCAAACTTTGCAGAAAAAGTATTTGGGTCACCCTGATTTTTTTTGCAAAGTTTGGTGAGGATTTGTCCAGGGGGGGAAAAGTTATAGGGGGGATCCCAAAACTTTTTTTTTCCCCATAGACTGAATGGGAAAATGTTTTTGCTCGCGTCTACAGCCCATACGCTGGACGGATTTTCACCAAATTTGGACCAGGAGCAGCGGCTTGGTACCGAAAGCATGCTTTTGCAAATTTGGTGAAAATCCGTCCAGTAGTTTTTTTTAAAATGACCAAAAAGTAGGTAAAAAAAATTCGTGATATCTGTGTTCGGTCCGCGGACACACTTCCCTGTTCGCTCCGCGGACAGTGTCCTGATTGGCCAATCGGCTTGCGTGATGTTCGCAGACATGCAACGTGTTCGCTGATTGGACGGCGTGGAGTGTAAAGCGCATCAGATTTTCGGTAGCGCCCGCCATCTTGGATTCGCGGTCGTCCGCGGACAGCGCGGTGAAACTTTGTTCAAAATTTGTATTTAGTAGAGTGTGTTGGTGTGTAGGAGTGTTTGGGGAGGGTTGGAGTGTATGAGATCGGATGAAAGTGGTGTTTTTTTATGTGTAAGAAGTTCTTTTTGTGTTCGATTTGTCTGCGGACATCACCGGTGTTCTGAAATGTTCTAAATAAACTGAATGGGGGGTGTTCTGAGGACTCAATATGTGTCCGTTTTGTTCGCAAGCAAACTGAAACTGTTCTAAGAACACTCGCTGTGTCCTGAAATGTTTGCAAATATGAATGGGGGTTGTGGCTGACAAGTTGAATGTGTTCTAAGAACACTTGCGGTGTCCTGAAATGTTTGCGAATAAACAAAATGGGGGTGTCCTGAGGACGCTGTCCGTATTGTTCTCTGTCAAGTTGAATGTGTTCTAAGAACACTCGCGGTATTCTGAAATGTTCGCAAATAAACAAAATGGGGGTGTTCTGAAGACGTTTCTAAGAACACTCGCGGTGTCCTGGAATGTTCATTGGGGGTGTCCTGAAGGCATAGTCCGTATTGTTCGCTGGCAAGTTGAATGTTTTCTAAGAACGCTCGCAGTGTCCTGAAATGTTCGCAAATAAACAAAATGGGGGTGTCCTGAGGACGCTGTCCGTATTGTTCTCTGTCAAGTTGAATGTGTTCTAAGAACTCTCGCGTTGTCCTGAAATGTTCGCAAATAAACAAGATGGTGGTGTTCTGAAGACGCTTCTAAGAACACTCGCGGTGTCCGGGGAATGTTCGTAGGGGGTGTCCTGAGGACGCTGTCCGTATTGTTCTCTGTCAAGTTGAATGTGTTCTAAGAACACTCGCGATGTCCTGAAATGTTTGCAAATAAACAAAATGGGGTTGTTCTGAAGACGTTTCTAAGAACACTCGCGGTGTCCTGGAATGTTCGTAGGGGGTGTCCTGAAGGCATAGTCCGTATTGTTCGCTGGCAAGTTGAATGTGTTCTAGGAACACTCGCAGTGTCCTGAAATGTTCGCAAATAAACAAAATGGGGGTGTCCTGACGACGCTCTCCGTATTGTTCTCTGTCAAGTTAAATGTGTTCTAAGAACTCTTGCGTTGTTCTGAAATGTTCGTAGGGGGTGTCCTGAAGTTGCTGTGTTATATTGTTCTCTGTCAAGTTGAATGTGTTCTTAGAACACTCATGGTGTCCTGAAATGTTCGCAAATAAACAAAATGGGGGTGTTCTGAGGACACTGTCCGTATTGTTCGTTGTCAAGTTGAATGTGTTCTAAGAACACTCGCGGTGTCCTGAAATGTTTGCAAATAAACAAGATGGTGGTGTTCTGAAGACGCTTCTAAAAACACTTGCGGTGTCCGGGGAATGTTCGTAGGGGGTGTTCTGAGGACACTGTCCGTATTGTTCGTTGTCAAGTTGAAAGTGTTCTAAGAACTATCGCGTTGTTCTGAAATGTTCGTAGGGGGTGTCCTGAAAACGCTGTCCGTATTGTTCGCTGGCAAGTTAAAAGTGTTCTAAGAACACTCACAATGTCCTGAAATGTTTGCAAATAAACAAAATGGGGGTGTTCTGAAGACGTTTCTAAGAACACTCGCGGTGTCCTGGAATGTTCGTAGGGGGTGTCCTGAAGGCATAGTCCGTATTGTTCGCTGGCAAGTTGAATGTGTTCTAAGAACACTCGCAGTGTCCTGAAATGTTCGCAAATAAACAAAATGTAGGTGTCCTGACGACGCTCTCCGTATTGTTCTCTGTCAAGTTGAATGTGTTCTAAGAACTCTTGCGTTGTTCTGAAATGTTTGCAAATAAACAAAATGGGGGTGTTCTGAAGACGTTTCTAAGAACACTCGCGGTGTCCTGGAATGTTCGTAGGGGGTGTCCTGAAGGCATAGTCCGTATTGTTCGCTGGCAAGTTCAATGTGTTCTAAGAACACTCGCTGTGTCCTGAAATGTTCGCAAATAAACAAAATGGGGGTGTCCTGACGACGCTCTCCGTATTGTTCTCTGTCAAGTTGAATGTGTTCTAAGAACTCTTGCACCCCCTACGAAATGTTCGTAGGGGGTGTCCTGAAGTTGCTGTTCGTATTGTTCTCTGTCAAGTTGAATGTGTTCTTAGAACACTCATGGTGTCCTGAAATGTTCGCAAATAAACAAAATGGGGGTGTTCTGAGGACACTGTCCGTATTGTTCGTTGTCAAGTTGAATGTGTTCTAAGAACACTCGCGGTGTCCTGAAATGTTTGCAAATAAACAAGATGGTGGTGTTCTGAAGACGCTTCTAAAAACACTTGCGGTATCCGGGGAATGTTCGTAGGGGGTGTCCTGAGGATGCTGTCCGTATTGTTCTCTGTTAAGTTGAATGTGTTCTAAGAACACTCGCGGTGTCCTGAAATGTTTGCAAATAAACAAAATGGGGGTGTTCTGAAGACGTTTCTAAGAACACTTGCGGTGTCCTGGAATGTTCGTAGGGGGTGTCCTGAAGGCGTAGTCCGTATTGTTCGCTGGCAAGTTGAATGTTTTCTAAGAACACTCGCAGTGTCCTGAAATGTTCGCAAATAAACAAAATGGGGGTGTCCTGAGGACGCTGTCCGTATTGTTCTCTGTCAAGTTGAATGTGTTCTAAGAACTCTCGCGTTGATCTGAAATGTTCGTAGGGGGTGTGCTGAAGATGCTGTTCGTATTGTTCTCTATCAAGTTGAATGTGTTCTTAGAACACTCATGGTGTCCTGAAATGTTCGCAAACAAACGAAATGGGGGTGTTCTGAGGACACTGTCCGTATTGTTCGTTGTCAAGTTGAAAGTGTTCTAAGAACTATCGCGTTGTTCTGAAATGTTCGTAGGGGGTGTCCTGAAAACGCTGTCCGTATTGTTCGCTGGCAAGTTAAAAGTGTTCTAAGAACACATACAATGTCCGCGGACATTAAAAGTTTCCATAGACCATAGTTGAAATGTTTGACTCTATGGATGTGATATGCTGCGGTGGTTGTTGCCAGGGCATAGAGTCTTGGGTGCATGGCCATTTGGCCATGCACCCAAAACTCTATGCCCTGGCAACAACCACCGCAGCATATCATATTCATATTTGCTTATAACTTTGGGTGAAAAACAAATGTATAAGGAACAAAGGTATTAGATACTATGGATGTGATATGCTGCTATGGTTCTCCTTATTATTGTATACTTACTGTTTGGTCTAGTAACCGGAGTACATGTATTTCTTGTTAATTTCTGTGATAAAAGAAAATAGCATGTTAGTATTAGTATTTTGTAATGACTTATTACATTTTATAATCAATATACTTTTTTTTTTTGGACCCTCATATTTAGTAGATTACAAATCAGAGTACTGTGCAATTTGCTCAGTTTCTGTATTTGTTGCTAAAATCATTGGGTCTGTGGGAGAAAAAAAAATCCATGTTAGATTAAAAAAAAAACTTTTTCTGTTTGTTTTCAATGTTCACTTGTTGTTTCTGGCTAATGCTTTATACTTTGGCTTGTTGTACTTTTTTGGAGCAGTAACATAATATTTATTTGTTTTGATATTATAAAATTTTGGAGCAGTTAGATACCAATTGGCGTATTCTAACTGTCTATTTTTTTTATATGTTTTAGTGGTATTGATTTATCTATTTGGATATTGTTAAATTTTGGGACAGTTAGATACCAATTGGCGTATTCTAACTGTGTATTTTTTGGTCTAATTTAGTGGTATTCATTTATCTGATTAGTTTTTCTAGAATCTTTGAGCAGTTAGATAGTTTTTGGAGTATTCTAACAGTTTATATTTTTTTAACACAAGTTTACTTAGGGTTTAAATGCAGTTTAGTTATCAAATTTTGGTTTTAAGAACATCAAATAAGCGTTTGTAAGATTTCCTGGTAATCTCTGCTTTAGAGTAATGGTACTATCAGTACATTCTGCAGTGTAGTGCCCTGAATTGGTTGTGGCTCCTGCGTGGTAGATTATACATATTGTTTTGAAGGTTTTCTTACCAAGTGATATTTGACCATGTGTGAATCCAGTTAGCTTGCAGTTGTTTTTGGTACCATCTGCATTGTAACGTAGAAGCATTAGTATTATGTATTTACTATGTGTTTTTATTACTAACGTGGAGCGATTATCTGAATTGCAGGTAGAGCATAATCTACCATGGTTTGCATTTTGTACAAGTCGCTGAAATGGAATGGATTCACAATTTGGTATTGATATATATATGAAGCGTTCATTGGGGATTTCTTCTTGTGTCACATTGTTGCAGAGAGTGCATGTATGTTTCCACATGTATGAAATCTGAAAGATTTCATTTATAGGTATGTTTTTGTTTTCCAGTACTTGTAGTAATTACATTAGAAATTATTGTGGATCTTCCTATGAGTTTATAGTGAATTTCACCATTCCAGCACAGTAGTCCAATTGTTGTCTTATTCCATAAACACTATACGTGTTGTCAGGATTGTTTGCTGCATTTCTGTGAAGTACTAACATTTGCAAACACAATGGGTCTGTACTGTGTAAGTAAATGTTGTCAACAATTGGTGGTAATTGAAATAGAATATACATTGCTACATTTGCGTAGCAACTTACACCAACTATATTTGAGAATTTAAATGGTCCAGGTAGTTCTGTATCTAACTGCTTTTTTTGGAGTTTGTCTTCCTTCTTTAAAGAAGTACCTGGTTTACTTTCCCTAATTGTTTCTTTTTTGCTTGTGGTACTTGATGAAGTATTAGTTTCTTTTACTCTCTTTGGAGGATTTGCAGTGACATCCTGTTGCATTTCTGTTTGATTTATTTTTCTTTTATAACATATTACTTTTTGTGGAACAGAATATGTGTTTAGGTGGGGGGTGTATAGTGAGCAAAGTCTATTGTATTCTAAAATGCAAGGAATATCAGCGTTTATTTTACTTGCATCAAAGTTGATTAGCAATAGACCGTCAAGTGTACGTAAGCGTGATAGTGCTACATAGCTCATGCCTACTTTAATGACTGTGTTACCAATATCGATCATTGCTTTGTCTAGGGTAAGACCTTGTGATTTATGAATCGTGACTGCGTATGCAAGAGTTAGAGAAAATTGTTCTGTGCGTACATACATATCTTTGAAGAGAAGGAATCTAGCTGTTGAGCGTCCTATCCTTTTTACTTCTGACAGTTTGTCAAAGAGTATATTGACAAACTGAATTTTGTTGTTGCGTGGGTATGTTTGAAAGACAACAACTGTACCCAGTGCTCCATTAACTAGTCCTTGGTCCACGTCAAGGTTACGTTTAAGCATTACTCTGCAATTTAAGGATAATTTTAATATCTTTTCTAAGCCTGCTGTGTTTGAGATTGATTTTTCTAAACTATTTAGTCTTGTTGTGGCTTGGTCACACATGGGTAGTGTCATACCATGTACATCTAGTTTGTCTGTGGCGCTAATTTCCATGATTGGTTGCATTTCTTTACTTAGCATGATTTCATTGAATTTGAAACAGCTTGCAAGAGTTGGAATTAAGCCATACAATTGACATTTTTGTGGGCTAATTGTTCCACACCATCTGTAGCACATGCATTATCACCATAAAGTGCATTAATGTGCCGGGTTTTCAATATTGCTTCTGCTTCTTTAGAAAGTATACCAACTCTGATACTTTTTAAAATGTTGGCATAAGTGAGATCTGCAGATTGCCGCATGTTTTCTGTTAATTCTCTGTATTGGAAATGTTGCCAAAGGTTGACATTTTGTTCTGACTTGAGTGTCGTGTAGACCGTTGAAACCTCCGTCCTCAAGTGACGCACAGGGGAACTAAAAGAAACCCGCTGTGCGACCTTTGGGGCCACAGGTGGGAGATGCTACTTCCTGGATCCACGGAACCTCTGGAACACTGATGCTGCTGTCAAAAAGAACGAGGTTAAGTACCAGGCAATTACAATATATCACAAGAACCAAAGGATCTGAATAGTCTTACCTATCCGGTGTTTGGAAAACCCAGGAAACCTAGGAGGGAGGTTCGAGACTCAGATGAGGCGGTCCCTAGAACAAGAGGACCGCAGACAAGCGTGGATGCAGGATAAGCCACCTGTAGGACTGAAGGCGTGACTTGAATCCCAAAAGGGAAATGGCGTAGAAGTTCAACAAGGTACCAAGGGATGATCTGAACACAAGTTAGGATTGTGTCAGAAATCCAGCAATAGGTAAGCAGTTCCAAGCAAAGGTACAAAAGGGTAATCCGAAGGAGTCCAAGAGAGAGTTCCAAGATCAAGGTAAACCAGTAGTGTTATCCAAACGTAGCGCCAAACAAGGTCTGAAGACAGCTGAGAAGCAATGAGTGTTCCGTGCCTCAAGCCTTATATACTGTGCGTTTCGGGGTCATGTGACGTCCACCAAGGTCACGTGGGAAACGCCACTCTGGATCACGTGAGCAAGTGAACGATCGGCGTGGAGGTGTAACGGCGCCCCTTCTGCTGTATGTTCTCCATGGCAACTGCCAGTGCAGGAAGGGCTGCAATCGAGCCCGTAAATCGTACCTGGTACGGAGCTTTTGGTCCTTTGGGTAAACCGAATCACATGAGCCTCGAACCCTGGAGGGAGGTGTTGGGGAAATGTGAGCAGCGTTCTGGTGTGCAGTGGATCGGTGTGTAGAGGATCGCCTAACACATTTCCAATGCTGCCAACAGTTTTACGGCAGAGTTTGTGTCCTAATGTTTTAAAAATAGGCTCACCTTTTACTGGTGTTAATTGAAGCAGATCTCCAAAAACAATAATGTGTTTTCCTGCAAAAAGCTCTTCATAGTCTGTTTTGAGTACGTCTTGTAATTTGAGGTGAATCAAAGCTAACATCAGGTTGGAGACCATGCTCACTTCATCTATTAGTAGCATTTTCATTTGTTTCAATACTCTGCGTAATTCCATTGCAGCTTCTGCAGAAAGTTTGTAATAGTCTAATTTGTTCTGGTGTTCTACTGGTAATAGTAGTAATCGGTGTAATGTGACACCACCTATGTTGTAGGCAGCTAAACCTGTGGGGGCAGTGACAACAGCTGACAGTTTGTTGTTTGCCAATTGTTGAAGGAACTTACTAATGATTTTGATTAGGAATGTTTTGCCAGAACTAGATTCACCACTGACAGTAGTATAGGTTCATAATCATGGCAGGAACATTCTTTATTTTCATGTTTTACACCATGTGCAATTTGTTTTGTTACTTCTTGAAAAATGCTACTTTGCTCATTGTTTAGTTTTGATTGTAGTATAGTTAAGTCTTCTTTATCTTCATACTGACACATGGTGTTTTCTACTTCTATCATAGCTAATTCTGCCTCATTTATTATTAGTGGTTCTCCCAGTGGTTCTTGGCTTCCTGTTACAGAAGGTTGACTACTGTCAGGAGTGTCCTTATCTAGTTGGGCTTGGAGTTCTTCTTCGTGTTGCTGTTCATTGTGCAACATTGTTTTGTACTGTGTAAATTTTACATCAGTTATAGTGCTTTCATTTGCTTTGAAAGCATCCTCATATGAGTCATAGTTATCTAGTATTTGTTCTTCTTTTCGCCATGGTTTGAAGAGTTGTAGTAGGGACATGTAATATACTTCTTTATGTTGAGGAGTCTTTAATGAGACAAATGTGGCTTTGTTCTTCTTCATTTGGTCCACAAATGGAAAAAGCAAGGCGCAATGTTAATAAAGCTGTTTGTGCCTTTCTAAAAGATTTTTCCATGTCTTCTTTTCACAATGAAAATATTCTGTTTCGTAGTACAAACATTTTTCGCAAAGATGGAGTCCATCTTACTTATGGTGGCAATCAGATTTTTCGGAGAAATGTACAAAATGCATTGCAACCTTTTTTGGAATTACAACATCCATTTTGAAGTAGGTGTTAAGCATTTATATTTTTTGACTTACAAACACCTCCCAAAGGCTCTTTTCAGAGCCACCACTTCCTCCCAGAAAAAATTGCAATGTTTGTGATAGGGTAGCAACCCAATTTTTTAAATGCTCGCGAACTGTCCGCGGACTTCTAAAAAATACAAAGGGCCCTGCTTCATTTATTTTCACTTCTATTTTTTAACTGTGAAAGGCGGCTCTGAAAAGAGCCTTATTTTTAAAAATGTTTTGATATTTTGTATTTTTTTTGGTTTTTTATACACGGCACACTAGGAGAGGAGGGGAAAGGAAGGTAAAGGGGGGACACCAACCACAGGGAATAGAAAGGGTGAGCTGAGAGAGGAAGATGTAAAGTGGGTTTTATTTGGGTAGTGAGCAGATCTTCTTGTGCTCTGAGACAATAGTCTCAAAAGCACTACGAAGTCGCTCCCCCCTGCAGAGTACTGTGTCACAGTACATACATAAAACTGTGACCCTCGAAAGGTAAGGGTCATCAGCATTCTGTATGGCCTGTGAGGCAGTTTGAGGAAGACGCTGTCCCACAGAGGTGGTCCTTGTGGTGACAGGATCAGAAACAGAGGATGAATTAGAGGAAATCAACCTGCTACGTTCTTCGCAAGGTACAACCCTGCGAATAGCCCCAGAGTGAAATGACCTCAGGTGTCGCTTCATACTAGTGGTCCCAAAGCTGTACTTACCGTGCTTCCCGCGACTGAGTATCATTTTGCACTCATTGCAGGTAACACGGTTCGCATGAGCCTTAGGAACATTCCCATGAATGGTAAATAACTGCCACACCCAAGACTCACGCCTAGTGCGGGTAGTAGGGTTTTCCTCTACCTCATTCTCATCATCCTCTTCTTCCTCCTCTGCATCCTCACTCCTGTTCCCCTCTTCAGGCCCTTGGGGAGGTGGTGGTGGTGGAGGGGGTGGGGGTGGTGCTGAAGCAGGTGCAGCACCAGGTGGCAGTTCAGCAGCCAGGGATGCCATCTCGATGATGGTGTAATCTGCAGGTGGCAGCAAAAATTGCTGTGTTTTGAAGAATAGCCAGAAACACAATGAGAATAAGCTCTAGGGCATGGTCTTTTATAGGGGTGCTTATGCGCGGTCCGCGGACATGCGCGCGGTCCGCGGACAGATGGAACACAAAAAAAAGTTTGAAAAGTTTCAAAGGGTATGTAGAAACTCAGGATTACTATGTGGGACTTGTGCCATGGTGAGATTTTATTGAAAAATATTATGGATTACTTGAAAATGTACTTTTAATTTGTTCGGGGACCCGAACAGTGTCAGCATTCAGAACACGCGATCAGTGTGGGCGCGGTCATATGATCCGTTCGCGAACAAGTCCGCGAAGGAAGCGCATGTCCGCAGGACACCAAATGCACAGAGATTGGCTAGCGCATGCGCGTTGATGTTCTACGGACACTGTTCGGATCCTGAACTAATTAAAATTGCGTCACACGTGAAACAAACATTTCAGGACACTGCGTGTGTTCTTAGAACAGTTTCAACTTGCTAGCGAACAGTAAGGACAGATATAGTGTTCTTCAGGACACGTTCTATTTCGTTTATGTACGAACATTTCAGGACACCAATTGTGTTCTTAGAACATTTTCTACTTGCTAGCGAACAGTACAGACAGGTATAGTGTTCTTTAAGACACCTCCATTTTCGTTTAATTACGAACAATTCAGGACACCGCGTGTGTTCTTAGAACAGTTTGAACTTGCTAGCGATCACTACGAACAGGTATAGTGTTCTTCAGGACACCTCCATTTTCGTTTACGTACGAACATTTCAGAACACCAATTGTGTTCTTAGAAGAGTTTAAACTTGATAGCGAACACTACGGACAGATATAGTGTTCTTTAGGACACTTACATTTTTTTTTTTTACGAACATTTCAGGACACCGCGTGTGTTCTTAGAATAGTTTCATCTTGCTAGCGAACAGTACGAACAGGTATAGTGTTCTTCAGGACGTGATGTCATCTTTGATGTCGTGGGTGTTACTCTTAGCAGTGCACGGTGGTGGCGCGAGTTATGGTTGCTTAGCTTACCATAACTGGCGAATTTCAAGGGTTTTTCGGTTTTACTTGGAACCATAACGTCCCGTTAACAACGTTTTTTCACTGAATTTCATAGGTTTTTAGTAGCGCAACTTAACCATAACGTCCCTTTAACAAAATTTTTTCACTGAATATATATATATATATATATATATATATATATATGTATATATATATATATATGTCGGAAAAGCCTGTTTTCTCTACAGTCCATGGAAAGCACTCCCCCCATTCAAAAATATTGCTCCAGGAAACGGTGTTCTGTGTCCAAACAAATGTTCTTTATTGATTAAAATTGCGCAGCATATGGCTCATAAAAATCCACTGACATTGTGGTTCTCCCAACATATATGGCCCGTGCATAGCAAAAAATGACGCGTTTTGCGGTTTCCTCACCGCTTGTTCACAACAGGTGATCCATATTACCAGTGCTTTAAAATAGTTCATGTGGCATGGTTTTAGGCAAAGAAAGAGGACTCACTTTGGCGTATGGTCGTAAAATTTCGGCCATCTTTGCATAGGTAAGTCCCAAACATAGAGATCAAAAAGGGACTAATTGGCCACAATTCTAGCTCTTTATGCAGTCATCTCCTATCTGTTTTAGTTCACCATCTGCCACGGTTATAGTTGACCTTGGTTGCCCCCAACATGCATCGTAATAGCTCAGTGCCTATACAATTATTTCGTGAGGGAAAGCAATATGCAGGAGTACATAAAAAATATATTGTCGTATCATCTGTGGCCTTTATATATTTCTTTGCAGTTTATATGCTAATAACTTCATTTAAAAAGTAAGGTGCATAGTGCAATACCATTAAAGTGCATAGTGCCTGTAAAGTGCCACATTGTGATCTGATGTTAGACATTCCTATGTATCTACATTAAAGTGCATAATGCTATAAATATTCCTATGTCCATGAATTAAAGTGCCTCGTGCTAATAGCCATAGGGCACAATTGTACTTCGACATATCACTACCATCAAACATCAGTTGTTTCTTAAGTTTAGATACTCATCAAAGGCCTACAATCAAGTTTGTTTTAGATAAAAACCAATTTTAAAACCCAATTTTATTACAAAAACAGAGGTTTCATTGTTTAGGAACCTGGCAATACCAGTAAAACAAAAGGGGTGGGGTAACTGGCAATGCCAGTGAGAATTTGCTGAAGATACATATCCACGCTTCTCCTCATCCTAGCCTTTCTTCACCATGCACATGTATAAATTTACCAAAATTAGTTAAAAGAAGAAATCACCAAAGTGTACTACTCTAACATTTAAAACCCCAACTGGGGTGCTAAAAACACCAAAAATGCCAAAATTAGCACCGTATTTCGTTACCCTAACTGAAACTAGAGAAGTTATGACCAGGTCACACCCTTAGGAAAAACAGCCAATAAAAGAATTCTATGGAAATTTGAAAGTGGAAGAGAAACAGATCATTTTCTCATTGAAATAGGTCCTTATGCAACAATAAGATAAACATTTTTTGGTTTAATTGTGTCTGTGACACTCTAGTCATATCAGCCTAGAAAAGTATACATCTCTTCATCTGTATTGTGTCCTTTAGGATACTTGGTCTCGAAGTCTATGATGCACCATGTCTCTTTCTGACGGAGTGTCTTTTCTCTATCCCCGCCTCTCACATCATGCTCAATTCTGTAAATGCCAAAAAAGTGAAAATCCTCAAGATTGCAGTGATGATAGTCATAGAAATGTATGGCCATTGGATAATTCGGATCTTGGTGTAAAATGGCCCTCACATGTTGCTGAATTCTTATTTTGAGTTTACATTTTGTGCTGCCTATGTACCATTTTTGACAGGTACATGAGAGTATATATACCACATATTCGGTCTCGCATGTGATTTTATCAGCAATCTCAATTGGATCACCTAAAATTGGGTGTATATAATTTGAACAACTTTTGGCATATTTGCAAATGTTGCATTTAGTGCATTTACGGAAACCTTGCTTCTGTTTACTCAACCATGTCTCTTTTGTGAATTTTGTTTCTTGTGCTAAGAAACTATGGACCAGAGAGTCTTTAAGCGAGTGATTACGTCTGAGACTGATTTCTGGATACATTTTCAACATCGGTGCAAGGTCTTTGTCCGCTCGTAAAATCTTCCAATGTCTTTGTAATATGCGTTTGATTTCAGATGTTTCATTATTATACGTAAGAATTAATCTTGTAGCATCATTATCTTTGTTGGACTCGTTTGTTGAGCGGGTTCCTGTCAGCAGGTCAGATCTTTCTTTCTTCCTCGCTTTTATATATGCTTTAGCAATGACCTTCTTTGGGTAGCATTGACTCAGGAAACCCTTTGCTGCCATTTTACTCTCATTGTCGTAGGCCTTCAAAGTTGAGCAATTCCTCCGAATCCTTATAAACTCGCCATATGGAATGCTCCATATTAGATTTTTAGAGTGGCCACTGGTTGCATGCAGGGGTATATTAGTCCCAGTTGGTTTCCTGTGTAGTTCCGTGGTCAAGGTTTCATCCACGATTCGGAGATTCACATCCAAGAAAGTTAGAAAAGTTGTACTGTGTGTTTCTGTGAATCTCAGATTGTGGTCATTGTTGTTTAAAAGCTTTACAAATGTTATCCATGCTTTCTCCGATCCTTTCCATATTATAAAAAGGTCGTCAATGTACCTGAGCCACACAACAATGTTGTCAGTATTTGTATGATTTTCTTCAGTCCATACATCTGAAGCCTCCCATGCTCCCATGGTAAGATTCGCATAAGATGGAGCGAACGTTGTGCCCATTGCTGTGCCTTGCACTTGTCTGTAATACTCGTTGTTAAATATGAAAACATTATTCGTCAAACACAAATCAATCATCTGAAGAATCATCTTAGTGTGTTCCAAGAAATTTAGAGATCTAGGGCCTCATTAGGACCCTGGCGGTAAGGGGTCTACGCCAGCGTTAGCTGCGCCGACCCCTTACCTCCAACTACGAGTTCCCAAAGCGCCATGGTCACTTCTACGCCCGCTTTTTGCGGGCGGAGAAATCCATGGCGCTATGGGACCTTGGTGTTAATTACGCCACCGTAATGTACGGTGGCGTAATTAACGCCTTCCCCACTCCCATTGAGCCCTATGGGGCCGAAATGGGAATGGGGAAGGGTAAATGGGTCAATGGGGACTTACCGCCCCGCCAACCTCGGAATGGGGCGGTAAGTCCGCCATCCGCCATGGCGTAAACGGACTTTACGCCATGCCGGAAAAGTCCGCCGATGGCGGAAAAAATCCGCCAGGGTCCTAATGAGGGCCCTAGTGTTCAAAAAACTTTCGCAGGCCTTTTTCCCATATTCATGTCCTATGGATGTATATAGGGAAACAACATCCATAGTGGCCATGATATAATTGGTCTGCCAGGGCATGTTTTCAATGTGTGTCAGGAAATCTGTTGTGTCCTTGATATAAGATGGAAGAGAGGACACAAAAGGAAAAAGTGTCTCATCTATGAATTTTGACATATTTTCAAGGGCTGAGCCCTTGGAGGAAACTATCGGTCTGCCTGGGGGTTTCCTAATGTCCTTATGAATTTTCGGAAGAAAGTATATTGTCGGAATCACTGAGTTTGTTGTTCTGAGGAACTTGCAGTTATCCTCAGTGAGGATCCCTCTTTCTTCCCATATTCCAAGGAAATCCCTTAATTTATTTTCAAGGGTTTTAGTTGGATTACCCTCAATTTTTTCATAACATTTTTTATCATGTAGTTGTTTATAGGCACTCTTGATGTAGTCTTCTCTGTTCATCAGAACGATGTTCCGACCTTTGTCCGAGGGCTTGATTATGCAATTACTGAGGGTCTGTAGTTCTTTTATTGCCGTTCTTTCCCACATTGTTAGATTATCTTTGTATCTGGCTTTCTTTTTCTTGCGATACTGCTTGAGATCTTCAATGACCAATGTCTGGAAAGCCTCGATGTTATTCCCTAGATTGTTGACAGGGTTAAATTTGGATTTAGGTTTAAGTTTACTTTGCGCTGTCCAATCAGTTCTGATGTCATAGTCTCCAAGATTCACTACATTGGTTGCATCCGTTGCGTCTGAGTGAGCCCCTTGCTCTAGTTCTACTAAATCCGTTAGGGCTTCTAGATCCCTGATGGTTATTACTGTTTTTCCACTTTCTTTCGGTGTGCGCCTCTTAGCACATTCGGTGGTGGCAAAAAACTTTTTTAGGCGTAACTTACGCACAAAGTGGTCAAAATCAATGCGGGTTTCTACATAGTTAAAGTGGGCGGTCGGGCAGAAGTTCAAACCAAGGCTCAAAACCTTCTCTTGGTGTTTAGTAAGGATATGGGTGGATAAATTGATGATTTTCAACCCTTCCTCTTTGGGTATATCATCTATTTCCCAGAGCGCAGCAATCTGTCCGGGATATTGCTGGCCGTATTGATTGCCCCTCTGCCCCCTCCTCGTTTTGCCCGACCACCTCTGCTTTGTCCCCTCCCTTGTTTTCCTCCTCTCGGTTGTTTTTGTTTGCCATCTTGGCGTAACAGTCTCATCTCGTCTAAAAAATAAAGGCGTATAGTTGGTTCATCGCTCTCACTCATTGTGACATCTGACTCTGATTCAGACGACTCCAAGTTGCCTCCTGTCCCACTAGCTTCCTCAGATATTACGCTTTTCTTCATAGAGTTCTGTCTTAGTTGATCGAACCTTCGGGCGAATGTATACACACTTCCCCTTTCATAATCTTCCTTGTCTCGTAGGAATTTACGCTGTTTGCGTTGTTCGATTTCTTCCTCGTATCCCACCAGATTTTTTTCAATGTTTTTCTTCAATTTCTTTCCCTCTTCACTTTCGGGTAACTCAGTCAACTTTTTCTCTAACTCCTCAATTTTTTTCAATATTATCTTGCGGTCGGTTCCTGCATATTTAATTAGGAGTTGTAAAAAGGTTTTGGAGCAGAGGTTGGTAGCTTCACTCCACTCATTGAGCATATCGGGGTCTTGTTCTTCGAAGGAGGGGATGGTCAAAATTCTTAAACCCCTCGGAATCCTCCCTACTTCAATGTAGTTCTTCAGAGAGTGCTCCTCCCACCATTTACTAACTTCTTTTTTCTGAAGTTTTTCTAACTCCTTTAGAAGGCCAATCTCCCCATCAGCCTCTGTTATTGTTGCAGTGCTTTGAGCCGATTTAGTCTGTCGCAATGTTTCGTTGAAAAGGGTAATTGCTTGTGCTTTCCGTGCTGCTTCTTTGTTGGCCAGGGAGTTAGCCATATCTGCGAAAATGGATACGGTCACTCGTTTTCTTTCTATGCCTCCGCTATGGGCATATATTTAAAAAGTACAATGACTTTAAATACTTGTGATTGGATGGGGACGCCTGTGTGCATAGGCTAATACCTTGCATGCGTTGCGTTTAGAGAAAGATTGCTGTAGTGTTGAAAGTGACACATAAAAAAGTACTCGCCGTAAAGTTCAAATAAAAACTGCAGCTTCTCACTCACCCGGCTTCGTGTCAGCGTCTGTTGTGACGCAGGCGTTTTCACTTTGCCGTGCAGCGTTCTGCCGCAGTTCTATTCTCCACCATAAAGCAGCAACAGAGTTCAAGGCAATCCAAGCAGCCACGGGATAAATATCTTTTCTTGACGATCCACCGTGCGCTTTTACTCAATTTAAATCCACTGGTGCATTTCCTACGTTGTCGCAAGGCAACGTTAAAATATGTCGGAAAAGCCTGTTTTCTCTACAGTCCATGGAAAGCACTCCCCCATTCAAAAATATTGCTCCAGGAAACGGTGTTCTGTGTCCAAACAAATGTTCTTTATTGATTAAAATTGCGCAGCATATGGCTCATAAAAATCCACTGACATTGTGGTTCTCCCAACATATATGGCCCGTGCATAGCAAAAAATGACGCGTTTCGCGGTTTCCTCACCGCTTGTTCACAACAGGTGATCCATATTACCAGTGCTTTAAAATAGTTCATGTGGCATGGTTTTAGGCAAAGTAAGAGGACTCACTTTGGCGTATGGTCGTAAAATTTCGGCCATCTTTGCGTAGGTAAGTCCCAAACATAGAGATCAAAAAGGGACTAATTGGCCACAATTCTAGCTCTTTATGCAGTCATCTCCTATCTGTTTTAGTTCACCATCTGCCACGGCTATAGTTGACTTTGGTTGCCCCCAACATGCATCGTAATAGCTCAGTGCCTATACAATTATTTCGTGAGGGAAAGCAATATGCAGGAGTACATAAAAAATATATTGTCGTATCATCTGTGGCCTTTATATATTTCTTTGCAGTTTATATGCTAATAACTTCATTTAAAAAGTAAGGTGCACATATACACATATATTCTTTGGGTTATTTGGTTATTTGCAAGTTACAAACTTTTGCCATGTAGTGAGTTTTTAGGTGAAAGATTGAAAAGTGTAAAATGAAAACTCTAGTAGGTGGATTCATCCCTCCCATCATTTCAACTACATAACTCCAGGAGCCTATCAACAGATAGGTGCTGGGCCTTAGGGGTTGAGAGGACCGTAGGGGTCTAATTAAAGTTCAGGGCTAATAAGCTAGCACCTTCTAATTTAAACTTTTTCAGAGGAGTAGTTTTGAGTTTTAAAAGTTGAAGCACAAGCCAGAGAGTGGAGAGCTGCCTACACATCATCTGGGTGTAACTATTGAAGACATTCTGCAGACTTAATATTGCCTGGTATAAAGCAATTGGGAAAGGCTAAAGTGGCTGAGATCTTTGCAAGGAGAGCCAAATAGAGGGGTGAATTCTGGTGGCTATCCATGACTGAAGTGCCTGAGCAGATCGCTGCGTTTCCCCAAGAGAGGGTCCTGAATTGCTAATGTCTTTCCTGAGCACCAAACCCAGAAATCCAATGTAAGTATTTTGTCCAACAAAACCAAATGTGGGGATATGTTTAATATAATACATTCCCCTTAATTAATGTATGGGGGTATGGAAGTAAACCCTTTGGATTTTACAAAATAATAATTCAATTAATTCACCTATTGCTAAATAACATGTGGTGATTTTGTTAAAGTTCTAAATTAACAAAACCACTCTGTGTGTGAATATTGGGCCTCGTTATACAGGCGGCGGTAAGGGTTTACCGGTACCGGTAAGGGCACCGGTACCGGTAAACCCTTACCGCCTTACTATGAGGTCCCTTTGCGGGTTGGTACTTTAACGCCTGCTGTTTAGCAGGCGTTAAAAACCAACCCGCAAATGGACCATGGTGCTAATTACAGTACCGCAATTTGTGGCACCGTAATTAGCACCTTCCCCATTCCCACAGAGCCCATGGGGCAAAAATGGGAATGGGGAAGGGAAATGGGGGAAGAGGGAATTACCTCCCCGCCAACCTTGGAATAGGGCGGTAATTCCCCTTTCCTCCAAGGCGGTGCCGGTATTTTACCGGCATGGACCAAGGTGCTAATAGCACCTTGGTCCTCCGCCTACCGTGTAATGAGGCCCAATGAATTAGAAATATAGTCATTTAAAGGAAGAGGGTATTTCTAATTTCATTCCCAGCCTCAAATGTCCCTCAAGGGAAGAGGTGTTTGTGTCCAAAATGAAATCCCTAATAGTTCACCATTCCTCAGAACTTGCCTTTAAGCAGAGGGGTTCTGAATGAAAATGGAATGCCGGGGTTTGTGTGCTGGAACAGAAAAAGTGCTTTCCCAAAGATAAACACAATAAAGTCCCTGATTTGGAAAGCACTGTTTCTTCAAAAAACGTTGTGTCTGGCAAAGGGTGATGACAAATTTGGGATGACAAAGGGTTCCAAAAATAAATGAATAGTGTATGTTATAAAATGTTTGTTGTGCTATAATACTGTTAGCTTTGCTAAGGGGCACTCCCAGTCAAAATGTGTGTTACATGTGATGCAGTTAAACAATACTGTAATGCCTTGTTAAGCGCGCATGAAAATAACCCTATAGTTCGCTGCATGTGTGAAATTGTTTTTAAAAAGTAAAGTCTGCAATTTATTTAAAGTAAACTTTTATATAAAGAGAAGCATTAGTGCCAAGTTCGGATCTCGTCATGATTAGAGATGCGACATGGTATTAAAAGTGAACCCCAGGCGAAGTGATTTAACTGTGCATGTTGTGGGGATAAAGAGTTTGTGATCTGAGTTATTCTGAACCAATTAGTGTTCTCCATTTGTAGAAAACGTGTTTGTCAGGAAAGAAAAATATTTTGGCCACGGAGTGAGCTGACATGATTTATAATGTTGTACAAAAATTAATTTTATTATTCTGTAATAGATATATATTTATTTTTTTCTGTGTACCGGCCTGGTTCTTGGCTTAACATTACTAAAGGGTGAGGGATTGACTAGTTCTAGGTTTTTCACAGACAGGGCTACATAGAATATCAAGGACTGTTTGTGTGGTGCTGTTGATTGGGGGGCTCACACCACATTACCAGTCATTCATCAGTGTATTGCACAGGCGATAAGTACTCCTTGGCCAGAACCCCATGCAAATCCCCACTGTACAGTCACAATAGTATCCCCACCCCCTCACTCAAAACAGCACCAATAAAACACTTCTTGTAACACAGACACAAGTCATTCCTAATACAGCACTATGCATTGAATATCCTATGGTTACTAACAAAAAACTGAAGCCTGCACTCCCTTCTTGAGGACACTTGCCTCCCCTCTTCTTTCAGTTCACTCAAGGCATATGGCACCCAAACTGTCCTGTTAGGAAGCAATATCTGAACATGCATACCTAGAGCATCACTCACAGACATGCCTCCACCAATATGCAGTCTGAATAAGACTACACAGATAGTACACATCTTCTAACACAAGGCTCTCATACACAACCGCCATGTCCCATGCACTGGTGTGGTCAGTTCCAGGAGCAAGTCGGCTGCTGGCTGAGCAAGAGAATCTACCCCAAACTCTTCAATGCCTATGATCCTGGTGTGGTGTTGCACAATCACCTATGCCAAATCCACCCAACAACTAATCCTCTCCCCTGTCCCCAACATTCCTACCAGTGTCCCACTTCCCTCGCGTCATTGAGCCTTCCCAAACGGTAACCTTCCCAATCACAAACAAACACCCCCATCACCACCAGGTCACACTGCTTGGCCCAGGTCACACTGCCTGGCTATTGTACATCCCTAACCCTGCTGCACAGGCACAAGGGCCAATCTATCCTGCCAATTTTCGTAAACATAAGTGTGAGTTTGCTACCAGCAAAACATTTCAAAGCAGGTACACACAAAAAACGTTTCCCCTTCAGTTCACTCACCACGCTCCTCCACAATGATCGACCCCCCCCCCATATCCCTCTACCCTATACCGACCATAAGAAGGAACCATGCCTCTATGTGTTGGAAGAACCATAGTATCAGCCAGGAAACAATGTATTGCCAGTCCAACAAGGATACATGGAATGAGTGCTCTACCACTTCAAAGTGATGTAACATAAACACAAAAAAGATGCAAAAGAACATTCCTTGTACAATGGGTACTGGGAAGGCGAGGGATAGTGAAGATATCCAACCTTAGTGCAACATCTCAGCATGGAATGTCCTACGTATAAACAATCTTGCATCACAATTCCTTGACAGCATTGTGTCTTTCTTTGCACACCTCAAAAAGGTTAAGGATCTAATGCTAGAGAACAGATAGAGGCTGACACTTATCAATACAGATCTGATGGACTATCAAGAACTGTACAGGTCTGACCTGAACTCTGGCCAGCTTCATCTGTATGGAATCACTCAAAGTTAAATCCACATAACGAAATGTTATCCATGTCCTGAACACCATGTTCATCAGGCAATGTATTGTCATTGGATATTTGTTCTTATCTTATTGCTCTCATATGTGAATAGAAATATAAAATCAAGTGGTAATGCATTGGCATGGTGAACATGCAGCACAGGACAAGTGCTACCAGGCAGAAGTGGAGGAGAAAGAACTCTTGAACTAAGAAAGAGAAAGGCAATTAAGATCCATCTCTCGAACGCACATTAATTTAGATTAAATGTTGGTCATCAACCGTGTATATTTGATGGGCATTAAATTGAGAAGAATCGCATTGGATACTCCAAAACATATATGCTTGTTCAGTTGAAGAAACTCTTTATTTTAGTTATTTTGAAATGTTAACTATGGTTACAACATATAGAGCCTATTACATTATATATAGAGTTTCAGTTTTTTGGTAAATTCTCATAATTGACCCACAGGATTGTAGTTTCCTTCCTGGGGGCGGGGGCTCTGATAAATACCAGTAGCAGAGCAGGATGCAAAAGACTGTTGTCTTGTTTCATGCACAGATGCATTATGGATGGGCCACTGCAGCCTTGTACTTCAATATGTTCTTTTATTTTGTTTTCATTGGAGCAGGTCAGAGCAAGCAGAAGAGTGAGTCTTGTCCGCAGGAGCTCAGATTTCAGAAGCATATTTTACCTGTGTTTCTTATCACTCATCTGTGTTTCTTCTGACATGAGGGGTGCTGCTCTTTGCTGTCTTCTGGCATGTACACTCTCCTACCAGCAGGGCACGTTCTGGACTGCACAGCACCCAGAAAAATACTAGCCTGCACCCTCCCCCTAATATTTCAAATAACTTTTGCATGCTTTAGCAGAAGTGTGGTGTCACCTCTACTGGCCCACTGATAACTACGGGCACGTTCGCTCACGTCCAAAGCTGCACCGCCCCAGCACACTTCTGCTTTATGGGAAAAACGATGGAAATTGGATGCCACATCCAGGCCTAACTCTTACCTGTTTTGTATTCTGACGCTCTATTGGAAAATATGGCAAATTGATAAAAAAGACAAACAGCTCCAAGCGGCGTGCAAGCGGCCTAAAACAGCAATAAATACAGAGGAAAATAAACTGGCTCATTTATGGAATTAATGTGCGCCAAAAATCTCCGCGCAAGCGTGCGAAAGTGTACGAATCGCAGCGCAAGTGCGAAAATCGCAGCGCAAGCGTGCGAAAGCCGCGCACATCGATTCATGGAAGTCCGTGCGCGTGTAAATCCTGCGATGTGCGCTAAAATCCTGGGTGGCGCACACGTCATCAAACGGTGTGCGCCTACAACACGTATTCATGGAATCGAACAGTAGAAACGTGTGTGCCAAAAAAGACACGCTAATCTGGAAACACGTACACCAGCAGGAAGCAGGCGTACGCGGCCCTGCGCAGCATAAAAGTGCACACAAACAACAAACAAGCTCAGATGCTACGATGAACATACCGTTCCTCGCAGCAGTGGTCGTGGGACTCTGCAGGAGGAGGAGGATAGTCAGGCCCAGAATTTTTACACCCAGGACCAGCCTTTTTGGGATGCCTGATGACATTGCAACCCGGGCAAAGCCCACATTGCAACCCGGGGCATAGTGGAGCGCACATTCGGAGTGCTCAAGTCACGCTTTCGCTCCCTTGACCGTTCTGGCGGGCAGCTGTTATATGTTCACCCAGTAGTGTGCAGGATCATAGTGGCAGCATGTGTCCTGCACAACGTTGCAACCCGCCGGGGCCTGCCGGTGGACATGGTGGTGCCCCCACATTCCCAACCACATGCACGGCTGCTGCGCATGGGAGGGGAAAGGGCACGTGTTGAGACAGCCCGTAAGCAACTGGTTGCTAATTACTTCACCTAAAATCACACCCCTGTGGAGTGCACACAGCCTTGGCACATACCAGCTGACAATCAATGATGATGACATAAGGGACAGTCAACTGTCACAACCATACCAGCCTGAGATTGGTCACCTGGAAGTGTTACATTGTGTGCATCCCTACCTACCGAAAGACAACCAATGCTCTGTCACAAAAAGACACACATTTATGCTGCATGAATGACTACCCCCTTGCAAAATACAACAAGAAAACAGCGCCATGTAACCCAACCCCTCCCCATCTCCGCTACCCAACACACCATGGCATGTCATGCAATGTCAAAGCAAACAAAGGAATGCACAACACATGACACAAGTGTCACAAAGTGCACTGTCCCAAATGGAAACAGGCCACAGACAATATGCTCCCAGTAATCAATAACAAACAGCACACATGACCAAATACTTACCAGCAACACAATACAGCAACACAGGATGAAACATTGTCAAAATATGACAGTACCAAATAAAGTAGTGCAAGTCTTACAACCTGAATAAGCCAGCACATCGACCCCTTCCAACTGCAGAGTGTTGATGTCAGGCAAATGTGTCAGTGTACTGCATACAACATGAACTGTATCTGCAAAGGAGATGGCCTTGTGAAGACATGAAGAAGGTACCTGTGAATAAGGAGGAAGACATGGATGCACAAGCACATATCATTACACCATGCAGTGTTCAATACAACAATCCCCACTAGGGATGTACACACAGTTTTGACTACAGACTGCCCACACAGCTGATGGGAGCCCAATGTCACTGTGTAAGTCACTGTCATTTAGTCACAGCCTTTGCAAGCCCATGGATAGGGAAGCAGGAGGGGTGTGTGTGTCAGGAACCCAAGCATCTAACCCAAAGACAGGACAAGCCTGCATGTGCCCAGCTGGAATACACAGTGGATGCCCACGGGAGCCACACAAGGCAACACACTGTAAAAAAAAAAAAAAAAAAAAAAAAAAAACAATCAAAAATGGCCATGTGGTGGTCAGGGGGGGCACCCAGGAGGTTCGAGGACAGGTACATGGATGTTGCAGAAAAAAAAACCTCCATGGGCTCATGGCCTGCACGGCTACGCTATTGTGGAGAACTGCTGCTGTCGCTCTCTTCACCCTCTGCTGCTGCATCATGAGGTGGTGGTGCTATGGGAGGCAGCCCACGCAAAGCCCTGGTATAGTCCTCCATGGCAGCAAGCATGCGGGTGTTGAAGGTCTGATTCTGGAGAATGATAGTGCGGAGAGCCCCATGCAGCACCTCACGGGTTGCCTCTATTTCTGCACGCATGGCCTCGCGTGATGCCCAGATCTCCTCCCGAGTTGCCTGCAGCTCAGCTGAGAACAAATGTGTGAGCTTCTCCAGTTGCATTTCTGACCTTAAATTTCGGGAAGCCTCAAGTTCACTTAGAGTCTGCCTGAGGAACTGGAGTTTTAACCTCAGGGCTTCCCTGTGGCCCTGTGACTCTACAAACATGGCTTCCCGCAGAGTCTCCAGTGCCGCCCGTTGGTCCCTGTTGGACGCCAACATGTCTTTCCTGTGTGATTGGCAAATGGAGTTTGTTGCCTGCTGTTGTTGCTCCATCTGCCTTTCAGGGGGGAGAATGGAAGTGGCCACCCTCTCCATTGCCTGAGCCATCATTTCAACCGATGCTCCCTGTTGTGCTGCAAAACCGTACATGGAGTTTTCCCATACAGTATTGCCTGGTGGCTTACGGCCACCGCGTCGGCGGGCACCACACCTGTTTGGGGCAAGCCGATCTGCACCTTGCTGTGCTGGCACTGCCTGAGGCTGCAGGACTGCATTCCCCCTCTGATCTGCTGGCCCAGGAACAGGATCAGATGTTGTGGAGTGTGACCCTGCATCCATAACTGCCAAAGGCGGACTTACCAACACTGACCTCCCCATAGAGGGTTCTACCCCTGTTGCAGGTGGGTTGGACAGGACAGAATCCCTGCCAGAAACACTCACCTGCGACAGCACATAAGTCTCATCATCCGATTCAGCACCTGAATCATGGAGGCCTGGGGAGGTGCAACCAGAGACACCCCTGGACAGTATGGTCTGCAGTTAGATTGGGTTTTCACCCACCACCACACCACGTCCTCCACTGGTGCTCGGTCGTGCCTGAGATTCCTCCTGGGTCTGCACCATCTCCTCCACCTCAACAGCATCAAGTGCATCATCATCTGCAAAAACATGAAAGACAACAAATGGAAACAGGCATGAGCACCATAGCACACACATAGGCCTGGCAAGCCAGAGATTCAGTACATGAATTACACATAACCCTGGCATGCATGCACTGTCAATGAGTTGGAAGGGGAGGCAAAAAGAAGACACTGAGGACACCAAGATGGAAAAGCAACACATTTGCTGCATGCTGGGTAGCACTGGCATCACACATTAGCCTCTGAGTGGCATGTCCAATACACATACATGACACCGGCCAGCACATAGATGCCATGTAGCATAGCCATGGTACATTTCACAAGTACAGCCATATGTCAGTGAATGAGTACTGTCACCCATCCATGTGAGATGGACATGATGAGATGAATAATACAAAATAGTTTGTCGAAATATGCATGTGCCACACACTGCAACACATCCAGTGTACAATGATACAGTGATGGCAGGCAGATAGATACATCAATGGTTGGTCACTTCAACATGACACAAAAAGACTATCATGTTCCACATTCAAACAGGCCCCAAAAATGTTCGTGAGCAGGCCCTTACTCAATCAGCCTGAATGGTCTAATCATTCCCATAACAAGGTAATAAATGTGGCCCAATGTGGGGTGTAATCAATGACAGAAGCATGTCACATATGTAGCATTAGGGCTGAAAAATGCGTTTGAAAAATGGGAGAATTGAAACAATCAGGCTGAATGAACACAGAAAAATTCAGAACAATGTTGTTGCAAGATGACAGTTCAAGGGCAACTGCAGTAATGTTACGCTAATTGGCTACTGTGGTCAGAAGGGTTACTGTCATACCCATATCCAAGGCCGCTGAATGTTTTGGAGGAAGCACATGGGTGACCCATACCACTCAGGACTACACACCCTCACCTGGCACGCAATCTGAACACGTCACCCATGCAACATACACATGGAATACACAAACATGCATGGGCACTCACTGGACAATTCTTCGTAATCAGGTAGGTCTCCCACGCATTGGATCTGTTCCTCTGTGATGAAGGTTCCAGCAACAGACTCATGTTCAGTGAGTTGGTTGTCCTCTGGTGGAGACCCACCGCCAGTCACCAGAGTAGAGCCATGATTGGAAGCCAGCTTGTTCTTTGCTCTGCGTTTCAGGTCATTCCACCGCTTGTAGCAATCATCAGCTGTGCGCCTCACAAATCCAAGGGCACTAATGTGGTCCGCGATGGTCTGCCAGTGTGCCCTACATTGACCAGGTGTGGTCTTGCAGTCACCAATATTTCGCGGCAATGTGCCGAAACATAGGCCACAAGTGCATCAAGTTCGGCGTCATTAAAGCTAGGCTTCTTTGCCGTGCCGGAGTGTGTAGCCGTGTCTGGGGTCTCAGCCTGTAGTGCCAGAGCACCCTTCTTCTTCTTCAAAGGTGGTGCGGTATCAAGCCTCTCCTTGATACCGTGTGTATGGTGTTGCGTAAGTTTGTACCTCGAAGGGTTCAGACCTCATCGGGGTTTCAAACCGGGCTTTCTTACTCGGGGGGATAGGATCAGTAGAGCCTGAGGGTGTGGCCCCTTGTGGATCATACGAGAGGAAATGTTCTGGATTTTTATCATAAAAATCAGCCAAAGAAGACATTCTTGACATGACCCTATCTATGTCTTCACTGGACCATTTTTTGGAACTGGGAATGACTCTCTCAGCAAGTCTATGGGATTTATCTTGAGTAGCTTTGCTGGTTGTGGACCTATCAGCAGACCTGGGCTTGTCTGTCTGTTTAGGGGGGGTGGAGTGTTTCACAGGTGTGGCAGAATGTACAGGTAGTTTCTTCTGCTGTTTCCCCCCCCTCCCCGTGCGTAGAAAAATGTTTTCCCTGTCCCTTAGTGGCTCCGGAGTTTTTCGACGCCTGGTGGTGCGGATCCTGAGTGGTTTATGCCGCTCTGGTCAGTAGGGGCAGAAGCGCAGGTGGACTGGGTAACAGAAGCCTGTAAAGGCACAATGACCATAGGTCTTGGTGCAGGCATTGACTGCAGGGTGATGTTGGCAGGGCCAACATCGGTTTGATGGACCTGGACTGACACTGTCCCAGCTGGGAGACTTGGAGCTGGGGTGGATTGAGCTGCAGCTGCCCCTGCAGCCTCCCCACCATGGCTACTTGGGGCAGCAGATGACATTGCTGCCCCAGATCCACGAGGCCTGGTGACAGCAACTTTCACTGTGTGTGAAAACCTTCCTCTTTGCTTCTGCTTTCTCTCCTCCCCTCCCTTGCTGAACTCCTGACTGAACTTGCAATGGTTACCTGGCCACCCCTCTGATCTCTGGCCCAGGCCCTGTCAACTTCCCACCTGCACTGCCTCCCTGGCAACCCCTGCACTTGGGGACTGTTTCTGTATCCCTTCAGTCCCCTTTCCAGCACTTGTCCGCACTTCCTGCACTTGCCTGTTTTTTTTAATGTGTTTTATTTATCTTATTTATTCCACTTCCCATGTACTGCACTTCCCCTCTCCCTTTCCCCCATTGCGCTTTTCCTTTCCCCCTTCCCATGCACTTGCGCGATCTGAATGACACCTGGCCTAGTGAGATCGTTATCTGTCCTCACTTTGTTCCCCCCCTTGCCTCGTCGTGCCTTGAAACACTTGTGTATAGGCGCGTTATTAATGCCATATCATAACATATCATGACACATGTCCGTGATGATGTGTAGATTCACTCATGCAGTACGGTCACCGTTGTATCCACTGTGTCTATCCACTGTGTCTGTGGTGTACAAGCCATGATGCATGACCCTCCGGTGATGTGTGTGCATGGGACCAGTGTGAGCCATCAGGCATGTGAGTTTGAAGGCAACATTTTGATTAACAGAGGCCCTTGTACATGGATGCTGATGTTGATTGTAAGCGCCGGGACTGTTTCTGCATGTGTTTCGTGCATTCACCCATGTGTTGTGGAGGGACAGGATGGAAGTGACATTTGACAGTGCCACTCATGTGTTATTGCTTCCTGTCTAGGGGAATATTGTACTGTACCCTGAAGCTTGTGTTCTATGTCTCCCTCTACGCAGCGTCAAGTGAAGAAGAGGGCGGAAACGGCGCTGTGGAGCCAAGCGGCGGGGATGCCTCCACCGGGCGGCGACGCAAGTCCCAGCCACCCTCCCAAGAATTGCCAATATCTGGGAGCGAGGGGGCTGGTGCCGCGTCTGCCACTACGGCTGTAGCGGAAGGGCCGGGTGAGCCCCCACAGGGGCTTGCAATGGCAGAAGACGGTGTGGAGATATCCAGGTTGGTGGTCTCCACAGAGGAGGAGGAGCCCGGTACTGAGCCGCACATGGGGCCTGGTGGGGATAGTACCACTGGTGCAAGTGGTGCAGTCCAGGACCAGTTTCAGGAGGCAGCACAGGTCACCGCTGAGGGGCCTGTGCATGTCTCTGTCCTTGACCCTGTGACTGCACCACCATGCACCAGCAGGGATGCCCCGTCCCAGGCCCGTCCGCAGGTAGGGGGAGTGCCACGTCATCTGCCTCTCCACTACCTGCGGACGAGGGGTCCCATGACCGTATGGGCTGCGTCCTGGTTGGTGTCGTGTTGCTCACGCATGACATTCGTGATGACGTGCGTGCTTCCTGGGTGGAGCACGCACGCCATCACGAACAGCAGCGTCGCAACGTGGCACTGTTGGGAGGGCCCTGGTTGGTGGGTTCCTACATGTGTCGCACACTCTGGCGGACCTCTCCTCCTCTGTGGAGACTATGCGCCAGTCATTCTCCCTGCAGTCTTCCGGCCCAGATTCCACCAGGGCCCCCTGTGGACCTGGCGTGACCAACATAGCCAGCTTGGTGGAGATCCCATCCCTGCCACAGTCGGGAGTCGGCGGTCCAGCAGGGGTGGACACCCCAACAACTGGAGTCCAGCAGATGGAGGATGTGCAGGCATCGGACAGGGCACATAGACAGCAGGAACAGCAGCAGGCTCTAGGTGGGAGCAATGATGGCTTGGGGGCATCGACATCAGAGGGGCAGGCATCGGCCAGAGGGCAGGAGAACCCTGGAATGGGTGTGTCTTCCGTGTGGCTGCGGTTGGGCCAGTGCATAGATGCGGAGCGGCGGCGGGCAGAAGAGGCGCGGCTCACCATGGTCAGGGCGGAGTTCTCCATGCGTCGGGCGTTGAGGCGGGCAGAGTGCCTCGAGGCAATTCGCAGGGAGTTGGAACAGGTCATGAGTGCATCCCTGCGAGACCTCGGGGCCAGGGAAGAGGCCCGCCTCTGGGAAATCGACATGGAGTTCGATGATGCCCTGGCCCGGGACATCACAGAGTGAACCGCAGGACTTGCCCACCGCCATTGTACATAGTTAGATAGTGTTAGGTTTCCTTTGTTCTTCTTTTAATTTGGAGTTAATGGACATTGCTCCACTTCGTGTGCATATAGTTTTTTCTTCCTAGGACTTTTTTGTAGGTTTCCTTTTGTTTGTGGATCATGGACCATTTGGACTTACATTGTATATAGTTGCAGACTTGTACATACTTTCTTTTTCTATATTCCCATGGATCAATGGTTTTTTTAAAATTTGGATTATGTTTTTTTTATGGACATTGGCAATGGACCACTTTTTTATTGTACGTGATTTTTCTTTTTTTAAACTTCATTGGATTTACAATAATTTGTTTCTTCTTCGGTCATTGTACATTGATTTTCAGTTTACTATTCCTCAAAGTCAGTTTTTTATGTTTTTAATACATTTTTTATTACTTCAGAATTGGTGTTGTGTTCTGTAATTGGTTTTGTGCATGTCTCATTGAACATTTCCTCAGTCACGTGTTGCCACTGTGTGGCTACGTTGTGCATTCCTGCATGGGCATGGTCGTTCATTTCATCTATCATGGCATGGGTAATTTGGGAGTGGATTCTGTGTGTCAGTAGCGCTCTTGCCCTCGTAGTGTAGCCGAGGAATTCTTCTCGCCAATCTACCGAACTAGTTGATGCAATGAACAACTAGAACAATTGATTGGCGGAAAGATGGAATGCCAACGATGAACCCAGAACCGCATGGAACAGGAGACTGGGACGAGACATCTTCTCAAGGTGTACAGGCAAGACCCCCAGACAAACTGCAAGAAGAGCAACAATCACAATGGTGCAATTCTATGCAGAAATTCAAACATCAAGAGAGAAACCAAACACTAACCTGTGCGGTTCTTCAGAGTGTCAGAAAATCCCCAGGAAGGAGAAGAAGTAATGTGGAAATGTTCGTGGCAAACCAAAATACGAGATGTCAAGGAATGAACCAGAAATGAAGGCAAAACAGGAAACAGGAGGTGGATCCCAGCAGATGTCCAAAGAGCAACACCTAACCCGACGGCACGAGGATGCCTAAAGGTACACTAAGGCAGTCTCTAGTCCGTGTACCAATGATGCACAGTTCCAATGCAGGAGTAGGAACCGCAAGCGGGAAACAGTACAACAAACAGGCTGGCAAAACAAGGCAGGTCCGGTGGCGGTCCGAGATCGAAGAGCAGGGCTGGCAGCAAAAGTTCAAGGAGTAAGCAAGGCAGGTCCGGTGGCGATCCGAGGTCAAAGAACAGGATTGGCAGCAAAGTTTACAAGGAGTAAGCAAGGCAGGTCCGATGGCGGTCCGAGGTCGAAGAGCAGGGCTGGCAGCAAAAGTACAAAGGGGTAAGCAAAGCAGGTCCGGTAGCGGTCCGAGGTCGAAGAGCAAGGCTGGCAGAAAAAGTACAAGGGAGTAAGCAAGGCAGGTCCGGTGGCAGTCCGAGGTCTGGGAACACGGGGAAAACAAGGCAGAGAAGACAAGGAAAGAACCTGGATACGAGGAAATGCAAGCCACTAGAATACAAGATTCAGAAGCGCCGGCATAACGTACAGGCGTGGCTTAAATAGGGATCACATGAGCACAATACGTCCTTCAGCGTGCACGGTGAAAACTGAATGCCGTGAGAGGACGCCATCGTCTCCATGCCAACCTCCAAGCTCCCGGCAGACGAGGTCTTAAAGGGGCCGTAACCACCGTTCGTTGGCAAGTACGAGATCCATAATCATTACGCCTCGTGGAAGCCGTGGAAGTTGGATAATTACGGCGTCCTAACACCGATGAGTTCTGCCAATACTTGACACTGTGGATGGTTGCATGCTTGGATTAGGGGGCAAGGGGGATTAGGGTTGGCTTTCGGGACATGGGTCTGTTTTGTTAGGACATGTTGTTTTTTGGGACATAAATCTGGGCCTGAGGCTCACTGCTGGGGGGTGGGGGTGCTGGGGGACATGAGTCGGGGCTTGAGGCTCACTGCTGGGGGGCGGCGGTGCTGGGGGACATGAGTCGGGGCCTGCTGGCAGGTGCCCATCACTGCTGGTGGGTGAGGGTGCTGGGGGACACAAGTCGGGGCCTGCTGGCAGGTGCCCATCACTGCTGGGGGGTGGCGGTGCTGCGGGACATGAGTCAGGGCCTGCTGGCAGGTTCCCATCACTGCTGGGGGTGGAGGTGCTGGGGGACATGAGTCAGGGCCTGCTGGCAGGTGCCCATCACTGCTGGGAGCTGGGGGTGCTGCGGGACATGGGATGGTGATCACTAGTGGAAGGTGACATGTGGGCTGGCCGGGGGGCATGCCCATGGTGGATGGGCTGCGTGCGGGACATGACCAGGGGTGCAGGGTAGTCCTCTGTGGTGTGGGTTGCCTGCAGGGGCCGTGGAGGGGGTAGAGGACACACCTGGGAGGACCCACACTGCCAATTCACGTGGGACTTCCCGCTCACCCCACTGGATACACGTACCCGCTCTGACAGCAAAATCGCGTGTAATACTTCCTGCGTACCCCGGAAATTAACATACTCTGCTCGCACAGTGCCGATCGCGTGTGAAATTTCCCGCGCACCCCCGAAATACACGTACCCCGCTCGCACAGGGCCAATTGCGTGTGAAACTTCCCACGCACCCCCGAAATACACGTACCCCGCTCACACAGGGCCGATTGCATGTGAAAGTTCCCGCACACCCACGAAATACATGTACCGCGCTCGCACAGGGCCAATCGCGTGTGAAACTTCCCGCGAACCCCAGTAATACACGTACCCCGCTCGCACAGGCCCAATCGCATGTGAAACTTTCCGCGAACCCCAGTAATACACATACCCCACTCGCACAGGGCCAATCACGTGTGAAAGTTCTCGCGCACCCCCGAAATACACATTCCCCGCTCGCACAGGGCCGATCGCGTGTGAAACTTCCTGCGCACCCCCGAAATACACGTACCCCACTCGCACAGGGCCAATCGCGTGTGAAACTTCCCGCGAACCCCAGTAATACACGTACCCCGCTCTCACAGGCCCAATTGCGTGTGAAACTTCCCACGAACCCCAGTAATACACGTACCCCGCTCGCACAGGGACAATCGCGTGTGCAACTTCCCGCGAACCCCAGTAATACACATACCCCGCTCGCACAGGGCCGATCGCGTGTGAAACTTCCCACGCACCCCGGAAATACACGTACCCCGCTTGCACATGGCCGATCGCGTGTGAAAGTTCCTGCGCACTCCCGAAATACACGTAACCCGCCCGCACAGGGCCAATCGCATGTGAAACTTCCCGCGAACCCCAGTAATACACGTACCCTGCTCGCACAGGGCCGATCGCGTGTGAAAGTTCTCGTGCACCCCCGAAATACATGTACCCCACTCGCACAGGGCCGATCGCGTGTGAAAGTTCCTGCGCACCCACGAAATACACGTACCCCGCTCGCACAGGGCCAATCGCGTGTGAAACTTCCCGCGAACCCCAGTAATACACGTGCACCGCTCGCACAGGCCCAATCGCGTGTGAAACGTCCCGCAAAGCCCAGTAATACACGTACCCCACTCACACAGGGCCGATAGCATGTGAAAGTTCCCACGCACCCCCGAAATACATGTACCCTGCTTGCACAGGCCCAATTGCGTGTGAAACTTTGCACGCACCCCAGTAATACACGTACCCGGCTCGCACAGGGTCATTTGCATGTGAAACTTCCCGCGCACCCCAGTGATACACGTACTCCGCTCACACAGGGCCAATCGCGTGTGAAACTTCCCGCGCACCCCCGAAATGCACGTACCCCACTCGCACAGGCCCAATCGCGTGTGAAACTTTGCGCGCACCCCAGTAATACACGTACCCCGCTCGCACAGGGCCATTCGCGTGTGAAACTTGTTCTATGAATTACCCCGAAAGTGAGAAGCAAGCACCTTCTCAATTCGGCTTTCGGGTCTATGGGGTTGATGTGCAGCCTCTTGGTCACAAGGGCAGGTCAGCATGAAAGGGCGTGGGAGTTGAGCCAATCTGCCATTAAGTGGCTCCACCTAGTTGGCCAATCCTCATTGCAGTTTATGGCCATCTGCAGCTTTACTTGTAACTCCATTGAAGGTATTTTGTTTTGGGCAAACATGTGAGATTGTGATTTCCCCTACGGAAGATGAAGAGAAGTGACTTTTTGCGCCTTCACTGGATAAACACTCTTGACATCTTGGCCCCTGCCATGAGGATCCGTATGAAGCCTTCTTCCAAGTGCAACAGTTGGTATGATTCTGACCTAGCCATGCTGAACAGCAAGTGCAAAGTTTCTGAATGGAAGTGGCTAGCTTCACGCACATCCTCTGACAAACTGGCCTGTCGCCTCCTCCAAAGGCACTACAGACTTTCCATCTTGTCCAAGAAGCGGGTCCATATCAAGCCTGCATCTCTGGGGCCACAAAAAACACAGCTGAACTTTTCAAAATGTATAAGCAGTTTGCCAATCCTACTGCAGTCTCTACCTCTCCTCTTCCTTCCCAGGCCCTCTGCATGGCTTTGGCCTCCCACTCCTGAGCAAAAACTCAGGACATCCTGTCCTCACTCTCCTTTACTCTCCTCATTCTTCACCTGCACATAGGTCACCCACTGCCCCTCTTGCTCTATCCCTCCTACTCTCTTTATTCCCTCTCACAGCAACGGACAAGGTCACCAAGACGGTATGCTCTATGAAAGTCTCCTCCAAGCAAGTACTTCCTTGCTCCTCCAGAACTATCAATGACACTATTGCTGCCCTCGCTCCCTCTCTGGCTGGGTTCTGCAATCACTATTTTGCCGCTGGCTCCTTTCCATCACCTCTCAAGCACTCCCTTTTGCACTCCCTCCAATAAAATATGTCTGTGGACCCTTCCTTCCTGGGGAACTAATGTCCTATCTCCACTACTCCCTTCTTGGGCAAACGATTGGAGAAGTTGGTCACCTCCCAGCTAATCCATCACACCAAATCTGTTGGTTGTCTTCACGACCACTAGTCTAGTTTCAGAGCAGTCAGAGGCACGGAAAATGCTCTCCTGAACACCTGTGAAGATCTGCTCTCAAACCTTGAATCCAACTCTCCCTCTGTTCTCATCCTCCTTGATCTGTCCTCTGCCTTCGACATGGTCAATCATGCCAATCTCCTTAACTGACTATTTGATACTCTGGGAATCACAGATCATGCGCTGGCCTGGCTGACCTCTTTCCTTTCAAATCCAATGTTATGAGGATGACACTCAGCTCTCCTTTGAGCTTCCATCCTCTACCTTCTCTCCTTCCTCTCTCATTCCCAATAGCCTGACTGCTATTCGGGGTTCTATGTGAAAAGACCTAATTTTAAAGGTCTCAAGTGAAAAAGACCGGTTTACAATACCCAATTTTTTTTAATCGTACAAACAGCATTCTAAAGGTCTTTTTCTCTAGAGACCTTTAAAATGCTGTTTTTTTAAATATATTTGGGGGTCGGGGGGTTCAATACCCGAGTCCTCCATTGTTCTACCCCTCACACCCATACCCTCTCCTGCTGGATTTCAGCCCTAGCACCCCCCATCCCATAGAATTAGTTGTTTCTCCAAGCATAGAGTGGGAAGTAGTCCTCCCTCTGGAACAGCCTCCCCGCCCCTTTCAGACTTGAGCCAGATCTCAATAAGTTCCAGAAGTTCCTCAAGACCTTCCTCTTCTCCTCCTCCTTCCCTCTCCCTCCTCCTTTTTAAAGCATGCCCAGCCCCCGCTGATACGACTGGCTGCCTGGTCCCTCTGAGTCATACAGGTTTCAGGCCCCCACCACGACCAGTCTGCTTTAGCACCCTGCAACTGCCTTCGGGCACACTTCCCTGATCTGACTACTAAGTTGGGTTGACCCCCCCCCTCCGGGCACTACCTGACCCTCAACCTGTTCCCCTTAGCACTTGCCTTCCAGACCTCTATTAGCACTTGTCCCCAGGCCTTCTAGGCCTCACTTACCACTTGCCCATCTGGGCCCCCTAGCACTTACCCAGCCTCTGGCTCCCCCTCCCTCCTGCATTCTCCCCCCTCCCCCCTAGCACTTCCTGTTGCTGGACTTACAAGATCCGAAAGTGATGAAGGCCTTGTAGGACTGTTACATTGTTGTTTATCCTCCTCTGTTCCCTCACTCTTTAGTCTTGTGGCACCTGAAAACACTTTCTGCTGTATAGGCGGCATTGCAAATGTTCAATAAATAAATAAAAATATAGTTGAGTAACACAATAGGTTCAGATCACTTCCTTTATAAAGCATGTTAACTGTTATCTCATATTAAATCCATGTAATTGTATTAATTACCTATTAATAATCACTTGAAAAGCACATTTCATCTTTTTTATATTTGCAGTCATTAGTCTATAAAGCTGAACAAACTAAACATCTTTGTTTAGTTAGCATGCAGCAGGAACCCACTGTGTAGAATGCAATTAAAGGTGAGCTATTGTCTGACATTTGTCACTGACTCTTTAAGGAGCACAGCCCTTTTAGTTTCTTTGTAGAGATTAATTGCTTTGATGAGTAATTGACAAGGAGCAGGATGACCAAAAAACATTTGTTTTACTTTCCACCTTTGTGTAGAGTCTTTCAAAGTTGATCTGCAAGCTAGGGGTAAATTCGATGAAAAATGGCAATTTTCGGAGCAATTACCGATGGCGATATTACCGTGTGGTAATTGCACCAAAAATCCACCATTGGGTCTGATGGACCCAATGGGGAATGGGGATTAACCATTAGCGCACAGCCCTGGACACCTCTACGTGCACGCCAACGCTCTGGAGTGACTTCTATGAATCAGGTAAGCAGTACCTTTTTCCCCACAGTACCTTAGGTTAGAAGAAAATGTGTGTGCTCGATGCTCTGCGATGTTGCAGCTCTGGACCCGACCTCTGGATTCCTTGGTCTAATGACTGAAGGCAGGACAATATACGGGATCTCTCAGCAGCAGTCTCGAGGGAGGACCTGGGGCACGACTTTCAGCAGCTTCTTGGTTCACTCTGCGGTTTTGACACCTTTTCTGCAGCACCAAAAAATAACACAGATCACCTGGTCAATCTTCTTCCCTTCCTGCAGTCCCATGCTCAGAGGAGGGGATCTGGGTGAGTTGGATCAGATCTTTGGACTGTCCTTACAGGTTCAGCAAAGATTTGGATGGTGTTGGCCTTTCCACGATGATGCACTCGAAATGGGCAACAGATCTGATATTGGGGTTCCACAGCTGTGGAAACTCCTAGGACCTCAAGAGATGGCTCAATTCAAAGTTAATCTTGGCACTGGTTGTTCTGACCAGCCAAAAGGAAGGACATGTCCTCTTCGGAGCTCCTCTGTCACACAGAAAATGGGGTCAGGACAGCAGCTGTCGCTTCATGTTGTTGCAAATGGTCTGCAGACATCTCTGGTCATCTTCTTCTTCGGTTACTTCAGCTTTCAGTGGTCGACTTGGTTTTCACCCCAGAAGCCTCACCTTTTATACAGTTCCAGCACATGTTCCTCTGCAATCTCTCTCAGCATTTTACAGAAAGGTGTGTTTGGATGTCCAATCAGGGCAGCCAGACCCCCTTTGGGAGCTGGTCCTATTCAGGTACTCTGGTAGACAAAGACCAAGGGGGTGGAAGGCTCCTCCCCCACTTTCCGCCTACCCAGACATGCTGGAGCCTAGGCTGGGACATCCAAGAGTTCCCGCCAAAGGTGAAACACACAGACTGACCTCCCCCTCCCAGAATAGTAGAATAAGGGCTAACAACGAAAAACCATGCTAGTAATGGTGAAAAAAATAAAGGATGCCCCAAGTTATTAGACCACATCCACTGCCACCAGCCATAACTAGAAGATTGACTATGTGACTAAAAAGCCACCGAAGCAGAGAGGAGGGGGATACTAGCTATCCCTTTGGCACTCCACTGAAGGTGGTATGTGCCAATCTCTCAGACTACCGAGTTTTGGGGGAGATACTAAGTATCTCTCTATCCTTAAGAACTGTAGTTACTTGAGAAAAAGGAATCTTAAAGTAGGCCCCTAAGGGTGCCCAGCAAGACTACCCATTGGGAGCTTTGTGCTGCAGTAGTAAGATACAGATGCCTTTAAGACCTATGGAGCAGACATACTCCATAGGACAGGTAGAATACAAATAACAGAGTTCCAAAAGACAGAGGGCCTCATCACAAGTTGGGCGGTAACGTTGGCGCTAATAGCGCTGGCGTTATCTGCCCTACCGCCAAACCCACCGGCGCTATTAGCGCCGGATCACAGGTTTGGCAGATTTGGGCTCAATGGGGAAATTTTGCACTCTTACTGCCGGCGGATTCCCCGCCGGTGGTATGAGTGCGAAATTTCAGCAGATGTCCCCCCAGCTAAGAGCTGGGGGGAAATCAGCCGAAGCCCTGATTTGCCAGACCCTTAAATCTGGCGGTAACAGCGCTACCGCCGGATTTAAGGGTTACCGCAAAACTCGTGATGAGGCCCAGAGCCCACAATAATGAATTAGTGGAAAAAGGCTCCACTCATTCAGGATTGAAAGAAAATGGCCCACAAGTCCAGCAATGCTGGGGTCTCACTAGGAGAAGGCATGAAGCATAAAAATGATAAATCTCCCTAACACTCTTCCTCCCCAGACTAGGGACAGGAGGATCTAATCCACTCCCAGATGGCTCTCTTGAGCCATTCGGTCATACATTCTGGAGAGGCAGCAGCATTCCTATGTTGGGTACCTGGCCTGTGCTCAATAGTGAAGTAAAAGCATTGTAGGCTTATGGACCACCTGAGCAATTTTGGGTTTTCTGCTTTCATCTGCATCATCCACCTTAAGGGTTGGTGGTCAGTTTCAATCTTGAAAGTAGTCCCATAGAGGTATGGTCTGAATTTCATCAGGGCCCACACAATAGAAAAACATTCACATTCAATGGCTGCCCACCTTTTTTACCTATCTTTTAAATTTCTACTAATAAAGCAGATGGGGTTCTCCCTGCCTTTGCTATCAAATTGGTGCAATACTTCTCATTCCCTGCGTTGGAAGCATCAGTTTGGAGTCGGAAGGCCTGAGTGTAATCTGGAGCTCTCTGCACTGGAGCTTTACAGAGGGCATCTTTCAACCCTTAGAAGGCTTTTTCACAGTCCTCAATCGACATGACCTTTTTAAGGTACTTGGGAGAGGATATGGTATTCAGAGGAGAAGTTCTGGCCCCATAGTTCTCAATGAAGTTCCTGTAATAACCAGTAAGTCCTAAGAAGGCTCTTATTTGAGTTTGAGTAGTTTGCGTGGCCCAGTCTTGTACATCCTGTACTTTGCTGGGTAAGGCCTTGATCTCCCCTACATAATGACCAAGATAGACCACTGTACTCTTAACCAACTTGACATCTACTTGATTTGATCGTCAGATTAACTTGTTGAAAGGCCCGCAACACATGTCCCGGGAGTTCAAGATGTTCTTCCCAGGTAGGGCTGAACACTGCTTTGTCATCCAAGTATGCCATGCAGATGTTCTCTAACCCTTTCAGAACATGGTTAACCATTCTCTGCAAGGGGCATTATTTAAACCAAATGGCATGACCTTATACTGGTACAAGCGTTTTTGGGATGAGAATGCTGTTTTCTCCTTGGACTGGTCAGTCATGTAAATCTGCCAATAACCACTTGTTAGGTCAAAAACCTCTTCTTTTATGTGATTTCTCACATTATTTGACATCCAGTAGCCCCTGCCTTTTATAGGTACACTATGACCAGCGTCAATGTCATCCTGGCCCCAGGGGGTCAAGCCTGCTGTAAGTGAGAACAGAGGGGCAATGTGTGTTAACACAGCCTTGCACTCCTCCCGTTGATGTACTGTCAGATTAGTAAAGACTTTTACCCTTTCTACTGATCCATCTGAAGGGTGTCCCCTTAGAAGACCTGGGAGAGGCTCACTCTCCTCCTCTTCTTGATCAGAAGCTTAGAGCAAAGCTCCTATCTCTGGTTTGAAAACTTAAGCCTTCAGACAGTTGGCATGAAAGACCCCGTGGGCCTCCTTGGGGTTGCCCAAATCTACCAAATAGATGTTCTCTCCATGTATTCCCACAGTATTGAAGGGCCGTGTCCATTTGTCCTGTAAGACACTCTGTCTTACTAGGACCATGATATGAACTTGTTGGTCTGGAGTAAACTCCACCATGTTTGCCTTCTGGTCATGCCATTGTTTAACCAGGGCTTGACCAGCTTTCAAAGTCTTAGTAGCCTCTGTCATCATTTGTGCCATCCTCTGCCTGAGGTATAGCACATAGTCAGTAATCCCTACTGGCTTGTGGGAAGAAGAACTCTCCAGACCCACCTTGATCAAGGCCAAAAGGTCTCTGACTGGATGACCATAAAGTAACTCAAAGGGGCTAAAGCCCACTCCAGCTTGAGTGATCTCTTTATAGGCACATATAAGTAATGGCAGAAGAATGTCCCACTTTCTCCTTAGTGGCACTTCCAAAGCTCTTATCATGCTCTTAATTGTTCTATTAAACCTCTCTAGTAACCCATTTGTCTGAGGGTGGTAGGCAATTGAGAACTTCTAGGTGACCCCACAGGTTTTACACATGGCCTGCATTTAGTGGGACATACCATTTGACCCCCTATCTGATACAACCTCCTTAGGAAATCCCACTCTGGTAAAAAAAATACCAAGTAGGGCATTAGCCACTGCCTGAGCAGCAACAGTTCTCATTGCAATAGCTTCACAGTACCTGGTTGTATGGTCCACCACAACCAATATAAATCGGTTACCTGAAGATGTGAGAGGGCCTAGGGGACCAACACTGTCAATCACCACCCTTTCACAAGTAACTCCTACAACTGGTAGAAGTACTAAGGGTGCCACATTCTTGTCTCCACTCTTACCAGATAACTGGAGAGTGTGACTACTCCACCAGTGTCACTCAATCTCTGCACCCATCTTTGGCCAGTAAAAGTACAATGAGATCCTCTCATTGGTCCTCTTAAAGCTTAAGTGACCAGCCAGGTGGATGGTTGGAATTTGGGTCTCAATTCTTGGGGTACCACCAGTCTCCTGAGGTCCCCTGGAATAGACTCCGTAGGCTCACTGTAGAGAAGTCCATCCTCCCAGTATAGCCTTTGCTTCCCAAGGTCTTGCCTTTCACTCTGGGAAGCTGCCTGCTGACACAGACCTTCTAGAGAGGGATCATCTCTCTGTCCCCTACTGAAGTCTGTCCTTGAGGGTCTACCTTCTGCAAGCGAAGTCTGCAGCTCAGGGTGCTTTCTTGGATCCAGCTCTTCCAGACAGGTTTGAATCTCCTCCTCTTCTGACTCATCATAAGAGGGTTCTTCGGGGGATTCCCTTGGCACCATATCAGCCTCGGGTGGTGATGCGGTCACAGGGCTGACCTCTAAGCTTTTAACAGGGACTTTTTTCTTTGTGGAAGTTTTGGGCTTGGGAACCTTCTTTCCTTTTGAGATTCTAGTTTTCCCCTTTGGTCTCATTTGGAAGATCTCTTAAGGTTGCTTTTCTGGCTTTCCTTGTCAACTCCCTTGTCTGCTTCGAGGGGGAACAGGGGGTTTGGTTGTGCTGGAGACTGCACCTAAGGCCTTGAAATCATTGCCCAATAATACCCTTTCTGGTACTTCTGATTGAACACTTATAGGTATCTGTACAGTCATTTCATTACACTTAATGATATACTTAATGATAGCTGGCAGTATTAGGCACATTTGGACTGGGTCTCCTGCTAACTTGGTAAGCCTTTTTGGGAGCCTTAGCAACTTCCTCTGGTTGAAAGAAACTTTCATCTACCACAGTTATACTGGCCCCGGTGTCAATGATGGCAGGGGTGTCCTGACCATTGGCAAGCACAGTGTCGTTATAATACTTTTTAGTATTATCAGGAATGGAATTATAGACCTGAATGTTCTGTTGTTCCCACAGTCCCAGAGATACTAAGGAAACTCTATCCTGAACACCAATCGGTTTTTCAGCTTGAGGGTGAACGCTAGCCCCTGTCATTGGTACTTCCACATTATGTGTGAAGGCTAAGCTGACAGAAGGGATCCCTGAAGGTTAACCCTTACATCTGGGATCGCCTTTCACGTGGTCACCAGACCCACAAACCACACATTTCCCAAATGTCTTTTGGAATGGGGGTTTATGATGATCCTGCTCTGGTTTGGGCCCAGAGGTTTCACTAGCCCTATAAGGTTGTTTCGGGGGATATGTACCCTTCCTATGTTTGTGCCCCTGTTTTGGTGAGGGAGTTTTGGAATGATCCTTCTCATTATGCTTTTTCCCATCTTCTTCCTTGTGATAAGCTCCCGAATCCTTGTGAGTAGCCCATTTGGCCACCCTCAAGTCCCCCGAAACAGCTATCTTCTGTAATCCAGTTCCTTAGAGTGTGCAAGGTGCTGTCTAAACTCTGGGGAACAGGCATCAAAAATACTTTCTAGCATGAAGAGACACCTCATGGGTCACTTTGTAACCCTTAATCCATCCACCCATCTACGTTTTCCTGTCTCTCACCCACCCAAGTGGCCCACAAGTTACCACCTCTCTTCTTGTGGTCCCTAAACCATTTTAGGCATTGGGAAGGGGTCTTCCCAAACCTGGCTATGAGAGCAGTTTTTACCAACTGGCAATCTTGTCTATCAACATCATTCAACTCAATTACAGCATCACAGCCATTCTGGGGCAGCCTAGAGATTACCAATGTAACAAAATCACGTTTACAAATACCTTATACTTTACATGTAAATTCAAATGTACTCAGCCAATCAAGAATATCAGTTATCACATCATTCAAACTCTGCAAATCTTTGGGGAGATCAGGCTTCCTGCTTCTGGAGTGGTCTGACAATGAGGACTCTGAAACAGAAGTGGAATCAAGGGACAACTTTTTCATCTCTAGTTCGTGCTGCATCTCTTTTTAGCCTGAGTTGCAGTTCCTTCCTCATTTCCTTGTCTCTCATTTCAAACCGAATCTCCAGTTTTCTAAAGTTAAGCTGCATTTTAATTTTCTCTATCTCTAGAACCAGGTCAGCTGGCATGTTAGGTACAGGTAGGGATGAGGTTAGAAAACTGGGAGGTGGATCAGCAGTTCCAATGTCCTCCATATCATCATCTACCTCATTTTCTGGAAGTTGAGGGTTACACTTTGACCATCATTATCTTCTAGATCAATTCAGGTATTAGTGGTTATAGGCCCACTTGCAGTTTGGTAATCGAACAAGCTTTGGATTAACTCAGTGTTTTTTCCTTTTGTACTAAGACATTTATCGTTACATATGTATTTCAGTTTTAAACAGTAAGAGATATAAGAGCTTCTGCCTTATACTTTTCATAGTGGGCATTGTTTTAGTACTTCACAGTATAGTGACCTTGAGTATGGATGATACTTTGAGTGCAATATAACCAGGAATCAATGTAATCCAACCTACACAAATTCCACCAGCTGTAACACCAGTGTTATTGGAGATTTGCTGAAGTCCTACTGGCAGCAAGACTTTAGTAAGATATCACAGTGGTTTGTAGATCTCCAACTCTTAGTATCAGACTGTACTAACCTTGGTAGAGTGGCAGAGCAGTCAGGCTTATTTTAGGAGTAAGATGTGAGCTGCGGGTAAGTACACTGAACCTAGTTAGACATGCACACCAAAGAAACTCTTACACTTATAATTTTTTTTTTTTAACTTTCTTTATTTGTCTTGACAACACACCAGAAACCAAAAAGGTGCCACATGGCACCAGCAATGAGTCAAAGAAACTAGCAACATACATAATGAGCAACACATCATGCGTCATTTACAGTATACAGAGAATGAGGCAGCAGACTGGACATTAACAACTGTATCAGGGGAAGACATCATTTATGGGGAGCCCTCAGGGGAGGGCATAACAGAGTTTGTGGGTGAGGCCATGGCAGCCATATAGTCCCGAAACTTTCGCCAGGTGTTTCTTGGCCTTGAGTGTGAGTGTTGCATTGCAGTCCAGGATTCCTCAGTATCATGAACCCATGTAATTGACCTGAGCCACTCTGCATAGGTAGGGGCCCTGGGACGGAGCCAACACAACAGTATACAGCGGACTGCCAACAGCATGCCTAGACCTGCAAGTTTCTTAGAGTCGCGGGGCAGCTGTGGGAGAACATGAAACAGGCAGTGTAATGGGGTGGAGGCTATAGTGTGTTCCAAGATATCCGATAGTGTGGAGCAGACGTCTAACCAGAATTGGGTAAGACGGGGGCAGTGCCATAACATATGAATGTAGGAAGCTCGATCCATGCCACACCTGGGGCAGCTGGGAGGAACGCTGCTGAACATGCAATGTAGCCTTACTGGTGTATGATGGTATCTGTGTAGCACCTTGAATTGTATTAATTTAAATTTAGTGTTTTATAGGATACATTGTGGGTGCGGGCACACATTTGGGACCATCTCTCGTCAGTGAGCTCAACTCCAAGATCTTCCTCCCATGCGCGTATCAGCCCTGTAAAGGAGGGGGCTGCCCCATTCTGCAGTAAAGAATACAGTCTCGACACCTTGCCCCTAAAGGAGAGGTAGGAGCAAAGTTCTGCCACTATAGGCTTGTCAGGGGGTAAGGCAGGGAAATTAGGGAATTTGGATTTGAGATTCTTCCGTAGTGAGGAGTATTGTAGCCATACTGAAGGCCGGCGTCTAAGGGTTGAGGGAAGATCTAGCCACTCAATAAAGTTCTCTTGTTCATAGGCATCTCAGAGTGCCAGGAAGCCAGCATCTGCCCAGTGAGATACGACTGATTGTGGGATATGCGGGACATCGGGAAGAAAGTTCCATAATGGCAGATCTCCGTGGAACGGGTGAGGCGTGCCGACCATTGTCCAAAGTTTGGACAATGCTAAGGACGTGGCAGCAACCGGGTCTGCGGAGTCTGGGTCAGGGGGTGCCGATTTGAGGATCAGGGAACCTATCACACAGTCCGAGACCGCCAGTTTTTCCAGCCGAACGTGTGGGGGGGATCAGTGGTATTAAATCAATATGATGCAAACTGGGATTGGGCTACTACCCAGTATCTGATGAAATCTGGAGCGTTGAACCCACCCAGTTCCTTTGGAGCGGTCAATGTGGACAGCTTAAGGCGAACAGCCCCCGAATGCCACAGAAAGGTGTTGCTTATCTGGCGCAGTGTTCTGAAAAAAACATCCCCAGGCCACACAGGGAGGTTAGTGAATCGGTATTCCAATCCTGCCTGCTAGTGAAATGGGGAGTTTGGACCAGCTGGAAGCCCTCACCGCGAGGCTAGTTAAGTAAGTCTGATAATTATCCTTGCGAAGCTTGGCCATGTGCCACCACCCCCAGGTAGGTGATGATGGACGGCGACCAGTTGAATCCACATAAATCTGAGGGGGGATGCGTGGAGTCCGTAAGTGGGAATAAGGTGGACTTGGAGCAATTTATTTTAAGGCCAGATATGTCCCCAATGCGAGCCACATCCGCTAGTATGGGGGTGAGGTTAGAGTCGGGAGACCGGATGTACAGAAGAGCGTCGTCTGCATATAGGGAAACTACATTGGATTGGCCGACTGTGCGCAGGGCGAACTTTGCTTCCACTGTCAGCTAACAGGAGGGTTGATCCTGAATGAACCAATGTGGGATCCAAGTGTGTGCAGCTCAGCACAAAGCTTCCTTCTATATGTAAGAATTGAAAGGCATACAAGTTGGCATCTGGGAGAAGGTGGGGGGGTGATCGCACAGTAACTACGCAGTTATGCATACCGATGGCCTTTATGTCTGTAGACATTGGTTCTAATATCCTTGCTGCACTACACATTGCCCCAGACATTGTTTCTCTATTTCCTCTACCTGCTGGTAGCACGTTTCATCAACAAACATGCAATGGAAATGTGTGCCTTCAGGCCCAGCACATCAGCGTGCACTTCAATTCAGTGCAAGAAAAGTGCTGCCTCATTTCAAAGTGTGAATTATAATTTAAAACAGGAAGTTATCATTACCATCGTTCCCTATTGTATCACAAAAATAATCTGGTTACGTTTTCTTTAATGTGATAGTACAAAAATGGATATATACAAATTCACGCAACACATTCATACACATCTATTAATTTACAAAGACAAATCTGTAGATCCCTTAAGCAAATCACTTGAATTCGTAGAGCACATCATATAAATGTAAGACCCCATACATACAGACTAGCAAACACAGTGCAATGTTTTCCAATTGACAGACCTACACCAGTTAACAAGCAATTCTTTGCTATTCGCACACGGACTCTGCTTTTTCTTTAGCTATAGCCTATACTCCCTAAATGCATGCATGTTTTGGTACCGTATGCATCGAATTGCCAGACCTCCTTCAGGGGAAGACACAAATTATTACTTTGTCTTGACTTCAACCATGGGTCTACATATACAAATAATAAAAGAAGCTGCTAAGTAACCTGTCATAACTTCATATATGTGACGCTCACCTGGTATTGGAATCTGCTATAATTAGTTATTTATAAAGTGCTTAATACCCAGAGGTCCTTAGCGTGGACCCAGGGATTGAACCTGTGTTGCTCTGCATTGTCTTGCTTCCAAGACGAGCACGTTGCCCCTGAGCTTTCCTCCCAAGACACTGTGAAAGTGTCACCATATCACCAAGGCCTCTTTAATAGCTAAAAGCTCTTTTTTTGAAAATTCTATAGTTCTTTTCCGCCATATTGAATGTGTGAGAATGGAAGGAGAGAGGATGGAGTCGATGGGTCTTTGGATCTCTTTGTTCCAGGAGTGCTCCCATAGCGTAGGGAGACCCGTCTGTTTCTACAATAAATGGAAGGGATGGATCCAGTAACCATAATACGAGGGCTGAGGTGAACCTGATTTTCAATTCAGCAAAAGCATCAGCTGTATCTTTATTCCATGTGTATTTGTTACCTTTCTTAAGGAGGCGTGTCAAGGGAAGCAAGATTTGGGAATAATTGTCAGTAAAGCGCCTATAAAAGTTGTCAAATCCAAGGAATCTCTGTAATTCTTTAACAGAGTTCAGAGCCGGCCATCGATAATTGGCAAAATCTTTTTTTGGATTCATTTTGATACCGTTAGGTGTAAGAGCCTACCCCAAATAGGCCCTACGGGTTTGGTGGAAAGAATACTTTGATAGTTTCGCATATAGACTATGCTTCCGGAGTCGTTCCAATACTTCCTTTATGTGGAAGATGGTTCATTCATGGAAGAGGAAAAGATGAGAACATCATCTAAATCGATAATGACATAGGTGTCTAATACGTCCCTAAAAATTTAATTTAAGAAGTACCGGAACACTGCTGGGGCATTGCACAGGCTGAAGGGCGTCACCAGGTATTCGAAATGTCCATACCGCCTTCTGAAGGCTGTCTTCCATTCATCGCCTGATGCCATTCTGATCAAGTTATAGGCTCCTCTGAGATCCAAATTAGTATACAATTTGCTGGTTTGAATTTGGTCTAACAATTCTTGTATAAGTGTTAGAAAACGGCAGCAGACATGTGGCGCATCCCAACCGTGTCTCTCACCTTCCAGTTCACGGCAGGCAATCCCATCTGGTAGAGTTCCGCGGAGGCCAGCAGTCCGCCCACAGAACGGCATTCACAGGCTGGCATCTCTGGGTTGACTTCAAGTATAAAATTGAAACACTGGACTATGGACACTTCCATTGGGAAGGCAAAAGTAGAACATTTTATAAGAATTGATGAATTCAGATGAATTTTAATATTATGTTGATTGAACAGTGATTTTTTAATTTTCATCTTCACAACAAGAATTTTAATTGTATTGGATTGTTACATTTTGAAAAGAAGAAAAGAAGCAGGTTGTTTTTTTAAAATTGGCTTGGATTGTAGCCAAGTTCTAAAAAAAAGGAGGGTGTATGTAGGATTGTTTAGCGTGTTTTTGGAGCACAGAGCGCAGCACCACTGCACATGATCAATGTATAGCATGTTTTTTGAATTGCAGCGCCACTCCATGGGTTTGGTGCATTGATATAATGTGGTACAGCAAGACATGTGTTATTGAGCATTTTTATGCAGCGCCACTGCATGGGTTTAATGCTATTGCTTCAAGCTATGTGTTGCCAGTGCAACCTATGGACATGTAGATGAAAACAGGCTATGCAGTAAAAAACGATTTCCACATATAAAATGCAAATAATTTTTTCACAGTTAAAAGCATATTTTTTTACCTGAAATTCCTCTGTTGCAGGAGACACATTTGAGGATTAATGAACTAACCTCATTAACAAAAAACGAACACGCTAACTCAATAATAACATAATGTGTTCTCCAGTGCAAAATGAATGGAAAATGACAGGCTCTGAAAGTAATTTTAAACGCACATTCAGATTTATTTATTTTTTTGCTTCTATCTGCGCTCTGTCGACAGTATTTGCAGGAAGCAAAGACTCGAATAAGCAGGAAATCAGTTTGGTTACAGTTGCAACTGTATAAACCAAGCCATTGTGTGCAGAGGGTGGATAGGGCATGATAGAATTTTATTTTTTAGGATCCTTTGGTAGGAGGTAACCAGAGTTTTCTTGTATAATCTCGGGGAAGAAGCTAGGGAGAGGACATCTTGACACAGCTCGGAGAAGGACTGGGTTGATAGCTGGGGATGTCTGATTCCTAAAGCAGATTCAACTTGGTTGCAGAGACTGGAATTTCTAGCCAACAAGTCCCAGTTTGAGTGACAGCAAATGCTTGTCCTTGCTGGGTGAACACATCCAGAAGGCGACCAGCCGAAGAATTTCACATGCTGAACAGATTAGGTAATTATACATTGCAAAGTACGGGGGCAGAGTGTGTGAATGCGAAACTATTCAGTCAGTGTAGAAGAAAGAATTCCAGTGTCTTATCAACAGGTTTAATGTTGCAAATTAGACTATTCTCGTCGCTCACAGATAATGTTGTTACTGTGCTATTTCATTTATTTCTGTAAAAAGAGTGAGATTGTGTTTAAATGCAACTTTTATAATACACAAAAATATCTGAAAGCAGACGGGTAGTGTGTTTTATTTTCTCTTTCCTTTGTGCATTTACCAATACAGTGCTGATGATGTGGGGAGATGTTTAGACAGTGCAATTGTAATTTTTAAGGTAGCTAAAAATAAGACTTGGCTGCAGCTGTGTGCACAATTTCATTCAGTATGAGCAATTATAACTAACTGTGTGTGTTATAGCCGGCTGCCAGAGGTCTATGAGTCAGCAGAAAGAGAGGCCCTGGACATAGCTCACCAAACGTAAATAAGTTGGTGATAAATACCACATGTTAGCTCGCTGTTGTAAATAATTCAGTGAGAAATTGCCCATGGTGGCACACTAAAAATGAAAATGTGGTGTTCCTGAAATGGAAGCCTGAGGTTTCTCTAGTGATCACACAAACAACCTAAACAAAGATAAGGGGTTCTGGATATTGGGGCCACAAATAAAACAAAGGAATTATGCGCACCAAAAATACCACCAACCACGCATACCAACCACGCATACCAACCACGCATACCAAGCACGCATACCAACCACGCATGTCTGTGTACTGAAATAATGCATATCCACTGTATTATTATTATACATAACCCAATCTGAATACAAGGAGTGATTGTTGCTAAATTATTTTTCGGCGGTAAGAAAATACCGCCAGGCCCCAAATCTACACAAAATACCCAACATATTTATGGTGCATTGCAGGCCGGGAAAGTGATCATAGAGCACCTACTGGGCGTGGCAAGTGTGTCTCACACTGCCATCTGTACATTAAGGGAACCCATTTATAATAACAGTGTGTTACTAAAAACGAATTTCAGAATGTCACAAAGGGAAACCACATTCTCAGACCTAGTGCAATATTTAGAGGCAAAGTTGTTTGCACATGGGACGTGGTCATCGAACAGTACCTTGGAATGGCATGACCGCATTCAGGGTGAGGTGCAGAAAGAAAAACTAGACAATATTTTTGTAGAAGGCAGCATAATTCAGGTCTGCCTTACAAGGTTATTGAATGCAGCCGATAAAACTGCAGAGAAAGATTGTTTAATATGGCTATGCGCCAAGATCTGGTTTATTTTGAATAGGTCCCTGCGAATGCTAGAAAATGATAACCAGCTAATTAACAGGTTAAAGACTGATTTAGATGGGGCAAGCAAAAAAGAGGAGATGTTAAGAGCAGAATTGGATGTATGCCAAAAAGACATGCAATTAAAATGCAGAGATTTTGATGCTCAGTTGTCCAAAAGCAAGAAACAATTTGAGGACAGTGAGCAAGAATTGGTACACTTAAAAACCTTAGTGGACCACATTAGACAGGATAAAGATGAGATTGTTGAAAGAATGCAGATTTTACAAAAAGAACATTTTGAAAAAGAAAGTGATCTCCAAGGTGCAGAGCAAGAAATGGTTAAAATGATTCAAGAAAGAGATAAGAGAAACAAAGAATTCAATGAATGCCAAATGCAAATGTGCGACATGCAGGAGGTAATTAATAAAATGAGTGATGAAAACAACTATCTGCAAAATGAAGCACGCAGGCTCCTTAAAAAGTGGAAAGACTTAGAACAACAAATGTGCATTCCCAGGTCCCAGGAGAGGCGGCAGGGTACTACATTCAATGGAGTGGAGGTGAATTCTAGTTCCGCCCAAAGAGCTAGGGCTCCAGTGACTGGGCCGGTGACTGAACTTGGTTGCAGCGCCCTTGGGGGATTGGATACTCCCATTGGGGGCAGCCACCAATCCCATACACCTGAAACCAGGATTGAACCACAAAGTGGTGCAATTCCATTTATTGCAACAAGTAGCCCCATAAAAATAATGAAATCCATTAAAGCCCTGATCAAACCATTTAAAAAAGGGGAGGAATGCTGCATTCAGGATCACTTAGAAGCGGTTCATGACATTTTTAAAGCACTCCAAATACCTAAGGAACAGTACAGACAATATTTTCATTTAACCTTAGATGCCCCGACGGCCAGCATCATAAGGGGATTAAATGAACAGCAGAATATGACATGGGTGGAGTTTGAAAAAGAAATTAGGCGTCATTTTTCTCCTTTTCATTCATTGCAGGAGGCAAAGAAAGTCGCTAACACAATCGCTGCTGGGCATAACACATCCCCTCGCCAATTTTTACAGGACTTAAAGAAGGCATTTTCTCGCTTTGATGTATCTTTTGACCCCAATTCCAATGAGTTTAAAACTGCCTATTTCTATGGGCTACAGAAAGACATCATATCCCAATTGGTTCGTGAATTTGATTGTGACAAGTCCCTTGAGTGGATTGTACATCAAAGCACAAAACTATATGAGGTACTCTATTGTCAGGGTAGAGAAAGTGATAAAATGAAAGATACTAGACCTAAATCTAAAGAACCCTCAGCAACAGTGATGGAAATCAGGTCAGCCAAGATGTCTCTTGAGTCTGCCCAAAGTCCAGGTAAAAATAATTCCGCACCTGAACAAAGGGTTAATCAACAAAGGTCACCACACCCTGCACCAATGTTTCAATCACATGATCCTAGTAACAGGGAGAGTTACATTAGCCCTAGGTACTATGGAGACAGACCCCGGGCAGGATATCGGCCTGATATGTCAGGTATGAATAATAATCAGAGACAAAGCCAGGATCAAAGAAATGATGGTCCCTACCAGACATTGGGGACGCAGAGCAGATTTGACCCCAATACCATGATATATGGTAATCAGGATAGGTCCCGATATGTGGATCGATTTGCTGATAATGGGAATCAACATAGGGGCCAGTACCCACAACCTGAGAGACAGGACATGAGGCAGAATATGAACTACACTCCACGTCAGTACACTGATTCCCCACCAGGGGACTATAATCAAAGGATGGGCGCACCCCGCTCCCCTCCACAAATGCATCAAGAGTTCAGGAACCATCCCAATAGAAATCACTCACCTGAGAGCTATCAGAATAGGTCCAATCAGTGGGGAAGCAATCAATATCAATCTAGGCCACACAGAGAGGATTCTAGAGAGATGGAAAGATTCCAGTGCCTTGAGGCCCAAGTGAAAATGTTAGCTGAGCAAATAGGAAAGCTCTGTACAGTGCAAAAACAGCCATCCAAGGAGGGGGCTGATGGCCATAGCAATGACCGGGGGGTGTCTGAAAAGTGACTAAGTACTCATGATACCTGCGGTGCCAAAAAGACAGATTGCCCTGATGTAATTTCGCATAATGACTCTGAGATGTCTAATGATTTAAAAGTGGAAATGCCAGTAAATGAACATGTAACAGAAAGTGCAAACACTTCTAAAAAAGAGGTACGGTTTAACCTAGAGCTAAATCAAACATTGAAGGTTTGTGCAAATGAAAAAGAAACACCTGAAATTCCAAAAGAACAAAGGGACAGATTTAAGAAAAATAACTCATGCATGGGGAATACCAGTGAACAGGGAGTAAGCGCGGATGCTATAGCTCCTTCCCTGGACAGTCAAAATGGTGAACAAACACAGACAGAAAAAGGGAATACTCAAAAGGAGGGTACAAATCAATCACCTGAAGAATTATTTGAGCCATGTATTTTTGAAGAGGCTGAAAGGGCTGGTACCACACTAAATGATCACAAATGCGCAGAATTAAACAATGACAAATTACTAAATGATGTTGTTACACATGTTCAGTTAGAAGGTTGTAATGTGGTCCCTGATGATACCCAGATGGATGGGCGAACAGTGGCCACACTCCAAAAAACCTCTGATCATGGAGAAATGAATAAAGTCTCTCGCGCAGAAATGGGTAAAAAGGAGGGAAAAATGTCTTTACATTTACCAATGTGCTTAGCCAAAAGTCTAAAAGGTCTGAGAAAGGTGAGCCCTGAAATCAGTAAGAATTCACACTTCTTATGTGTATTAGAGGAAGTTGAGGACAGATGTTATGCACCCATCACTGTAGAAGAAAAATGCCAAACATTTGCTATGATTGACACTGGCACACAGGCCACAATTATGTCCAAGGAGCTGGTAAAGAGTATCAATGAAGGGAGACCCCCACAGAATCAGATCACATTGAAGGAAAATCAAGGTCCAGTGCATAACTTTAATGGGGAGGAGGTGCCCATCATAGGTGTAACTGAGGTTGACATAAAAATAGGAAAGCACAGAATGAAACAAGAGGTATTGATCACATCTATTTGTGAAATTCCATTTCTGATGGGGACAGATTGCCTGAAAAGATTGTCTCCTCTCATAGATGGGGTGAATGGAGTGCTGTGGTCCTTAACCAAAAAACCATTGAGACCTAAGAAACTAAAATCACAAAACAGCAACATAAATGAATGTCACACCGTTGCCAAAACAAATGATTCTGTGGAGGTATATCTCCAGAATAGTTGCATACCTAGTGTCACTGTTATATTAATGTGTCAAGACAAAATGCAGAGCGTCAATGAAAGACTACCTGTACAAATATACTTGGACCCAAGGAAAAATTGGCAGACTGCCATAGATGAGCACACATTACGTTTTTATTTAAAAGAGAAAACAATCAAACAGAATATTGCTCCTAAAACAGATTCAGAAAAACACATTACCACTCTTGCTGAAATACACATGGAAGATGAGCAACCATGGGTTCATGTTGGTATAAATGACTGTTTTAAAACAATAAAAGCCACTTTAGCGCTTGAACAGGAGAGGAGCTTCATTAATGAGACATTGTTACAAAAAATAATGGAAAGGGCGGAAATCCCGAAATTTAGGATTAAAAACCAATATGTTTCTGGGTTGGACAGTCCAGACTTTGAAAACCGAATTGCAGGCAGATGCATGCCTAAAATTAGCATTGGGCAGAAAACATTTACCATAATGTATGGATAGTGAGTGGAGCACAAAATGACTTTTACATGGGCAATGACATCATGCACAGAATGTGTATGGTGTTAGATTTCCTTAATCAAAAAATATGGTCACGCCTAGGTGGGCCGGCACCTGAATTTGAAGACAAAAGAAGGGCTTATCATTGTGCACAGCTGGTTCCTTATGCAATCGAATTACAAATAAGGAAAGATACTATTATTCCTGCATTTACAAAACAGTTTGCAATAACACTGAAATGCAAAAATGGACAGCAGATGAAAGACTCTGATGGATTTGTATGCCTGAATGAATCCATAAAACAGCAAGGCCTGGATTATGAATACATTCCATTGGTAGATATTGGTGAAGGATCTGTAAAAATTATGGTAAATAATAAAGGTTGTCAGGATATTCATTTAGAGGAAAACTCCCCATTAGGAATGGCCATACAAAAATCACATTATACGGCAGATTTAAATAACATGGTGATTGGAAATATCCCTGAAAGGTATGTAGATGCCAAGGGTGAGTTGCCAGAACACCTGGACTCTCAGCCCAAAGGAATATTTAAAATTCATTCTGTGTATCCTTATGATTCAAATGAGACAGTGTGCTGCCATCAATAGGATTACATAACATTTAATTTACATGAAAATGAAACAGAAAATCAGCCAATTGAAGTGGAAGCTGATATGCCAAAATATTTAAAAGTGGCAGCTTTACAAAAAGACACAGCCACACAGTTAGAGGAAGGCGCCGAGATTACCTTACCAGAAGATTTTCCAGAATTTTCCAAAATGGTAGAAGAGCAGATCTCCTTAGCGGATGCGTGTGACAACGATGAGGATAGGAACGAACTGAGAAAAATATTTATGGAATTTAAAGCTTATGTTTGCGGTTTAACTGATTTACATGTGGCCACACTTCCGGAAGGGTGTAGCAGAAGTCCAGTATTTGTACGCCAGTATAGACTACCACTGGCATGTTTAGAATCATTAGCAGAGATTATAAAGAATTTGGAAGCTTGGGGAATCATTAGGCCCATTCATTGCACATCCAATACACCTATTTTAGGTGTGTTAAAGCCAAATGGTCAATGGCGGCTATGTGCAGACTTGAGGGAGTTAAATAAAAGAGTGCCAGTATCCAGATGGCCACTGCCATTCATTGATCAGGGCCTAGCTCAGGTACATGGTTCAAAAGTGTTTACCACATTAGATCTCACCTCTGGATATTGGTGCGTGCCATTGGCAGAGGAGATACAGAATTTATTTTCCTTTACATTTGACAGGACTCAATATGCCTGGCTTAGAGCTCTGTTCGGATACATCAATAGTGGGAGTGAATTTGGCATATTTTTGAGAAAGGCCATGCCAGATGCAGCGGAAAGAGGAACCATAGTTTATGTGGATGATGTCCTGATAAAAAATGAAAGCCTGAAAAGCCATTTTGATGAAATAAGACATGTACTTGGCCAATTGCAGAAAGCAGGCGCCAAAGTGTCTTTACAAAAAGCACAATGGTGCAAGAAAAAAGTGAACTTTCTAGGCCATGAAGTGACAACATGGGCTAAATCCACAAAAGAAGAAAATAGAGGCCATACAAAAACTAAAGGACCCTAAACATGTGAAAGGGGTAAAAAGTTTATTACGGATGACAGGCTATAACAGAAAGTTCATTGAAAATTATGCTGAAATCACTCAACCATTGACTAAACTGCTTAAACTGAATACACCCTGGATATGGGAAAAAGAGCAGTCTGAGGCAGTAGCTAAATTGAAGGAATGTCTTGTAAAGGCACCATGTTTAGCATATCCCATAAAGGGTAGGGATTTCTTTATAGAAATAGGGTTTTCTGAACATTGTATGTCAGCAGTGTTATCGCAGAAACATGATGTGAATCACAAAACCATTGCATATGCAAGTAAAGCATTTTCCCAAGTTGAAATGAAATTCAAGGTGATTATTGAAACAAATCATCAAGCTTTGCAGTTTTTAGAGAGTAAAAGAATTAGGTCAGGTAATCTAGCGCAATCCAGAATCACTTCATGGACGCTGGCATTACAAGGTTTTCCTGTAGAAGTGAGATATGGACAAAATAAAAAGAACCCAATTGCTCAAGGGTTAGCTGACTTACATGACTGTGCAGCTGAGCAAGTATCAAACGAAATGGAAGTGGAACCTAGTTTGCAGGAATTTGAACAATCACCACACAAAGCTTTTGATGAAAAAACATGCAAGGATCTGCCAACTGTATATGTGGATGGTTGTGCTTTTCACATTGAAAATGACAGTAATAATCAATTAGTGTCAGGAATAGGGAATGTCTGGTTGAAATGTGAAGGCGTCCCAGTGTAGGGATGAGGATTGGAGCTAGAAGCAGTCAAGTGGCGGAATTGGCGGCCATTTATAAAGCAATTGCTACTGCAGTTGATAATAAATTCAGTGAAATTGTCCTGGTGACTGATTCTGACTATGCACGAAATAGCTTTGTGGAGTATTTACCTGGCTGGAAAGTGAGAGGCATGGTTACATACAACAAAAAGCCAATTAAACATGGAAAAATGATACAAGCCATAGACAAATTGGTGTCAGAAAATGATTTGACAATATACTGGAGAAAAATTCGTGGGCATTTAAAAACTCCAGCAGAGGATAAGGAGGGAAATGATAAGGCAGACCACCTGGCTAAAATTGGGACTGCGATGGGAGAATTGCTACCTATTGAAAATTTACTGGGTGAAATACAGATTGATGCAGTAACACGTTCTAAAACACCAAAGGAGACAGAGCAACCAGTGGTACAATGGAGTTACAATACCCCAGACCAAGATCTGATTGAGGCACAAAAGAATGATCGAATTTTGGGAATCTATTATAACCATTTGATAGATCCTGAACAAAACCCTTTAAAAGAAAATGATTGTATGGGAAAAGAAAATTTGAGGGTGCTATTAAAGAATAAAAAACGAGTTAGACTGCAGGATGGACTCATGATTAGAGAGTCCAAATACAGGACAAATACAGTGGGTGGTACCCCTTTCATTCAGAGGGCTAATGCTACAACATGCACATGATGCAATAACTGCAGGCCACAGAGGTTCACAAAAAACATTGGAAATACTAAAAGATTATGCTTACTGGCCACATATGTCCCAAGATGTGGAATTATATACTAGAGGATGTCTAGTATGCGCCCAATTTAAACCTGCTTCACCAATGCATAGAGACCCATTGATGAAAAGAGGCCTAACTCTTCCATGGTCAGATTTGCAAATACACTATGTAGGCCCTTTAAAAAGGTCGAGCAGAGGAAACCGTTACATTTTAAGTGTGATATGTTTGATGCGAAGTGGATTGAATGTATTCCTGCACCAGATTGTAGTGCGCAAACAGCAGCCACATTGCTAGTGAATCATGTGTTCTCAAGGTTTGGGTTGCCACAAAGAATTGAGTCAGACAGAGGAAGTCATTTCACAAGTACTCTAATGAGTAAGGTATGGCAAATACTGGGTGTGAAAAGGAAACTACATATCGCATATCGGGCAACCTCTTCAGGTGGAGTTGAACGGAGCAATAGGTCTGTTGTGGACATAGTAAAGAAATTTGTGGCAGAAGCAGGTTCCAGCTGGGATTTACGTTTACCGTTGGTTTTGATGGCAATCAGATCGACTCCTGCCAAAGCAACAGGTATTAGTCCACATGAGGTCTTAACAGGTAGGAAAATGGTGTTACCACAACACCTACTATACAGAACACATGAGCAGACACTTGTGAGTGCATCCACAGTTCATGAGTACATTGATGAATTGAGGAAGCATTTGCAACATGCATTTGCTTTTGTGCAGAGAAATCTAGAAAGAGCTGCTGACAGTGCAAAGTCATACTACGATAAAAGAACATCAGTGAGAGAATACAGTGTAGGGGATCAGGTGTATAAGTTTCATTTTGGAAAAAGTAAACAGAAAAATTCTAAATTTCTAGCAGCCTGCAGGGGCCATTTCGAATTATAGATAAGGTTTCTCCTGTAGTTTATAAAATTTTAAAGACTGAAGGTGAAACAGTAACTGAACAGTTTGTGCATGTAAATCAGATCAAGCCATGCCATCCCAGACACGAGATCAGGCAGCTTGAGCATGTAGAAACAGATAAAGTCCCTTGAACATAAAAAAAAGTGAAATAAGTGGGTTCAGACAGAAGACAGTGACAGAGAAGTTAAATGAAGATGGTTGATTATAAGGGCATATAAACACTGTAGTATATGTATATATATATATAATATAAAAAAAATAGAAGCTAAAGTTGCAGAATTAAAATGCATTAAATATTGAATGTTGTTTTATGTATGCTTGTTCTCTATAACCTGTGTTTAATTTGAGAAGGCGAAAGAAAAAGGGCGAAATATTTTAGAAGGCGTGTTTTATTTTGGCAAAAGGGTGAAATTGGTATTGTGCTATATACTGAATCTGTTTCTTTTCTGTTTGATTTAGAATATTAACATATTTGTACTGGAGGTCACGGGAGACGATGGAGTCCTGGAATCCCCTGGATGAAGACCAAAAGATGCCTGCCTCCGGGTGGAGGTGAAGACAAAATAACCGGAATGCCAAAGAAAAGATGACTTCTATAGAAAAGGATCCAAGAGTACCAAGATGAAAGAGTACCCGAATGAACCAAAAGAGGCAGACAAGTGTCCTGGCATATGGAGTTCCACGTATTTATTATTTTAATTAATTGTTTTAATCTGTTATGTTAATTATTTGTTTTAGTTAGTTGTTTTATTTTATTATTTTCAATTGACTTCAAGTATAAAATTGAAACACTGGACTATGGACAATTCCATTGGGAAGGCAAAAGTAGAACATTTTATAAGAATTGATGAATTCAGATGAATTTTAATATTATGTTGATTGAACAGTGATTTTTCAATTTTCATCTTCACAACAAGAATTTTAATTGTATTGGATTGTTACATTTTGAAAAGAAGAAAAGAAGCAGGTTGTTTTTTTTAAAATTGGCTTGGATTGTAGCCAAGTTCTAAAAAAAAAAGGAGGGTATATGTAGGATTGTTTAGCGTGTTTTGGGAGCACAGAGCGCAGCACCACTGCACAGGATCAATGTATAGCATGTTTTTTGAAGTGCAGTGCCACTGCATGGGTTTGGTGCATTGATATAATGTGGTACAGCAAGACATGTGTTATTGAGCATTTTTATGCAGCGCCACTGCATGGGTTTAATGCAATTGCTTCAAGCTATGTGTTGCCAGTGCAACCTATGGACATGTAGATGAAAACAGGCTATGCAGTAAAAAACGATTTCCACATATAAAATGCAAATAATTTTTTCACAGTTAAAAGCATATTTTTTTACCTGAAATTCCTCTGTTGCAGGAGACACATTTGAGGATTAATGAACTAACCTCATTAACAAAAAACTAACATGCTAACTCATTAATAACATAATGTGTTCTCCAGTGCAAAATGAATGGAAAATGACAGGCTCTGAAAGTCATTTTAAACGCACATTCAGATTTTTTTTTTTGCTTCTATCTGCGCTCTGTCCACAGTATTTGCAGGAAGCAAAGACTCGAATAAGCAGGAAATCAGTTTGGTTACAGTTGCAACTGTATAAGGCAAGCCATTGTGTGCAGAGGGTGGATAGGGCATGATAGAATTTTATTGGTTAGGATCCTTTGGTAGGAGGTAACCAGAGTTGCTATACATTGATCCTGTGCAGTGGTGCTGCGCTCTGTGCTCCCAAAACACGCTAAACAATCCTACAGACCTCAGACCGTTTTTGACCTGCTTCCATGTTCTGAACTCCTCTTTGTTTAATTTTTTGGTTTCTTCACGGACCTGCTTCTCAGTCAATTAGGATTGAATCACGCTTGCCTTTTGGATTATTAACTTTTGTCTCAGGATTGTTTAACAGGTGCCCTCGTGCCGGTGGGTATAGGGAACAGTGCTGGACTAGAGACTGCCACAGTATCTTAGGCGTCCTTGTGCCAGCGGGGTATGCTTCCTCCTTCTGGATCATCATTCCAAGGACATTTGGACTCTGCCTCCCTGTAGAACAACAAGGACAAGGACACATCCCTGTAGCACCTCCTGTCGAACACACACTGGTAAGAGTAAACATTTATCATTATCCTTTTTCTGTCTGATCTCTGCCATTTCCTGAATTAAATCCAATTCCTTTACCACCCACAGATTTACCACCTTCCTTGGTGGCTGGTTATATTGGTACAACTGTTCTCCTTGACATTTTACTGCAATCCTACCACAGGTTGGTCTCTGGCTATTCATGTGTTTGTCTTGCCATTGTTGTACACAAGTGTTAACCACTCGCTTTTTCCCTACAGCCATCTGGGTTTCCAGTGTGTCCATAACATCTTTCAACCAATTGGTTTCGCAGACTGTCCTATTGTACCCCAGAGAATCACATTGGTGGGAAGAACTCGCTACTTCACGACAAGTTCAACAGCACTCCATTTGTCTAGGAATCGGATAGAATCAGAAGCACTACAATGGACACTGCAGCGGACCCGTTGGCTACTTTGGTTCAGTTGGTGGCTGATCTACGTGCTGACATGACAGCCGCTCATACTGACACTCACTGCCGCATTGACGAAATGCAGGCTGGTTTGCGAGAGGGTAACATCGGGGCCCACGTGTGCAATTAATGTCAACATAAACGTACAGTACTTAGCTGCCATAAAGTGCTGTCACTATTCCTGCCCTTGTACAAGTGTAAGGAGGCATGCTTATATATACCCTGGCACATGTAAGGATCAAGTTGAGGACCTTGTCTGGGGCCTTTGACTGTGGGGATTATGAAATCTCCACCCTGACACAACTGGAGATCTGGAAGGATCTTTTGGCAAAGACATACAGTGCTGGCAGTACATTGACTAGTGGCGGTATGGCAGGGGCTCGAATTGTGAATGTGGTAAAGGCACCCTCTCATTGACAGACCATCACCAGTATGACATAGGGTGGCAAAGGTGGCAAGTGGTAGGTCTATATTTTGGTGTGGCCTGAAAGGAGTCTTGGTTTTCCTTAAACTATTCTTAGAGACCTGTGAGCCATTTTAGGTGGCTACTTCGGTCCTGCTTTATTGATCCAGAAGATATCTTGCCTGTGTCTTACCAGACTGCGAGTTGCCAGCCTGCTACACAGTTTTAGAAGACTGTAGACTATTAAATCTAATCATTGAAATGGCACTGTCAGGTTTTTAAACATGGCACTCACCTCATGCGACTTCCAGGATGGGTGTTGTACTCACTTACGCACAGACATAACACAATGTTTGCAGAGCGAGATGCATGACTTCTCAGTAAAGGTGGTTCACACTTTTCAGTGTTTCTTCATAACACAAGTTTAAAGAATATGTATTGCTCCTATTTTGAACATTAAGACACTCATTTCAGACTTCAAATATACAACGGATTTTGCAGAAAATCTGGTCTCTGATGGAAGTATATTTTGAAAACATTTGAATTCTTTTTATTCTGTACTTGCATCTAAATAATACTGGAGAAGGATAAATAATACTATCGTTAATAATAATAATACTAATAATATCAGAGGCGGGCTCTTATGCAGTGCTTAATGCTGGATTCCGACCCTTGTTAACGGCTGTAAGAATAGGCGGCGTACACCCAATACATTGTTAAACGGGGATGGATACACCTTGCAGTTTGCTATCACCTTCTTTAATTATTTTACACAATTAGGCCATAGCAAAGACTAAAGTCCCAAGAGACGTTAGGGGGAGCTGTTTTCATTCCTCAAGTTGTATTTAGCAATATTCTTCTCAACATTTATATTTTTAATTTGAATGCCATTATCATTAAGTTGTTGGCGCTAAGTAAGATTTACAAATTGTTTATTTGTCGTTTGCTTCAATGCCATTAATTATTGCTAATAAATTTGTCTTAGTGCTAAAGATTTTATTAACCTCTGCGGTAGTGATGCTTATTGCCTGAAGAGCTAGAGTAAAAACATGTTCATTGCTGATCTAATGCAGGCTATATTGAATCTATTGTTGCAAATAAATTAAACAAAGATTAGCTAGTGCTATTTATTTCTGTATAGAATATTGTGCATACATGTACTAAAAGGCTAAACAGGTGATGCCTAGTAAACATGTGCTATTTACTTGTTTTTGTTTATTGTACATTCAAAATACACACAAGCACAGAATTCTCTCCTGAACCTGTATCTGACACTATTTCCAAGAGGTCTCACCCCCCAGAGGAGCAGACCTCGAATCTAGAAGCAAGGAGTCTGGAGGAGGGAGGGTGTGTGTGTGTGTGTATGTGGGTGTCTATGCGCGTGTGCAAGAGATAGGAAGGGAGTGAGTGCACTATGCTCCCTTGTCTATGCTCTTGCCTGAATTGAAATGCTGTGCTCATGTAGGGACTGGGTATGTGACCCCTATCTTATGCCAAAGCATGCACTGTTTTAAAACTTCCTACACATGTCAAAGGAGTTATATGTTTTGCTCCCACACCTAAATCCTTTAAACTGGAAGCTTACTGAGTTTTGCTTTTTTTTTTCTTGCATTGTATTCACCCCTTTGTGTCAGTTTCTGTATATGCTGGCTAGTTAGGGCGAAATCAACGTTTCACGTACCGCAGCTTGGTCATGTTTTTCCATAAATTAAACATTGAAACAGGACCGAGATGTACAGGTTCACAACATTAAAGCAAGCATAATAGAACAAAGGCCCATTATAAAGTGTCCTACGTGCTATATTGAAAGAGAACAATAAAATGCAATAGTGTGGTTACTGACTTTACATTCATCTTGTGCAAAACCATGCTGACAACCCTTTAACATTCATATAAGGATGCATAGGTTACATGATCACAGTTCTACATGTCTTACCTACAAACACAATATTTAAAAGGTAAGTACCATTTACTCAATCATGCAATTAATGGGCGATGCACTAGTGGTTCAGAGCAAAATCTTCCGTGTCAATACCAGCCACGTGACCATGACCTTACAAAACAATAATGAATATATTTTCCATACATCTAAACACCGTAGAGATTATGGACAATAATGTAACACATGTTTTGGCGAAAATAAAAAAGACATGTTATCTTGTTACAAAGTGCAATAGTTATAGTACCAATTTCATATTTATCTAGTGCAAAGCCGTGCAGACAACCCTTTAAAATCCATGTAAGGATGCCTTCTTTTTGTACCCTGAATTATTACAGAAAGAATAATATTTATCTTAACTCCCAATACAATATTTAAAAGATAAATACCATTTAGTTAATAATGCAATTAACTGATTTTTTTTATAAGCCCTAGTGGCTCAGAGCAGCATATACCAAGTCCATTCTAGTCTCGAAAACGTGTTGCAACATTTTTTATATCATAAATATAGAACAAATAGAGTAGACACAATAGTTGAACACATATACTGGCAAAAATAAGGAACTCATTTGTTCACGTGTGTATGCAAGTGCGAGGTACAATTCGTTTGAGAAGTATTTATAAGAACACACAGTAACTGTCTGTAGAATCGAGACCTTGGGGACTTTACTGTTGAACCTAACAATTAGTTTGGATTGCAATTTTCTCAGAGTTTTCCCTATTACCATCACAGGGATGTTTAACCAATTTGCTGAGTCTAACCCATTTCAGAAAATGAAAAAGAATTTCAGAAAAGAGAATGGCCACTTGGTAGTCAACATTTGTATTATTGATTGCCCTGATGTGTTCCATTAAAGAGATCTTAACTTTTCTAAGGGTATTACCTATATACAGTTTATTTCACGCATTTATAAGGTCGAACACCACAGAATTGCTGTTGCAATCAATATGATCACTTAGGAAATGCCCCATGCACCATCTACAATTGAATTAGTATAATAGCTTCTTACATTTCGAGCAAGTTTTACAATTACATTATTATTATTATTTTTTAGCCAATTGAAACTACTTGGTGGTGAAGAATGACTTGTTATACTTAAGTAACCAAGCCTTTGGCCCTGGTCAGTGAGCGTGGCCTTGGGCCGTGCCCACTCTATATTTTAAAGCAATACTGGGCCACTAGCCATGGCCTTTCACCATGTCCAATGTATATGTTGCCCCAATTATTCAGGCCCAATAGCCATGGGCCTTGGGCCAGGTTAGTGAGCATGGCCTTTGGCCATGGCCACTCTATATTTTAAGGCAGTAATGGGCTACTAGTTATGGTCTTTGGCCATCCTTACTGTATATGTTCCCCCAATATTTGGAGACTACTAGCCAGAGCCGTCGGCCGTGCCCACCCTATATTTTAAAATCAGTACCAGGCCACTAGCCATAGCCTTCAGCCATCGGCCAGGTCCGATGTATATGTTCCACCAATATTTCGGGCCCACTAGCCTGGGATTTAGGCCCTGATTAGTGAGCACAGCCTTCCCATGCCCATCCTATATTTTAAAGCAGTGCCAGGCCAGTACTAGGCCACTAGCCATGGTCTTTGGCCCTGTCCGATGTATAGGTTCCTCCAATATTTTGGGCCAAGTAGCTAGGGCTTTCCCTCTGGGCTAGTGAGCAGGGCCTCCACCCATGCCCTATACCGGGTCACAAGCCATGGCTTCAAATGTTATTAGCAACTCACTTTTTCGATTTTCTATGGTACTCAATACTGACCTTAACTATAGTGTGCCGACCGCCGCACTATATGATATGATATGATATGATATGACATTTATAACGCTCCTATACACAAGTGTTTCAAGGCACAACGAGGCAAGGGAGGGGGAACAGAGGGAAGACAGAGGGAAGACAGAGACAACGATCTTACTAGGCCAGGTGACATTGAGATCATGCAAGTGCAGGGGAGGGGGGAGAGGAAAGTGCGGGGGGAAATGGGAGGGGGCAATGCAGTACATGGGATCAACAGTAAAATAATAAATAAAAAAAATAAAACAATAAGTAAAAAGTGCGGCCAGCTGGTGGCAAGTGCAAGGGTAAGTGCAGACATCAAGTGCCAAGTGCTGGTAGGGGACTGTAGGGATACGGAAACATTCCCTGAGTGCAAAGGTTGCCAGGGGGCAGTGCAGGTGTGCAACTGGTGAGGATGGGACCTGGGTCCGAGATCAGAGGGTAACCAGGTGACCAGTGCAGTTTCAGTTTCAGCCAGGAGTTCAGCAGCGGAGAAAAGGAGAGAAAGCAGAAGCAAAGAGGAAGCTCTAGAGGTGCTTCCGGAACCGGAGATGGTTCTCCTCAAGTTTCAGAGAGGCAGGGAGGCTGTTCCTGAGGGAGGCCCCAGCCGAAGAAAGAGATCTACCACCAACTCATTGCCTGGAGAAGCGACTGAACCTGGGGGAGTTGGAGGAGGATGGGTGAGCGAAGAGCTTGTGAAGGAAGATATTTAGGAAGAGAGAGTTGAACGTATTGGGGCCCCAGAAGGCCTTGTGAAAAATGCAGAGGGCTTTGAACTTAATCCTCGCAGCCACTGGGAGCCTGTGCAGAGATTTCAGTCCTGGAGAGATTCGATCCCTGAGCTTGAGGCCAAGGACAAGTCTAGCAATCCTGTTTTGGATAAATTACAGAGGGCGGAGCATAGAGGCAGGAAGATTTAGAAAAAGGCTGTTGCAGTAGTCCAGCCCAGAGAGAACCAGAGCTCTGGAGACAGTGAGCTTCTGGGGGAAGGAGAGGAAAGAAAGAATACCTCTGAGGAGGTGCAGCTGATAGTGTGATTTCTTAGAGACGTCAGAGATATGAGGAGAGAAGGAGAGTGTGCAGTCGAAGATGACCCTGAGGTTTTTAGCCACAGAGATGGGAGCAGGAAGAGGGCCAAGAGAGGCTGGCCAGAGAGTGACAGGAAAGGAGGGAGTGGGTGTGCCGATGAGGAGAATCTCAGTCTTACTGGCATTAAAACAGAGATCATTGGCAGCACACCACTCTTCGATAGCAGACAGACAGTCAGAAATGAAAGAAGGAGAAGATGTGGTGGAGGGGAGCCTGAAAATGAGCGGAGTGTCATCCGCATAGCACTGAATGTTGGGGCAGAGAGCGGCAATGCAGTGTGCAATAAGTGCTAGATATTGGTTGAACAGCTGGGGAGAGAGGTTAGACACTTGAGGAACACCACAGATATAGAGGAGAGGAAGGACCCAAGTTGGACCTAGGAGGGTCGATCGGAGAGGAAAGAGGTCAGTCAAGTCAGGGCCTGATCACTGATACCCAGGTTATCACAGAGACGGTTGAGCAGGATGGCATGGTTGACCATGTCAAAGGCAGAACAGAGATCAAGTAAGATGAGGACACAGGGGGTATTGGAATCAAGGTTATCGAGCAGGTCTTCATAGATGTTCAGAAGAGCAGTTTCTGTGCTTCTGGCAGCTCTGAAGCCAGACTGATGGTTATGGAGACAACCAACAGAATAAGCTGGGAGATGGCCAGCTTTTCCAGGAGTTTGGGGTCGGCTGAGGGTTTTTTAAGAAGAGGGTGCACAAAGGAGTGCTTCATGGGAGAAGGGAAGACTCCAGTGGCAAAGGAGTGGCTGCAGAAGTCAGCCAGAGCAGGAGCCAGGGTGTCAATGTGGTCCTTGATGGTTTTGGAGGAACAGGGCAGAAGCTGTTTTGACGAGACGTTCATAGATCAGACTTGTCTAGAAACCTTGTCTGGTGAGAACAGGGTAAACGCAGAGACGGAGGGAGGAGAGGTGGGCACAGAAGGGCCAGAGGAAGAGCGGGAGTAGAGGGAGGAGGGGGAGAGGAAGAGAGAGAGGACAGGATGTCCTGAGTTTTAGAGATGAAATGAGTAGCCAGCATTGTGCAGAGGGCCTTTGAGGGAACAGGAGAGGTAGAGACTTTAGCAGGATTGGCCAGCTCCTTGTAGATTTTAAAGAGTTTGGCTGAGTTGTTGGATGCCGCAGAGATGCGCGCTTGGATGTGGGCTCTCTTCTTGGTGCAGATAGAGAGCCGGTATTGCCTTTGGAGCAGTTGGCAAGCCAGTTTGTCAGAGGATTTACCGGAAGCATGCCATTTCCTCTCAGCTACCCTGCACTTACGTTTAAGGGTGATGAGATCTGAGTCATACCAGGAGTTGCACTTGGCTATGGGCTTCAAGCGGATCTTCATGACAGGGGCAAGAACATCAAGAGTATAAGATATAGCAGAGTGGAGCATGGAAAGTGCTTTGTCATGGTGTGAGTCAGCCAAAGGGGGTTGGAGAGGGTCAGAAAGTGGTGGCAAAACCCTTAACTGACACACACTTCAGATAACTGAGAAGATAGGTGGCAGTGCTGGGGTTGGCTTGGCCTGATGGGTAGAGAGAGTGAGCTGGGAGGAAAGGAGAAAGAGATCACTCCAGGAGAGCACGTAGTGAGAGGGATAGAAAGGGGAAGTTCTGTAGAGATCAGAACATCCAGAGTGTGCCCTGCAGAGTGAGTCGGACCAGAGCGGAGGATAGAGAGTGAGAGAAAGATACAGAGGTCATGACAGAGTCTAGAGGAAGAACAGGAAACATCCAGGTGGATGTTAAAGTCTCCAAGAAGGAGGAGTTGAGTAGTCGAGACCAGGAGGGAAGAGGAGAGGTCCGCCCACTCAGAGAGGAAGGAGGAGATCTGATCAGGTGGCTGATAGATGGTAGCCACAGTAAGGGAATGGCTAGGAGGGAGAGAGAGCCTGCAGACGGGACATTCATAAGAGGAGTAGACCTGCGTAGGAATGACAGAGGCAGAAATCCACTCCGGGAAGATCAGGGCTCCACCCCCTCCTGAACGTTTGTACCTGGGGACACAGAGGATCTTGTAGCCTTCAGGAAGGAGAGTGGCAAAGCTCATGACATAGCTGGCCGTGAACCATGTGTTGGTGAGACCGAGGACATCGAAGTCAGGTTCTTCCAGGAGGCCGCAGATGTCAGAGTAGTGTTTGCCAGCTGAGCGAGAGTAGAGAGTGACAATATGGAGAAGGTTGTCATCCTTGAAAACTTCTGGGGAGGTGTACAAATCAGCGGTAGCCTAGGAGGAGACATCAGGGGGGGGCAAGGAAGCCATGGTGGGAAAAGAGGGGACAGCAGGAGAACAAAGGAAATTGATGAGTCACAGGAAGCATCTATCAAAGAGGAGGTTGGCCGGAGGCCTTGGACCAAGACGGTACCATTCAGGTAAACATTAATGATGACCTTCGAGGAGTGGAAGGGGGCCAGGAGGGCCTCCCGCCGGGTGCCCTCATTAATGGGAGAAGAAGGGAAAGGAGAAAGCACAGAGACCACATGAAGAGTCCATAGGTCTGTCGAGGGAATGACAAAAAAGATGTTGATGAGGGTTTGCCTGGAGGAAGCACTGATATAGGTGTCAGCGATAGGGAGGCCTGGGTTTTAAACTACTTCCTATAAGAATTAGTGATGAGAGCAGGATAGTTGATAGAGAAGCAGTTAGAAAAGATAGGAGAAAAATATAGAGTAGGTAGGGAGAGGAGAAAGGAGAAGAAGAAGAAGAAAGGGGCTAGGGGGGGGGCAGCAGGAAGACACTAGGGAATGACACCAGGAGGGGCACAAGCAGATGAAACAAATGGGGACGAAACAATAGTAGACAATTACAAATTTGACAAGATCTCAGATAATAGTAGAACAGTTTGCTAAATGAATGATTTGTTAAGAAGACAAAACCAAAGACAACAAGGACAGAGTAGTTGGCAAATGAGAACCTGGAGGAAGGAAGAGTGCAACAGAACACACAGCAGTACAGTATAGGACAGGGCAGTCAGTGAGACAAGTACAAAAAGCACAAAAAAAACACACAGGAGAAATCTGCTAAAGCAGACCTAAATGAGCGAGGAATAGAAGGGGAATACAGGCAGTGTAAGCAAAATTAGCGCAATCGGACCTAGATGAGGGAGGAATATAAGGAGAAATATAGGCAGTGTAAGAAAAAACAGGGCAGTCAGTGAGGAAAAATAACAGCATTGAAGAGTGATGACCTAAGTAGGCAAAGATACGGCAGAAAACAGGACAGTATGAGCAAACAGTCATCAGGGCAGACCAGGCAGAACAGAGGGCGCGTGGGAGCAGGGAGGTGAGGAGGAGGGGGGGTGCGAGGAAGTGTGCGGGCGGTCAAGTAAAGCAGGGAAGTTGCGAGACACGCGGTTAGGGATTTGCGAGGAACATGCAGTTAACGATTGCAAGGGACCACGCAGGCAGCGCGAGGCAATGCACGGGGCACGCGGTCAGGCAAGCACAAGGAAGTTGAGAGGAATGCAATAAGGGAGTTGCAAGGAACCATGCAGTCCGGGATTGCGAGGGACCAAGCAGGCAGCCTGAGGCAATGCGCAGGGCACACGTTCAGGAACGCGAGGAAGTTCCGAGGACACGCGATAAGGGATTGCGAGGAACCACGCAGTCAAGGATTGCGAGGGACCATGTGGGCAAGCCCTAGGCAGGGAATCACGAGGAGGATGCGAGGACACGTGATCAGGGAGTTGCAAGGAATCACGCAATCAAGGATTGCGAGGAGCCACGCTAGCTAGAGAGTGGGGCAAGCTATGGGAACGCGGTCAAGGAATCGCAGAGGATGCGAGGGCACACGATCGGAGAGCTGCAAGGAATCATGCAATCATGGATTGCGAGGAACCATGTGGGCTAGGGAGCGGGGCAGCATTGGGCACACGGTCAGGGGATCGCAGGAGGATTAGAGGACACGCTATAAGGGAGTTGCAAGGAACCATGCAGTCGAGGATTGCAAGGAACCACACGGGCTGGGAGCAAGGCAAGCGCGGATCACGTGGTCAGGGGTGCGAGGGGGAGGTGCAGACAGGAGGGTGAAACATCCACCCTTCAGTCTACGCCACAGACCCCTTCGTCGCCAAACACCTGCTATAGTCATTTGAATATTTTTATTTTTTACAAAAGAGTGAAGTTTAATCCAACAAAAACTTAAAGTCTAGAAACAAAAGAAATCATAGTGTAATGATAAGGTAACAACATACAAATATGATATCAATACATTCAAAAAAATACATTCAAATCAAAGATCATGGTAATATTAACAAACCCTGTTTTTGTTTTGTAATATGTAGCTTGTGTTGTAACATGTTTACAGTGAAGGTGATGTAATTTGTTTAATAAATATTTGTTTTTGTTTGATACAAATTTGAAATCATTTTTATTGGTATCTTTTTTTAACGTGTATTATATTTCAGCTGCTTTTGTTAATATTTACATTTTTGATTATGTAGTAATTATTTTTAGTAGAAATTGGATGTTTGTATTTGTGTTTATGTAAAGTGTGACTATTATAATATTAATGTTACATTTCTGAATTTTATAAGTTGTGTATGTTGATGTTTTTTGTTGAAATACATGTTTTATGTATAATATATAATATATAATGTTTATCTTGTTTTTTAGTGTATGTTTTATATTTATGTGTACTGTATGTTGATGTGTACTGTATAATGTATTTTATGTTATGTTTATTGTTACTGAATTATGCATTTGTCATTGTAAAATGTGATTGCTTTATTTTTTGTAATACATATTATCAAATTTAAATGTTTATGTATGAAGTGATTTTTAAATAGAAGTTTTGTATATATGAATTATATGTTTTTTATGATGTATTAATAGTGTAAATGTAATTACGATTTTAATACTTTCACTTTTTAAAACCTTACTTGTTTGCATGCATATACTGCTATTTATTGAATATTATTTGATGTTTTTAGGGTTATGGGTGTGTTAAGGTCATCATGATATTAGATTTGTAAATGTGTTCATAATATATTTTTATGTTGCTACCTTAACATTATAATTTCTTTTGTTTCTAGACTTTTGGTTTCTTTCGGTTTAACCTTAACTCTTTTATAATTAAAATAAATCTAATAATTCCATGCATTTTTTTAAGGTTTTGTAATTGTTTGTAAACTATTTTTAAGTGCTATCATCTTCAACTGCTTTTACTGCATAAATAGTTGGTATAGTTGTAATGTCATCAGTGTGAATATTTATTTTTATATCGTTTTGGGTAGTGATATGTGTGCTTTTATCTTCTTTTAAAATTATATATTTGACTTCTTCTTCTGTGACATTACCAGTAGTTGGTACAGTTGTAATGTTGTCATTGGGAATGTTTATTTCAACACCCTGTTGGCTAGTGAAATGTTTGCTTTTATGTCCCTTTTTTGTGTTCTGTTTTAGTGGAATGTTTTTCTGTTTTTATTTATGTTTTCTTTTTTTCCTTTTACCGCCTACTTTTCATGCTTCTGCTAATTTTGTGTTCTTTTTTCCTTGTTTTGTCATCTTTCACCTATACCAATGAAGACATGTTGTTATAATAGTAAAATGTGTATGTTAATGATAATGTAACAATAGTGACATCAGTACATTTATTTTTTAGTGTAAAATATATAAAATATAAAATGTTAAATTTAATAAGTGGCAGATTACAAAAGCATGTTTGAATTACTATGCATAATAGTTAAAGCATACAGTTTTACAAGCTGTACATTATGTTTAATGAGGGTACATTTTTATATGTGTACAGTGAGGATAGTCTACGTATTGTTTAACAAGAGATGAAAGGAAAGTAGACATATGGTCCCGATTTACTAACTATGAAATTTTCATGTATAAGTTACGTGAAAAGCCATTTAGTCGTATCTGCAGTGTAAGTTACATCCAAATGGGAAAAACCTGATTCACTAAGAAAAAGCATGTGTTTATTGTCAGTACACCACATCATCCTATGACATGAAGGTTATGCCATAGCACAAACAGCACAAACGGACCTGGATGCACATGTCCACAGAACATACAGACATGTCCTGAACAAGTCGGCATACCACATGGTAGACGACACAGTAATTGGCACATGCATCCCAGACTCCACAACAAACACACACACCACAGTCACATGGCCATGTCTGTTACCATCAAAATGAGCATACCACCACACCCCATGTGCCACCTGTGCACTGGCACCAAGCAACATATTCCACACAACCCCTGCATAAGCACCAACATCCGTAAGACATGAAGCCACATGTACACAGGGGAAACAACTACTGCATGCAATGCACCATCACCTGCACGCATAGGCATGCACTCAATCATGGGACTGCCACCATACCAACACACTCATACACCTCACACATCCCTACCATACACATACATGCACCACTCATCGCCAATGACTGCAGGAATGGTTTACTTGGGACAGCCATACATGGGGCCAACATTGGCTCGATGTTGCAATAGAAGGATGCGGGTGGGACTTGTGCATGCTAATATAGAGACACATGTCACATCATTAATGCCACCTATCAGCACACATCAAATCTAAGTCAGAGACTGCCATGTCTCCTTTTCCTTCCACTGCACAACTGTGTCAATAGAGGAAGGGGGCCCTGCGGAACACTCTGACAGCAGAGAGGAGAACAACACCTGGCTGTCTGGAGCCTCAGAGGAGGCCCAGGATGAGGACTGGGGGGAACACATCTTCCCCACGGAGAAGGAGCACCATGCATAGTCATCAGCAGCACACATATCTTCAACTAATTCCGCCTGCAGAGGAGTTGATGCCAAGGGTGCTGGTGGAGGATACACGTAGGTGACATCAGCAGCAGAGACTCCAGGCACATCACCTCCCCCCACCATCACTCCCAACAAGGTTCCTCAACCGTGCCACACCCAGGCACCTGAACCCGAGCTGCAGCTTTCCTCGGAGTCCACCCTCAGGCTGCACCACCACCACTGCAGCCTGCAGGACTGTCAGAGGTGGAGCAACCCGATTGGCTACCTGACTTCCTGCACCACCAGCAACTCATGATTGACACTGTGACCGAGGTCCGGTGCAGCATAACACTGGCACTCACAGGTGTGTCCTGCTTCCTGGATTCTATTGACCAAACAGGCAAAGAAATAAATAGAATCATATTCAGACTAGGTATGCCGTTGGACACCATGACTGAGGCACACCTGGGAGTACCGGGGAGATTCGATGAGCTGCTGATGATGTACAGCGTACCCATGAGGAGCCCTGACATGGTGGACAGGGCCGTGCCGGCCACTGGCACCCCGACTTGTGTGCCACAACCTGTACAAACCCAAACACTTGCCAGAGTGCCACTAAACTTGGAGGTAGCCAAGCCATTGGGGAGGAGGACAGCTTGGCCTCACCTCATCTTAGGTATCCCAGACTGAGCTACAGGCCTAGAGGTGATGTGGGAGGCCCAGGATGTAGTCCCCTACACCCACCTCAGTCTTACCTCATCCCTCTCCTCCTCTAAATCCCTCAGTGCAAAAGAAATGACACTGAAGCACAGTCCTCTGTCTGTTGGTACTAGCAAGATGCAGAGCCATGGCCTGCCAATGTGTGGGTGGAAGTTGTGACTGTGTAAGTGGCAACCTGGGGTGAGACACAATGCAAACATGTTTCCAAATCCACACACGTACATTGCACAAACGACACCACTACACACATCCACAAAGGGACTGGACCATGTATCCCTCAGATGTTCCAGCAGTTGGCATGCATCCATTCAACACATCCATGCATGAGTCCAGTGAACTTTAATGCTGAGCAACATTTCAGTCCTATCCCCATGTCTATCAATATTAGTACATGGCTCACCCACATATGATATGATATGATATTATATGGCATTTATAATGTGCCTATATACAAGTGTTTCAAGGCGCGACGAGGCAAGGGGGGGGGACAAGGGAGGACAGACAACGATCCTACTAGGCCAGGTGTCATTCAGATCTCGCTAGTGCATGGGAAGGGGGGGGGAAAGGAAAAGTGCGGAGAGGGGATAGTGCAGTACATGGGAAAGAGTAATAAATAAGATAAAATAAGACAAATAAAACAGCCAGATTGTGGCAAGCGCAAGGAAGTGCAGACATAAGTGCTGGTAGGGGGACTGAAAGGATACAGAAAAACGGTCCCCATGTGCAGGGGTTGCCAGGGAGGCAGTGCAGGTGGGCAATTGACAGGCCTGGGCCAGAGATCAGAAAAAAGGGTGGCCAGGTAACCATTGCAATTTCAGTCAGGAGACATGCCTGTCTTACGCATATAAGCTGTGCAAGCTCAATGTCACATGCAGAAGTGGCCCAAGAGCATCCCTGTGCACCTCTATGAGTTTTTCCACATGCAAGCCAGCATGACATACAGTTGACCATCACATTCCAAATGTACCGCACGCACCAGTCACAGGACCATGACGCATGCGCATACATGGAGATGCAGGCCATGCCTTATATAATACACACACATACAACATATGTAGAGACAGAGTCACACAAACATGTGTCATGCAAACACACACAGAGCTACAAGGTGTGCAGGCCGCACACACAAACACACAGAAGTCGAGGCCTCAGCAAACACACCAACATCTGATGGCACTCAATGGAAATGCCATAATTTTGAACATACATCAGCCTGTCTGTATCACATGAATATTATGCACATGACATTCACTGACAAAGCCAACACAGCCAATACTAACAGCCAGCCCCCTGGAAGATTGCCAAGCCAGTAACAGCAGGCATACACACCAGTGGACAATGCTGCTCGAGACACATCATGGACAGGTGACACTTGTTGGCATGACTCATAGGTAGACATGGCACATGCAGACAAATGCGAGTCACACAGGTGCCCATGTATGTACATTGCATCATATCCCTGAATGACAGGGTCAAGCTGTCCCCAGCATGTGCACAGCTCTCCAAGAAAATGGTATTGACCTGTTTGTTCTATGTGTGCTACATCAACCACTGCCTCCCAATAGAGGCGGGATGTACAGCCAGCACACAGGCATGGCAATGCAGGCAAATGCCAACCATTGGGCATCTATACATGTGTGTGTGACTGTGCCACCATCCTTGCTTGGGAGAGTAAAGGCTCCCTGCATGCACCACTCCTGGTACACGTGTGTAAGCCGCAAAAGTAATCATCCAGAGGCAGATTGCCCGCCAATACATAGCAGAACCTATGGCTTAGTCTGGCACTATGGCAGCAGTGAGCCATCCTTAGCAACCAAAGGCCTCCAATGTCACATAAAGGGTGCCAGTGCAAATTATCGAGAGCTAACGTGGAAGGGAGCAGGAAACAGCGTGGAAGCACGAAAGCCACATACCGACAGGAGGGAACTTCCGTTCTGTGAAGGAGGATCACATGGAGCAGAGGAGGGCAGGACACCACAGAGGATGCTGGTGCCTCGACCACTAGAGGTGTCCAAGAGGTGGGTGTACCACAGGGGAGCAGAACATTACCAGGCCCACCGGCACTGGTACACGCTACCAAGCACAACATCCCCACTGTGCCTGTCAGGGTCATTATTGCCACTCTGACGCATGACCTCTCCTGAGACTGAACGAGGAGGAGGGGGTGGATTAGGCCTCCTCCCACATGGGTTTTGGGGTGAACCCCAGCAGGGAGGGTGCCATTGCCTCACCGCCAGCCATGACAGCTTCCACCAGGCAGTCAGCGCCTTCAACCCCAAACCCTGCCAAATTGCAGGATGACTCTTCGTTTTCCAGGGATGACTACTTCTCTCCATCTCCTGGCTTGGAAAACCCAAACTTCACCCAAGATGAGGTGGAGTTCATGGGGGCAGAGGTGCTCAGCAAACACAAGCACCTCACCAGTTGGCAGCACGGGCCAAGTCCTGGGCCAAGATAGCAAGGTACAGCAGCAAGCTTGGGGGTGTACCAGTGTAACACCAAGGAGGTGAAGAAGCACTGGGATGACCTGAGACAGCTCACTGGCATCAACTCACGGAAGCTGCAGGAGGTCGGTCCAGGTGATCTCTCCTGGAATATGCTTCAGGGCCGCATTCATTCCTGGGATCTCCGGCTCCTATGCCGGATTATTCCCAAGGTACTACCACAGGGTCATGCACATCAACAGGCCACTATTATGTGCCTGGTAGGTGTTTTCTGCCTCATCTGCCACCATGGCCTGTAGATGATCATTGTGACATGCATATCATTCCCCGGGTGTGTGTTCCACATTCATGTCTTCACAACACCCCATCCTAGAAATCAGTGTCTTTGAATCTGCATGTGCCAAGGTGTCTCATGTTTGTTGCCCACATGCACATCAAGTGTGCACCACATGTCCATGTTGTACGCCTCTTTTTGCAGGCGCTGACTCATGTGTCTGTCATGGCTCGCTCCCTTCGCTCCCGTTCCCGCCACTTGGGGGCATGTTTTGGGGTTTATTCCCTACTGGACATTTCCTCCGAACCTTATGCTACAGTGTCCTGATGAATTGGGAGCGCTAAAACCTTATTTCCCAAATAACTTCCCTTCCGGATCCATTCCAGGTTTTTGGCAGCCAGCATGCTACTTTAATCAAATGACTATGCTTCCCAGAATGCCTGGCTCACTGCTTCACCTCCTCCCTTGCAGGACAAGGCTGGGTGGAGGATAGGCAACACCTGTGGCTGCAGGTGAAGCAGGCGGCACGCCTGAGGGGTGTGCTCGTTAAGCAGCTTTAAAGGCCTCAGTTTGCTTCAGTCCAGCGCTGGTCATTGTTGCTGTGTTCCTGTTGTGACTGGTCCCTTGTTCCTTGTTCCTAGCTTTTGTGCCTAGTACCTAGTTCCTGTTCCTTGTTCCTAGCTTTTGTGCCTAGTGCCCAGTTCCTGTTTCTTGTTCCTCTGCCCTGGATTTCGGATTCTTGTGCTTAATTGATTTCTGCTCACTGGATTTCCCTTTCTGTCTTCCTCTGTCTGCAGGCAGCCTGTCTCTGTGCTTTACCCTTTGATGCTGTCCAATTCGCCTGTGTTTTCTATTTCTTTGTTGCTGTCCTTTGCTACTGAAAAACCTGATGCTTTAGTCTTTCCCTTTATAGATTTAGCTTCCTGCCTCAAGGTTTCCTTTTGTGATATCATTTTCCCTGCTCCTGATCCTTACTTTCTATTGGGAGCCATTCCATGTTTTCCATCTCACTTCTGCATTCATTTCCCATGGATTATTAGGTGTGGGTGTTATTGTAACTAGTCCCAGTGTAAATGCCCTTTTGTTTCCTCACTATTTTATATCACTATTTCTACTCGCCCCTTGACTAGGGTCTTATGTATTTAGTTTCCTCCACCCATTGCTGTTATAGCCTTCAGGGTTCCTGTTTGATCAACTGGGTTCGTGAGTTTACTGACATTCAAGTGGTCATTCCGGTCCTCGTGAGTACAGTTTCTAAGTTCCTTATTCTGTATCATCCAGAGTGTCAGCTCACAGATCCTGTCCTTGCTTGCCCTCTACGTGGGTTTAGCGCTGTAGGTATCTGTTATAGCATAGTGGGTAAGGAGTTTGCCGACTTTCTTTTCAGTCATAAGGAGGTTCTAAGTGCTTACCCCACATTCCTTTTCATATATAGGTATTATTGTTTCTCCTGGGTTTTAGTATACACAAGTCTTGGGTTTTGTATGCACATATTTAGATTCAAAGTTGTACACTGTGAGATTCCGTGCACATTGCCTTCTTCCTTTCTTAACAGTGTCCCTTTCTCCTCTCATACAGCCTCCTTTGCCAGTGACCACTATGACTCTGAACGCCGTCCACGTGTCAGAGCTGCAACCCACCCATAGGATGCACACAAGCAGCAGTATGGTGGAGGTGGGCATGTCAGAGGTGGATGCCCAGGTATGGCATGAGGAGGCACAGGAGCATTAGCAGACAGGGCATGCAGTGTGCACGATAGCTCTGTCTGCTGTGGCTCATGTGCCTCCTTCCATTCCATCTTTCCCCCATCTCTAGCCTGTGTGACCTTCACTGAGCTGCATGAGGCCAGCTCCTCTACCTGGACCATTCCATTCCCTTGTTACCCAGTGACAAAAGCACCCTTCGGAGCTTGGGCCAGCACAAGGGTGCAGGGAGTGTACCCTTCCTGCCTCCCTGCACGTGGAAAACCCTGTGACACCTGCAGGTGAGAGGCATACACTGTTGATTGCACCACATCAATGATGGCTGTAGCTTGTCCACCTATGGAGGACACTGTCTATGCCCTAGCGACTGCCAACACTGCACCTGCAGCAGACCAGCCACATGTCACCATTTCACCATGGCTCATGTACCCCCACTGGAGGTGCCAATATCGGCTTTTACCAACAGTTGCTGGGGCTCATGCATGAGGTGGCAAGGGAGGTGAGGGAATCGGGGGGAGACAGTGGCAGGAACAGAGGATTTGAGGGAGGAGGTTGCAGTGTTGAGATACTATTTGCGGGCAGACGGAGAGGAACAGAGGGACATTATGGATGCTGTCTTCACAACACCCCATGCTAGAAAGCATTCCCTTTGAATCTGCATGTGCCAATGTGTCTCGTGTGTGTTGCCCATGAAACGTCATGTGTGTGCCACACGTTTGTGCTGTATGACCCTTGGTGCAGGGACTGTCTAATGTGTCCCTTTCTCCTCTCTTGCCGCCTCTGTTTCCATTGACCCCATGGTCCTGGACGACGCCTTTGTCAGAGCTGTGACCCACCCACAGGACACACACAGCAGCAGTATGGTGGAGGTGGACATGTCAGAGATGGCGGCCCAGATGTGGCATGAGGATGAACACGAGTGACAACATATGTGTTATGTCAGGTAGGGCGCATGTATGGTGGTATGGGTATATTTGTGGGCAGTGAGGCTGAGGGGTACAAGGTGGATTGGAACCTGCTGTGTGCAATTGAGTTGCTGTTGATGCCCCTTTATTCCATGGCCTTCCTTTAGGGGGTTTTGGGATGGACATTGCTGGCACGGAGGAATGGTTGTATGTATCTGGAATATTTTTTTTCGTGCAGTGCAGGGATATTGGTGTGGAGGCGTGGACGTTTTCTATGTGTAGTCATGACCGGATGTCTGTTTCAGGCAGGTCAATGTGTGCAGGCCCGGCCTGCCACTTGTCAACCTTTCATCATGGACACTTTATTGTGTGTAGTCACTGTTCATTTTAGGCAATATGTGTGCTCATGCGAAGAAGCTGTTGAACAGCAACTCCCCCACTCTCACTCACACTGCTGCCGCACTGGGTTCTGCCCGGGTCGGTGGCCTGCCTTTTGACTATGGCCTGAGGTCAGGCATTACATCTGCATGTACACCTTTAAGCACTGTGATGTTATGCAGGATGCAACAGGCATTTATGATGTCGCACATAATGTGTGGCCTGTACAGAACACCCCTCCCCTACCCCCCAAGTGGTCTAGGCATCTGAATCATGACTTCAGGAGGCTTATGTATGCCCACTCAATGATACCACTAGCATCCCTGTGTGCCATATTGTATCTTTCTTTTGGCGTACTGGTGGACTTTAGGGTTTCATGAGGTAAGGCTGCAATAGATTAACAGCATCATCTGCGTGGAGAAGGGCATACATGGTGTCAGTGCACCTTGGGTGTTCCTATGTGTGTAGTGTTTGATGTGTGCTTGTTGCCTTTGTGTGGACCCATGTGTGTTTGTGTGTATGTGGGGGAAGGTGGTGGGAGGGGGGTATTACATATCAGCCACATGTCCCCATATTGTCCGGCTTCCAACTGTGAACACATGCTGCAGACCTAGAATATGTGTCTGTCATGGATGCAGTCCTGGAAATTGGCATATACGTCCATGAACAGCCCATCAGCATCACAGAACAGTTGGGCTTTGCTCGAGTGCCAGCGGTGTTGTGTCAGGATACCCCAGGTGGCTGGAGGGAGCATGCAGCACCAAAGTAATGTGAGTGGTGGCAATCACGGGAAAAGAGTGACACAGAGGTTAAAACCCCTTTATTTTAGGACCTTGCTTTGTGTCCTTTGCAGGCAAAGGGCTAGGCGTGGGCAAACCAGCCCCCTAGCCCTTCAAAACAAGGAAAGGAGGAACCAGACTACATTTCCCAGCAGCCTCGCGTGCAGGAGAGACACCGGGAAGCTTCTGGACCCCGCCCTGCAGAACGCGCATGCGCGCCAGGAACACGTGGAGCGCCGCTTGCGCTACGGGATCTTGAAGAGGCAAGACGTGTTTCCAGCGGGCTCCTGCAGGCTGCTATCAGCGGGGCCACACCCCGCCTGCGAACTCTGCAGGCCCCGCTGAGTCCTACAGATAAGTGCATTTAATCCTTGTTGCTGTCCTAGTTCGAACACTCGTTCAGAGTGCATTACGCTTCACAGTCAGTGGCGTCTCGGAGCCCAGCGGCATTGTGATTATTTGAAGCCGCGCAGCTCCACGCCAAGTAGCGAAGCGCAGAGTCGGGTTTTCCGACTTTAACCCTTGCAAACCTTACGGCCGGAACTCCGGCACAGTTAATTCAAGAACGGAGCACCGGCACTGTTCATTCGCTACTTTGCGAGCCGGAGCTCTGACAAAAGTTATTCATGCTTGGTCTAAACTTTAATGTAGCTAACGTTTATGCCGGGTTCCGGCGGTATGTCATGTGTGATCCATTTCTTACGCGTATGTACGCTCACTCCTGTTTTTTGGTTCTTGTAGCGGAGTTCCGTTGTTCGCTCAGCAAGAAAGAACACTGGTGAATTAACCCCGAGTCTCCTGCTGACAACCGAAGCTAAGTGCTTTCCCTTGTTACCTTATTGCAATGTGATTTCTATGTGTGGTGATCTTATGTTCTGCAGATCAGTGGGTATGCTGTAATATTCATACTGCTAGATAACGTATTTGTTAATGTGTGCAATCTAGAAAAAGCAACATCTAGTTTCTAAAGTAGAATATGCGCTCAAGTGAAGGAGTGCTGGGCGAAGTGTCAATTGCTTAACAAAACCCCAGGAGGGGCAACACATCTAAACCACTCAGCTTTCCCTTATCCCTCCTCTTTCCTTTTCCTACCTTGTTATCCGGTTTTCCTAACCACCCCAACCTAACCAACCAGCGGACCCTAACCCTCTTTCCCCGGAGGGTCGCGGAAGCCTGTGTTGTAAACACCCCCTGGCCCCAAGACCCAACGGGGAGGTAGGTGTACGTGCTACCTCCGCGCAAGGCCAAGATCGTGAATTGTTGGTTCTGGGAAAATGTGCACTCAGTCCTGAGGGGGAGGCATAGTGCAACATGGATGCAGTTGATGGCACCAATGATCCAGGGGAATTGGTGCGACCTGTAAATTCCACCAGCCACCTGTCTTTGTTCATCCTGGTTTGAGGACATGTGGAAATAGCGTTGGCTGTATGATATGGTGCATGCCACAACCTGGTGCCAGGCTCTGTGGGATGTATTGACCCACTTTGCTGTGCTATGCGGTATCAAATAAAATTCATGTAATCTAATGAAGCATTGTGAACATACACAGTCCTAATGTGAAGAGCAAAACATTCTTCAGAAAAACTGGATTGTCTGTAAACTGACAGTCCCTGTCAGAATCTGGGTGCCGTTCCCTGGGCAACCTGTGAATGACAGCTGTCAGAGGAGCTTTTGATGAAACTGATCTAAACTAAAAATCTGCCGGATCAGCAAACATAAAAGGATTGTGGCTAAAAAGAATACAGATCTCAGTTGTTTTTTTATCCCACAGAGTTAAAGCTAAGAAAGTAATGTATTTATGTTTGATGCAACAAATTTGGTTTTTCCTGGATTTTAATGAAGAATAAATTAGCTTGGTGTAGCTGCAACCCTTTGCAAGCGGACAAACAGGTTTCTTCCAGGGGGAGGGATATTCTCTCAGCTGAAACTCACAGGGGAATGATAACTGTGGGTTAACCCAGACTTTTGTCTACAGAAAGAGAATGAACAATAGCAGACCCTTCAGCCCAGGAATCGGAGGTGTGAGAGGGTCATAAATGGCTCCTGGAAGGAACTTCCCCAAGGAGGGGGATGCTCCTGGACTCCCAGGAGAGACAAAGGGGTGGAGCCAAGCGACCATCTGCTGTTAAGAATGAACAATGAACAATTTTCAGAGACTCATAACTTGTGATTCAAAGTGGTGAAAAATATAAAAAGGACAGAGTAGTTAATCTAGTTTCTGCCTGCATGTTTTGGCAATATATGTGGTTTTATGTGAAATGTATTAATCCTAGAATTGTGAAAATGTACACACACATCCCTATGTTAAGCATACACATTTGTGGAAATGTGCATAAAGTTTGTAAATTGTGTTCATAGCGAAAAGGACAAAATTCTGTAGAAAGTTGGAACAAGTTCCCACAGCTGCAGGGTTTTGAGGAACAGATGCTACATAAAATATGGAATCTTTGTGTGTGATTTGTGTAGAGGTGACCAATGTAGAAATATGTATTTAGTATAAAATTCGATTTTGGCTAAAGGGAGGTTTCTAAGAACTGTAAAGCAAACCATAAAATGTGACATCATCCGGCCTTGATCCAATCACTCAAATTCAAGACGGAGATTACGTTTTGATCCATTCCCAGTGCACAGGGGCAAGCTTAGCTAGGCCAGCCCATACACCCACTTTGTGATGTCATTTTAAAGGATAAATAGAGACAGCTGACAGCACATAGGGACTCACTGATTCACTCACTTTCCTAATTCCGGCGAAGCACTCTGATCCAGCATTCTACATCCAGCTTTAACATCCTTCCAGATCCAGATGCCAAGACTCTTGCAAGCAGTAGAGAACTATTGACTTTCTGCAAGGCCTAATCCTCAAACATATTCTTGCAACCCGGTGAAGCGCTGTGGTGTGAGAAGGCCTTTCAAACTAGTATCCTAAAATTCTCTGGCTTGCTACCACAAGGCTTGCCTGAGGAATTTGCTATCCAGCTGATTGAAATATCCACAAAAAAGAAGGACAGATCCTGTGCAAATCCGGTGACCGGCCTAGCTGATCCAATCCCGTGCCTGATGTGCTTTTCTTCCTAGACCAGATTCAATACATGACCAGAACTGACGGTCCAATTTAATAACTTATTCTGTGAGTATTAATAGGAAGAAAAGTGGCCCTAATATATCTGCCTTGTCTTATCCCCTTCTCAACCCATCCCGTTTTTAATTCAGAATCATAGTATTCTCAGAACCTTTCTTGCGCTGATTTCTCTCATTTGTTATATAAAATCATAAGTCATTAGTGATTTTGAGTAACTCAAGTAAATTCCAAAAAGAAATTGAGTATCCACCACGTGAAGGGTTACGCTGGCCACGTAACTGTGGAGATTCATGTGTGGCATTCACTTTTTCATAGTCATAATCTATTGTAATCAACCCAACTGTCAGTTTCAAAGTGCATTTCTGTTTTCCATTCTCGCGCCTATTTTGAAAAATGACTCTCACTCAAACCTCAATAACTCCCTCAGTTGTCATCCTTAGCTATCCATAGAACCCAAAGCATTTCAAAACGGTGTGATTCTCCCGTTATAGCGAATATCGCATAAGGAAAAGTTTGCTGCGATTTTACATTCTGAGAAAGTTTACACGTGTAAAATAGCTTTAATTTATTTCCCACTTGGACTTTGAGATTTCAAAAGTTTACTTCTGGCTAAATCATTGCTTGTGATTGTTTGCAACTATTCAAAGCGGCTCCCATAGGAATTTAAAATAATGTAAGTATTTTTGACCACATTTGGTGTTTTTGCTCAGTCAATTCCAAAGACAATTGCAAAGCCATTCTGACATTGAAAAGTCAATTCCGTTTTTCTCTTGTGTTTGAAGGGGGAAGGTGGGAGGGATATTCTGTTTGATTTGTGCTATTCCTGAATACCTGCTCTCTCCTCACATCTATTCATTGCCTATTGGGGGGTTGAGAGGTGTTGCAGGGGGAAACGCTAACCATAGTGCCCTATATACCCAACCAACACAAAAGTATTATTTTCTGTGCTGCATTTGTTTTATGCTCATTCCTTGATTCCTAGTGTATTAAAGATACTATTTAGTGTTCTGTCAGCCCATTGGTGATTGTTGTTACCTATTAAAATATATTGTGATTAAATTCTAAATACATAAATAAATATTTACCTTTGCAAACTAGCCTGATTCCTGGTTCAGTGTGACCAAGGGGGGGGGGGTCTCTCAGGAGAAGGGTGTGATATGAGTGTTATATCGTTCAGAATATTGAACATATAGATAAAAATAAATAAGGGTTTCAATCGCGCACTATATGCTGGGCGTGACTTGGGTATATGCCGGATTGAAATCACTTACAGTGCGTGACTGCATAGCCTGGATGATGCCTGCAGTGATACAACTAGTCCTCTGGAAAGAGCCAGTGGCAAAGAAGTGCAAGGTGGCCAGGAGCTTCAAATGTGCCCCAAAGGCATGTTACTGCACCGTGGTGGGGTGCAAATCACCCTCCCACTGTTGCAACATCTCCATTATGACATGCAGAGGGAAGCGATACCTTCCATAGACCTCTGTGTCGAACATGCCAAAGAGGCTGACCCTGGTGTGGAAGACACGCTCCCTCCATCTCCTTCAGGACGTGTAGCATCATGTTGTGCGTGCTGATGTGCATCATTATTGTGTTTGTTGGTTTGCTTTTGTTTGTGTGGGATGTTCTGTAGTTGTGTGTGGGGTTCAGGTGTGTCTTGTTTGCTGATGGTGAGTGTATGTTTAGCATGGGGTGTTGTATTGGTTTGATGTATGATGTGGCAGTTTGTATGTTTCATGTGTTCTGTAGTGTGTTCCAGGATGTGTGTTGGGGTATTGTTTGTGTGTTATCCTATCAGGTGGCTTTGTGGTGATTGTGGTTGATGTATATTATTCAGTAATTATTTCTCAGATATATGCAGATCCCCAACCCTTTCCACGGTGTCTTGCAGAAGGCAAAGAGAGAACCCTTTGCCCATATTACCAAAAGCACAATTTCTTTCCCTTTCAAACCTATCCCAATTTCGAAAATCTTTACCATATAGCCGGTCCCTGGTGGACATGGCCACTTTAACCCCATTGGTCATCCCTCGTGGTCATGGCCTTATGCCATGACCCGGACAATCTGGCCACTGCCCATGGCCACAGGCTATACCTCAGTCACCAAAGGAACATCACTATTTTTTGTACGTACATTATGAAAAACACAGACACATTTGCAAAACCATGCTTTTAGGTCCTCGCCAATGCTCCTTATACAAGTTTGCTGGAAATCCGCCCATGTTTTCATTTTTCAAAAGTTTCAAAATGTAGGCACATACAATAATCATAGAACTTAACCCCCACTTTTTTGTAATTTTCATCTATAAGCGGTATGCAAGTGAATGTAAATCAAGACATTCCAGTGACTCAAGACTCCCCTCCATTTCAAGAACCGTGGTCGCCACAAGGTAAGATTGAGGAAAGTGGTACACTATCCAAAGGAAGTTTGGCAATTCCAGTTGTCAATGTTTCTGTCTCTGATAATTATGATAATATTGATGCCAACCTGATTAATTTGCCTGTTTATTCTACTCATTCGATACCCATCACGGAAATCGTACATCAGAGTTTGCATAATATGCATCTACCTGTGACTAAACCTAAACAAACTTTCTGTGTAAATTTGAACATTGAGTCTTCAACTTTTAAAACCATGGATCAGAAAAGAGCAGATGTATTATTGGCAAACTTGAATCAGCTAAACCCTCAATCAATCAAAGAATCCGATATCTGGGCAGCTATTGTAATCAATGAGGATATCTTACCCTCACAGCATAGATATGATGAAGTCAAATGCTTACCCCGCTCAGTTGACTTAAAAAGTTTGGAGAATGCTAAAACAAGTACTGACCAACAAATGACAGACATCAATTCTCGGCACCGACTTGATACTGAAATTCTGACGGCAAAAATGATTGATAGATTGTATGAAAACACATACCCAAACCGTGAAACAATACTCACTATATTTCACACTATTCCAGCATTACATCTCATACAATCGAATGACATTGATAGGATTAAATATCCTGTGCCATCAAACCAAGACACAGTGGAGATTCTAATTCCATCAAAAATGTAAAAAACTTGATCTGGCAAGAAAGGACAGCACTGGAAATTATATTGGGGTGCAAGCATCTAATCATCAACCTGCACCGTCCACAAATCGATTGAAGTGGACTTGGATCTCCAAATCGACTATGAAGCAGGATTCTCTCTCTCACTAGCAGTTATACTCAACCTCTACTCATTCATGTTCAATGGACAGTTGAAATACTAGGGGTTTTTCTCACCTCTTAAACATGATGTCTCAAAATCTGCACAAATATGACATAACAATATTTCAGGAAACATGGATGACTTCCGAACCAATATGGGCCAACTATCAAATTGCAGCTGTTTTGGCATTAAAAACCACTAAAGGCCATCTTGCATCGGGGCTTTTATTAGCTACAAGAACGGATGCACAAATGGACCTTGTATCCTGGTTATCTCCCGATCCAGGACTACAAGTGGTTAAAGTTTCCACATCAACCGCTAATCATCCACTCTATCCAACTACAGCTATAAGTAATCTCTATTGGAATCCTCTGTCACCATCCAAATCCACCTTTTTATCAAAATTAGAAAATGTTCTTGACCTAATTCTATTGGAACCCCAAATACAAACAACCATAATTGCTGGGGATTTCAATATGAATTGTATTTCATCTTCCCCTAAAACCTGCAAACAAAGAGCACATTTTTGGGCAGCTTTAATGAAAACTGGGACATTTTCAATGTTAAATGGATCTTCAACTGAAGATATACCTCGTGCAGCCACCTGGTCAAGAGGCTCAACGAAATCCATAATAGACTATGGGCCTCATTACACGGTAGTCGGTAGCCATGGCGCTATAAGCGCCATGGATACCCCCTTACCGAATTCCGGGTCCGTGTTCCCGGAATAGGGACTTACCGGGTCATTCCGACCTTGGAGGACCCGGTAAATCCCCATTCCGGGAACCATTCCCCATTCCCATTCGAGCCCCCATAGGGCTCAATGAGAATGGGGATAGAGCTAATAATGGTACCGCAATTTGCAGTACCGTTATTAGCTCTGAAGTCCCTCAACGGGTCCCTTCCATAACGCCTGGTAAAACCAGGTGTTGGGGGAGGAACCCGCTAAGGAACCTCGTAGTAGGGCAGTAAGGGATTACCGGCACCGGTGCAATTACCGGTGCTGGTAATCCCTTACCGCCTACCGTGTAATGAGGCCCTATGTCTATATTTCAGATAACTTCAATAAATGTATTTCATAATTTGAGGTTATTGCATCGTTAGCCAGTGACCATAATATTCTTTCAACCACATGGCGCCCACATAATAAAGATTACACACTTCAATATACACAAAAGATCCAAGCTAACAGCAGGGGAAACTGCCTTCGATGGTTCCCATCTGATATAAGACTGCAAAAAATAAAATCATAGATCAGCCACAAATAAGTCATAACAAAATAACCAGTTATTATTCGGATCATATACAGTCAATGGCACAAACAGCAAGGCTTACTTTTATAACTTTTATAATGGTTAAGTTGCTATTCCCATAGGAAGAGCACTTTTTGGGCGGTTTATATCTTTTCTCTCCCTGGACGAATCCTCACTAAACTTTGCAAAAAAAGTATATGTCCCACTCTGAATTTATTTGCAATGTTCAGTGAGGTTTGGTACAGGGGGGGCAAAGTTATAGGATGGGTCCCAAAATCTATTTTTTTCCCATAGTGTCCCAAGTTTCTCCCCTTCTTACCTGTTTCTCCTGTTTCTCCTTACTTGCGACCTTCTTGGAAGTGGCTTCCTTATTTCGTACTGTCCGAGACTTGTATAGGCCTGGGCGCGGGTCTTCGGATTCCAGCCTGAGTCCTTGGTTGCCCTTCGCTAGGAAGCCTTCAGTATCCAGGACGTGGAACCAGGAGGGAGATAGAGTCCAGGCTCGGAAGGAACCGAAGCGCCGTAGGACCGAGCACAAGAATAATCCAGGAATGAACTGCGGAAGGAGGAAAGGAAGGGAACGAACGGGTACCAGGAATAGGAAGAGGGAAAACAAAGGAATCAAAAAAGAGCACGGAGCGGACTCCGACAACACACGTCTAACTACTCCAAGCAGTAGCGTTGAGACGCGCGGTGGCGCAGGGGCGTGGCTGTTTTCTAGGAAGTCGAACATAGCGCGCAAGGGCTGGTGTGCAGTGTTTCGAAACAGTCGGCCATGTTGGAAGGATCACATAGTTCATACCGCGGTGCATCATGGTCCATGAAGTCCAGAATGGACGAATTCGGCTGTTCATGACACATAGACTGAATGGGGAAAAAACTTTGCTCACTCCTAGAGCCCAAACCGCTGGAAATTCACCAAATTTTGCGGCAGGAGCAGCGGCTTGGTCCCGATAGTGTGCTTTTGTAAATTTGGTGAAAATCTGTCCAGTAGTTTTTAAAAAAATGACCAAAAAGTAAGTCACAAAAAAATAGTGATATCTATGTCCGGTCCGCGGACACACTTCCCTGTTCGCTCCGCAGACAGTGTCCTAATTGGCTAATCGGCTTGCGTCATGTCCGCGAACATGCAACATGTCCACTGATTGGATGGTGAAGAGCGTGGAGTGCGTCGGATTTTCGGGAACGCCCGCCATCTTGTGTCTGCGGACATCCGCAGACAGCGCAGTGACAAATGGTGGAGAAATACAATTTTGGCAAGTGTGTTGGTATGTAAGACTGTTTGGGGAGCGTGGGGGAGTAAGAGATGGGTCAAATATTGTATCTATTTAGGTGGCAGGCACCCCTGTTGTGTTTGTTGTGTCCGCGGACAGAGGCGCTAGCCTCGATGTCCGCAATCGACCCAAATGGGGGTGTCCTAAGGACACTATACCTGTCCGTACTGTTCGCATGCAAGTTGAAACTGTTCTAAGAACACACACGGTGTCCGGGATGTCCCTAATTGGGCAAGTGGGGGGTTTCCTAAGGACACTATTCCTGTCCGTACTGTCCGCAGTCAAGTTGATACTGTTCTAAGAACACACACAGTGTCTGGGATTTCCGTAATTAAACGAAAATGGAGGTGTCCTAAGGACACTATACCTGTCCGTATTGTTCGCAGGCAAGTTGAAACTATTCTAAGAACACACATGGTGTCCGGGATGTCCGTGATTGGGCAAGCGGGGGTGTCCTAACGACACTATTCCTGTCTGTACTGTTCGCAGGCAAGTTGAAACTGGTCTAAGAACACACACGGTGTCCGGGATGTCCGTAATTAAACGAAAATGGAGGTGTCCTAAGGACACTATACCTGTCCGTATTGTTCGAAGGCAAGCTGAAACTATTCTAAGAACACACTGTGTCCGGGATGTCCAAAATTGAACAAAAATTGAGATGTCATAAGGACACTATATCTGTCCGTATTGTTCGCAGGCAAGTTGAAACTGTTCTAAGAACAAACACGGTATCCGGGATGTCCATAATTAAACGAAAATGGAGGTGTCCTAAGGACACTATACCTGTCCGTATTGTTCGTAGGCAAGTTGAAACTGTTCTAAGAACACACACGGTGTCCGGGATGTCCGTAATTGGGCAAGGGGGGGTGTCCTAAAGACACTATTCTTGTCCATACTGTTTGCAGGCAAGTTGAAACTGTTCTAAGAACATACACGGTGTCCGGGATGTCCGTAATTAAATGAAAATGGAGGTGTCCTAAGGACACTATACCTGTCCGTACGGTTCGCAGGCAAGTTGAAACTGTTCTAAGAACATACACGGTGTCCGGGGACATAAAAATGCCAATATGGCATAGTTAAAATGTTTGATTCTATGGGTGTGATCTATGGGTGTGATATGCTGTGGTGGTTGTGGCAAGGCCTAGAGTCTTGGGTGCATGTGGTGGTTGTGGTGAGGGCCTAGAGTCTTGGGTGCACCCAAGACCAAACTTCATGACCAAAGTTATAAGTCCCGAAGTTATAGTCCGTAATCAAATGAAAATTGAGGTGTCCTAAGGACACCATACCTGTCCGTACTGTTCGCATGCAAGTTGAAACTGTTCTAAGAACACACACGGTGTCCGGGATGTCCGTAATTGGGCAAGCGGGGGGTTTCCTAAGGACACTATTCCTGTCCGTACTGTCCGCAGTCAAGTTGATACTGTTCTAAGAACACACACAGTGTCTGGGATGTCCGTAATTAAACGAAAATGGAGGTGTCCTAAGGACACTATACCTGTCCGTACTGTTCGCAGGCAAGTTGAAACTGTTCTAAGAACACACACAGTGTCCGGGATGTCTGTAATTGGGCAGTCGGGGGGTCTAAAGGACACTATTCCGGTCCGTACTGTTCGCAGGCAAGTTGAAACTGTTCTAAGAACACACACGGTGTCCGGGATGTCTGTAATGAAACAAAAATGGAGGTGTCCTAAGGACACTATACCTGTCCGTATTGTTCAAAGGCAAGCTGAAACTGTTCTAAGAACACACACGGTGTCCGGGATGTCCGAAATTGAACGAAAATGGAGGTGTCCTAAGGACACTATACCTGTCCGTATTGTTCGCAGGCAAGTTGAAACTGTTCTAAGAACACACACGGTATCTGGGATGTCCGTAATTAAACGAAAATGGAGGTGTCCTAAGGACACTATACCTGTCCGTACTGTTCGCAGGCAAGTTGAAACTGTTCTAAGAACACACACAGTGTCCGGGATGTCTGTAATTGGGCAGTCGGGGGGTCTAAAGGACAGTATTCCGGTCCGTACTGTTCGCAGGCAAGTTGAAACTGTTCTAAGAACACACACGGTGTCCGGGATGTCCGTAATTAAACAAAAATGGAGGTGTCCTAAGGACACTTTACCTGTCCGTATTGTTCAAAGGCAAGCTGAAACTGTTCTAAGAACACACACGGTGTCCGGGATGTCCGAAATTGAACGAAAATGGAGGTGTCCTAAGGACACTATACCTGTCCGTATTGTTCGCAGGCAAGTTGAAACTGTTCTAAGAACACACACGGTATCTGGGATGTCCGTAATTAAACGAAAATGGAGGTGTCCTAAGGACACTATACCTGTCTGTATTGTTCGCAGGCAAGTTGAAACTGTTCTAAGAACACACACGGTGTCCGGGATGTCCGTAATTGGGCAAGCGGGGGTGTCCTAAGGACACTATTCCTGTCCGTACTGTTCGCAGGCAAGTTGAAACTGTTCTAAGAACATACACGGTGTCCGCGGACATAAAAAATGCCAATATGGCATAGTTAAAATGTTTGATTCTATGGGGAATATCTATGGGTGTGATATGCTGTGGTGGTTGTGGCAAGGCCTAGAGTCTTGGGTGCATGTGGTGGTTGTGGTCAGGGCCTAGGGTCTTGGGTGCATGTGGTGGTTTTGGTGAGGGCCTAGAGTCCTGGGTGCACCCAAGACCAAAGTTCATGCCCAAAGTTATAAGTCCAGAAGTTATAGTCCGTAATCAAATGAAAATTGAGGTGTCCTAAGGACACTATACCTGTCCATACTGTTCACAGGCAAGTTGAAACTGTTCTAAGAACACACATGGTGTCCGGGATGCCCATAATGAAACGAAAATGGATGTGTCCTAAGGACATTATACTTGTCCGTACTGTTCGCAGGCAAGTTGAAACTGTTCTAAGAACACACACGGTGTCTGGGATGTCCATAATGGAACAAAAATGGAGTTGTCCTAAGGTCACTATATCTGTCCGTACTGTTTGCATGCAAGTTGAAACTGTTCAAAGAACACACACGGTGTCCGGGATGTACGTAATTAAATGAAAATGGAGGTGTCCTAAGGATACTATACCTGTCCATACTGTTGACAGGCAAGTTGAAACTGTTCTAAGAACACAAACGGTGTTCGCGGACATAAAAATTGACCATATGACATAGTTAAAATGTTTGATTCTATGGGTGTGATCTATGGGTGTGATATGCAGTGGTGGTTGTGGCAAGTCTAGAGTCTTGGGTGCATGTGGTGGTTGTGGTCAGGGCCTGGAGTCTTGGGTGCATGTGGTGTTTGTGGTCAGGGCCTAGAGTCTTGGGTGCACCCAAGAGCAAAGTTCAAGACCAAAGTTATAAGTACCGAAGTTATAGTTCGTAATGAAACAAAAATGGAGGTGTCCTAAGGGCACTATACCTGTTTGTATTGTTCACAGGCAAGTTGAAACTGTTCTAAGAACCCACACGGTATCCGGGATGTCCGTAATTAAACGAAAATGGAGGTGTCCTAAGGACACTATACCTGTCCACACTGTTTGCAGGCAAGTTGAAACTGTTCTAAGAAAACACACGGTGTCTGGGATGTCCATAATGGAACAAAAATGGAGGTGTCCTAAGGACACTATATCTGTCCGTACTGTTTGCATGCAAGTTGAAACTGTTCAAAGAACACACACGGTGTCCGGGATGTACGTAATTAAATGAAAATGGAGGTGTCCTAAGGATACAATACCTGTCCATACTGTTGACAGGCCCGTTGAAACTGTTCTAAGAACACAAACGGTGTTTGCGGACATAAAAATTGACCATATGACATAGTAAGAATGTTTGATTCTATGGGTGTGATCTATGGGTGTGATATGCAGTGGTGGTTGTGGCAATGCCTAGAGTCTTGAGTGCATGTGGCGGTTGTGGTCAGGGCCTAGGGTCTTGGGTGCATGTGGTGGTTTTGGTGAGGGCCTAGAGTCGTGTGTGCACCCAAGACCAAAGTTCATGACCAAAGTTATAAGTCCAGAAGTTATAGTCTGTAATCAAATGAAAATTGAGGTGTCCTAAGGACACTATACCTGTCCATACTATTCGCAGGCAAGTTGAAACTGTTCTAAGAACACACATGGTGTCCGGGATACCCATAATGAAACGAAAATTGAGGTGTCCTAAGGACACTATACCTGTCCATACTGTTCGCAGGCAAGTTGAAACTGTTCTAAGATCACACACGGTGTCTGGGATGTCCATAATGGAACAAAAATGGAGGTGTCCTAAGGACACTATATCTGTCCGTACTGTTTGCATGCAAGTTGAAACTGTTCAAAGAACACACACGGTGTCTGGGATGTACGTAATTAAATGAAAATGGAGGTGTCCTAAGGATACTATACCTGTCCATACTGTTGACATGCAAGTTGAAACTGTTCTAAGAACACAAACGGTGTTCGCGGACATAAAAATTGACCATATGACATAGTTAAAATGTTTGATTCTATGGGTGTGATCTATGGGTGTGATATGCTGTGGTGTTGTGGCCAGGGCCTAGAGTCTTGGGTGCATGTGGTGGTTGTGGTCAGGGCCTGGAGTCTTGGGTGCATGTGGTGTTTGTGGTCAGGGCCTAGAGTCTTGGGGGCACCCAAGAGCAAAGTTCAAGACCAAAGTTATAAGTACCGAAGTTATAGTTTGTAATGAAACGAAAATGGAGGTGTCCTAAGGACACTATACCTGTCTGTATTGTTCACAGGCAAGTTGAAACTGTTCTAAGAACCCACACGGTATCCGGGATGTCCATAATTAAACGAAAATGGAGGTGTCCTAAGGACACTATACCTGTCCATACTGTTTGCAGGCAAGTTGAAACTGTTCTAAGAACACACTGTGTCCGTGGACATACAAATTGTCCATATGACATAGTTAAAATGTTTGATTATATGGGTGTGATATGGTGTGGTGGTTGTGGCCAGGGCCTAGATTCTTGGGTGCATATGGTGGTTGTGGTCAGGGCATAGAGTCTTGGGTGCATGGCTGAAGGTCATGCACCCAAGACCAAAGTTCAAGACCAAAGGTATAAGTACCGAAGTTATAAGCTACCATGGGTGTGATATGTTGCGGAGGTTGTGGGCAGGGCCTACCCAAGACCAAAGTTATAAGTACCAAAGTTGTAAACTATCATGGGTGTGATATGGTGCAGTGGTTGTGGCTAGGTCCTAGAGTCTTGGGAGCATGGGCCATGCACCCAAGACCGAAGTTATATGCACTGTTTGCTTCAATGGTTGTGTTATGGAGCAGTATTTAAGAGTTGTACTTATTGCAATATAATTACTGTTTGGTTTGGTAACTGGAGTACATATATTATTTGTCAATTTTGTGATAAAAGAAAAGATCGTGTTAGTATTGGTAGTTTGTAAGGACTTATAGCATTGAATAATAGACATTGTTTATTCATTTTGACCCTCATAATTAGTAGATTACAAACCAGTGTACTGTGCTATTTGCTCAGTTTCTGTGTTTGTTTTTCAAATCATTGGGTCTGTGGAAAAAAAAAATCCATATCGGATTAAAAAAAACCTTTTTTTGTTATGCTACAGTCTATTTGTCAGTTTGTTTTCAGAGTTCACTTGTTTCTGGCTAATGTTCTATCTGTTGGCTTGTTGCATATTTTTGGAGAAGTTGGATACCTGTTGGCGTATTCTAACTGTCTATTTTTTGTCATAATTTAGTGGTATTGATTTATCTGTTTGGTTGTTGCAAAATCTTGGGGCAGTTAGATATCTGTTGGCGTATTCTAACAGTTTATAGTTTTTTAATTGAAGTTTTGTTAATGTTTAAGTACAGATTAGTTATTACATTTTGGTTTTAAGAAGATTAAATTAGCGTTTGTAAAATTTGCTGGTAATCTCTGCTTTAGAATAATGGTACTATTATTATATTTGAACCATCGACATTTCTTTTTAATATATGCAGTGTAGTGACCTGCATTGGTTGTGGCTCCTGTGTGGTAGATAAAAACCCCTCTTTTTGTTATGCTACAGTCTATTTGTTTGTTTGTTTTCTGAGTTCACTTGTTGCTTCTGGCTAATGTTCTATCTGTTGGCTTGTTGCATATTTTTGGAGTAGTTAGATACCTGTTGGCGTATTCTGTCTATTTTTTGTTATAATTTAGTGGTATTGATTTATCTGTTTGGTTGTTGCAAAATCTTGGGGCAGTTAGATACCTGTTGACGAATTCTAACTGTTTATTTCTTGTTATAATTTAGTGGTATTTATTTATCTGTTTGGTTGTTATAGAATCTTGGGGCAGTTAGATACCTGTTGGCGTATTCTAACAGTTTATAGTTTTTTCATTGAAGTTTTGTTAATGTTTAAGTACAGATTTGTTATTAAATTGTGGGTTTAAGAAGATTAAATAAACGTTTGTAAGATTTGCTGGTAATCTCTGCTTTAGAATAATGGTACTATTATTACATTTGAACCATCCACATTTCCTTTTAATATATGCACTGTAGTGACCTGCATTGGCTGTGGCTCCTGTGTGGTAGATAAAAAAAACCTTTTTTTGTTATGCTACAGTCTATTTATTTGTTTATTTTTAGTGTTCACTTGTTGTTTTTGACAGATGTTCTATCTGTTGGCTTGTTGTACATTTATGGAGCAGTTAGGTACATGTTGGCGTATTCTAACTGTCTTTTTTTGTTATAATTTAGTGGTATCGATTTATCTGTTTGGTTGTTGCAAAATATTGGGGCAGTTAGATACTTGTTAGCATATTCTAACTGTATATTTTTTGTTATAATTTAGTGGTATTCATTTATCTGTTTGGTTGTTGTAGAATCTTGGGGCAGTTAGATACCTGTTGGTGTATTGAAACAGTTTATAGTTTTTTAATTGAGGTTTTGTTAATGTTTAAATACAGATTAGTTATTAAATTTTGTTTTAAGAAGATTAAATAAGCGTTTGTAAGATTTGCTGCTAATCTCTGCTTTAGAGTAATGGTACTATCATTACATTCGAACCATCCACAGAGTGGGAACATTTTCGATACACAGCCAAACACGTATTACAGTAACAGTAATGATTACACATCGGATGATGTGTTTTTTCCCCAATAAGGCAGACCAGGACAGGGGACGGAACCAGTGTCTATTCCCGTGAATCAGATAGGACCCTACGTAGAAATGAGAGTCGGGAATGAGGAGCACCGCTTTCTTGTAGATATAGGAGCGCAGAAGTGTTCAATAGACCACCACTTGGTTCCGGATATTCCACTGTCAGGGCAAAAGAATGTTTCCGTAGGGTTCGCAGGTACACCAGTCATAAACCCAGTGTCCCAACCAGTCCCAGTTACCATAGGACGATTCACTGAACATTGTCCTTTCCTGTTAACAGAAAATTGTGGGGAGAACCTGTTGGGAACCTAAACTAGGTTCCGTTATACATTGCACGGCGGACGGAGTGTTTCTAACGATTTGGCCACACAATGCCCCTGTGTCAGAATTCATGTCTGAAGCGTTACCAGGGGAACTAAGTAAAGTACCAAACTGTATATGGGCAATGCATAAGCAAAACAAAGAGGACTGTTTCAGGGGTATCGAACTGTGTGTTGCCCAAACTCGTAGTCACACTAAAGAAACACAGTTCTTTCGACTGGGACGGATTTCAAAGAGTCAGTTGCTCTCACTGCGCTTGCAAATCGTCTCTGGTGCACTGTGTAGTGCTAAAAAACATGTGCTAGACCATCTTGGTCGGTGCATGTGTTGGCTGCCGTGAAGATGAAGGGTATATCTAGTTTTAATTGGTCTTCTCTGTATTGGCAGGTGCAGGTTTAAAAACAAGAAAGAGCTTTCTTCAATAGGTTTCTCTCTGGAGATTGTTCACCGAAAAGATGAAAGGGACCCCTAGGTATGTGATCTGGGGGTGCTTTATCGGAACGAGTTGGACCTGTGCAGCTGGTGCTGTGCACTAGGTCTAGTCGTTCTGTAGCCGACCGGTTTCTGTGGAGCACTGCGGGTGTGCCACATTCATCAGGGCTAGGTAGGGGGCAGCTTCATGTGTGCCCACTGTGATTCGTATACAGCAGCGTGGTCTGCAATACTTGTAGATCTCTCCCTGTAGGGATGACAGGAGGGAGGGGAGAGAGATAAAGCACGGATAAATATCCAATTCTACACCTCAACTGTAGCTAGTTACCAGAACACTGCATAGTTCAAGTAATAAACAATGAACCAGAGGCTTACCCTCTCTGTGTGGTGTAAATGATCTCCAGGGGGGGGGGGTTGAGGCAGCCCGGAACCTGGGGGCCAAATAACACTAATTACTGTCATGTATCGATGCCAGCGTGCATCTTGAAAGCGACAATGCTCCTAATGCAATTATAACTATTGATAACCAAATTGTGTTAATAACACTGTTAAGGTGCACGCATAATGCGTTGCAGCTTAGTTCTAGAAAGTACATTTACAACATGGAAAAATCCCCTCAGAGGTGCGAGGGTCCGCGTGCCTGCCTCTCGACCCCACGTGTGGGGGAGTGGCTGGCCACGGGAGCGCCCGGTGGGGCCGCTTACCTGAAGCAAGAGTCTCGGGTGGTCCTGCAGGCCGCGCGCGTAGTGTTGTTTCGTCGCGGCCCACGCCATCCTACTGTTATTGTAACCATGGTGCCCTGGGTGGCGCAGTCACGTGCGCCTGACCCCAAAATGGCTGCCCCCATAAAGGAGGAGGCGGCCATCACGGGGCCAGGCGTCGCGGGCCGCGAGCCAGGCGCCATGGTGTGAGGGCCCCCCATATGTGTATGGGTGGAAGTCCACACCTTTGAATAATGTGTCGAAGCAAAACATGCCGGTTGGTGCGCTTGGTGCAGAAACGGGTGCACACTGAGGGCTGAGTACACCAGTGTTACCCCCAACACCCTGTGTGCACAGGGTGTACCAGCAAATGTCAACAAGTGTACCCAGTGTGCCAGTTGGAACACAGGTACTGTTAGTCAGGTATGGGGAGCAAAGGAATTCAAGCATTCTCCCCATCTTTCCACATACAATAGGTGGATTCATAGTTCTGTGGGACAACACATGGGCTCAATATGACTGGAGTTACAGCATGGCCAGCGTTTGCCAGCTGGTGGCTTCATTAAGTCCAGACTTGTCGGTTTGGAGGCGAAAAATCCAAAGTTGTTCTCGTCTGAAGAGCAGGTTGTGTATAGTCCCTCCTCTTGTTGGAGTGGCCATTTTCTCGATTATTGTCCATGTGAAATCTGTAGGGGTGTGTTTTAATGCCACAAAATGTTCCACCATGGGTGCTGTGATCTTCTTGGTTCGTATGCAGGATCTGTGCTCTGCAAGACGTGTTTTTATCGGGCTTGTAGTCATGCCTACATATCGATTGTTGCATGGGCATGTGATAATGTATATCACATTGCAACTGTTACAATTCGTTAGTGTCTTTTGGATCCACGGAAAATGCCACCCTATGTCGATGGAGGTGGAACGCTTGGTGCTGGAGCATGCACTGCATGTGCCACAGGGAGTGTGGCCAGTGGCTTGATTGAGTCCCCACAGTGTATTTTGTTTAGAATCGTTCTCTTTGTAGGAGTGTACGAGGGAGTCTTGTAGGTTCTTCCTTCTTTTCAAGGCGAACCTCGGAGTTTCCAAACTATGAGAGCCAACGTTCAAGATGGGCCAAAGTTTGAGGACATCTTTCTTAATCTTATTGGTCAGAGGCGAGAAACTAAGGACTGCTGTGATGCTGCCTTGGGATTCACTCTGTTTGGCATGATGTTCCAGGGTGGTTTCTCGTGGGATGTTCATCACGCGTTTGCGTGCCTATTTGACTATCCGTTTGAGGTAGCCCCTGTTGGTCAGTTTTCTGGCCAGGCATGTTGACTGTTGGTTGTAATCCGGCAGTGTGGTGCAGTTTCTTCGGTATCGTAAGAATTGTCCGAATGGTAAATTTCTTCTCAGACTTGCAGGGTGGAAACTCTCATAAATGAGTAGTGAGTTTCTATCTGTCGGTTTGTTGTAGACTGTACTAACAACTGTTTCGTTCCGTATCTCGAGGGTTTCTGAGAACTTCAGAAAGGGATTCTGACAGTTGAGCCACTCCATAAACAATGCAAGGTCTGGTTCATCACCTCTAAAGATGAGTAACACATTGTCAATATATCTTGACCATAATTCCAGTTTCGGTAGCCATGGATTGTCAGCTCTATAGATCTTTTCTTCTTCAAAATGAGCGACGTACAGATTGGTAAGACTGGGGGCAAACGTCACTCCCATTGCTGTCCCTGACACTTGCTCGTAAAAGGTGTTGTCATAAAGGAAAAAAATTCTTTGTCAAGGCAATTTCGGCCAGTTGCATCACCAGGGTGACTGTTGTTTGCATGGGTGGATCTCTTTTTAGTAGTATCTTCTCAATGACTCTGAGTGTTGCCATTTGGGGGATCTTTGTATAAAGTGATTCGATATCGAGTGTTACTAGGATGTTCTGAGAGGAGTTGAAAGGTCAGTCCTTGATGAGTTCCAGGACTGCTGTAGTGTCTTTAAGATAGGAACGCATCTTAACGACTTCTGGTTTCAAGAAGAAATCTACAAACTGTGACAGTGGTTCCAAGATTGAGCCTATACCTGACACTATGGGTCTGCCAGGAGGGGGATTTCTCCCTTTGTGGACTTTGGGGAGTGCGTAAAAGGCCAGTTTCTTACGGTTCTTAGGATTGAGGAATTCGTATTCCTTGTTGGGGAGAATGCTTGAATTCCTTTGCTCCCCATACCTGACTAACAGTACCTGTGTTCCAACTGGCACACTGGGTACACTTGTTGACATTTGCTGGTACACCCTGCGCACACAGGGTGTTGGGGGTAACACTGGTGTACTCAGCCCTCAGTGCGCACCCGTTCCTGCACCAAGCGCACCAACCGGCATGTTTTGCTTCGACACATTATTCAAAGGTGTGGACTTCCACCCATACACATATGGGGGGCCCTCACACCATGGCGCCTGGCTCGCGGCCCGCGGCGCCTGGCCCCGTGATGGCCGCCTCCCCCTTTATGGGGGCAGCCATTTTGGGGTCAGGCGCACCTGGCCGCGCCACCCAGGGCGCCATGGTTACAATAACAGTAGGATGGCGCGGGCCGCGACGAAACAACACTATGCGCGCAGCCCGCAGGACCACCCGAGACTCTTGCTCCAGGTAAGCGGCCCCACCGGGCGCTCCCGCGGCCAGCCACTCCCCCACACGTGGGGTCGAGAGGCAGGCACGTGGACCCTCGCACCTCTGAGGGGATTTTTCCATGTTGTAAATGTACTTTCTAGAACTAAGCTGCAACGCGTTATGCGTGCACCTTAACAGTGTTATTAACACAATTTGGTTATCAATAGTTATAATTGCATTAGGAGCATTGTCGCTTTCAAGATGCACGCTGGCATCGATACATGACAGTAATTACTGTTATTTGGCCCCCAGGTTCCGGGCTGCCTCAAACCCCCCCCCCGTGGAGATCATTTACACCACACGGAGATGGTAAGCCTCTGGTTCATTGTTTATTACTTGTACTATGCAGTGTTCTGGTAACTAGCTACAGTTGAGGTGTAGAATTGGATATTTATCCGTGCTTTATCTCTCTCCCCTCCCTCCTGTCATCCCTACAGGGAGAGATCTACAAGTATTGCAGACCACGCTGCTGTATACGAATCACAGTGGGCACACATGTAGCTGCCCCCTACCTGACCCTGATGAATGTGGCACACCCGCAGTGCTCCACAGAAACCGGTCGGCTACAGAACGACTAGACCTAGTGCACAGCACCAGCTGCACAGGTCCAACTCGTTCCGATAAAGGACCCCCAGACCACATACCTAGGGGTCCCTTTCATCTTTTAGGTGAACAATCTCCAGAGAGAAACCCATTGAAGAAAGCTCTTTCTTGTTTTTAAACCTGCACCTGCCAATACAGAGAAGACCAATTAAAACTAGATATACCCTTCATCTGCACGGCAGCCAACACATGCACCGACCAAGATGGTCTAGCACGTGTTTTTTAGCACTACACAGTGCACCAGAGACGATTTGCAAGCACAGTGAGAGCAACTGACTCTTTGAAATCCGTCCCAGTCGAAAGAACTGTGTTTCTTTAGTGTGACTACGAGTTTGGGCAACACACAGTTCGATACTCCTGAAACAGTCCTCTTTGTTTTGCTTAGTCCTTCTCACGGCCACGGGCCGTGGACTATGGCTTGAATTGATGAAGCACCTTTTCACCATCTTGCCTGTTCTCTCATGCAAGTGCATTCAACTGGAAATACCCCATAGATCCACCACCAGACAAAGAAAATGGCTGAAGCAAGATGCCTGGCTTTCGCAGAAGATTTGGTAGATACCATTTTGTTTATCCCCTCAATCCTAGGAGACGAGATAACCATACCCACCGCAGGTACAACGAACAACGAATGGAATGAGCTGGAGGTCCTAAAAAAACAATTGATAAGGACAGAACTGCATGGAGCCATTATGACCGAATACCTGCGAGCACATGCAGCCCCCCTGGGGCTTATCATACGGATCGAACCCAGAATTTTCCTGGAACACTTAGAGTTCAGGAAGGACTGGAGCTATATATCCAATAAATGTACAAGGGACTGGCTCCTTTTAATCATTAGTACAGCCAAATCCGTATCAGAGAAACTAATGAAGGAGATAGAAGAGAAGCAAGAGAGTATGAAATCCTCCATCATTCTGGCCCAATACAAAAAAAGTCTGGAAGATCTGGAGGCCGCAATGAAAGAATTTAGAGACTTCAACCTTAATAAAAAAGTCACTAAACTTAAGAAAGACCTGGCGGCCTACACGCAAGAAAGAATCTATCCCTATATTACAGATGCATACTACGAGGACCTTAGTGCAAACAACACATCCACACCGGGTCAACACGTAAACCAACACAACAGAAAGAGGATCCAGAACAACCGAGCAAGACCTAATAACTGGACCTTCTCGAGTGGCAGCTCTGGCAGCGGATCTAACGCCTCAGGATCAAATAGCTCCATGAATAATGCGGCCCCAACCAACACCTTTGGCCCACCACGACCTTTGTTTCCAAGAGGTCAAGGAAAAGCAAAGAACAAAGGAAGAGGCAACTGGCAACCACAAGTGCATTGGCAGAACCAATCACCACGAGTCACCCGCAGCAGGGGCTGTGGCCAAGGCCAGATAGTGCCACCGGTCGAATGAATCCCAACAACCCAGGACAAGGGGAGAGGGCAAGAACTCGGACTAAGAGCTTAGTGATGAACCTCTCCCAATACACTCTATCCCCGGAAGAAGGGGACCTACTTGATAAGGGACTTTCTTTTGTACCCTCGGCAGAACATGATCCATTTCAAACACAGATAGAAATAGCCCAGCTAATCAGAAAAATCAGACTGAAACAATACTTTGGGTCAGCCACATATGCAGGAGAAAAGAGTGCTACTAATTTGAAAGGCAGATCTACATTCTATCCCCCACCTCATGCCATCTCACCCGAGTCTATTACATTTGAGAAAGCACTCCTGAAAAGACTTGATGAACTAGAAGCTGAGAGAACTCCAGGATACAAGAACTTTTCCAAACTGAACAGGCAGGCACTCCAATCTTTAGCCAACAACGAAGCAATTACCATCAAGCCTGCGGACAAGGGGGGAGCGATAGTAATAATGGATACCCCGGCATACCACAAGATGGTTATGGAGCTCCTAAAAGAACAGTCCAGCTACAAACAACTGGGCACGGATCCCACTGAATCCATCAGACAATTGATAGTACCTATTTTAGAAGAAGCCAGTGCGGATGAGCTAATCAGCAACAAGGAATACGAATTCCTCAATCCTAGGAACCCTAAGAAACCAGCCTTTTACGCACTCCCCAAAGTCCACAAAGGGAGAAATCCCCCTCCTGGCAGACCCATAGTGTCAAGTAGAGACTCAATCTTGGAACCACTGTCACAGTTTGTAGATTTCTTCTTGAAACCAGAAGTCGTTAAGATGCGTTCCTATCTTAAAGACACTACAGCAGTCCTGGAACTCATCAAGGACCGACCTTTCAACTCCTCTCAGAACGTCCTAGTAACACTTGATATCGAATCACTTTATACAAAGATCCCCCAAATGGCAACACTCAGAGTCATTGAGAAGATACTACTAGAAAGAGATCCACCCATGCAAACCCCAGTCACCCTGGTGATGCAAATGGCCGAAATTGCCTTGACAAAGAATGTTTTCCTTTATGACAACACCTTTTACGAGCAAGTGTCAGGGACAGCAATGGGAGCGAAGTTTGCCCCCAGGCTTGCCAATATGTACTTCGCTCATTTTGAAGAAGAAAAGATCTATAGAGCTGACAATCCATGGATACCGAAACTGGAATTATGGTCAAGATATATTGACGATGTGTTACTCATCTTTAGAGGTGATGAACCAGACCTTGCATTGTTTATGGAGTGCTCAACTGTCAGAATCCCTTTCTGAAGTTCTCAGAAACCCAGAGTACCGAGTCCGTCCATTTCCTTGATCTCACCCTCGAGATACGGAACGAAACAGTTGTTAGTACAGTCTACAACAAACCGACAGATAGAAACTCACTACTCATTTATGAGAGTTTCCACCCTGCAAGTCTGAGAAGAAATTTACCATTCGGACAATTCTTACGATACCGAAGAAACTGCACCACACTGCCGGATTACAACCAACAGTCAACATGCCTGGCCAGAAAACTGACCAACAGGGGCTACCTCAAACGGATAGTCAAATAGGCACGCAAACGCGTGATGAACATCCCACGAGACACCACCCTGGAACATCATGCCAAACAGAGTGAATCCCAAGACAGCATCACAGCAGTCCTTAGTTTCTCGCCTCTGACCAATAAGATTAAGAAAGATGTCCTCAAACTTTGGCCCATCTTGAACGTTGGCTCTCATAGTTTGGAAACTCCGAGGTTCGCCTTGAAAAGAAGGAAGAACCTACGAGACTCCCTCGTACACTCCTACAAAGAGAACGATTCTAAACAAAATACACTGTGGGGACTCAATCAAGCCACTGGCCACACTCCCTGTGGCACATGCAGTGCATGCTCCAGCACCAAGCGTTCCACCTCCATCGACATAGGGTGGCATTTTCCATGGATCCAAAAGACACTAACGAATTGTAACAGTTGCAATGTGATATACATTATCACATGCCCATGAAACAAGCGATATGTAGGCATGACTACACGCCCGATAAAAACACGTCTTGCAGAGCACAGATCCTGCATACGAACCAAGAAGATCACAGCACCCATGGTGGAACATTTTGTGGCATTAAAACACACCCCTACAGATTTCACATGGACAATAATCGAGAAAATGGCCACTCCAACAAGAGGAGGGAATATACACAACCTGCTCTTCAGACGAGAAGAACTTTGGATTTTTCGCCTCCAAACCGACAAGTCTGGACTTAATGAAGCCACCAGCTGGCAAACGCTGGCCATGCTGTAACTCCAGTCATATTGAGCCCATGTGTTGTCCCACAGAACTATGAATCCACCTATTGTATGTGGAAAGATGGGGAGAATGCTTGAATTCCTTTGCTCCCCATACCGGACTAACATACCTGTGTTCCAACTGGCACACTGGGTACACTTGTTGACATTTGCTGGTACACCCTGCGCACACAGGGTGTTGGGGGTAACACTGGTGTACTCAGCCCTCAGTGCGCACCCGTTTCTGCACCAAGCGCACCAACCGGCATGTTTTGCTTCGACACATTATTCAAAGGTGTGGACTTCCACCCATACACATATGGGGGGCCCTCACACCATGGCGCCTGGCTCGCGGCCCGCGGCGCCTTGCCCTGTGATGGCCGCCTCCTCCTTTATGGGGGCGGCCATTTTGGGGTCAGGCGCACGTGACCGCGCCACCCAGGGTGCCATGGTTACAATAACAGTAGGATGGCGCGGGCCGCGACGAAACAACACTACGCGCGCGGCCCGCAGGACCACCCGAGACTCTTGCTCCTGGTAAGCGGCCCCACCGGGCGCTCCCACGGCCAGCCACTCCCCCACACGTGGGGTCAAGAGGCAGGCACGCGGACCCTCGCACCTCTGAGGGGATTTTTCCATATTGTAAATGTACTTTCTAGAACTAAGCTGCAACGCGTTATGCGTGCACCTTAACAGTGTTATTAACACAATTTGGTTATCAATAGTTATAATTGCATTAGGAGCATTGTCGCTTTCAAGATGCACGCTGGCATCGATACATGACAGTAATTACTGTTATTTGGCACCCAGGTTCCGGGCTGCCTCAACCCCCCCCGTGGAGATCATTTACACCACACGGAGAGGGTAAGCCTCTGGTTCATTGTTTATTACTTGTACTATGCAGTGTTCTGGTAACTAGCTACAGTTGAGGTGTAGAATTGGATATTTATCCGTGCTTTATCTCTCTCCCGTCCCTCCTGTCATCCCTACAGGGAGAGATCTACAAGTATTGCAGACCACGCTGCTGTATACGAATCACAGTGGGCACACATGTAGCTGCCCCCTACCTAGCCCTGATGAATGTGGCACACCCGCAGTGCTCCACAGAAACCGGTCGGCTACAGAATGACTAGACCTAGTGCACAGCACCAGCTGCACAGGTCCAACTCGTTCCGATAAAGGACCCCCAGACCACATACCTAGGGGTCCCTTTCATCTTTTAGGTGAACAATCTCTAGAGAGAAACCCATTGAAGACAGCTCTTTCTTGTTTTTAAACCTGCACCTGCCAATACAGAGAAGACCAATTAAAACTAGATATACCCTTCATCTGCACGGCAGCCAACACATGCACCGACCAAGATGGTCTAGCACGTGTTTTTTAGCACTACACAGTGCACCAGAGACGATTTGCAAGCGCAGTGAGAGCAACTGACTCTTTGAAATCCGTCCCAGTCGAAAGAACTGTGTTTCTTTAGTGTAACTATGGGCAATGCATGACAATGATGTAGGATGTTTAAAGATAGAGCCAGTAAAGATCATTTTGAAAGAAGGTGTTACCTTACCGCGAATACCCCAATACAGAATTTCGGCTGAAGGTGAGAAAGGATTGAAGAGTATTGTTACAGATTTGGTGAAATTAGGGGTAATCGAGGAAATTACAGGCAGTACATGCAACAGCCCGATTCTTCCGGTTTATAAAAAAGGAGGCAATGAGGTACCATACCGTTTTATAATTGATTTGCGCGGATTGAATAAGGTAGTAGATCCACAATTTCCTCTAGTGCCAGATGTCACTACAATATTGACAATGATACCTGTTTCAGCAGAATATTTTAGTGTAGTAGATTTGAAAAACGCGTTCTTCAGTATTCCAGTGGACAAGGACACAAGATATTTGTTTGCGTTCACATTAGGAGGACGATCATTTACATTTACGCGGATTCCGCAAGGTTACACGGAAAGTCCAAATATTTACAGTAGAGCATTAAAAGAGCAGCTAGACATGCTGGAATTACCTGTGGGTTGTGTACCCTTGCAATACATAGACGATCTATTGCTAGCTGCAGAAACAGAGGAGATTTGTAAAGAAAGCACTGTATTACTACTGTCACACCTAGCGGCACATGTCCATAAAGCTAGTTTGATGAAATTTCAATATAATCGAAAGGAGGTGGCCTATTTGGGCTACCTACTTTCGAAAGTAGGGAGAAGACTAACGCCAGAACGCATAGAAAGTATTTCTTGTATGCCTATTCCAAAGACACAAAAAGGAGTCAGAGCCATAATAGGCATGGCTTCATATTGCCGATAATGGATTGGTAATTTTGCGTTAATTTTGAAGCCGTTGGTGAATTTGACTAGAAAGAATGCGGTTATGCCTTTGCAGTGGAATGAGGAATGTCAGAAAGCATTTGATGGATTGAAAACTGCATTATGCTCGGCTCCAGTTTTGGGTACGCCGAATTATGAGAACATTTTTAGACTATCTGTTTGTGAAAGTGAAGGATGTGCATTGGCGGTTTTGACACAGGAACAAGTTGGAAGAAATAGGCCGTGCGGCTATTTTTCTTCTGCGCTGGACCCTGTAGCGCCCGCACTACCACGATGTTTGAGATCTGTGGCGATGGCTGCTGCGTCAGTGAGGCTAACGGAAGGGATGGTATTGGGGCACACTTTAATTTTGATGGTGCCACATGCCATAGACGTTCTATTAAATAGGACACAGACGCAACACCTCACCTCTGCTAGATTGACAAGATATGAGATTATCTTGTTCGCGCCCCATATCCAAATTATGAGGTGTAGCGCTTTGAATCCTGCAGAATGAATGCCACCAACCATAAAAGAAATTGGGAAGGATGAATCACCCCCCACGATTGCTTAATGGTCACTGATGAAGAAACCAAGGGGAGAGTTGATTTAAGTGATATCCCACAGAAAGAGCCAGATGGAGAGTTATTTTGTGACGTCTCATGTTTTAAATTACCAGATGGCACGACAACTGCCGCATATGCTATCACTACCCTAGAGAGCGTTGTAGAAAGCAAAAGAATTCCCTATAATTAAGCACAAGCCGCAGAAATAATAGCATTAACCAGAGCCTGCGAGATTTCTGAAAATTTGAATGTGAATATATATACTGATAGTCAGTATGCTTTTGGAGTGGTTCATAACTTTGGTCGACTCTGGGCTGAGAGAGGGTTTTTGACATCACATGGTGCCAGAATTCAACATGGCCCTTTGATTGTACGATTGCTGTCTGCACTCACGTTTCCAAAACACCTAGCAATAGTGAAATGCGAGGCACATGAAAAAGTAACATGGAAAGTAGGAGAGGGAAACACGTTTGCAGACAGAATTGCGAAACAAACTGCCACTGATCTGAATACCAAAATGATGATGGTTCAGACAGAGGAAGTACCCTGTATGATAGAAAATGGAGTTGCCACTGTCAAAGAAATGCAGGCCGAAGCTACGGCCGATGAAATACAGGGGTGGGCAGAGGGATCTGCTGAGTTGGATCTGGAGGGTTGTTGGGTGGACAAGGGAACTAGAAACTGGATGTTGCCAAATCCGTACGTGACTGCAATGGTCACAATGGCCCACAGCCCTACGCACATCTGTGCGAAGAAGATAATACAGCACCTTTCTACAGTTTGGCAGAATGTAAACATAAAAAAGAATACAGAGAGGTTGGTGCAGAACTGTATCACGTGTTTGCAACACAATGTAGGGAAGGGAACAGTGACTCCAACAAGCAGTTTTGGCCCGCCCTCTATGCCATTTGAGGTGATCCATTTTGATTTCATAGAGATGGAGAGGTGCCAAAACTTAAAATACGTCTTGGTGGTGATCTGTGCATTCAGTAAGTGGGTGGAGGCATATCCCTTGAAGGACTGCACAGCAATGAGCACGGCAAAAGTAATGTTGAAGGAGTACTTTTCCAGATTTGGCTTGCCCTGTGTCCTATGGTCTGATAATGGACCACATTTTGTGGGCGCAGTGGTATTACAGATATGTGCTGGTCTTCAGATTCATAAGAGATTCCATAGTTCAAGGCATCCGAGTTCTGCCGGTCTTGTGTAGAGGCACAACGGGATTCTTAAATCAAAGATTAGCAAGATTTGTGCGGGAAGCAAGTTGAGTTGGGTGGATGCATTACCAATAGCACTATTATGCATGCGTACGTCTGTACAGGCTAAAACTGGGCTCTCCCCGTAAGAGATCGTGATGGGGAGGCCGGCAAATGTATGGTGCGCACCACAGCCAAAACAACTTAGTGAGGTAGAACATCATGTGCTTAGTACTTATTGTGGCCTTTTAATGCAGACATTGCGTTTGATTCATCAGCAGGTGCAGGAGGCGTTACCAGTGAGATACACTGGTCTGGGACACGCGCTGGAGCCAGGCGACTGGATGCTGCTCAAAAATTTTGAAAGAAAGTTATCATTAGCACCCAGGTGGCGCGGGCCCTATCAAGTACTCTTGGCGACGCAGACGGCAATACGGGTGGATGGAAGGAAGTCGTGGATCCATGCCACCCATGCCAAGAAGATTCCAACTGCACTGAAAGACTTGCCTGACACTGATGACCGGAAAGAGACAGCGGTCCCAGAAATTAAAGAAACTGTTGCCAGTAAGCAGCCACCTAATCTGCCAAAACGAGAAGTGAAACTCGAAACAAAGCCTGAGACGATTGCCAAAGAGGGGAAGGGCAAAGAGTGCCCCAACGTTGCCCAGCAGAATCGACATCACTGCTGGCCGACACAAAATCTCCCCTGCAAATACCAGCAGAAACAAATCGTGTACCCCTTTGGCACCCACCAGCACTTGCCAGCATGTCAAAGAACGGATCTGCATTATTGGCGCGGCGCACACCAGCACCTGCAGTAGCGCCACAGGCTGACTTTGAGCCTGAATCTGGAAGTGCACCGGCACTGTTCACGGATCACATGATACCAGGAGCAAGGCGATACAACTTGCGGCCTTGGAAGACAAAGTGATCCGCAGTTCTTTTTAGTGTTTATGTCAACCTCTGCTCATGGACGGAGAAGGAACTAGAGGTGTAGAGGAGAGAAGCGTGAGAATTGTGCAAGTCGGATCATCATAAAAGTACATGTGTCAGGAACCAGAGCCGACAAGCTGGGCGCACATGGTACTATGGCAAATGAGATAACTGATTAAAAGTACATGTATCAGGAACCAGAGCGGACAAGCTGGGCGCACATGATACTAAGGCGATAAGATAACTGATCAAAGGTCCTCTGAGAAGTATAAGAAAGGACAAGTGATCTTGCCTAAAAATGAATAAACAAATCCAGGCTAAAAAGAACAGGCAGAACTGAACTGTGACAATTCCGTTGAACTTATTGACATCAGAGAAAGTGAGACGAAGAGAGATATCCACAACGATCTGTGATAAGAAAGAAGAAGGACGACGAGAAACATGCCGGGACCAGTTCCAGCCTCCTCCTGTACCACCACCGCTGAGAATGAGTCAATTATAAAGACTGTAAGCTTAAGAAAAACGCATGGTAAAACAAATTGTATGCTGGTACTGACAATAATAATGTGCTTTATGAGCGTAGTAGCACCAATATTGACAGCCCTAATATTATGGTGGGTGGAAACAATACACCCATTAGAAATGTTTTTACCAATAATTAATATATCCACTACTGAAAGCCCGGTTCAGGTGATCACTTATACCCTGCCCCCAATGGAAGAAAGACACAGGCAAGGTTTTGGAAATAATAATTTGCTATTGATTATGAACATGACACATGCAATTCTGAAGAAAACAAATTGCTGGGTATGTGCCCATTTACCACAGTATGCTGGGAAAGGAATAGGGTGGTATGTGCAGCCACTACCATTAGGTTCTGCATGTAGTGCATCTTTAGGTGCAATGTTCTACGGGAAATGGAATAAGAGTAATATGGGTCAATTAGACAGAACCAACATGAATGAGTTTGAGGAGATAATAATGAAGCCTGTGGGTTGTTCCATTTTCCATAAAGCACAAGTAATAGCCCCAGAGCCCACGAGGAAAAATACACGAAAGATAACACGACAAAATAGACGAGATAGATTGTCCCCACCAGAAAAAACATCTGTAATGACGTTTTGTGTAAGAACAGAAGGGGACAAAGATGCAATTCCCCCATTTTACACGGTAAATTATAGCCCAAGAACTGTCCCTTTTTGTCTAAAAAAAAGGCTCTTTTTCAGTCGGAACATATACTGGTTGCATGAATACAGTGGTATTAAAATGGGAAATAGAACCAGTATATGTAGGTGATCCAGTTTATTTTATATGTGGAGAGAAAGCATATCCTTGGTTGCCCAGAAACAAGGGAGGTACATGTTACCTAGGTCTACTGTTCCCAGGAGTATTCCTCTTAGAAACAGCAGCCATGGCCAGATTATCCAGAACTAGAGTCAAAAGGACTGAAGAGGGTGTTTTAATAGCAACTGATGTAGCAAAATCATTAATTCCATTCTTAGGGCAGATAGTGAACTCCTATAATATAAGGCAACTGTCCAGAATCCTAAAAGATACAATAAACACAACAACAGATATACTATTTAACATGAATTTGGAAGAAAGAGGAATCAGGTTAATGACGCTGCAAAATAGAATGGCTCTTGATGTGATCCTGGTTGATCGTGGGGGAATTTGCAAAATAGTGGGATCAGCGTGTTACGTTTATGTCGATGACTATTCCCCCACGATCTTTGAAGCAATAAAGAAAATGCACGTCCTAAGCTCTGAACTCCCTACTGAAGAAGGAAGCTGGGGAATAGGATCTTGGTTTTGGGGAATATTACGTTCCTGGGGATGGAAGTTGATCTCAATATTAGTAGTGGTGTTTGGAATATTCCTAACGTGCTGTTGTTGTATACATTGTCTACCCATAGTTTGCGCTGAGGTAACTGAGGGATGTACGGAAGGATGTAGGCAAATGATGACAAAGGAAAAAACAACCTCATGGTCGAACTGATCCAGACCCAAATGAGATGAGAGCAGTGAAAGAGTTGATGGCAATAGATATTGATGAAGACGATGATGTTTACGATAGCATGCAAAATTCAGACATAAGTACTTCAGACTCATCATCACTAGAGGAGGTTTCAATAAATAGATGAGACGTTTGGCATACGGCCAAAGGAGGGTTTGTCAGTCTAGAAAAATGGATATCTCGACTTTGTGACCGCAAACGTATTTTGGTATCCGTGGGCCAACCGTCTCATGCACGATATGACAGAATATAGGTTTTCGAGTTTGGCAATGAACGGTCATTTTGATGTAACAAGAATCGCCATTTTGTTTTCTAACCATTGCTCATTGCTTTCTGCTCCTATTGCCTCGCAGTATATTTTCTGCTTACACTGCTCGACTGTAAAACATTGTTGTCTGTATGTAAAAAGGACAAGGCCGCAGGGCCGAGAGGATAACAAGAGTTTGTTGAAACACAAACGTAGGCAGCGCCAGGAAGAATGCCCGGCTCCCTCCCGAATGTAGCCTTGAAGCAGAGCTGCAGGGCATTTAATCATTTCGCAGCTGCCAGCCAGTCTCGTTATATGGTAGAATATGTTAGAATAATACAGCTAAAGGCTTGAATTATGCTCTTCTTACGGCCCCCCTTCGCTGAGCCCGCTAGAGCGTGTGGGCTCCCAGGACACGAATAGCACCTAATAGATAGCAAGGTCCGGAATGCAACTCTTCCCCCCGTATGAAGCTCGCTTCCAAGAACAGAAGCTCTGTGTTCTATTCAACAACGGAAAGATGCCTTTGCATTCACAAATTGCAAATTTTTACTAGAATAGATGTTTGAAGGTGTCATAGTTGTCTGAGATGTCCATCATCACACCAAGTTTAAAGAAACCCAATAAAAGGGGGGTGTTAAACATGTCATAGCTGATTGTTTGATATGCATTTTGTATATATGTAACTGATGTACGTAATTCACTCTCTTGCGTCCCTCGAGGTCTAGAGATACACGTTGCGGGGCGTGAGACCGAGTTGGCCAACTGAGACCTTTGCTTTGCAATAAACCCTAGCTTTGGGAATACAACCTCGTGTCTGGCGTATCTATCGTGTGTGGTGACTCGCCTTGTTTCCATAGACGTCAGGGTCCAATAGGGGCCCCATTCAAGCGCTTCTTGACATGATGTAAGTCGCGGACTGCCACTCCCTCCACGTTGATGGCAGTCACGATGTCCATCCAGATCCTGGTCCATCCTTCTTTGTCGGCGCGCAAACTTCCAAAGAGGGCATTTATACTGCCCCAGCACTTGCTCCACCAGGACACCAACTTCGGTGGCAGTGAAGCTGGTGGCCCTCTGCCTCTCTGGCTGGGGGTTGCCAGTGCTGCCAGATGGTGTTGTGCTGGACATGGCAACCCCAGAGGCAGGAGTGGGTGGGCAACTGGGTCCTGGGGCTGGGCTGTGGAGCGATGGAATCCCAGTTGGGAGTCTTCGGATCCAGCAGGGCTGGTCACAGCAACTATACCCCTGGATGACGTGCAGGCAGCAAATGGCAGGGCACGTGGGCAGCAGGCAGTCAGGCAGCAGCAGATGGCAGGTGGGAGTGTGCTCGGGGCTCTGGGGGGCAGTAATTCGGCCTTCTGGGCAGGAGCGTGGTCTTCCGTGTGTTTTCGCATGGCCAGCTTGATACAGAGTGATTTGGCACGTGAAAGAAATGCACGTCACCGTGTAATTCAAGGAAAGGACCTTAGCACGTAAGCGCGTCAGCACATGCACGCGATTTCATTGGACCAAAGGCCCTTAGCGCGTAAGCACGTAAGTTACATTATGTGCGCGGGCGTTTCCCTCATAGCACGTGATGACAGAGCACACGTGGAAAAACTGCATGCCCGAGTGTCATCGCGTGTAATTGGAGGTAAGCGCCCACGTACACGCGTATCTGACGTGTACGTGTGGGCCAGGTTAAAAGCTACGTGTAGGACGCCATTTCCTTGTACATGCTTTTCGTGGAGCGCCAGTGGGTGAAATCTGTACTTCTTGTCGGTTCACACGCGATTACTTCACAGCCTTTCTAGTTAGTACTCCCTGTTACCTCTGACAGCTCTTTTATGAATTTTTGTTGGGCCTGTTTCCTCAAACAGAGCTCACTTCTCCTTTTGTCCTGTCTCCTCAGACAGCATACAATTCTTCTTTTGGTGGGGTGTTGCCAACGCGCACACGCGCATATTTTTCACGTTCTTTTTCCAGGCAGATGGTAAATTCCGCACTTACTTAGCAACTGTGCTTGCCCCGTGTGTCGCGTTCCTCTTCAGAGGTCATTGTAGGCTGCATGTTTTATTCGTACACTTATTTTTGTGTTTCTGGGTGCCACAGCGTAGTGCGGGTTCATTTTTTCACGCACGTGGTCTACGAGGGGTTGCGTGCACGTTAATTTTTGATTTTGGGCTGCCTGTGCGTTGCGTGACCCGTCATCTTCCCCCAGGGGTCACAGACAGCCTTGTTAGAGCACTAGGGTACGAATTCCATCTAGTATCCTACCCCTTTGACCCCCAATTGCCCAGGGCAATAGTTTACTGCAACTCCCATACGCACAACAACATCAGTGCCATGGTTGGGAGGCGACCAAGCGGTAAGGGAGGCAAAGGTGGCTGACCTTCAAAAGGTGGGCGTGGTGGGCACGGTAGGGATTTGCAGGGTGCCCCTATACCCCCATGTGTGGAGGAACAATCAGGGACACCCATGCCCCCCCCATGGTTGAGGTAAACGTGGCTGACACCATCCCAGCTCAGCCCCTGTTGGACCAGCCCATTGTGGCACCTGACCTGGCACAGGATGACTCCCTGGCTGACTTCCAGGTCAGCAAGTCTAGGCCACGTGTGGTGGTGCAAGTTGTTGTCACCAAGCCACGTGGATCTGGGGCAGCTGTGTCATCTGCTGCCCCAGGTATGCAGGGTGGGGAGGCTGCAGGGGCAGCTGCAGCTCCATCCGCCCCAGCTCTGACTCTCCCAGCCAGGACAGTGTCAGTCCAGGTCCATCAAACTGACGTGACCCCTGCCAACATTACCCTGCAACCAATGCCTGCATCAAGACCTATGGTCATTGTGCATTCCCACACTCCTACTACCCAGTCCACTGCTGATTCTGCCCCTACTGACCAGAGCGGCGTAAGCCACTCTGGCTCTGCTCCACCTTTAAAGAAGAGGAAGAATGGTGCTCTGGCATGACAGGCTGAGACCCCAGACACACACTCCGGTACCTCAAGGAAGCCTTGCTTTAATGAGGCAGAACTTGATGCACTTGTGTCCTATGTGTCGGCACATAGCCACGAAATGCTGGTGACTGCAGGGTCCAAGACCACAACTGGTCAACGTAAGGCACACTGGCAGATCATCGCCGACCGCATAAGTGCCCTTGGATTTGTGAGGCACACAGCTGATGATTGCTACAAGCAGTGGAATGACCTGAAACGCAGAGCAAAGAAGAAGCTGGCCTCAAATCATGCCGCTACTTTGGTGACTGGCGGTGGGTCTCCACAAGAGGACAATGAACTCACTGAACATGAGTCTGTTGCTGGGGCCTTCATCACAGAGGAACAAATCCAAGGTGTGGGAGAACTACCTGATTATGATGCATTGTCCGGTGAGTGCCCATGCATGTATGTGTAATGCATGTGTATGTTGTTTGGGTGACGGGTTCTGATTGAGTGCCAGGTGAGGGTGTGTGTGCCTGAGTGGTATGGGTCACCCATGTGCTTAATCCAAAACATTCAGCGGCCTTGGATTTCGGTGTGACAGTATCCCTTCTGCCCACAGTAATAATTTAGCGCAACATTACGGCAGTTGCCCTTGAAGTGGCATTTTACAACAACATTGTTTGTATTTTTCAGTGTTCGTTTTCAGGCTGATTGTTTCAATTCTCCCACTTTTGCTACGCATTCCTCAGCCCTATTGTCACATTTGTGACATGCTTCTGTCATTGATGAACCCCACATTGGCCCATATGTGTTACCTTATTAGGTGAATGATTTGACCATTCAGGCTGATTGAGTATTGGCCTGATCATATAAGTTTTTGTTGCCTGTTTGAATGTGGAACATGATAGTTGTTTCCTGTCATGTTTAAGTGCACAACCATTGATGTGTACATCGGCCTGCAATCACTGTATTTTTGTACACTGGAAGTGTTGCAGTGTGTGGCACATGCCTATTTTGTCACACTATGTAGCATTTTCCATCTCATCATGTCCATCTCACATGGATGGCTGACAGTATTCATTCCCTGACATATGGATGTACTTGTGGAATGTACCATGGCTATGGTACATCCCATCTGTGTGATGGCATGTGTCATGTATGTGTATTGGACATGCCACTCACAGGCCAATGTGTGATGGCAGTGCTACCCAGCATGCAGCAAATGTGTTGCTCTTCCATCTTGGTGTCATCAGTGTGTGCCTTTTGCCTCCCCAGTGCATGCATGGGAGGGTTATAGTCATGTGGGACATGTGTAAATCATGTACTGGTTATGTAGCTTGTCAGGTCTATTTGTGTGCTATGGTGCTAATGCCTGTTTCCATTTTTTGTCTTTCATGTGTTTGCAGGGGATGACACACTTGATGCTGTTGAGGTGGAGGAGATAGTGCAGACCCAGGAGGAATCTCAGGCACGACCGGGCACCAGTGGGGGACATGGTGTGGTGGTGGGTGAGAACCCAATCTTGCTGCAGAACATTCTGTCGAGGGGTGCCTCTGGGTGCACCTCCCCAGACCTCTATTCAGGTGCTGATTCGGATGATGAGACCTATGTGGTGTCGCAGGTAAGTGTTTCTGGCAGGGATTCTGCTCTGTCCAACCCACCTGTACCAGGGGTAGAACCCTCTATGGGGATGACAGTGTTGGTAAGTCCGCCTTTGGCCATTACGGATGCAGGATCACACTCCACAACATCTGATCCTGTTCCTGGGCCAGCAGATCAGAGGGGGAATGCAGTCCTGCAGCCTCAGGCAGTGCCGGCACAGCAAGGCGCAGATCGCCTTGCCCCAAACAGGTGTGGTGCCCGCCGACGCAGTGGCCGTACGCCACCAGGCAATACCGCATGGGAACAATCCATTTACGGTATGGCAACCCAACAGGCAGCATCAGTTGAGATGATGGCTCAAGCAATGGAGAGGGTGGCCACTTCCATTGTCCCCCCTGAAAGGCAGATGGAGCTACTACAGCAGGCAACAGACTCCATTTGCCAATCACACAGGGAGGACATGTTGGCGTCCAACAGGGACAGACGGGCGGCACTGGAGACTCTACGCCAATCGATATTGGAAGCCCTGGGGGTAGAACTCCATCACCTCAGGGAGACTCTTGTTGACCTTGAGGCTTCCACTAACTTGAGGACAGAACAGCAGCTGGGGCGGCTCACACGTTCGCTCTCAGCTGAGATGCAGGTAACTGGGGAGGAGATCCGTGCATCACGTCAGGTGCTGCATGGGGATCTCTGCACTATAATCCTCCAGAGTGAGACCTTCCACACCTGCATGCTTGCTGCCATGGAGGACCATACCAGGGCTTTGCGTGGGCTGCCTCCCATAGCACCACCACCTCCTGTGGCAGCAGCAGAGGGTGATGAGAGCGACAGCAGCAGTTCTCCCACATTGGCATAGCCGTGCAGGCCATGAGCCCATGGAGGTGTTTTTTTTCCCAACATCCACACAGGTGGCTGTTGGTGTGCACCCTGTCCTCAGACCTCCTGGGTGGCCTCCCCCCCCAGCCCCCACATGGCCATTTTTGATTTTTGATTTTTGATTCTTTTTTACAGTGTGTTGCCTTATGTGACTCCCGTGGGCATCCACTGTATTCCGGCTAGGCACATGCAGGCTTGTCCTGAGTTTGGATTAGATGCTTGGGTTTGTGAGACACACACCCCTCCTGCTTCCTGTTTCCATGGGCTTGCAAAGGGTGTGCCCAAGTGACAGTGACTTACACAGTGACGTTGGACTCCCATGAGCTGTGTGGGAAGTCTGTGGTCAATACTGTGTATACATTCCTAGTGGATATTGTTATTGTACTGTACACTGCATGGTGTATTGATATGTGCTTGTGCATACATGTCTTCCTCCTAATTTGCAGGTTCATTCCTCGTGTCTTCACAAGGCCGTCTACTTTGGAGATGGAGTTCATGTTGTAAGCAGTGCACTTACACATTTGCGTGGCAGCAACACTGTACAGTTGGAAGGGAGTGATGTGCTGGCATAATCAGGTTGTAAGACTACCACTACTTTAATTTAGTACTGTCATGTTTATGCTATGTTTGAGGTTGTGTAGCTGCATTGTATTGTTGGTAAGTATTTGGTCATGTGTGTTGCTAGCTCTACATTACTGGGAGCATATTGTGTGTGGCCAGTTTCCATTAGGGACACTGTACTTTGTGACACTTGTGTCAGGTTTTGGGGATTGCTTTGTTTGCTCTCACATAGCATGACATGCCATGGTGTGTTGGGTGGCGGTGCTGGGGAGGGTTTGGGTGACATGGCACTGTTGTCATGTTGTATTTTGCAAGGGGGTAATGAATTTAGCAGCATAGAAGTGTGTCTTTTGATGACACAGCATTGGTGTTGTTTGTGTAGGTAGGGATGCACACAATGTAACACTTCCAGGTGACCAATCTCAGGCTGGTATGGTTGTGACAGTTGAATGTCCCTTATGTCATCATCATTGATTGTCAGATGGTATGTGCCAGGGCTGTGTGCACTCCACAGGGGTGTGATTTTAGGTGAAGTAATTAGCCATCAGCTGCGTACGGGCTGCCTCACCCCGTGCCCTTTCCCCTCCCATGCGCAGCGGCCGTGTATGTGGTTGGGGATGTGGGGGCACCACCATGTCCACGGGCAGGCCCCGGTGTGTTGCAATTTTGTGCAGGACACATGCTGCCACTATGATCCTGCACACTACTGGGTGAACATATAACAGCTGCCCGCCAGAATGGTCAAGGGAGCGAAAGCGTGACTTGAGCACTCCGAATGTGCGCTCCACTATGCCCCGGGTTGCAATGTGGGCTTTGTTGTATCTTACCTCAGGTGGCGTGGTGGGGTTCCGAATTGGCATCATCATGTGGGTGCTCAGAGGGTAGGCACTGTCCCCTGGGGAGGTGGTGATGGGTATCATTAGTGGGGTTGTGACATTACTCAGTATCTGACATGCATGCATGTGCTGTGGCATTTATACTCACCGAGCAGCCATGTATCGCCATGCCGCCCAGCTTCTAGGTCCCGGTTTAGGGTTGACATTCTGTAAATAAAACTGTCGTGGGTGGACCCTGGATAGTTGGCATATACTGAGGTGATGATTCCCTTGGCATCACATACTACCTGGACGTTGATGGAATGCCAGTGCTTGCGGTTTCTATAGATGTGCTCTGATGCCCTGGGGGGACGTAGAGCCACATGGGTGCAATCAATGGCACCTAGGACTTTGGGGAATTGTGCCACCCCGTAGAAATCCTGGACGGCAGCCTGCCTTTCTGCAGGTGTTCTGGGCAGGTATATGTGCCTGCGGACTGATGGGCGTGCAGTCATGATGGCCAAGACCTGGTGTAGGCAGCGTGACTGCGTGGCCTGTGACACCCCCCCCACTATAGCACTTGTCCGCTGAAATGATCCAGTGGCCAAGAAGTGCAGTACATTGAGGTCCTTCTCCAGGGGGCTGAGTGCTTGGGAGCACAGGGTGGGTGATGTGAGGTCATCCTCCCACTCACTCACCAGGTCGAGTATTATGCGAGGTGGAAACCTTTACCTCCCATACACCTGGTCATCAGGCATCCCAAAAAGGCTGGTTCTGGGTGTGAAAATTCTGGGCCTCACTATCCTCCTCCTCCTCCTGCGGTATCCCACGACCACTGCTGCTCGGAACGCTATATTCATCCTGGTGCCTGCGCTTGTTTGTTGTTTGCGCGCACTTTTTGGCGCACATCCTGGGATTTACACGTGCACGGACTTCCATGAATCGCTGTGCGCGGGTTTCACTGCGATTTTCGCACTGGCACTGCGATTCGCACGCTTTCGCACGCTTGCGCTGAAAATTTCAGCACACATTATTTCCATGACTCGGCCGTCTAACTGAAGAGATGAAGTTGTTCACTTCACCTGTTTCTGTAACCGGTCTAGGGAAACCAAAACGGCATTTGGTGTAGTATTTCCCTTTATTTTGTATTTGCGACAACAATATTTGCCACATTTGTGTCTTTGAAATTGTAGAATTTGTGCATGAAGATCACTATTTATTGCTTCTGATGGAATTTCACAAGTGACATATTTTTAGTTAAACTTTAACACAGTGGCATCATTGTCTTGACCAAATTTAGGAGCATCTTTAATCCATAAAAGCATGTGGCTATGTCGTGCTCCTCTGGCTTGGTATTCTTTTCTCCAAAAGAAGTGTTGTACTTCTCCGAAGGGAGGAACAGTTTTATTGCAAATAAAGTGTAGCATAGCAATGAAGCGATGATGGAAATATCTTGAAACATTAACAGGATCTAGAGAGCAGAGTTCTCCAGGTGTTAGTATATCTATGTTTGTTTTGTTTTTGTTTGATATGCGTAGGAAATCATGTAGATCTTCCCATGCATATTCTGCACAACTTAATGTAACAAACCAAGTGGGTGGGCCAAGGTTTCTTATCATACAACGTACATCTCTGTGACATCGGAACCAGTACTCTTTCGTACCACGCATGTTTGCTAACAGATTTGTAATGCTTGATTGTAAAACTTCATCTTTTTCTTGTACTTTTTGTAGTAATTACGTAGCTGACATATTTTGAAAGTGGGTTCCTGATTTTAATGTGTATGCAACTCGTAACATAAAGTTGCTAGTTCACTTTAAAAGAGTAGGTGGAATATGTATTCCACATTTTGTCTAAATCTGGGATCTTCAGAATACATTCGTAATGAGCGGTATTCTGATGCTGTTATCTGATTGAGTCTATCATCGTACCTTCCTCCTTTGCCAGTAGGAAAGAGTAGAGGAAAAGCATGTACTTCTATACTTTTTTCCCATGTGCTTATTGGTGATCCTTTTGTTTGGTACGTTTCTAGTGCATCTTCTATGGTGTCATTAGAGTGTAATGGATGAATTTTATAATGGTCTAAAATATTGGATACTGTAGCAGGATCTAGAAGTTCAAATTGACCAGTTTCTGGTGACTCTTGAATTATTTCAGTTGTTTCCCTTAGGTTTTGTTCAATATTTATTTCTTTGTTGTATTCATTATTGTCTTTTAGATATTGCAAGGCCTGTCTAACTTTATGTAAGTCTACCAATTGATGCCAATTTTTTTTGTCTTTTGTAGGGACACCCTTTACTAAGACAAATAAAGATTGTTTTATTAGACGTTGCACTCCCAGAATGTGCACATTTTCTTTTTGATGTAATGGTAAAATATACTACTTTGCCACGAATGCCTTTCACCAATTCAGAGGGAGGTCATTTTGCTGTTTTTGGTTGAAGGCGTATTATTGCTTGAAATGGGTGCACTGTTTGAATTATGATGCTCTCATATAAATTGAGTTGTTGCAGGGGTTTTGGTAGAGGGAATAATTCCAAATTATATGTGATAGCACGTGAAGGAGTTTGATTGTTGTCAAGTTTTATAGTGCAGTAACTGCAAAGTGTTAAGGAGTCAGTTATTTCATATTTGTTTTCTGCTATGATGTAAAGAGATCATTCTAACCATTTGGAATCTTCATTGGCTTCTATTTTGTATGTTATGTCTATAGTTTTTGTGTTACTTTTATAAAAAGTTCTGCGGCAACACACACACACATGGTTTGGTACTTCAGCGGACGTACTTTTGAATTTTAGTATTTCTTTTTTGTATGTGTGTAGTAGAAGGTTGCCATGTGCAGAATTGTTGCTAGTCTGTTGTAAAGCTATTGCATTTTGTAAGTGGTTTTCACTTCCAAAATATTTACTCTGGATATGGTTGATTTCTTCGAGTAGGTCTTTGGCTGTACCATGTAGACGATTGTTATTTAAATTGGCTAGTGCTAACGCAGGACTTTTAGAATAGTACAGTTTATAGACTAGATTTCTTATAGTTGAATGATGTGTTGATATCATTTTGATATGATGGAAGCTGCTTTTGCAAATAGGTCCTGAAATGCAGGCCATGTATGTCCTTGCAGTCCTGTGTATTTGCGCACTGGACAGGTATCCATATTTTGCAGCAGTTTTATTTTGATTTTGTCTTTGCCTTTCACATAATGATTGAGGAACTGGCGTAAAGATTTGAACGATTTTTTGGCATTGACGTGCATGACCATTTGTATACTGGACGTTCTGGTTCAGTCGGATGGAGAGTTGATTCTGAGTTTTCGGGGATATTTTTGTAAGCAGGATTTCTTGTTCCATTGTGGTATTATTAAGTTTTTCATAACCTCGTCCACTGCTATGGATGGCAATTGTTTTTGTTTGTATGCTTCTTCATTGAAATATGGTTCTGTGCTTGTGGTGTGACTCCATTCACCTCCACAGATATTTAAGAAGTTATTTTTGTTGACATTCCGATTATTGAGAAGCCTTTTTTGTAATTTAGTACTTAGATTTGTTAGTGGTTTCATTCTGTTTAACAGTAAAATAAATACTTTCTTTTGAGCACTGTTGGGTGTCCTGACCCACGTTTGAGCTATCATGCTGCAACATTTGGTGCTGTGGGCTTAGAAAATCCAAGATGGCCAAAAAGCCCACATGTGCGCCCGAATCCAGGAGAACCACGCAGTTTGTGCACACTAAAATGGTTGCCTAAACTTCCCACCCACCAGTGCGAGCAGGATGGGCCGGGGTGCCATGAGTGAAATGTGTGCCAAAGGAAAAACCGCATATTAAAATCACCTTTTGTTTCCCTGAATGCCAGCTCAAAATGCCTATTTCAAACATTGCAACATATCCAAAAATCTCACTGAACACCAGCAGACATCTGGCAGAATGAAGTATGTGTGCATACAAAATCTGGGAAGTTGAAGAGCCCCAAGACAATGTTCATAACAAGACTGGCTGAGCTCTGCAGGTCTGCAGCAGCCTAACTTAAAACTACCAAAAATAGAAAATGTTTAAATTAACTGAGTGACCTACTTTTGAGTGTCACATCGTTTGTCACTGTTGAGATGTCATAGTTTAGAACTTAGAATCAGTGTTTTAGCTGCATGTGTAAAATTTGTATGTCTTGACTTAAACTGGGGAACAAAATAGTGACATTTTACCTGAAACCTGGCTTAAGGAAACTGGAATTCTGCCAGACAGCTACCCCCGACAGGAGTGGGGGCTTGCCCAACAAATGCATTCCCAGGCCTGGCTGCATTCTGTTGCTCCTGCCAAAAGGAGGTCACACACTCTCTGATTGAATTACCAGGGGATTGCAAGAAACTAAAGAAAGGGCCCAGGCAGATGGTTTATGGGGGTGATCGTAAATGGCTTCCTTTTGAACAAAGCCCTGCCTTGACTCAGGCAGATGGGTTATTGGGGGGACCGTAAATAGCTTCCTCTTGGCAGAAGCTGGGAGGGGCAGGGTCTCTGAGCTTGGCAGAAACTGGATAAACTGGTTTCTACACCATGTGACCTGAAAAGACACACCCCTGTTGGAAAAGAATATGATTCTAAGAAAGATGTATAACTCACAGTGCGGACTTGTCAAAATTATTTAAATGATACCATAATTCTTGTGATTTTTCTGTGCACGTTTTAAGACGCGTTGGGAAACCCCGCTATTTATTGACACCACATACTCTCTGTTTAAGCTAGAGATATGGGAATTTACTGGAGTAGGTATGGACAGCCTGTGTATATGTGTATAACTTTTAATGAAGAACCAAGGTTGCAAAACCCACTAAAAAGCACAAAATGTTGCCATTTCTGAATGCAAGCCCCCAGGAAGAGCAGAGTTTGAACAGAGTATACCTCATGTGATATGTGATGGGTGCATGTAATTTTAAACAAATGTGTACCTGTGCAAATATGTATTTGGGTCAAATATAGATTTGTGGGCAAACTGACCAGGGGAGGATCCTCTGACCCATAAAACCTACAGCATCACTCTGACTCACATTTCCTTCCCCCAATCATGGGAGAGGGGAGAATTGGGCCAATGACAAGTAGAAAGGGGCAGGCTTAGCTAAGCCCAGGCACACACCCAGTTTCAAAACACATAAAAAGAGACTGCTGGGACAGGTAGAGACATTCAATTCCATTTGCTGCGGAGCATGCTGACCGACGACTTCACATCCAGAGATCCAGACTTCAAATCCATCAATCTCCAGAACCTGTAGCAGTACCCAGAAAGCAGTGTTACATCCAGAATCCAGAGAGGCTAGACCAGCAGAGCAGAGCTGACCCAGATCACTGTGAAGTGCCGAGACCAGAACCGGAGTCCAGTCCAAAACTTGACCAGACCCGTGGCGAGGCCTATTTCAAAAATATATTGTGAGTACTTAGCAGAACTGTATAGAACCAATCTCTTAGTTAAAATAATCTAATCCAAACTATTTCAATCTAACCAGAACTGCCTCCTAGAAGTTGTCACTTGTTATTGTGTAAAGCTGTCACTTGTCATTTTCTAGCTGCAAGCTGTAACCTGTCGCTTTGAACTTTTAAAATTTCAAATCCAAAAAACAACCTTCACAAAATCGTTCATAACTCCGTAACCGTTTGGGCTAGGAACTTGGTTTAACTTTCCTCTGAAAGCTTAGAATCTTACCTTTCCAACAAGCCTACTACGTATACTTTCTCCACAATCACAATTCACGCATTCGCGAATTTTGCCGCGATTTGCGATTTGGCCCAATTTCTTTACTTGTAAAAAGATAGCTGCTTTTGCCTGAACTGCTAAATTTCGTTTGCCTCTTAAAAACCATCCCTGAATCATTGCTAGAGTGAGGTGAGCCTGAACTAATATTAACTAGATACCACTCACCCTGAACCTCCTGAAGGGAATTAAAAGCATTTTCAGCATATTTCTCACTGCATTGTCACCATATTCAAAGCATTTTGTCTTTGTTTCAAAACTCCTATCTGTTGTATAAGCTGCTGGGGGGGAATTGAACTGAATTCAATTTGATTGCATTCCTAAGAACTGTGTGCTCTCAACTTCATCTCCTTACATTGCATAAAGGGGGGGTGAATTGTCCAAGAAAGTGATTACATTGTCTTTTGCTGAAATCCTATCGTTATTTTCTGTACTGCATTTTCATTCCACATTGCATCCATTTGAAACCATAAAAGTATTGTTGCTATCTTATCCATCCTATACCCACTCATCATTGATTATAAAGAAGTGTGCTAGTGCCAGACTATCCATTATTGATTAATGCTCAGATTAAGTGTGATATTCAATTATTAATTCATTATAAAAGTGTGATATATATATATATATATATATATATATATATATATATATATATACTGTTTAATTTTTTTCCAAATAAACCTTTCAAACTTGCAAAACAGAACTACTTCTTGGCTCAGTGCGGTCAGGGGGATTCTAAGAGAGGGGTGTTATATAGGGGTAGTCATCCAGAACTCATGAACTGGACATAAAGATATATCAATAAGGGTTTCTATTCAGTATCCCAGACTAGGCATTGACTTAGCTGTAGTGTTGAATTGAATCTTCTTACAAATTGGGGGCTCGAGCCGGACGTCTGGGTTAGATCTATCACGTGTGCAGATTAATACAGTGTGCTAACTGACAGGAGACATACATCCGGTCGGATCACCACGCTGTGTTACGCTGTAAAGCACTCCTCAAAGGAACGCTCTAAGGAAAAGGTCTGTTTTGCAAAAATAAAATACTAATTTCTGTAAGTCAGGACAGAGACCAATCTCTAGAATGACGACCTTAGTAGACATGAAAATAGCCAGAGAGCACTTCTTACATAAGTTATTTGTGAGAGGTGAGTGGACTCACCAGGACCAAACGGTCTGGCTGCAGGCCATCGCGCAACAGGTCACTGAAACAGGGTCAGATATATGGAGAGATCAGGGTCCATTGCATGTGGCCCTGAGTGAACTATATATGGCCCCTAAGGCCAAGGATGAGCACAACAAAATTGCCAGGGTAGCGGCATATTTATTTTTACATATGGGAGCCATGCAGGACAAATGTGCTGAAGGCCAGGATCTGGCAAGTAGGCAACTGCTGGCATTAGAAAAGGCCCAATCTGACCTGGTCTCTTCTGAGCAGAGGCTGCAGAGGAGCCAGGAGGCAGGAAATGATAGTAGGCAGTATATCATTAAAATAAAAGAGGACATGAATATACTGCGACAGGAAAAGCCTGACCAGGATACCAGAATTCTGGCCGTGCAGAAGGAACGCCAAGACAGTTTGGACTCCCTACTGCAGAGCCAGAAAAAGCTGGAGCAACAGATCAATTTCAACAGGGCATGCACAGAGCATGTAGCCACCCTGCAAATCCAACTAGACAGAGAGAAAGAGGAGAGCAATAAACTGATCCTGAAAGACCTGGATACCCAGGCAGAGTTTGATCAGGAGCGCCAGAAAGCTGGTGCCTTCCAAAGGCAAAGGGATGACCTGACGGCACAGATGCAGACTCTTAGTCAGGAAAGGGACACCTTAGGCCAGGAAGTCTGCCACTTAAAAAGAAAAATGGAAGAAAATCACCTGGCCCACCAGGGACTGGGTGACCTCCAAAAAGAACACCAGGACTTGCTATAGCACACCAGGAGGGTGGAAGAGGCTCTGGCAAGAAACTAGCAGGCCAGTAGGGATGGGACTCAGGAGGTAACCCTCCTGCAGCAAAGACTGGCCCAGTGCTCCAGGACCAATCAGGAAATGCAGAGAGAGAATGAGGCTCTCTGCCAGCACAATGATAGGCTCCAACAACAGGTAGCAATGCAGGAGAGACTGATAGAGTCTAGTAAGGCCTTAACTGAGGAACTGAAGGCGCAGGCTCTTGCATTGCAACAGGGAGCAGGGGCGGATAGAGACCAGGTTTGCTGGGAAAGGGAAACTCCTGAGCATAACCTCAGGAGCCCTAGTACCAGAGGCCTTTATCTCTCTCAGTCCCTGGACTCTGCCACCCCCATGTCCCCTGGCGCACATGAGCACCGGGCCACAGGGATGGCAGATTACTATCCAGCCAGAAGCATGGGGTTCATAGGCCAGTACCTCCCAGGAATGGATGGGCGGGCATCCGAGTATGGGCACCCAAGCACGGTGCAATTTAGTGGGGAACCCCAGGAGAGTAGGCCCATTAAGGGCATCCTGAAAACTTCTGCCCAGTTAGGTCAGTGGGGGGGTACCCATCAAATCCTGGCAGCAAGGAGGAATCTGAAGACTGCTCTGAATGACGCAGGACACAGGAGACCAGGTCCCCACATTCTGCCAGCCATTCCCAGGCTCGCAGAATCCGGGAAAACCTGGAAGATCAGACAGGAACCTCTGGGAGCAGTGCCTCTGAGTCAGAGGATGAATGGACCAGGGTTACCCGAACCAAAAAGGCCAATAAGGCAAAAAGGGCCTTGCTTAAGGACCCATTGAAACAGATTAAGGCAATCAGGAGTGTCATCACGCCTTATCATAAGAACGCCAAGTACTCTGTTTGGGAACACTTGGAGCTCTATGAGCAAATGACGGAGACTTTTCATTTGAAGGACAGCCAAAGCTGTATCCAATATGTAAAGTGGACATTCTCCCCAGAGTACTCCAGTTTCTTTGCGGGGCTGGAGGACCAAAATCATTCAAGGTGGTCCACCTATAAGGCGGCCATCTTGAAACATTTTTCTGTTCACAGAAATACTCAAGAGGCTCGCAAGGCAGCCTACAATTTGCAATGTGGGGAGGATCAGGCCCCACAAGAGTTTGTGCAAGAATTAAAACGTGCTTTTGCGCAGACCACCAGAAGGGTGCGCACGGATAGCAGAGAATTTATCAATACGTTTTTCCATGCCTTACCCAAATATATAATGACCCAGCTCGTGAGAGATTTTCATGAGAAAAGATCTTTAGTCTGGGTCATTGAACAGGCTACCCGGATCTATGAGATGCAGAAGCCTATCGAAAATAAAAATAACGCGCCGAAAAACCCCAAAACCAACAGCACCTCTGCTGCTGCCAAGGTGGCAGAGGTAAAGGTTGCCCCCGTTTTAGATTTGGAGATGGGGGGGCCTAAAAACCTGCCTGAACCAAATAACTCACAGCCCAGAAGGCCCTCGGGCCAGTCAAAGACAGGGAGTCGAGGAGGTAGTCCCACAAATGGGGTCCCCCGCTCCCCTGACTATGTAAGCCCCCGCTACAAGGGAAACTGACCAATCCTGGGTTATGTGTGGACTCCTCCAGCCCAAGGGGGGGATCCAGCCAAGCACCTAACCCAGGGAACTTCCCTCCCAACTTCCCCCAGGAGGGCAGAAATTCTCCAAATCCTGGGCAGAACTTTTTCCCCAGGTATCCACCCAATTTCCAGCCCCAAAATCATCCATCCTTCTTTCCCCAATTCCCTGAGCCCAGACAACCTAAATTGAGAGAGGGGAGGCCAAGGGTGGAGGGGTACCAAAATCTTCCCAACCAGGGGTACTACCAGAGAAGGGATAGCTACCCTTCCCGGGATCAGCCCAGGGGAGAAAATAGAGCCCCGTATCAGCCTGAGCGGGTTTCCCAGTTAGAGTGCCAGGTCCAAAATATGGCACGGGATCTGGGTCACATACTGAGGGCTCAACAGAACCCTCAGATGAGCATGCCACCGCCGAATGCCCCAAGCTCTGGACCTGGTGCTCCAGAACAATGACGGGGCAGCACCCCGATAACACACCGGTTCCCAGGGAGGAGGCACAAGGGGAAGGGGGGTGTAAAGCCTTGGTGGAAGCTTCCTTCCCAACTTGTAAACAGCCCCTGGAAAACCAGGACTGGAAACAAAATCTCCTACCCCTGAAAGCCTGCCTCCCAAGGAGCAGAGGGGGGGAAGGAGAAACAAAGGACCCAAACAGACCCACTTTGTGGAGGAGGTACAGATCTTCCAATTTGAGGGAGAGGGATCCTCAGAGGATCCTGGGGAACGGATCTCCTCCTTTAGAGATGGGGGAACTCCTCCCAAGGAAAAATGGGTCCCAAGGGATTCCAATCCAGTCTGGGGAGATGTGGATACTGAGCTACCGCCGCCCATCATCTCATCCCAGAACCCACAATACCAAAATCCCCTGGTTCAAACCCATCCTGGTGACTGCCTCCAAAAAGGGGGGGGGGTGGCCCAGAACCGGAACCAGGGGAACCTACAATGGCTCTGATCTCCAGTTGCCAACTTTTTCTTTCAGATTCCCAAGACTCTCCACCGAATTCTGCCCAAATCTCTTCTCTCGCCATGTCCAAAACCAGAAAGTTAGCCCACCAGTTGTCCAAAAATGTGCATTATCTGTGCCCCCTTGAGGAGAAGGAGGGAAGATACTATGCCCCGGTACAAGTACAGGGGCAGGGTACAATTTTGGCACTGGTGGACACTGGATCCCAAGCTACCCTTCTGTCCAAAAGGGCCTTTGATGAACTAAATGCAGGAAGGGGGGAGAATTACCGTATTCCTCTCAACTCTCTTCCTGGACAACTGCAGAACTTTGACGGGAAGGAAATTCCCGTTGAGGGGACTGCAGACTTGGACATTAAAATTGGGCTACACAAGGTGAAACACCCGGTCAAAGTAGTGACTCCAGAGGGCACCCCTTGTTTACTAGGGAATGGCCTCCTGAGAAGGTTGACACCCATAATAGATTGTGTAAACAAGGTCCTCTGGACCCAGACTAGCCGACCAATAAAATTAAAACAGAGTGTCAACCATGTTAGTTTAAACGGCACCTGCCACATGGTTGAACAACAATCTGACCAAGTAGAATTTCACTTCCAGAACAACCAAACTCCAGACGTGACAGTAATAGCAGTAGGACAACAGACTGGTGATGGGGGGTCCTCTCTATTTCTGAAAATCAACCTTCCTTCCAGTTTAAGGTGGTATTCCACCCTGGAAGGAAACACCCTGAAATTCTTTACTAATCCACAATCAGAAACTCCCACTCCTATAGTCCAGGAAGATGTGAGATCAGCTCAGAGCCTGGCTGATGTTCAGCAAATTGGAGAGCAGTTTTTCATCCCTGTTCAGTTAAATGATGGGAAGGACTCTGTTCTCCCTCGAGTGTGCGTGAACAACGGTAAGAGCTTCATCAGCGAAGCCATGTTCCGCCAAGTCCCAAAAGATCCAGCCATTCCCACATTCAAACTGATAGACAAATGGGAAATGGACCTGGAAGCACCTAATTCCAAACATCTCCTGGCAAGCAGGTATATGCTCAAAATCTCCATTGGCAACAAGAGCATAGACCATAATTGTTAGGTTGTGCGACACGTCACTGCCGCCTTTTACTTAGGCACTGACATTCTCAATCGCTTTGCCATTAGTTTGGACCTAATAAACTTCAAAGCTTGGTCCCGCTTAGCGGATAATCCCATGGGCTTTGATGATCCAGAAAAAGCATTTAGGTCAGCTCAATTGCTACCTTATGCAGTTGAAATTCAGATCAAAGAGGAAGTCACCATCCCAGAAAGGACCCGACAATTCTCCCTGGAAGTGAAAGTTAAAAGAGGACAAAAATTGCAAAACCCTGATGCTTATATACATCTAAATGCTTCTCTCCAACAGCAACACCATTAGTCAACATAGAACATGACACCATTCCAATAGAGGTGGATAACAGCGACTTAAAGAGTATTACTCTAGCCGCAGGCACCATTATTGGAATGGCGGTTGATGGCCGACATTTTTCCATTGATTTAGGAAATGAACTGTTAGGACCAATCCCCAAGGACTGTTTTGACAGTGACAGTGATGACAATACAACACCAGACAGGATTTTTACCCGGCATGGGGGGAACTTCCTGGTGTACACTTCCTGCCCTTATGGTAAGGAAGATGTGACTTGTGACTTCAGGAGGGATGAGGTGATTTCCCAGGTCCATGAGGGTTGCCTTTCCCACCTGAGGCCTCCAGTCCAAATCAGCACTCTGACCAGGGACTTCTCCACCCAGCTGGAGGAGGCCGCTGAGATAGCCAAACCAGAAGTCTTTCCAGGCTTCAGGCAGATGGTGGAGGAGAGAGTCAACCTAGCTGATGCCTGTGTGATTCTGGAACAAAAGCAAAAGTTGAAAGAAGTTTTCTTGGATTTCCAAGATCTCTTTGCGGTAGACTCATATGACTGTGGCCGCACCGACATCCACACAACAACAATCCCCACGGACCCTGGCATGACTCCAGTGTTTGTGAAGCAATATCGTTTGCCTCTCGCATCCATGGAGTCCCGTACTGAAATAATTAAGAACCTTGAGTCCCGGGGAATAATTTGTCCAATACACAGCACCTTCAATAATCCGGTGCTGGGAATATTGAAGCCAAACGGCCAGTGGAGACTCTGTGCCGACCTCAGGGAGCTCAACAAACGGGTCCATACTTCCCGATGGCCTCTGCCCTACATTGACCAAGGGCTGGCCCAGATCCAGGGGTCACAGGTATTCACTGCAATAGACCTGACCAACTGGACTGTGCCTGTCAGTAGGGAGGACCAATACAAGCTGGCTTTTACCTTTGGGGCCAGCAGTACACATGGACCCGGACTGCCTTCGGATACCTCAACTCCGGCAATGAATTCAACATTTTCCTACAGAAGGCCATGCCCGACCTGGGTGCAAGGGGTAACATGGCTTATGTAGATGATGTCCTCATCAAAAGTTCATCTGTGGAGGAACACATAGCGGAGATCCGTTATGTTCTGACCCAGTTGAAGGCCGCCGGAGCAAAACTTTCCTTTCAGAAAGCACAGTGGTGTAGAACCCGTGTTAATTTCTTGGGGCATGAGATTACTCCTCAGGGTCTCTGTCCCCAGGAAAAGAAGGTGGAAGCACTCCAGAAACTGAAAGACCCCACAACTCTGCAGGAACTAAGGAGCCTCCTTGGACTGGCTAATTACAGCAGAAAGTTCATTGAAGGCTACACAGAGATCACTAGACCCCTGATTCATCTCTTGAAGGGGGGGGTCAAGTGGGAATGGGGTCCAGAACAATCGAGGCAGTAAGACAACTCAAAAGAAGCCTCTCACAAGCGCCCTACCTAGCTTACCCTGTCAGAAACAAAGAGTTCTTCCTGGAGACGGGGTTCTCTAATACGTGCTTGACGGCAGTATTATACCAAAAGCATGACAAGGTCAATACAGTAATCTCCTATGCGAGCAAAACTTTATCCTCTGTGGAGGAAAAATTCAACGATTGTGAGAAGGCACTCCTGGCAACGGTGTGGGCATTGAAGAACTACCGCCCGTTTATCCATGGGGAACACATCATAGTGGAGACTCCACACCAGCCTCTGCAATATCTCCAAAGTGACAGAATCCGGGCCGGAAATGTGAGTAATTCCCGAATTACTTCCTGGATTCTGTCAATGGAAGGCTTTCCTGTGGAGGTCAGATATGGCCAAAACAAGAAGAGTCCCCTCGCGCAAGGTCTGGCTGACTTGCATGATTGTGCCAGAGAAAACTGTCTCGAGGACGAAAGTCTAAAAATCAAGGACAACATGGAGGCATACCTTAATTCCCCACACAAAGTCTATGTGGATGGATGCTCTTACCATGTTGACAACGACGGGGAGAAAGAACTGGTGGCTGGCGTAGGGAATGCATGGGTGAAGGAGTCACCAGAACCCTCCGCTGGATACAAAATTGGTCCCCGAAGTAGTCAGGTGGCAGAATTGATGGCTGTGCATCAAGCCATCCTCACTGCTGTCCAACATCAACTCCACGAACTGGTCATAATCACAGATTCTGATTATGTAAGGAACGGGTTCGTGGAGCACCTGGTTAATTGGAAAACCAGAGGCATGTTATGTGCTAACAACAAACCCTTGAAACATGGGAAGTTGATCCAAAACATTGATGATCTGGTCACCTCGAATGAGATGACCATCTATTGGAAAAAGATCAAGGGTCATTTCAAAGTAGAGGGACCAGACAAAACTGGAAATGACTTAGCTGATCAGCTAGCCAAAACCGGGGCCATCCAAGGGGATCTAATTGAGATTGAGTCCCTGTTGGGGGAAATCCAGGTCACTGCTATCACTAGGTCCCAGACAAATGCTCACAATGATCTTTCAATTGCACAATGGAGTAAGGAGACCCCTGATGCTGATTTGATTACCGCTCAGAAGGGGGATCCAATAATTGGTAAATTTTACCAACACATTGAGGACCCTGAGAACTTTCCCCTGACGGATACCGATTACAACGGGAAAGAGGACCTTAGAGTGTTGATGAAATGTCCAAAAATGTTCCGGATACAAGACGGTTTGTTGGTAAGGAAATCCCAAGCTGGCCATGATCAGTGGGTGGTTCCTACCTCCTTCCGAAGCCTGATGTTAAGTCACGCCCATGATGCGGCTACCGCCGGTCATAGGGGGTTTCATACAACACTTGAGATCTTAAGAGAGGTTGCATACTGGCCACACATGGGCCAGGACCTCAACCAATATTTGAAGGGTTGTCTTGTGTGTGCACAATTTCAGCCAACATCCCTCACACACCGGGCGCCTCTCCAAAAGAGGGGAATGACACTCCCATGGTCAGATTTACAAATCGACTTTGTAGGCCCCGTGATTCACTCCGCTAGGGGGAATAAGTACATGTTGACTGTGACATGCTTGTTTACCAAGTGGGTGAATTGTCTCCCAGCCCCAAACTGCAAGGCAGAAACGGCAGCTGCCTTGATGATTAACCACATCTTTTCCCGTTTTGGTCTACCTCAAAAGATTGAGTCAGACAGGGGTAGCCTCTTCACCAGTGAAGTAATGACAAAGATGTGGGTGATACTGGGGGTCAAAAGGAAGTTACATATTGCTTACCGGCCAGCTTCTTCTGGAGCAGTGGAACGCTACAACCAGACAATTGTGAGCATCTTAAAAAAGTTTGTGGCAGATTCTGGGCCAAGTTGGGATATCCGATTACCTCTGGTCCTAATGGCCATCAGATCTACCCCTTCATCTGCAACCAAAATGTCACCATTTGAGTTGATGACTGGACGCAAGATGGTGCTTCCTCAGCATTTGCTCTACAGAACCAAAGAGCAAACGTTGATAAATGCCTCCACAACTCATGAGTATGTGGAGAATTTAAGGAAACACCTTCAACATGCTTTTTCTTATGCTCAGCGGAATCTAGAAAGATCAGCTGATAGCATGAAGACCCACTATGACCTGAAAACTTCCAGGAAGGAATTTCAGGTGGGGGACCGGGTCTATTTATACAACTTCCAAAGAAACCAGGCAAAGCAGCGAAAATGTTTGCCTACATGGAAGGGACCCTTTGAGATTATAGACAAGATCTCCCCTGTGGCCTACAAGATCCGCATCCCCAAAGGCGGTTTGGCAGAGGGGGAAGACAAGTGGGTCCACATAAACCAGTTGATGTGTTGCCATCCCAGGCACACTTTGCAGCAACTGGAGGAGTCCTCGGTAATCCCAGAGGGTACCGCTCCAGAGTAATTTAATTCCAACCCTAAAAGATCCTACATATAGCCTATCAAATTCTGTGTTTCTCAAGTTTGTGTTCCTGTCTCTTAAATTAAAAAAATGTGCATGTTCATATCTGTTGAGTTCTAAAATATATATGCCACCCCACTATATCAATGGTGGGGGAGAAATGTCCATGAATAGGTATTGCCGCTCTTCCTTTGTCCTAGGAGAAAGAAAACCTGGAGACTGGCCAAGGAGGACGATCTGGAGACCGGGAGCAGAGACCCGAGTGGCTCGGGGTACCGCCCAATATTCCCATCAGGACCGGCGAGGAGAACCGATCGATCAGTACCGGATGGAGGAAAAGATGCTGAACTGTGCCATTTGCAGAATTGGGAGAAGATTATGCGGACATATCAGTACGTGGGTCAAAACACTCTTGTGCACCCGACTCCCCATCGACTCAAATTCAAAGTGCAGTCACATGGGGGGGCTTTGTTGGGTGTCCTGACCCACGTTTGAGCTATCATGCTGCAACATTTGGTGCTGTGGGCTTAGAAAATCCAAGATGGCCAAAAAGCCCACATGTGCGCCCGAATCCAGGAGAACCACGCAGTTTGTGCACACTAAAATGGTTGCCTAAACTTCCCACCCACCAGTGCGAGCAGGATGGGCCGGGGTGCCATGAGTGAAATGTGTGCCAAAGGAAAAACCGCACTTTAAAATCACCTTTTGTTTCCCTGAATGCCAGCTCAAAATGCCTATTTCAAACATTGCAACATATCCAAAAATCTCACTGAAACCAGCAGACATCTGGCAGAATGAAGTATGTGTGCATACAATATCTGGGAAGTTGAAGAGCCCCAAAACAATGTTCATAACAAGACTGGCTGAGCTCTGCAGGTCTGCAGCAGCCTAACTGAAACTGGATTTAAAACTACCAAAAATCGAAAATGTTTAAATTAACTGAGTGACCTACTTTTGAGTGTCACATAGTTTGTCACTGTTGAAATGTCATAGTTTAGAACTTAGAATCAGTGTTTTAGCTGCATGTGTAAAAATGGTATGTCTTGACTTAAACTGGGGAACAAAATAGTGACATTTTACCTGAAACCTGGCTTAAGGAAACTGGAATTCTGCCAGACAGCTACCCCCGACAGGAGTGGGGGCTTGCCGAACAAATGTATTCCCAGGCCTGGCTGCATTCTGTTGCTCCTGCCAAAAGGAGGTCACACACTCTCTGATTGAATTACCAGGGGATTGCAAGAAACTAAAGAAAGGGCCCAGGCAGATGGTTTATGGGGGTGATCGTGAATGGCTTCCTTTTGAACAAAGCCCTGCCTTGACTCAGGCAGATGGGTTATTGGGAGGACCGTAAAATAGCTTCTCTTGGCAGAATCTGGGAGGGGCAGGGTCTCTGAGCTTGGCAGAAACTGGATAAACTGGTTTCTACACCATGTGACCTGAAAAGACACACCCGTGTTGGCCAGAATATGATTCTAAGAAAGATGTATAACTCACAGTGCGGACTTGTCAAAATTATTTAAATGATACCATCATTCTTGTGATTTTTCTGTGCACGTTTTAAGACGCGTTGGGAAACTGTGCCATGTCCTGGGGCAAAACCCTGCTATTTATTGACACCACATACTCTGTGTTTAAGCTAGAGATATGGGAATTTACTGGAGTAGGTATGGACAGCCTGTGTATATGTGTATAACTTTTAATGAAGAACCAAGGTTGCAAAACCGACTAAAAAGCACAAAATGTTGCCATTTCTGAATGCAAGCCCCCAGGAAGAGCAGAGTTTGAACAGAGTATACCTCATGTGATATGTGATGGGTGCATGTAATTTTAAACAAATGTGTTCCTGTGCAAATATGTATTTGGGTCAAATATAGATTTGTGGGCAAACTGACCAGGGGAGGGTCCTCTGACCCATAAAACCTACAGCATCACTCTGACTCACATTTCCTTCGCCCAATCATGGGAGAGGGGAGAATCGGGCCAATGACAAGTAGAAAGGGGCAGGCTTAGCTAGGCCCAGGCACACACCCAGTTTCAAAACACATTAAAAGAGACTGCTGGGACAGGTAGAGACATTCAATTCCATTTGCTGCGGAGCATGCTGACCGACGACTTCACATCCAGAGATCCAGACTTCAAATCCATCAATCTCCAGAACCTGTAGCAGTACCCAGAAAGCAGTGTTACATCCAGAATCCAGAGAGGCTAGACCAGCAGAGCAGAGCGGACCCAGATCACTGTGAAGTGCCGAGACCAGAACAGTAGTCCAGTCCAAAACCTGACCCGACCCGTGGCGAGGCCTATTTCAAAAATATATTGTGAGTACCTAGCAGAACTGTGCAGAACCAATCTCTTAGTTAAAATAATCTAATCCAAACTATTTTAAACTAACCAGAACTGCTTCCTAAAATGTGTCACTTGTTATTGTGTAAAGCTGTCACCTGTCATTTTCTAGCTGCAAGCTGTAACCTGTCGCTTTGAACTTTTAAAATTTCAAATCCAAAAAACAACCTTCACAAAATCGTTCATAACTCTGTAACCGTTTGGGCTTTAACTTTCCTCTGAAAGCTTAGAATCCTACCTTTCCAACAAGCCTAGAACCGACTTCCTACTCCTTATACCTTCTCCGCAATCACGATTCACACATTCGCAAATTTTGCTGAGATTTGCGATTTGGCCCGATTTCTTTACTTGTAAAAAGATAGCTGCTTTTGCCTGAACTGCTAAATTTCGTTTGCCTCTTAAAAACCATCCCTGAATCATTGCTAGAGTGAGCCTGAACTAATATTAACTAGATACCACTCACCCTGAACCTCCTGAAGGGAATTAAAAGCATTTTCAGCATATTTCTCACTGCATTGTCACCATATTCAAAGCATTTTGCCTGTGTTTCAAAACTCCTATCTGTTGTATAAGCTGCTGGGGGGGGGATTGAACTGAATTCTATTTGATTGCATTCCTAAGAACTGTGTGCTCTCATCTTCATCTCCTTACATTGCATAAAGGGGGGGTGAATTGTCCAAGAAAGTGATTACATTGTCTTTTGCTGAAATCCTATCAAGTTATTTTCTGTACTCCATTTTCATTCCACATTGCATCCATTTGAAACCATAAAAGTATTGTTGCTATCTTATCCATCCTATACCCACTCATCATTGATTATAAAGAAGTCACCTAGTGCCAGACTATCCATTATTGATTACTGCTCAGATTAAGTGTGACATTCAATTATTAATTCATTATAAAAGTGTGATATATATATATATATATATATATATATATATATATATATATATATACTGTTTAATTTTTTTTCAAATAAACCTTTTAAACTTGCAAAACAGAACTACTTCTTGGCTCAGTGGGGTCAGGGGGATTCTAAGAGAGGGGTGTTATATAGGGGTAGTCATCCAGAACTCATGAACTGGACATAAAGATATATCAATAAGGGTTTCCATTCAGTATCCCAGACTAGGCATTGACTTAGCTGTAGTGTTGAATTGAATCATCTTACAGCACTGTCTATGAAAGCTTCTAAGGTTTGTTTCTACGGTAGTTTTTAAGGGTTGTGCATGATTTGTCTCCTGTTTGTATAAGATTCTGAAGAACTCTGTGGCGGAACATTTTTGCTAATATACTTTTTTTGGTGTGGTTACTTCCTACTATATCAAGATTTATATGAGCAGTTTTAGCAGTAGTGGTAGCTGCATTCTTGTTAATAATTTTCTGTTGTCTTTTACATTTTGATAGAGGAGGCAAAGTTTCTGTACAGGAAGATTGTTTAGTTTTGCTAAATGACTGTATTGGTTGTTTTGTTTGAACTTTTTGTACAAACTCTGCTAGAGATGGATGCTTATTTTGGACATTTATATTTTCATTTGCTCTATTTTTGCGTTACTTTCTACAGACTTGCTTTCTGGTAGGCATTCTGTGGGGTCTGTTGAAACAAAAAAATAGAAGGTATGGGTTGGGCTGTTGTGCAATGTATGTGTGCTGTATGCATGAGTGTTTGAGTATGATGGTAAAGATGTATCTGTTGGTGTGTGATTGTGCATTGGGCAGCTACAATTAGTTGGGAAGGCTATTCTTCTATTTGTGTGTTATTATACTGTGGTTCAGATGACAGTAGAAAGTGAAAGTGAGCTAGTGGTGAGGATAAGCACTAATAGTAAATCAAAAGGTATACAATTAAAACAATTCTTTGTTTTGTAATACTAATATTCTAGGGGCTGAGTTATGTTATTTGTGCTCTGAAAAACAGGGATTAGTGTGCCATTCTGCATGCTAATATCTGTTTAATAAATGGTGATTGTGGGTAGAATGGTACACAAATCTTCGTTTTTTTTTGGTGCACAAATTACATGAATCACCCGCACAGTGTGTTTGAGTAATATATTTTAATAACAAGATGATACATATAACAATTAACATTATAACAGTAACAGTGGAAGCCAATTCAAATTGAGAATCAGACCAAAAAAACAGTAAGTAGACCAATTGAACTGAAGGGGAGAAGGAGAGTAGTGCAGTAGAAGTGAGAGAGAGGGAACGGTGGGGAAGAGGAGGATGAGGGAAACGGATGGGCTTAAAGGTGAGAATGGGGGAGAGGGAAGGGGAGGGAGATGATTAAGGAGATAAGGCAAGGGGGGAGAGGGCAAGAAGGTGGGAGGGGTTTCATGTTGGGGAATGGAGAAGGAGAGATTTGAGGAAAGTGTAGAATGAGGAAAAGGTAGAAATAGAGCCGAGTGAGAGAGGTAAGGAGTTCCAGTGCAGGGGGCTGGGGGATGGAAGGAACGCAAACAAGATGTGGCACAAGGGGAAGGAGGAATAGTGAGAAGAAAGTGGTCAGCAGAGTGAAGGGAGTGGGAGGGAGTGTAGAAAGAGAGGAGAGAGGAGAGATAAGGGGGAGCAAGATTGTGGAGAGATTTAAAGACTAGGCAGAGAAACTAAGGTAGTATTGTACTTACTCTTTTTTTGAGGAATGAGCAGGTTTCTTTGTAGTTGGTGTTTGTAGTTCGGAATGTCGCTGTTTTCCATGAGAGTGGTCTTCACTGCAATTGTAAAAGAAAGAAGTCAGTCATGTTGTGTGTTTATAGCAGTGATGTTAATTGAGAGATTCATTTTTATGTCTTTGTAGTAATATTCTTGTTTGATTTCTGAACATAGTGTATGCATGCAGCTTCATTTGACTATGTGCAGCCTTTATATTTTATTTATATTATGTTAGTTTAAAATGCTTTGTAAATGAGTAGAATATTAATTGTATGAAATTCACTTGTTTTTTTAAAGCTGTGTTATAGAATGTTAGGAGAAAGAAGAAATAATGTTATATTTATTTTGCAATTTTTATTAGGTAATGGTAGAAACTGTATATAAAAGCATGGAATTTATGTATTTGTGAAGCTGTGGGTAATAAAGTAGAAGGATGTGATTTACAGGTAGTGGTGTTATTACAGCTGGGAGCATTTCAATGATAGTGTCTATGTGTGTGAGTGTATGAAGATGCATGACATTTTACTGGCTGTGTGTAATTTTATGATACACTACTAAGTGTTTTTCCACAATCATATTGTTATTTCTTCCATCTTGTAATATTACAATTTTTTAGATAGGTTTGTGTAAAAAAAAATAGAAAGTAGACAGGTTTGGAAGTGATAGTTGATTTTAGCAGATGGAAAAAAATGACAATAAGTTCATTTTATAGGCTATGCAGGTTAAGTGGCATTTAGTCTGTTTATATTCATTTATAAGAGCTGTACATGTACTGTGTAGAAAATATGCATACCTGTAGTGTGTATTCATGCATGTGGATATGCATGCCGCTGCCAGTAGAAATCTTGAAGACTTGTACAGTAGTTTGTGTAGTAGGTGCTTTCCAATGATATGAGACTTGTACTCAGAGTGATCTACAGTACATTTGAAGTGCTGAACTCTGATGATGGAGTTAGATGTAGAGGTCTTGGATGTGATTGGTGGATGGTTGTGTGACTGGTTAGCTGTGTCCAATGAGGGAATGGCACTGACAGTGAAGTGGAAATGGTAGAAGGGCTGTCCAAGTTACGATATATGTCCGCGGACATGGCGGTAGTCCGCGGACATCGCGTATTACATACGGGGATTTTGGGGTGGAGAGGCATGTAAATGAGAATGAGCAGAACAATTAATTGGTCAGTAAAGTTTAGTGGGTGTGTTGTGTAAGGAGAGAGTTTGTCAGAAAGTCTTTTTCCTGAGAGAAGAACAGTTAGCTGTGGCTGTGTGTTTCAGAAAACAGATTGGGCCTCATTACAAATCAGGCGGTCCAGAAAAAACGGTGGCAGTAAACCCACCGCCACCGTTGTTTCCGGACTGCCTGATCCCGACTCCTGCAGGTGGGAGGTGATGTTACCACCAGGTTTGACCTGGCGGGTTTAACACCGCCCGCCTGCAGGCGGACGAGGAAACACCGGCAGCATCACGAGATGCTGCTGCTGTTTCCATGATCCCCATTCCCATTGAGTCCGATAGGACTCAATGGGAATGGGGATTAACACCATTCCGCCTCCGTGATTCCCGGGAAACCGGGGTTGTAATGCCCCGGTAATTCTGGGAATCACGGAGGCAGAATGGTAATACGAGTCCGGCGGTACCCAATGGTTTTACCGCCTCGGTTACCGCCAGACTCGTAATGAGGCCCATTGTCTGAATTTTGGGAGACTCGTGGATACATTGGTTGGAGGTGCATGCACAACACTGTGGAGTAGCTGCAGATCTAGGATTCCCTCATGTGGAAGTGCACTGGCATGGAGTGCGTGGAATTAAGTGGCTGGACTTGGTACCTCTCTGTGCTAGTTTGGAGACAGAGCTTCATCCAGACATAGTTATAATTAATTGTAGAGGGAACAGTTTAGGACATGTGTAAGGAATTTCCTTGCAATTTGCGATGAAAGAAGGACTTGGGAAGGTCATGGACATGTTTCTAAATTCCCAAGTAATATTTTCTTGTATTGCGCAGAGACAAATGTGGCAGCGTTCTTCTTCATTTGGTCCACAAATGGAGAAAGCAAGGCGGAATTTTAATAAGGCTGTTTGTGCCTTTCTAGGAGATGTTGGCATGTCCTCTTTTCACAATGAAAATATTATGTTTCGTAGCACATACATTTTTCGCAGAGATGGAGTCCATTTTACTTATGCTGGTAATCAGATTTTTCTGAGAAATGTACAAAATGCATTGCATCCTTTTGTGGAATTAGAGCCATCCATTTTGCAGTAGGTGTTGACTATTTCAAGTTATTCAAACACAAAAAAAGCACCAAAAGGCTCTTTTCAGAGCCACCACTTCCTCCCAGAGAAAAGTGCAATGATTTTGATAGGGCAGCACCCCAAAACTTTTGATGTTCGCAAACTGTCCGCAGACTTCTAAAAAAAAATGCACAGGGCTCTGCTCCATTTATTTCTCACTTCTATTTTTAGACTGTGAAAGGCGGCTCTGAAAAGAGCCTTTTTTTGTTTTTTTGTGTTGTTTTATATATTTTTTTGTTTTTTACACACGACACACTAGGAGACGAGGGGAAAGGAGGCTAAGGGGGACACCAACCACATGGCTAAGAAAGGGCGGGTGGAGAGAGGAAGATGTAGGGTGGGCCTTACTTAGGTAGTGGGCAGGTCTTCTCGTGCTCCAAGACCAAAGTCTCGAAAGCACTTCGAAGTCTCTCCCCCCTGCAGGGTACTGCGTCGCAGTACATACACAAAATGTGACCCTCAAAAGGTAAGGGTCATCAGCATTGTGAATGGCCTGTGAGTCAGCTGGAGGGATGCGCTCTCGCACAGGAGTCTCTCTTGTGGTGAGAGGAGTGGAAACAGAGGATGAAGTAGAGGAACTCAACCTACTATGCTCCTCACAAGGTACAACCTTGCGAACAGCCCCACTGTGGAACGACCTTAGGTGTCGTTTCATAGTTGTCGTACCAAAGCTGTACAAACCAACCCTCCCGTGACTCAGCACCATTTTGCAATGGTTGCAGGTGACTTTGTTCGCACGCGCCTTGGGTACGTTACCATGAATGATAAATAACCGCCACACCCAAAACTCAGGGCTAGTGCTGGTAGTAGGGACTTCCACTACCTCATCCTCATCATCCTCTTCATCCTCCTCTACATCCTCATGCCTGTTCCCCTCTCCAGGTCCTTGGGAGGTGGTGGTGGTGGAGGGGCTGAGGTGGTGCTGAGGCAGATGTAGCACCAGGTTGAAGTACAGCAGCCATGGATGCAATCTGGTTTCAAGATGCAACAGGAAAGGCAGCAAAAGCAGGTCAATCTTCAATAGTAGAAAGACAGAATGAAGATGAGCTCTGGGGTGTGGCCTTTTACAGGGGTGCATGTGCATGCTTCGTGGATACCCGCGCTGTCCGCGGACAGATCGAACACCCCAAAAAGGCTCAAAAAGTTCCAAAAAGTATGTAGAAAGTCGGGGTAATTGTCTAGGACATGTTCTATGGTGGATTTTTAATATAAAATACTGTGGATTGCCTGAAAAGGTACTTTTAAAATGTTCGGGGACCAGGACAGTGTCCGCAATTCAGGACACACGCTCAGCGTGGGTGCGGTCACATGATAACGCTGCAAACATGTCCATGAAGGGAACGGGTGTCCGCAGGACTCTAAATGCACGGGAACGGTCATGCGTATGCACACAGGTGTTCTATAGACAGTGTTCGGGTCCTGAAACTAATTAAAAGTGTGACACAAGTGAGACGAACAGTTACGGACAGGCGCGATGTTCGGAGAATTTACAGGTGTGGTGCGCATGTGCGTAGATGTTCTTCAGGCAGTACGGACAGGTATAGTGTCCTTAGAACACCCCCATTTTGTATATGCGGTCATCCCGGACACCGTGTTTGTTCTTAGAACAGTTTCAACTTGCCTGCAAACAGTACGGACAGGTATAGTGTCCTTAGGACACCTCCATTTTGGTTTCTTACGGACATCCCAGACACCGAGTGTGTTCTTAGAACAGTTTCAACTTGCCTGTGAACAGTATGGACAGGTATTATGTCCTTAGGACACCTCCATGTTGGTAAATTGCGGACATCCCGGGCACCGAGTGTGTTCTAAGAACGGTTCCATTTTGTTTGCGAACAGTATGGACAGTTGTAGTCTCCTTAGGACACCTCCATTTTGGTTTATTACGGACATCCCGGTCACCGAGTGTGTTCTTAGAACAGTTTCAACTTGCCTGCGAACAGTACAGACAGGTATAGTGTCCTTAGGACACCTCCATTTTGGTTTATTGCGGACATCCCGGACACCGAGTATGTTCTAAGAACGGTTCCATTTTGCTTGCGGACAGTACGGACAGGTATAGTGTCCTTAGGACACCCCCATTTTGGTTAATTACAGACATCCCGGACACCAGCGCTGTCCGCGGACACCTCAACTGCCTTTTTTTAAAAAAAACACAAAAAAGAACTGAATTAAAACACATATAATATTTTTGTTTTATTATATATAGATGTACAATTTAGGAAAGAGAATGGGAAGCAGAAATTGACACAAACACAGGGGAATTGAGGGTTTCAAGAGGATGGATAGGAGGAGATGAAGGGATGGAAGTCTCATTAAAACGTTTTTCTTCGTGGAGAGGGTTTGGGGATAATTGACTGGGATATGGAGAGGGGGGACAGGTACATGTGGGACAATTGTATTTAATTTTTTCTTTTATGTGGTCCTCCACAAAGTTTTTCAAATGGTTGAAATTTGCCATGAGCATGCCAATATTTTCTTCCATGCGCTAGAGAGTCTTTTCCAATGTATCTTTTGGTGTACTATTTTCAATGTTTCTATGATCTGTTAAAAAAAAAAAAAAAAAATATATATATATATATATATATATATATATATATATATATATATATATATATATATATATATATGTTAAATGGTACATAAAGTAATGCTTATTAATTTGGTTATATAGAGAAGTATCTACCATACCTATAACTATCTTCAGACATTTCCTCACGTGGGAAATTCTCCTCAAGCCACTCCAAAGTACTGGACATTGCTGTGAAAAAAAATAATTATATTACTTTTATCGTATCTAATACAGAAATCTTTGAAATATTTAAGAAAAATGCATTACACTTACTTGCTTCTGGTAAGTTGTGTTCTTACTGGTCTGAAGATCTGCTGTTGCTCCTAGTTGTGCAGTTACTGTGAGGTAATTATGTTGGAAGCTTATCTTTCTTCTTTTGGTATATTCCATTTTAATACATATGGTATTTAAATAGATGGTTGAAGTCTTAGATATATAGGTTCCACTTCTTATTTATTACTACATATAATGTGTTTGTGTGCTGGTTTTTGAACTTGTGCACTGTTAATATGGTACGATATAACAATTTAAGATACCCGCTGAGTTTTTGGGTAGTGTTGTTCTTGTCCGCGTCTGTCCGCGGACATACGCACAGTCCGCGGACATCAAAAACACTAGCTGGGGGTTCAGTATGTTCTATGTTACAGGTATATAAAGTCAGGGATATTATGGTTAAGTTGTGCTACTAAAAACCTATGAAATTCAGTAAAAAAACTAACTTTGTTAAAGGGACGTTATGGTTAAGTTGCGCTACTAAAAAACCTATGAAACTTTGTGAAAAAATGTTGTTAAAGGGTCCTTATGGTTCCAAGTAAAACCGAAAACCCCCTGAAATTCGCCAGTTAAGGTAAACTAATCAACCATAACTCGCACCACCACTGTGCACTGCTAAGCCTAACACCCCGGACATCAAAGATGACATCACAAATGTCATTGAGGACATCACTGATGACATCACATGTGCATTTACCTTTCATGAAATGCCTGTACAAGGGATTCTTATTGTAATGTTAATAAAAAAGTGTGAAGGATCATTGCAATAAATATCGTAGGTACGTAGTGTATTAAGTAATGCATTAATCCAAATAGCATTGTATTATGAAGTTTTTTCCAATATAGTAAGGTACACATGTAGTAACATAGTCATAGTGTGCAGCAGACATGATGGAGATGCAATATTAATAATCTTGCCATGTTAAATACTAAAATTATAAATGCTTTCTTATTAGAGTCTTGCATACTGTGAAACATTTAATGAGTGCCTAATCAATCCCACTTAATACATTATTGCATTACTGCACACAAAACACAAACAGACAACAACACATATAAATAGAGCATATACAGGGAAAGTGAAGTAAACAATAAACAGCAGTATTACCCGAGAATCTTTATAACCTAACTGATTATCATAAAGCACAGAAATGATTGCTCTGCTTCAAAGCTACTACTTCCCTATGTATAACTATCACATATTGTGACTAGACCCTAAGGAAAGTAGTGTAAGTGCAATGTGTACAAATATGAGCATATCCAGGGAAATTACAGTAATAAAAAAACAACAGAACTCAAAGACAGTGTTGATAACCTTACTAATCATCTTCATACATAGAAAGCATTGCTGTCTTCCAAGTCTGTGTTTTCCCCTTTGTATATGTTTCATATGCTTTGAGTGGACCTTAGGGGAATAACTGTAAAAACATATTTGAAGTATAAAGTCTACAAATGTAGTACTTTGTACTATAGTATAGTGAAATTTTAGGTCCTGACTGTTACTTGTCTAGATATATCAGTGAAAGAAAAAAGAGTGAGCCAGACATGTGATGTCATCAATGATATCATCAATGACATTTGTGATGTCATCTTTGATGTCCTGGGTGTTAGTCTTAGCCGTGCAGAGTGGTGGCGTGAGTTATGGTTGCTTAGTTTGCCATAACTGGCAAATTTCGGGGGTTTTTCGGTTTTACTTGGAACCATAAGGTCCCTTTAACAAAGTTTTTTCAAGAAATTTCATAGGTTTTTTAGTAGCGAAACTTAACCATAACGTCCCTTTAACAAAGTTTTTTTTACTGAATAAGTATATATCCAATCCTTCAATTTATGATCTTAGAAAGAAATATCGGAAAGAAATGCGTGCCTTGGGCCCAATAACTCAGAAAGACCAAAGAACTAAAGCCAAAACTCAACATAAAAACTCATCTAGATCTATATTAGAAATACAAAAACAGATTGCAGCAGAAACAATGCTTAAAGCCCTTGTCCTCAAATCAACAGGCGCAATCTGGCAATTAATTAATGGACCTTCAAATAATGATTGTAAATCCTTAGAATTGAATTCAATCAATGAATCTTATTGGACATTGTACTTTCAAGAATTACTAATGGGTACAAAAGATATTTCCCAACCAATTATTACAGAAGTACCTGATCTTTCCCTGTTAGAATTTGATAAAGTTGACATCTTATTGATAATAAAGAAGCTTAGCTGCTCTAGAGCCCCTGGTCCTGATAACCTCATTAATGATATCATCAAGAAACACCCTGAGCTTTGGGCAGAAACTCTAGAATTGCTGTTCAAACACATAGTTCTATAAAAAAAGATTCCACCTTCATGGCAACAAGCTATAAATATTCCGATTTTTAAGAAAGGTGACAGGAATGCTCCCTATTACTTTAGGCCTATAGCATTATTGGATGCTCTGGGCAAAATTATGCCAAAATTGATTCTGCGCAATTTAATTTATGGACCGCAGCCAACAAAATATCAGATAGATATCAGTCTGGCTTTGTACCAGGCATCAGTAACTTACTAAACCTCATGATTTCAGCCACCATTAAAAAACAAGCATACTCAAAGAAATAACCTGTGTTTTTAGCTTCTATTGATTTTAAACAGGCTTTTGATTCCATCTCGAGAGAAATGTTATGGTTAAAACTTTTTAAAAGCACATGTCCTTCTTATTTAGTTTATTTTATACAGCTGTTTTATTCAAATACATCAGTTAGAGTGAAACTAACAAATGACGATTTATTAACTAATCAGATTGAAACAAATCAGGGTTTAAAACAAGGATGTCCTTTCGCATCATTTTTATATAAGTGATATTTATAAGAGTTTTCATATTACTCGTAATTTTCCTCCATTTATACATAAGACAGAAATCCCTTATTTAGTCTATGCCGATGACTTGGTATTATTAGATAGAACCCCTATTGGGTTACAATGAAAATTAACATCCTTGGGTAACTATGCAACTACTAACCACCTAGTTGTTAAGATTGAAAAGACAAATATTCTTGTATTCCATCACGCCTTGCCAAAATCAGGTTTTAGATACACATGGACAATTCTTGGAACTCCAGTCCCACAAGTCAACCAATATAAATATCTTGGGATTAATATAAATTCAAGTCCATTGGAATATCCCTACAATGTAGACTTAAAAAAATGAAATTCCTGGTGATTCAGGGGAAAGCCCTCCAAAAGAAATACAGTAAATTCTCTATTAAACCGGCCATTATATTTCATAATCAGAAAGTGTTATCTATTATTACATATGGCAGTCAATCGAAATCCTTGAATTGTCTTCCAAAATGGGACCTTTTAGAGGGTATCTTCTGGAAGACAATCCTACCATTACCACAATGCACTCCAAATCAAATGATCAGATTCGAATTGGGATTGACTTCACTTAGTGCAGTCGCCATGTGGCACATGCTAGCTGCATACAGCAAATGCAGACTAGCTGGTAATGATGCTATTAATCTATTCCCACAACTAAAAGAAACATTAGAAGCAATTACATCTGGCCCTCTAGAAACTTGGAGAAACACCTGTTTAACCACTTTTCAAAAAGCTGATATTACGATTCAACTACTACTTCAAAATCCAACGAAAGCTAAATTATAGCTTGTTTGTTGGGACTGGATCACAACATGGGAAAAATGTTTAACATATACCCCTGGGAGGGGCAGGGTCTCTGAGCTTGGCAGAAACTGGATAAACTGGTTTCTACACCATGTGACTTGAAAAGACACACCCCTGTTGGCCAGAATATGATTCTAAGAAAGATGTATAACTCACAGTGCGGACTTGTCAAAATTATTTAAATGATACCATAATTCTTGTGATTTTTCTGTGCACGTTTTAAGACGCGTTGGGAAACTGTGCCATGTCCTGGGGCAAAACCCTGCTATTTATTGACACCACATACTCTGTGTTTAAGCTAGAGATATGAGAATTTACTGGAGTAGGTATGGACAGCCTATGTATATGTGTATAACTTTTAATGAAGAACCAAGGTTGCAAAACCCACTAAAAAGCACAAAATGTTGCCATTTCTGAATGCAAGCCCCCAGGAAGAGCAGAGTTTGAACAGAGTATACCTCATGTGATATGTGATGGGTGCATGTAATTTTAAACAAATGTGTTCCTGTGCAAATATGTATTTGGGTCAAATATAGATTTGTGGGCAAACTGACCAGGGGAGGGTCCTCTGACCCATAAAACCTACAGCATCACTCTGACTCACATTTCCTTCGCCCAATCATGGGAGAGGGGAGAATCGGGCCAATGACAAGTAGAAAGGGGCAGGCTTAGCTAGGCCCAGGCACACACCCAGTTTCAAAACACATTAAAAGAGACTGCTGGGACAGGTAGAGACATTCAATTCCATTTGCTGCGGAGCATGCTGACCGACGACTTCACATCCAGAGATCCAGACTTCAAATCCATCAATCTCCAGAACCTGTAGCAGTACCCAGAAAGCAGTGTTACATCCAGAATCCAGAGAGGCTAGACCAGCAGAGCAGAGCTGACCCAGATCACTGTGAAGTGCCGAGACCAGAACAGTAGTCCAGTCCAAAACCTGACCCGACCCGTGGCGAGGCCTATTTCAAAAATATATTGTGAGTACCTAGCAGAACTGTGCAGAACCAATCTCTTAGTTAAAATAATCTAATCCAAACTATTTTAAACTAACCAGAACTGCTTCCTAAAAGTTGTCACTTGTTATTGTGTAAAGCTGTCACCTGTCATTTTCTAGCTGCAAGCTGTAACCTGTCGCTTTGAACTTTTAAAATTTCGAATCCAAAAAACAACCTTCACAAAATCGTTCATAACTCCGTAACCGTTTGGGCTTTAACTTTCCTCTGAAAGCTTAGAATCCTACCTTTCCAACAAGCCTAGAACTGACTTCCTACTCCTTATACTCTCTCCGCCATCACGATTCACGCATTCGTGAATTTTGCTGCGATTTGCGATTTGGCCCGATTTCTTTACTTGTAAAAAGATAGCTGCTTTTGCCTGAACTGCTAAATTTCGTTTGCCTCTTAAAAAACATCCCTGAATCATTGCTAGAGTGAGCCTGAACTAATATTAACTAGATACCACTCACCCTGAACCTCCTGAAGGGAATGAAAAGCATTTTCAGCATATTTCTCACTGCATTGTCACCATATTCAAAGCATTTTGCCTGTGTTTCTAAACTCCTATCTGTTGTATAAGCTGCTGGGGGGAATTGAACTGAATTCTATTTGATTGCATTCCTAAGAACTGTGCGCTCTCATCTTCATCTCCTTACATTGCATAAAGGGGGAGTGAATTGTCCAAGAAAGTGATTACATTGTCTTTTGCTGAAATCCTATCAAGTTATTTTCTGTACTGCATTTTCATTCCACATTGCATCCATTTGAAACCATAAAAGTATTGTTGCTATCCTATCCATCCTATACCCACTCATCATTGATTATAAAGAAGTGTGCTAGTGCCAGACTATCCATTATTGATTACTGCTCAGATTAAGTGTGATATTCAATTATTAATTCATTATAAAAGTGTGATATATATATATATATATATATATATATATATATATATATATATACTGTTTAATTTTTTTTCAAATAAACCTTTTAAACTTGCAAAACAGAACTACTTCTTGGCTCAGTGGGGTCAGGGGGATTCTAAGAGAGGGGTGTTATATAGGGGTAGTCATCCAGAACTCATGAACTGGACATAAAGATATATCAATAAGGGTTTCCCTTCAGTATCCCAGACTAGGCATTGACTTAGCTGTAGTGTTGAATTGAATCTTCTTACAGCACTGTCTATGAAAGCTTCTAAGGTTTGTTTCTACGGTAGTTTTTAAGGGTTGTGCATGATTTGTCTCCTGTTTGTATAAGATTCTGAAGGACTCTGTGGCGGAACATTTTTGCTAATATACTTTTTTTGGTGTGGTTACTTCCTACTATATCAAGATTTATATGAGCAGTTTTAGCAGTAGTGGTAGCTGCATTCTTGTTAATAATTTTCTGTTGTCTTTTACATTTTGATAGAGGAGGCAAAGTTTCTGTACAGGAAGATTGTTTAGTTTTGCTAAATGACTGTATTGGTTGTTTTGTTTGAACTTTTTGTACAAACTCTGCTAGAGATGGATGCTTATTTTGGACATTTATATTTTCATTTGCTCTATTTTTGCGTTACTTTCTACAGACTTGCTTTCTGGTAGGCATTCTGTGGGGTCTGTTGAAACAAAAAAATAGAAGGTATGGGTTGGGCTGTTGTGCAATGTATGTGTGCTGTATGCATGAGTGTTTGAGTATGATGGTAAAGATGTATCTGTTGGTGTGTGATTGTGCATTGGGCAGCTACAATTAGTTGGGAAGGCTATTCTTCTATTTGTGTGTTATTATACTGTGGTTCAGATGACAGTAGAAAGTGAAAGTGAGCTAGTGGTGAGGATAAGCACTAATAGTAAATCAAAAGGTATACAATTAAAACAATTCTTTGTTTTGTAATACTAATATTCTAGGGGCTGAGTTATGTTATTTGTGCTCTGAAAAACAGGGATTAGTGTGCCATTCTGCATGCTAATATCTGTTTAATAAATGGTGATTGTGGGTAGAATGGTACACAAATCTTCGTTTTTTTTGGTGCACAAATTACATGAATCACCCGCACACTGTGTTTGAGTAATATATTTTAATAACAAGATGATACATATAACAATTAACATTATAACAGTAACAGTGGAAGCAAATTCAAATTGAGAATCAGACCAAAAAAACAGTAAGTAGACCAATTCAACTGAAGGGGAGAAGGAGAGTAGTGCAGTAGAAGTGAGAGAGAGGGAACGGTGGGGAAGAGGAGGATGAGGGAAACGAATGGGCTTAAAGGTGAGAATGGGGGAGAGGGAAGGGGAGGGAGATGATTAAGGAGATAAGGCAAGGGGGGAGAGGGCAAGAAGGTGGGAGGGGTTTCATGTTGGGGAATGGAGAAGGAGAGATTTGAGGAAAGTGTAGAATGAGGAAAAGGTAGAAATAGAGCCGAGTGAGAGAGGTAAGGAGTTCCAGTGCAGGGGGCTGGGGGATGGAAGGAACGCAAACAAGATGTGGCACAAGGGGAAGGAGGAATAGTGAGAAGAAAGTGGTCAGCAGAGTGAAGGGAGTGGGAGGGAGTGTAGAAAGAGAGGAGAGAGGAGAGATAAGGGGGAGCAAGATTGTGGAGAGATTTAAAGACTAGGCAGAGAAACTAAGGTAGTATTGTACTTACTCTTGTTTTGAGGAATGAGCAGGTTTCTTTGTAGTTGGTGTTTGTAGTTCGGAATGTTGCTGTTTTCCATGAGAGTGGTCTTCACTGCAATTGTAAAAGAAAGAAGTCAGTCATGTTGTGTGTTTATAGCAGTGATGTTAATTGAGAGATTCATTTTTATGTCTTTGTAGTAATATTCTTGTTTGATTTCTGAACATAGTGTATGCATGCAGCTTCATTTGACTATGTGCAGCCTTTATATTTTATTTATATTATGTTAGTTCAAAATGCTTTGTAAATGAGTAGAATATTAAGTGTATGAAATTCACTTGTTTTTTTAAAGCTGTGTTATAGAATGTTAGGAGAAAGGAGAAATAATGTTATATTTATTTTGCAATTTTTATTAGGTAATGGTAGAAAATGTATATAAAAGCATGGAATTTATGTATTTGTGAAGCTGTGGGTAATAAAGTAGAAGGATGTGATTTACAGGTAGTGGTGTTATTACAGCTGGGAGCATTTCAATGATAGTGTCTATGTGTGTGAGTGTATGAAGATGCATGACATTTTACTGGCTGTGTGTAATTTTATGATACACTACTAAGTGTTTTTCCACAATCATATTGTTATTTCTTCCATCTTGTAATAATATAATTTTTTAGATAGGTGTGTGTAAAAAAAAATAGAAAGTAGACAGGTTTGGAAGTGATAGTTGATTTTAGCAGATGGAAAAAAATGACAATAAGTTCATTTTATAGGCTATGCAGGTTAAGTGGCATTTAGTCTGTTTATATTCATTTATAAGAGCTGTACATGTACTGTGCAGAAAATATGCATACCTGTAGTGTGTATTCATGCATGTGGATATGCATGCAGCTGCAAGTAGAAATCTTGAAGACTTGTACAGTAGTTTGTGTAGTAGGTGCTTTCCAATGATATGAGACTTGTACTCAGAATGATCTACAGTACATTTGAAGTGCTGAACTCTGATGATGGAGTTAGATGTAGAGGTCTTGGATGTGATTGGTGGATGGTTGTGTGACTGGTTAGCTGTATCCAATGAGGGAATGTATTACAATCTGATCCGGAAAATCAAATACGTAACCCAAAAGCGGGTGAATGTATAAACAAGTTTCCACCAACCTGGTCAGAACGTCGGAACCGGGACAGCAACGGCGGAAATGAAGAGCCTCCCTGAGAATCCTGAGCCCTCTACCCCTTCAGAAGGAAAGAAAACCTCAACAGGGAGAGGCAGGACCCCCAGGGAAACCCCCAAAGGGGGAAAAAACCCTGGACGCGTTGTCGGAGATCCTTGCAGAAAGATGGCTATCCAAGGCACAGAACTCCTGGCTCGATGGCAGTATCACAGGTTCTATCGGAAGAAAATAACAGGTAAATATAGGAGGAAACCGGAATAGAAGAACAGAATAAGTACAGGTGAGTATGTTCTTACGGATGGTGTTGGTAGATTCTAGCGGTTGATGAGAGGTGGAGGTTTCTCGGAGAGAAAGGGAGGTAATGACTGGAGTTCTAGTTCCTTCAGAAACTTCGAGTCAGGAAGACTTGGGATTCCGCTGTTTTCTCTCTGTACTGAAGGCTTGGGATAGGATAGCGAACGGGTTACCGGAAATGCAGGCTGAAAGGTAGCAATAGCTGGAAGGGAGCGCTGTAGGGGAACACTAAACGGTAGGAGAGAACAAGGAATAAATAGTCACAGTCAGGATAGCTTGGATAGACGAGAGTAAGGAGTAAGGAGTACCTAGAATTCGAACTTACGGAGCGTCATGTAAGTCAGTAGCGACGCGAGAGGTCGAAAGCCTTCGGTTCTGAAATAGTGTCACATGACTTGTCGTAAGAGTCAGCTGGTTGCGTGGATGAATCATGTGACCTATTCTTGACGTGCGCTGGCAACGCGGAACAACAGTACCGCTGAGACTGTTAGCATTGACAGGAATAGACAGCGCTGCCGTACAACAAAACGCGGAACTGCACAGTCTCCACTTATGCAAATGTAAAAAGCAGCGATGACGGAAAGGTGTAACAGAATGGCACTGACAGTGAAGTGGAAATGGTAGAAGGGCTGTCCAAGTTACGATATATGTCCGCGGACATGGCGGTAGTCATAGTAATAGACATCGCGTATTACATACGGGGATTTTGGGGTGTAAATGAGAATGAGCAGAACAATTAATTGGTCAGTAAAGTTTAGTGGGTGTGTTGTGTAAGGAGAGAGTTGTCAGAAAGTCTTTTTCCTGAGAGAAGAACAGTTAGCTGTGGCTGTGTGTTTCAGAAAACAGATTGGGCCTCATTACAAATCAGGCGGTCCAGAAAAAACGGTGGCGGTAAACCCACCGCCACCGTTGTTTCCGGACCGCCTGATCCCGACTCCTGCAGGTGGGAGGTGATGTTACCACCAGGTTTGACCTGCTGCTGCTGTTTCCATGATCCCCATTCCCATTGAGTCCCATAGGACTCAATGGTAATGGGGATTAACACCATTCTGCCTCCGTGATTCCCGGGAAACCGGGGTTGTAATGCCCCGGTAATTCTGGGAATCACGGAGGCAGAATGGTAATACGAGTCCGGCGGTACCCAATGGTTTTACCGCCTCGGTTACCGCCAGACTCGTAATGAGGCCCATTGTCTGAATTTTGGGAGACTCATGGATACATTGGTTGGAGGTGCATGCACAACACTGTGGAGTAGCTGCAGATCTAGGATTCCCTCATGTGGAAGTGCACTGGCATGGAGTGCGTGGAATTACGTGGCTGGACTTGGTACCTCTCTGTGCTAGTTTGGAGACAGAGCTTCATCCAGACTTAGTTATATTTAATTGTAGAGGGAACCGTTTAGGACATGTGTAAGGAATTTCTTTGCAATTTGCGATGAAAGAAGGACTTGGGAAGGTCATGGACATGTTTCCAAATTCCCAAGTAATATTTTCTTGTATTGCGCAGAGACAAATGTGGCAGCGTTCTTCTTCATTTGGTCCACAAATGGAGAAAGCAAGGCAGAATTTTAATAAGGCTGTTTGTGCCTTTCTAGGAGATGTTGGCATGTCCTCTTTTCACAATGAAAATATTATGTTTCGTAGCACATACATTTTTCGCAGAGATGGAGTCCATTTTACTTATGCTGGTAATCAGATTTTTCTGAGAAATGTACAAAATGCATTGCATCCTTTTGTGGAATTAGAGCCATCCATTTTGCAGTAGGTGTTGACTATTTCCAGTTATTCAAACACAAAAAAAGCACCAAAAGGCTCTTTTCAGAGCCACCACTTCCTCCCAGAGAAAAGTGCAATGATTTTGATAGGGCAGCACCCCAAAACTTTTGATGTTCGCAAACTGTCCGCAGACTTCTAAAAAAAATGCACAGGGCTCTGCTCCATTTATTTGTCACTTCTATTTTTAGACTGTGAAAGGCGGCTCTGAAAAGAGCCTTTTTTTGGTTTTTTTTGTTGTTTTATATATTTTTTTGTTTTTTACACACGACACACTAGGAGAGGAGGGGAAAGGAGGCTAAGGGGGACACCAACCACAGGGCTAAGAAAGGGCGGGTGGAGAGAGGAAGATGTAGGGTGGGCCTTACTTAGGTAGGGGGCAGGTCTTCACGTTCTCCAAGACCATAGTCTCGAAAGCACTTTGACGTCTCTCCCCCCTACAGGGTACTGCGTCGCAGTACATACACAAAATGTGACCCTCAAAAGGTAAGGGTCATCAGCATTGTGAATGGCCTGTGAGTCAGCTGGAGGGATGCGCTCTCGCACAGGAGTCTCTCTGTGGTGAGAGGAGTGGAAACGGAGGATGAAGTAGAGGAACTCAACCTACTATGCTCCTCACAAGGTACAACCTTGCGAACAGCCCCACTGTGGAACGACCTTAGGTGTCGCTTCATAGTTGTCGTACCAAAGCTGTACAAACCAACCCTCCCGTGACTCAGCACCATTTTGCAATGGTTGCAGGTGACTTTGTTCGCACGCGCCTTGGGTACGTTACCATGAATGATAAATAACCGCCACACCCAAAACTCACGGCTAGTGCTGGTAGTAGGGACTTCCACTACCTCATCCTCATCATCCTCTTCATCCTCCTCTACATCCTCATGCCTGTTCCCCTCTCCAGGTCCTTGGGAGGTGGTGGTGGTGGAGGGGATGGGGTGGTGCTGAGGCAGATGTAGCACCAGGTTGAAGTACAGCAGCCATGAATGCAATCTGGTTTCAAGATGCAACAGGAAAGGCAGAAAAAGCAGGTCAATCTTCAATAGTAGAAAGACAGAATGAAGATGAGCTCTGGGGTGTGGCCTTTTACAGGGGTGTATGTGCATGCTTCGTGGATACCCGCGCTGTCCGCGGACAGATCAAACACCCCAAAAAGGCTCAAAAAGTTCCAAAAAGTATGTAGAAAGTCGGGGTAATTGTCTAGGACATGTTCTATGGTGGATTTTTAATATAAAATACTGTGGATTGCCTGAAAAGGTACTTTTAAAATGTTCGGGGACCAGGACAGTGTCCGCAATTCAGGACACACGCTCAGTGTGGGTGCGGTCACATGATGACGCTGCAAACATGTCCATGAAGGGAACGGGTGTCCGCAGGACACCAAATGCACGGGAACGGTCATGCGTATGCACACAGGTGTTCTATAGACAGTGTTCGGGTCCTGAAACTAATTAAAAGTGTGACACAAGTGAGAAGAACAGTTACGGACATGCGCGATGTTCGGAGAATTTACGGGTGTGGTGCGCATGTGCGTAGATGTTCTTCAGGCAGTACGGACAGGTATAGTGTCCTTAGAACACCCCCATTTTGTATATGCGGTCATCCCGGACATCGTGTTTGTTCTTAGAACAGTTTCAACTTGCCTGCAAACAGTACGGACAGGTATAGTGTCCTTAGGACACCTCCATTTTGGTTTATTACGGACATCCCAGACACCGAGTGTGTTCTTAGAACAGTTTCAACTTGCCTGCGAACAGTATGGACAGGTATTATGTCCTTAGGACACCTCCATGTTGGTAAATTGCGGACATCCCGGGCACCGAGTGTGTTCTAAGAACGGTTCCATTTTGTTTGCGAACAGTACGGACAGTTGTAGTCTCCTTAGGACACCTCCATTTTGGTTTCTTACGGACATCCCGGACACCGAGTGTGTTCTTAGAACAGTTTCAACTTGCCTGCGAACAGTACAGACAGGTATAGTGTCCTTAGGACACCTCCATTTTGGTTTATTGCGGACATCCCGGACACCGAGTATGTTCTAAGAACGGTTCCATTTTGCTTGCGGACAGTACGGACAGGTATAGTGTCCTTAGGACACCCCCATTTTCGTTAATTACAGACATCCCGGACACCGGCACTGTCCGCGGACACCTCAACTGCCTTTTTTTTAAAAAAACACAAAAAAGAACTGAATTAAAACACATATAATATTTTTGTTTTATTATATATAGATGTACAATTTAGGAAAGAGAATGGGAAGCAGAAATTGACACAAACACAGGGGAATTGAGGGTTTCAAGAGGATGGATAGGAGGAGATGAAGGGATGGAAGTCTCATTAAAACGTTTTTCTTCGTGGAGAGGGTTTGGGGATAATTGACTGGGATATGGAGAGGGGGATCAGGTACATGTGGGACAATTGTATTTAATTTTTTCTTTTATGTGGTCCTCCACAAAGTTTTTCAAATGGTTGAAATTTGCCATGAGCATGTCAATATTTTCTTCCATGCGCTAGAGAGTCTTTTCCAATGTATCTTTTGGTGTGCTATTTTCAATGTTTCTATGATCTGTTAAAAAAAAAATACATATATATATATATATATATATGTTAAGTGTACATAAAGTAATGCTTATTAATTTGGTTATATAGAGAAGTATCTACCATACGTATAACTATCTTCAGACATTTCCTCACGTGGGAAATTCTCCTCAAGCCACTCCAAAGTACTGGACATTGCTGTGAAAAAAAATAATTATATTACTTTTATCGTATCTAATACAGAAATCTTTGAAATATTTAAGAAAAATGCATTACACTTACTTGCTTCTGGTAAGTTGTGTTCTTACTGGTCTGAAGATCTGCTGTTGCTCCTAGTTGTGCAGTTACTGTGAGGTAATTATGTTGGAAGCTTATCTTTCTTCTTTTGGTATATTCCATTTTAATACATATGGTATTTAAATAGATAGTTGAGGTCTTAGATATATAGGTTCCACTTCTTATTTATTACTACATATAATGTGTTTGTGTGCTGGTTTTTGAACTTGTGAACTGTTAATATGGTACGATATAACAATTTAAGATACCCGCTGAGTTTTTGGGTAGTGTTGTTCTTGTCCGCGTCTGTCCGCGGACATACGCACAGTCCGCGGACATCAAAAACACTAGCTGGGGGTTCAGTATGTTCTATGTTACATGTATATAAAGTCAGGGATATTATGGTTAAGTTGTGCTACTAAAAACCTATGAAATTCAGTAAAAAAACTAACTTTGCTAAAGGGACGTTATGGTTAAGTTGCGCTACTAAAAAACCTATGAAACTTTGTGAAAAAATGTTGTTAAAGGGACCTTATGGTTCCAAGTAAAACCGAAAACCCCCTGAAATTCGCCAGTTAATGTAAACTAATCAACCATAACTTGCACCACCACTGTGCACTGCTAAGCCTAACACCCCGGACATCAAAGATGACATCACAAATGTCATTGATGACATCACTGATGACATCACATGTGCATTTACCTTTCATGAAATGCCTGTACAAGGGATTCTTATTGTAATGTTAATAAAAAAGTGTGAAGGATCATTGCAATAAATATCGTAGGTACGTAGTGTATTAAGTAATGCATTAATCCAAATAGCATTGTATTATGAAGTTTTTTCCAATATAGTAAGGTACACATGTAGTAACATAGTCATAGTGTGCAGCAGACATGATGGAGATGCAATATTAATAATCTTGCCATGTTAAATACTAAATTTATAAATGCTTTCTTATTAGAGTCTTGCATACTGTGAAACATTTAATGAGTGCCTAATCAATCCCACTTACTACATTATTGCATTACTGCACACAAAACACAAACAGACAACAACACATATAAATAGAGCATATACAGGGAAAGTGAAGTAAACAATAAACAGCAGTATTACCCGAGAATCTTTATAACCTAACTGATTATCATCATGCACAGAAATGATTGCTCTGCTTCAAAGCTACTACTTCCCTATGTATAACTATCACATATTGTGACTAGACCCTAAGGAAAGTAGTGTAAGTGCAATGTGTACAAATATGAGCATATCCAGGGAAATTACAGTAATAAAAAAACAACAGAACTCAAAGACAGTGTTGATAACCTTACTAATCATCTTCATACATAGAAAGCATTGCTGTCTTCCAAGTCTGTGTTTTCCCCTTTGTATATGTTTCATATGCTTTGAGTGGACCTTAAGGGAATTACTGTAAAAACATATTTGAAGTATAAAGTCTACAAATGTAGTACTTTGTACTATAGTATAGTGAAATTTTAGGTCCTGACTGTTACTGGCCTAGATATATCAGTGAAAGAAAAAAGAGTGAGCCAGACATGTGATGTCATCAATGATGTCATCAATGACATTTGTGATGTCATCTTTGATGTCCTGGGTGTTAGTCTTAGCAGTGCAGAGTGGTGGCGTGAGTTATGGTTGCTTAGTTTGCCATAACTGGCAAATTTCAGGGGTTTTTCGGTTTTACTTGGAACCATAAGGTCCCTTTAACAAAGTTTTTTTTACTGAATAAGTATATATCCAATCCTTCAATTTATGATCTTAGAAAGAAATATCGGAAAGAAATGCGTGCCTTGGGCCCAATAACTCAGAAAGACCAAAGAACTAAAGCCAAAACTCAACATAAAAACTCATCTAGATCTATATTAGAAATACAAAAACAGATTGCAGCAGAAACAATGCTTAAAGCCCTTGTCCTCAAATCAACAGGCGCAATCTGGCAATTAATTAATGGACCTTCAAATAATGATTGTAAATCCTTAGAATTGAATTCAATCAATGAATCTTATTGGACATTGTACTTTCAAGAATTACTAATGGGTACAAAAGATATTTCCCAACCAATTATTACAGAAGTACCTGATCTTTCCCTGTTAGAATTTGATAAAGTTGACATCTTATTGATAATAAAGAAGCTTAGCTGCTCTAGAGCCCCTGGTCCTGATAACCTCATTAATGATATCATCAAGAAACACCCTGAGCTTTGGGCAGAAACTCTAGAATTGCTGTTCAAACACATAGTTCTATAAAAAAAGATTCCACCTTCATGGCAACAAGCTATAAATATTCCGATTTTTAAGAAAGGTGACAGGAATGCTCCCTATTACTTTAGGCCTATAGCATTATTGGATGCTCTGGGCAAAATTATGCCAAAATTGATTCTGCGCAATTTAATTTATGGACCGCAGCCAACAAAATATCAGATAGATATCAGTCTGGCTTTGTACCAGGCATCAGTAACTTACTAAACCTCATGATTTCAGCCACCATTAAAAAACAAGCATACTCAAAGAAATAACCTGTGTTTTTAGCTTCTATTGATTTTAAACAGGCTTTTGATTCCATCTCGAGAGAAATGTTATGGTTAAAACTTTTTAAAAGCACATGTCCTTCTTATTTAGTTTATTTTATACAGCTGTTTTATTCAAATACATCAGTTAGAGTGAAACTAACAAATGACGATTTATTAACTAATCAGATTGAAACAAATCAGGGTTTAAAACAAGGATGTCCTTTCGCATCATTTTTATATAAGTGATATTTATAAGAGTTTTCATATTACTCGTAATTTTCCTCCATTTATACATAAGACAGAAATCCCTTATTTAGTCTATGCCGATGACTTGGTATTATTAGATAGAACCCCTATTGGGTTACAATGAAAATTAACATCCTTGGGTAACTATGCAACTACTAACCACCTAGTTGTTAAGATTGAAAAGACAAATATTCTTGTATTCCATCACGCCTTGCCAAAATCAGGTTTTAGATACACATGGACAATTCTTGGAACTCCAGTCCCACAAGTCAACCAATATAAATATCTTGGGATTAATATAAATTCAAGTCCATTGGAATATCCCTACAATGTAGACTTAAAAAAATGAAATTCCTGGTGATTCAGGGGAAAGCCCTCCAAAAGAAATACAGTAAATTCTCTATTAAACCGGCCATTATATTTCATAATCAGAAAGTGTTATCTATTATTACATATGGCAGTCAATCGAAATCCTTGAATTGTCTTCCAAAATGGGACCTTTTAGAGGGTATCTTCTGGAAGACAATCCTACCATTACCACAATGCACTCCAAATCAAATGATCAGATTCGAATTGGGATTGACTTCACTTAGTGCAGTCGCCATGTGGCACATGCTAGCTGCATACAGCAAATGCAGACTAGCTGGTAATGATGCTATTAATCTATTCCCACAACTAAAAGAAACATTAGAAGCAATTACATCTGGCCCTCTAGAAACTTGGAGAAACACCTGTTTAACCACTTTTCAAAAAGCTGATATTACGATTCAACTACTACTTCAAAATCCAACGAAAGCTAAATTATAGCTTGTTTGTTGGGACTGGATCACAACATGGGAAAAATGTTTAACATATACCCCTGGGAGGGGCAGGGTCTCTGAGCTTGGCAGAAACTGGATAAACTGGTTTCTACACCATGTGACTTGAAAAGACACACCCCTGTTGGCCAGAATGTGATTCTAAGAAAGATGTATAACTCACAGTGCGGACTTGTCAAAATTATTTAAATGATACCATAATTCTTGTGATTTTTCTGTGCACGTTTTAAGACGCGTTGGGAAACTGTGCCATGTCCTGGGGCAAAACCCTGCTATTTATTGACACCACATACTCTGTGTTTAAGCTAGAGATATGAGAATTTACTGGAGTAGGTATGGACAGCCTATGTATATGTGTATAACTTTTAATGAAGAACCAAGGTTGCAAAACCCACTAAAAAGCACTAAATGTTGCCATTTCTGAATGCAAGCCCCCAGGAAGAGCAGAGTTTGAACAGAGTATACCTCATGTGATATGTGATGGGTGCATGTAATTTTAAACAAATGTGTTCCTGTGCAAATATGTATTTGGGTCAAATATAGATTTGTGGGCAAACTGACCAGGGGAGGGTCCTCTGACCCATAAAACCTACAGCATCACTCTGACTCACATTTCCTTCGCCCAATCATGGGAGAGGGGAGAATCGGGCCAATGACAAGTAGAAAGGGGCAGGCTTAGCTAGGCCCAGGCACACACCCAGTTTCAAAACACATTAAAAGAGACTGCTGGGACAGGTAGAGACATTCAATTCCATTTGCTGCGGAGCATGCTGACCGACGACTTCACATCCAGAGATCCAGACTTCAAATCCATCAATCTCCAGAACCTGTAGCAGTACCCAGAAAGCAGTGTTACATCCAGAATCCAGAGAGGCTAGACCAGCAGAGCAGAGCTGACCCAGATCACTGTGAAGTGCCAAGACCAGAACAGTAGTCCAGTCCAAAACCTGACCCGACCCGTGGCGAGGCCTATTTCAAAAATATATTGTGAGTACCTAGCAGAACTGTGCAGAACCAATCTCTTAGTTAAAATAATCTAATCCAAACTATTTTAAACTAACCAGAATTGCTTCCTAAAAGTTGTCACTTGTTATTGTGTAAAGCTGTCACCTGTCATTTTCTAGCTGCAAGCTGTAACCTGTCGCTTTGAACTTTTAAAATTTCGAATCCAAAAAACAACCTTCACAAAATCGTTCATAACTCCGTAACCGTTTGGGCTTTAACTTTCCTCTGAAAGCTTAGAATCCTACCTTTCCAACAAGCCTAGAACTGACTTCCTACTCCTTATACTCTCTCCGCCATCACGATTCACGCATTCGTGAATTTTGCTGCGATTTGCGATTTGGCCCGATTTCTTTACTTGTAAAAAGATAGCTGCTTTTGCCTGAACTGCTAAATTTCGTTTGCCTCTTAAAAAACATCCCTGAATCATTGCTAGAGTGAGCCTGAACTAATATTAACTAGATACCACTCACCCTGAACCTCCTGAAGGGAATGAAAAGCATTTTCAGCATATTTCTCACTGCATTGTCACCATATTCAAAGCATTTTGCCTGTGTTTCTAAACTCCTATCTGTTGTATAAGCTGCTGGGGGGAATTGAACTGAATTCTATTTGATTGCATTCCTAAGAACTGTGCGCTCTCATCTTCATCTCCTTACATTGCATAAAGGGGGAGTGAATTGTCCAAGAAAGTGATTACATTGTCTTTTGCTGAAATCCTATCAAGTTATTTTCTGTACTGCATTTTCATTCCACATTGCATCCATTTGAAACCATAAAAGTATTGTTGCTATCCTATCCATCCTATACCCACTCATCATTGATTATAAAGAAGTGTGCTAGTGCCAGACTATCCATTATTGATTACTGCTCAGATTAAGTGTGATATTCAATTATTAATTCATTATGAAAGTGTGATATATATATATATATATATATATATATATATATATATATATATATATATATATATATATATATATATATATATATATACATATATATATATACTGTTTAATTTTTTTTCAAATAAACCTTTTAAACTTGCAAAACAGAACTACTTCTTGGCTCAGTGGGGTCAGGGGGATTCTAAGAGAGGGGTGTTATATAGGGGTAGTCATCCAGAACTCATGAACTGGACATAAAGATATATCAATAAGGGTTTCCCTTCAGTATCCCAGACTAGGCATTGACTTAGCTGTAGTGTTGAATTGAATCTTCTTACAGCACTGTCTATGAAAGCTTCTAAGGTTTGTTTCTACGGTAGTTTTTAAGGGTTGTGCATGATTTGTCTCCTGTTTGTATAAGATTCTGAAGGACTCTGTGGCGGAACATTTTTGCTAATATACTTTTTTTGGTGTGGTTACTTCCTACTATATCAAGATTTATATGAGCAGTTTTAGCAGTAGTGGTAGCTGCATTCTTGTTAATAATTTTCTGTTGTCTTTTACATTTTGATAGAGGAGGCAAAGTTTCTGTACAGGAAGATTGTTTAGTTTTGCTAAATGACTGTATTGGTTGTTTTGTTTGAACTTTTTGTACAAACTCTGCTAGAGATGGATGCTTATTTTGGACATTTATATTTTCATTTGCTCTATTTTTGCGTTACTTTCTACAGACTTGCTTTCTGGTAGGCATTCTGTGGGGTCTGTTGAAACAAAAAAATAGAAGGTATGGGTTGGGCTGTTGTGCAATGTATGTGTGCTGTATGCATGAGTGTTTGAGTATGATGGTAAAGATGTATCTGTTGGTGTGTGATTGTGCATTGGGCAGCTACAATTAGTTGGGAAGGCTATTCTTCTATTTGTGTGTTATTATACTGTGGTTCAGATGACAGTAGAAAGTGAAAGTGAGCTAGTGGTGAGGATAAGCACTAATAGTAAATCAAAAGGTATACAATTAAAACAATTCTTTGTTTTGTAATACTAATATTCTAGGGGCTGAGTTATGTTATTTGTGCTCTGAAAAACAGGGATTAGTGTGCCATTCTGCATGCTAATATCTGTTTAATAAATGGTGATTGTGGGTAGAATGGTACACAAATCTTCGTTTTTTTTGGTGCACAAATTACATGAATCACCCGCACACTGTGTTTGAGTAATATATTTTAATAACAAGATGATACATATAACAATTAACATTATAACAGTAACAGTGGAAGCAAATTCAAATTGAGAATCAGACCAAAAAAACAGTAAGTAGACCAATTCAACTGAAGGGGAGAAGGAGAGTAGTGCAGTAGAAGTGAGAGAGAGGGAACGGTGGGGAAGAGGAGGATGAGGGAAACGAATGGGCTTAAAGGTGAGAATGGGGGAGAGGGAAGGGGAGGGAGATGATTAAGGAGATAAGGCAAGGGGGGAGAGGGCAAGAAGGTGGGAGGGGTTTCATGTTGGGGAATGGAGAAGGAGAGATTTGAGGAAAGTGTAGAATGAGGAAAAGGTAGAAATAGAGCCGAGTGAGAGAGGTAAGGAGTTCCAGTGCAGGGGGCTGGGGGATGGAAGGAACGCAAACAAGATGTGGCACAAGGGGAAGGAGGAATAGTGAGAAGAAAGTGGTCAGCAGAGTGAAGGGAGTGGGAGGGAGTGTAGAAAGAGAGGAGAGAGGAGAGATAAGGGGGAGCAAGATTGTGGAGAGATTTAAAGACTAGGCAGAGAAACTAAGGTAGTATTGTACTTACTCTTGTTTTGAGGAATGAGCAGGTTTCTTTGTAGTTGGTGTTTGTAGTTCGGAATGTTGCTGTTTTCCATGAGAGTGGTCTTCACTGCAATTGTAAAAGAAAGAAGTCAGTCATGTTGTGTGTTTATAGCAGTGATGTTAATTGAGAGATTCATTTTTATGTCTTTGTAGTAATATTCTTGTTTGATTTCTGAACATAGTGTATGCATGCAGCTTCATTTGACTATGTGCAGCCTTTATATTTTATTTATATTATGTTAGTTCAAAATGCTTTGTAAATGAGTAGAATATTAAGTGTATGAAATTCACTTGTTTTTTTAAAGCTGTGTTATAGAATGTTAGGAGAAAGGAGAAATAATGTTATATTTATTTTGCAATTTTTATTAGGTAATGGTAGAAAATGTATATAAAAGCATGGAATTTATGTATTTGTGAAGCTGTGGGTAATAAAGTAGAAGGATGTGATTTACAGGTAGTGGTGTTATTACAGCTGGGAGCATTTCAATGATAGTGTCTATGTGTGTGAGTGTATGAAGATGCATGACATTTTACTGGCTGTGTGTAATTTTATGATACACTACTAAGTGTTTTTCCACAATCATATTGTTATTTCTTCCATCTTGTAATAATATAATTTTTTAGATAGGTGTGTGTAAAAAAAAATAGAAAGTAGACAGGTTTGGAAGTGATAGTTGATTTTAGCAGATGGAAAAAAATGACAATAAGTTCATTTTATAGGCTATGCAGGTTAAGTGGCATTTAGTCTGTTTATATTCATTTATAAGAGCTGTACATGTACTGTGCAGAAAATATGCATACCTGTAGTGTGTATTCATGCATGTGGATATGCATGCAGCTGCAAGTAGAAATCTTGAAGACTTGTACAGTAGTTTGTGTAGTAGGTGCTTTCCAATGATATGAGACTTGTACTCAGAATGATCTACAGTACATTTGAAGTGCTGAACTCTGATGATGGAGTTAGATGTAGAGGTCTTGGATGTGATTGGTGGATGGTTGTGTGACTGGTTAGCTGTATCCAATGAGGGAATGTATTACAATCTGATCCGGAAAATCAAATACGTAACCCAAAAGCGGGTGAATGTATAAACAAGTTTCCACCAACCTGGTCAGAACGTCGGAACCGGGACAGCAACGGCGGAAATGAAGAGCCTCCCTGAGAATCCTGAGCCCTCTACCCCTTCAGAAGGAAAGAAAACCTCAACAGGGAGAGGCAGGACCCCCAGGGAAACCCCCAAAGGGGGAAAAAACCCTGGACGCGTTGTCGGAGATCCTTGCAGAAAGATGGCTATCCAAGGCACAGAACTCCTGGCTCGATGGCAGTATCACAGGTTCTATTGGAAGAAAATAACAGGTAAATATAGGAGGAAACCGGAATAGAAGAACAGAATAAGTACAGGTGAGTATGTTCTTACGGATGGTGTTGGTAGATTCTAGCGGTTGATGAGAGGTGGAGGTTTCTCGGAGAGAAAGGGAGGTAATGACTGGAGTTCTAGTTCCTTCAGAAACTTCGAGTCAGGAAGACTTGGGATTCCGCTGTTTTCTCTCTGTACTGAAGGCTTGGGAAAGGATAGCGAACGGGTTCCCGGAAATGCAGGCTGAAAGGTAGCAATAGCTGGAAGGGAGCGCTGTAGGGGAACAGGAGCGTCATGTAAGTCAGTAGCGACGCGAGAGGTCGAAAGCCTTCGGTTCTGAAATAGTGTCACATGACTTGTCGTAAGAGTCAGCTGGTTGCGTGGATGAATCATGTGACCTATTCTTGACGTGCGCTGGCAACGCGGAACAACAGTACCGCTGAGACTGTTAGCATTGACAGGAATAGACAGCGCTGCCGTACAACAAAGCGCGGAACTGCACAGTCTCCACTTATGCAAATGTAAAAAGCAGCGATGACGGAAAGGTGTAACAGTATGCCCTCTCCTCCTGGGGGGTGATCCAGGCTTCCCGGGGTGTAGACGGAAAAAACGTCGAACCAAAAGAGGAGAGTGAACCCCAGAAGCAGGTTCCCATGTTCTTTCAGCCGGAGAATACCCCTTCCAATCAATGAGAAATTGCAGCTGACCCCTGTGGTAGCGGGAATCACAGATACCGGCCATCTCATATTCTGTCCCGGTATCAGTGATTACCGGAGGTGGAATGGTCTTAGTAGAGCGTCGGAAACGATCGGCTACAGTAGGTTTCACTTGAGATAGATGAAAAACAGGATGAATGCGGGACCAGGCAGCTGGGAGAGCCAGTCGAACAGCTGCCGAGCCCACTTTGGATAACAACTTGAAAGGACCATAAAACTTAGGAGATAACTTAGAAGGGACTAAGTGTCTTGGAAGAAACCGAGAGGTCAACCAAACCTTGTCTCCTACTTGTAGTTCTGGAAATTTGCGTCGATGTTGGTCTGCATATCGCTTGGCTCGATCCTGGGCTTCTTGAAGAGCCAAACGAGCCTTCCTTTGGCCAGACTGGATGTTGTCTATCAGACAGTCTACCCCTGGTAGTTTAGAGGAGGAAGGAGTAGTAGTAGGGACAAAAGAGGGGTGAAATCCGTATGAACAGAAGAAGGGGCTAGTCTTAAGAGCTGTGTGTTTGGCATTATTGTAAGCAAACTCTGCCATTGATAACAGTTCAGCCCAATTATCTTGAGCTGTGGAGACGTAACAACGTAGGTATCCCTCCAGCGTTTGATTAAAACGTTCCGTCTGCCCATTGGTCTGGGGATGATATCCCGAACTGAGTGCCCTCTTAATGCCCAAAAAGTGACAGACTCCCTTCCAATATTGTGAAGTGTATTGGGGCCCTCTGTCAGAGACTATGACTTCAGGTAGTCCGTGTCTGGAAAACACTTCAGAAATGAAGATCCTAGCCATTTGGGCTGCCCCTGGCAATTTGACCAAGGGAATGAAGTGTGCCATCTTGGTCAAGTAGTCTATGGTGACCATTATGGTCGTATAACCTGAGGAAGGCGGAAGATCCACTATAAAGTCGGTGGAGATGATTTGCCAAGGTTTCTCTGGTATAGGCATGCGGGTAAGTAAACCAAAAGGAGGAGCTCGTGAGGATTTAGACTGAATACACGTTGCACAAGAGTTTACATAATCATGAACATCGACCTCAAGAGTTGGCCACCAGAAATATCGTTTTATCAAATCCAGAGTAGTCTGTATTCCCCGGTGCCCTGCCGCTCTAGAGTCATGACACATCCGAAGGACCTCAGATTGAAGAACGCTGGAAGGAATTAGAACTTGTTCTGCATTGAAATATAATCCTCAGTCTCTTGTAAGATGGTGAGTAGAAAGAAGATTTTCACATCTGGATTGATTCTTGATGGTATCCTGCTTTAGTAAACGTAGAAAGTCGGAAATGACTGCCACAAATCTTGCTTGAGGAAACAACTTCTCTGAACAGAATTGAGAAACATGTGGTTTCTTTCGGGATAAGGCATCGGCTCTCAGGTCTGGCTTCCTGGGAGAAAGGTGAATTCGATCCGATAAGGCAAAAAAAAATACGCCCACCGTGCTTGTCTACTATTGGTGGTTTGAGCCTGTTGTAGTACTTTCAAGTTCTGATGATCCGTTCGGACCACTATGGCATGGGGAGAGCCTAGTAGAAGATGTCTCCATTCTTCGAAGGCCTTCTTAATGGCCAATAACTCTTTTTCAAGTACCGAGTAGTGGAGTTCCGAGGAGTTAAACGTTTTTGACAGATAGGCCACCGGTCTCTCCTCCCCTGAATCTGTTGTTTGTAGAAGGACGGCTCCTAGAGCATGGTGAGAAGCGTCCGTCTCAATGATGAACTGACGAGATTGATCCGGATTGAGTAAAACCCTGGCAGAGATGAATAAACCCTTTAAAGTCTCAAAGGCTTGTTGGGCTGAAGGGTTCCAAGAGAAGGCGATCCCCTTCTTGAGTAGACGAGTAATAGGTAGGATAGTCTCAGAGTAGCAGGGAATGAATTTCCGATAGAAATTTGCGAATCCGAGGAATCGCTGAACCTCCTTTACTGTGGAAGGTGCTGGCCAATCCAGCACAGCAGAAACTTTTCTTGGATCCATGGAGATCCCGTTTGCTGAAAGGACAAATCCTAGGTAGGTTATCTGAGTTTGATGGAACTCACACTTCTCCGCCTTACAATACAAATGATTCGTCTGTAAGCGACTCAGGACTAGGTTGACGTGTTGGATGTGGTCTTCAAGAGTAGGTGAGAATATCAAAATGTCATCGAGGTAAATGACGACACAGTGGAGAAGCAAATCGGCGAAGAGGTGATCCATAAACCACTGAAACACAGCAGGCGCATTAACTAGACCAAAGGGCATGACTTGGTATTGGAAGTGTCCGAAAGGTGTTCGAAAGGCCGTCTTCCATTCGTCATTAGGAGCGATTCGGATGAGGTGATAGGCCCCCCTAAGATCCAATTTAGAGTAAAGTGCTGCTCCACGGACGGCTTCGAGAATGTCTTTAATCAATGGCATCGGATACTTGTCAGGAATAGTGATCTTATTAAGTCCTCTGTAATCGATGCACGGTCTCAATTCTTCTGTATCTTTCTTTGGAATAAAAAATAAGGAAGCTCCAGCAGGAGATTTAGATTCGGTAATGAGACCGTTCTGGAGATTAGCATGTAGGTATTCTCGAAGGGCACTCTTCTCACGTTGGGACAACACGTACATGCGTCCAAACGGAACCGGTTGATCTGGAAGCAGGTCTATATGACAATCATCTCTTCGATGAGGTGGAAGTGTTGGAAACTGGGGAGTAGAGAAAACCCTGAGAAAGTGCTGGTGACATTCGGGAATCAGCCCCAAGTGACCGATGGAAGGCAACTCGGTGGCAGGAGGAGGCTCAGATGGAATATAGATGCCTACTGAATTGTGTGAAAGACAATGAGCGACACAGTACTCCGAACCCAGAAAAAGTGTTCCTGCCTTCCAGTTTATGTAGGGGTTGTGTAACCGTAGCCAAGGCAGACCAAGAATTATGGGGAAGTGTGCCGCTCTGATTAAATCAAACACCAATGTCTCTTTATGAGAGGCGATCAAACAAGTTAGCTGCTTGGTTTGTTCTCGTATAGGTCCCGAGCTTAAGGGACTTCCATCTACTCCTAGGATGGGTGTAGTAAAGGACTTAGGAGTTCTGTCTATCCCATTCTTGGCTGCCCATTTATCGTCAATGAAGTTTCCAGCGGCTCCGCAGTCGAGCAGAGCCGGTATACCCATCAAGTTCCGGTCAGGCAACAAGATGGTTAATGAAAGTACAATCATGGAAGGGTTATGAGCCAACAGTCCAAGAGTGGACTCATCTTCGGTCGGGGAACCCTGAAGCTGGACTCCTACCGTGGTTCCCCTTACGGTAGGGACTTGGCGTTTCCCGACGGCAAAGGTCTGGATCTGCGAGGAGGAACAACTGGACAATCTCGCAACAAATGGGAAGAAGACCCACAATACATACACAAATTTAAGGCTTTCCTTCGTTCTCTCTCTATTGCTGAAATAGGACCCCTAACTGATCCTATCTGCATGGGTTCCTCAGAAGGAATGGTCTTATGTGGAAGGGTCATGAGATCTGGGTTAAGACGAGGGCCTTTCCCCTTCTTCCTTTCTATTGAACGCTCTTGGAGACGGTAGTCTATTTGCATAGTCAAGGATATCATCTCAGCCAGGTTTGCAGGCCGTGGAATCTTGGACACCTCATCCTTCAAATCCTCAGCAAGTCCTCGTCGAAAGAGGGTGAGTAGTCCGTCATCAGGCCAACCGGTTTCAGAAGATAACTGTTTGAATTGGGTAATGTAGGACATAAGGTCCTTATTACCTTGCCTTAGATCTAAAAGCCTTTCCTGCGTGGCTACCGAAATCTCTTGCCGACCAAACATGGACCTGAGACTGTTGGAGAACGCTGGGTAGGAATCCAATATAGCGTTTCCGGAAGTGACTAACGGAGTAGCCCAAGCAAGGGCGGGGCCCGTTAGGTGTGAAATAAGAAAGCCCACTTTGTCCTTATCAGTGGGGAAGAATCGAGATTTAAACGTAAACTGGATGGTGCAACTGTCAAGAAATTCTTTTAACCTATGAGGGTCACCATCATATTTGCCCGTAGAGAGGGTAACGGGAGGGGTTTCAGAAAAGGCCCGAGCAAACTGTTGCTTCAACTGTGCATTGTCCTGTTTAAGACTCTGCATTTCAAAAGACATGGACTGCATAGCAGCCATCAATTGCTGCATTTGCTGTTCCATCCCAGCACTACCGCTCCGACCAGGTTAATGAACTTTGGGGCGTCGCTAACTATTACAATCTGATCCGGAAAATCAAATACGTAACCCAAAAGCGGGTGAATGTATAAACAAGTTTCCACCAACCTGGTCAGAACGTCGGAACCGGGACAGCAACGGCGGAAATGAAGAGCCTCCCTGAGAATCCTGAGCCCTCTACCCCTTCAGAAGGAAAGAAAACCTCAACAGGGAGAGGCAGGACCCCCAGGGAAACCCCCAAAGGGGGAAAAAACCCTGGACGCGTTGTCGGAGATCCTTGCAGAAAGATGGCTATCCAAGGCACAGAACTCCTGGCTCGATGGCAGTATCACAGGTTCTATCGGGAGAAAATAACAGGTAAATATAGGAGGAAACCGGAATAGAAGAACAGAATAAGTACAGGTGAGTATGTTCTTACGGATGGTGTTGGTAGATTCTAGCGGTTGATGAGAGGTGGAGGTTTCTCGGAGAGAAAGGGAGGTAATGACTGGAGTTCTAGTTCCTTCAGAAACTTCGAGTCAGGAAGACTTGGGATTCCGCTGTTTTCTCTCTGTACTGAAGGCTTGGGATAGGATAGCGAACGGGTTACCGGAAATGCAGGCTGAAAGGTAGCAATAGCTGGAAGGGAGCGCTGTAGGGGAACACTAAACGGTAGGAGAGAACAAGGAATAAATAGTCACAGTCAGGATAGCTTGGATAGACGAGAGTAAGGAGTAAGGAGTACCTAGAATTCGAACTTACGGAGCGTCATGTAAGTCAGTAGCGACGCGAGAGGTCGAAAGCCTTCGGTTCTGAAATAGTGTCACATGACTTGTCGTAAGAGTCAGCTGGTTGCGTGGATGAATCATGTGACCTATTCTTGACGTGCGCTGGCAACGCGGAACAACAGTACCGCTGAGACTGTTAGCATTGACAGGAATAGACAGCGCTGCCGTACAACAAAACGCGGAACTGCACAGTCTCCACTTATGCAAATGTAAAAAGCAGCGATGACGGAAAGGTGTAACAGAATGGCACTGACAGTGAAGTGGAAATGGTAGAAGGGCTGTCCAAGTTACGATATATGTCCGCGGACATGGCGGTAGTCATAGTAATAGACATCGCGTATTACATACGGGGATTTTGGGGTGTAAATGAGAATGAGCAGAACAATTAATTGGTCAGTAAAGTTTAGTGGGTGTGTTGTGTAAGGAGAGAGTTGTCAGAAAGTCTTTTTCCTGAGAGAAGAACAGTTAGCTGTGGCTGTGTGTTTCAGAAAACAGATTGGGCCTCATTACAAATCAGGCGGTCCAGAAAAAACGGTGGCGGTAAACCCACCGCCACCGTTGTTTCCGGACCGCCTGATCCCGACTCCTGCAGGTGGGAGGTGATGTTACCACCAGGTTTGACCTGCTGCTGCTGTTTCCATGATCCCCATTCCCATTGAGTCCCATAGGACTCAATGGTAATGGGGATTAACACCATTCTGCCTCCGTGATTCCCGGGAAACCGGGGTTGTAATGCCCCGGTAATTCTGGGAATCACGGAGGCAGAATGGTAATACGAGTCCGGCGGTACCCAATGGTTTTACCGCCTCGGTTACCGCCAGACTCGTAATGAGGCCCATTGTCTGAATTTTGGGAGACTCATGGATACATTGGTTGGAGGTGCATGCACAACACTGTGGAGTAGCTGCAGATCTAGGATTCCCTCATGTGGAAGTGCACTGGCATGGAGTGCGTGGAATTACGTGGCTGGACTTGGTACCTCTCTGTGCTAGTTTGGAGACAGAGCTTCATCCAGACTTAGTTATATTTAATTGTAGAGGGAACCGTTTAGGACATGTGTAAGGAATTTCTTTGCAATTTGCGATGAAAGAAGGACTTGGGAAGGTCATGGACATGTTTCCAAATTCCCAAGTAATATTTTCTTGTATTGCGCAGAGACAAATGTGGCAGCGTTCTTCTTCATTTGGTCCACAAATGGAGAAAGCAAGGCAGAATTTTAATAAGGCTGTTTGTGCCTTTCTAGGAGATGTTGGCATGTCCTCTTTTCACAATGAAAATATTATGTTTCGTAGCACATACATTTTTCGCAGAGATGGAGTCCATTTTACTTATGCTGGTAATCAGATTTTTCTGAGAAATGTACAAAATGCATTGCATCCTTTTGTGGAATTAGAGCCATCCATTTTGCAGTAGGTGTTGACTATTTCCAGTTATTCAAACACAAAAAAAGCACCAAAAGGCTCTTTTCAGAGCCACCACTTCCTCCCAGAGAAAAGTGCAATGATTTTGATAGGGCAGCACCCCAAAACTTTTGATGTTCGCAAACTGTCCGCAGACTTCTAAAAAAAAATGCACAGGGCTCTGCTCCATTTATTTGTCACTTCTATTTTTAGACTGTGAAAGGCGGCTCTGAAAAGAGCCTTTTTTTGTTTTTTTTTGTTGTTTTATATATTTTTTTGTTTTTTACACACGACACACTAGGAGAGGAGGGGAAAGGAGGCTAAGGGGGACACCAACCACAGGGCTAAGAAAGGGCGGGTGGAGAGAGGAAGATGTAGGGTGGGCCTTACTTAGGTAGGGGGCAGGTCTTCACGTTCTCCAAGACCATAGTCTCGAAAGCACTTTGACGTCTCTCCCCCCTACAGGGTACTGCGTCGCAGTACATACACAAAATGTGACCCTCAAAAGGTAAGGGTCATCAGCATTGTGAATGGCCTGTGAGTCAGCTGGAGGGATGCGCTCTCGCACAGGAGTCTCTCTGTGGTGAGAGGAGTGGAAACGGAGGATGAAGTAGAGGAACTCAACCTACTATGCTCCTCACAAGGTACAACCTTGCGAACAGCCCCACTGTGGAACGACCTTAGGTGTCGCTTCATAGTTGTCGTACCAAAGCTGTACAAACCAACCCTCCCGTGACTCAGCACCATTTTGCAATGGTTGCAGGTGACTTTGTTCGCACGCGCCTTGGGTACGTTACCATGAATGATAAATAACCGCCACACCCAAAACTCACGGCTAGTGCTGGTAGTAGGGACTTCCACTACCTCATCCTCATCATCCTCTTCATCCTCCTCTACATCCTCATGCCTGTTCCCCTCTCCAGGTCCTTGGGAGGTGGTGGTGGTGGAGGGGATGGGGTGGTGCTGAGGCAGATGTAGCACCAGGTTGAAGTACAGCAGCCATGAATGCAATCTGGTTTCAAGATGCAACAGGAAAGGCAGAAAAAGCAGGTCAATCTTCAATAGTAGAAAGACAGAATGAAGATGAGCTCTGGGGTGTGGCCTTTTACAGGGGTGTATGTGCATGCTTCGTGGATACCCGCGCTGTCCGCGGACAGATCGAACACCCCAAAAAGGCTCAAAAAGTTCCAAAAAGTATGTAGAAAGTCGGGGTAATTGTCTAGGACATGTTCTATGGTGGATTTTTAATATAAAATACTGTGGATTGCCTGAAAAGGTACTTTTAAAATGTTCGGGGACCAGGACAGTGTCCGCAATTCAGGACACACGCTCAGTGTGGGTGCGGTCACATGATGACGCTGCAAACATGTCCATGAAGGGAACGGGTGTCCGCAGGACACCAAATGCACGGGAACGGTCATGCGTATGCACACAGGTGTTCTATAGACAGTGTTCGGGTCCTGAAACTAATTAAAAGTGTGACACAAGTGAGAAGAACAGTTACGGACATGCGCGATGTTCGGAGAATTTACGGGTGTGGTGCGCATGTGCGTAGATGTTCTTCAGGCAGTACGGACAGGTATAGTGTCCTTAGAACACCCCCATTTTGTATATGCGGTCATCCCGGACATCGTGTTTGTTCTTAGAACAGTTTCAACTTGCCTGCAAACAGTACGGACAGGTATAGTGTCCTTAGGACACCTCCATTTTGGTTTATTACGGACATCCCAGACACCGAGTGTGTTCTTAGAACAGTTTCAACTTGCCTGCGAACAGTATGGACAGGTATTATGTCCTTAGGACACCTCCATGTTGGTAAATTGCGGACATCCCGGGCACCGAGTGTGTTCTAAGAACGGTTCCATTTTGTTTGCGAACAGTACGGACAGTTGTAGTCTCCTTAGGACACCTCCATTTTGGTTTCTTACGGACATCCCGGACACCGAGTGTGTTCTTAGAACAGTTTCAACTTGCCTGCGAACAGTACAGACAGGTATAGTGTCCTTAGGACACCTCCATTTTGGTTTATTGCGGACATCCCGGACACCGAGTATGTTCTAAGAACGGTTCCATTTTGCTTGCGGACAGTACGGACAGGTATAGTGTCCTTAGGACACCCCCATTTTCGTTAATTACAGACATCCCGGACACCGGCACTGTCCGCGGACACCTCAACTGCCTTTTTTTTAAAAAAACACAAAAAAGAACTGAATTAAAACACATATAATATTTTTGTTTTATTATATATAGATGTACAATTTAGGAAAGAGAATGGGAAGCAGAAATTGACACAAACACAGGGGAATTGAGGGTTTCAAGAGGATGGATAGGAGGAGATGAAGGGATGGAAGTCTCATTAAAACGTTTTTCTTCGTGGAGAGGGTTTGGGGATAATTGACTGGGATATGGAGAGGGGGATCAGGTACATGTGGGACAATTGTATTTAATTTTTTCTTTTATGTGGTCCTCCACAAAGTTTTTCAAATGGTTGAAATTTGCCATGAGCATGTCAATATTTTCTTCCATGCGCTAGAGAGTCTTTTCCAATGTATCTTTTGGTGTGCTATTTTCAATGTTTCTATGATCTGTTAAAAAAAAAATACATATATATATATATATATATATATATATGTTAAGTGTACATAAAGTAATGCTTATTAATTTGGTTATATAGAGAAGTATCTACCATACGTATAACTATCTTCAGACATTTCCTCACGTGGGAAATTCTCCTCAAGCCACTCCAAAGTACTGGACATTGCTGTGAAAAAAAATAATTATATTACTTTTATCGTATCTAATACAGAAATCTTTGAAATATTTAAGAAAAATGCATTACACTTACTTGCTTCTGGTAAGTTGTGTTCTTACTGGTCTGAAGATCTGCTGTTGCTCCTAGTTGTGCAGTTACTGTGAGGTAATTATGTTGGAAGCTTATCTTTCTTCTTTTGGTATATTCCATTTTAATACATATGGTATTTAAATAGATAGTTGAGGTCTTAGATATATAGGTTCCACTTCTTATTTATTACTACATATAATGTGTTTGTGTGCTGGTTTTTGAACTTGTGAACTGTTAATATGGTACGATATAACAATTTAAGATACCCGCTGAGTTTTTGGGTAGTGTTGTTCTTGTCCGCGTCTGTCCGCGGACATACGCACAGTCCGCGGACATCAAAAACACTAGCTGGGGGTTCAGTATGTTCTATGTTACATGTATATAAAGTCAGGGATATTATGGTTAAGTTGTGCTACTAAAAACCTATGAAATTCAGTAAAAAAACTAACTTTGCTAAAGGGACGTTATGGTTAAGTTGCGCTACTAAAAAACCTATGAAACTTTGTGAAAAAATGTTGTTAAAGGGACCTTATGGTTCCAAGTAAAACCGAAAACCCCCTGAAATTCGCCAGTTAATGTAAACTAATCAACCATAACTTGCACCACCACTGTGCACTGCTAAGCCTAACACCCCGGACATCAAAGATGACATCACAAATGTCATTGATGACATCACTGATGACATCACATGTGCATTTACCTTTCATGAAATGCCTGTACAAGGGATTCTTATTGTAATGTTAATAAAAAAGTGTGAAGGATCATTGCAATAAATATCGTAGGTACGTAGTGTATTAAGTAATGCATTAATCCAAATAGCATTGTATTATGAAGTTTTTTCCAATATAGTAAGGTACACATGTAGTAACATAGTCATAGTGTGCAGCAGACATGATGGAGATGCAATATTAATAATCTTGCCATGTTAAATACTAAATTTATAAATGCTTTCTTATTAGAGTCTTGCATACTGTGAAACATTTAATGAGTGCCTAATCAATCCCACTTACTACATTATTGCATTACTGCACACAAAACACAAACAGACAACAACACATATAAATAGAGCATATACAGGGAAAGTGAAGTAAACAATAAACAGCAGTATTACCCGAGAATCTTTATAACCTAACTGATTATCATCATGCACAGAAATGATTGCTCTGCTTCAAAGCTACTACTTCCCTATGTATAACTATCACATATTGTGACTAGACCCTAAGGAAAGTAGTGTAAGTGCAATGTGTACAAATATGAGCATATCCAGGGAAATTACAGTAATAAAAAAACAACAGAACTCAAAGACAGTGTTGATAACCTTACTAATCATCTTCATACATAGAAAGCATTGCTGTCTTCCAAGTCTGTGTTTTCCCCTTTGTATATGTTTCATATGCTTTGAGTGGACCTTAAGGGAATTACTGTAAAAACATATTTGAAGTATAAAGTCTACAAATGTAGTACTTTGTACTATAGTATAGTGAAATTTTAGGTCCTGACTGTTACTGGCCTAGATATATCAGTGAAAGAAAAAAGAGTGAGCCAGACATGTGATGTCATCAATGATGTCATCAATGACATTTGTGATGTCATCTTTGATGTCCTGGGTGTTAGTCTTAGCAGTGCAGAGTGGTGGCGTGAGTTATGGTTGCTTAGTTTGCCATAACTGGCAAATTTCAGGGGGTTTTCGGTTTTACTTGGAACCATAAGGTCCCTTTAACAAAGTTTTTTTTACTGAATAAGTATATATCCAATCCTTCAATTTATGATCTTAGAAAGAAATATCGGAAAGAAATGCGTGCCTTGGGCCCAATAACTCAGAAAGACCAAAGAACTAAAGCCAAAACTCAACATAAAAACTCATCTAGATCTATATTAGAAATACAAAAACAGATTGCAGCAGAAACAATGCTTAAAGCCCTTGTCCTCAAATCAACAGGCGCAATCTGGCAATTAATTAATGGACCTTCAAATAATGATTGTAAATCCTTAGAATTGAATTCAATCAATGAATCTTATTGGACATCGTACTTTCAAGAATTACTAATGGGTACAAAAGATATTTCCCAACCAATTATTACAGAAGTACCTGATCTTTCCCTGTTAGAATTTGATAAAGTTGACATCTTATTGATAATAAAGAAGCTTAGCTGCTCTAGAGCCCCTGGTCCTGATAAACTCATTAATGATATCATCAAGAAACACCCTGAGCTTTGGGCAGAAACTCTAGAATTGCTGTTCAAACACATAGTTCTATAAAAAAAGATTCCACCTTCATGGCAACAAGCTATAAATATTCCGATTTTTAAGAAAGGTGACAGGAATGCTCCCTATTACTTTAGGCCTATAGCATTATTGGATGCTCTGGGCAAAATTATGCCAAAATTGATTCTGCGCAATTTAATTTATGGACCGCAGCCAACAAAATATCAGATAGATATCAGTCTGGCTTTGTACCAGGCATCAGTAACTTACTAAACCTCATGATTTCAGCCACCATTAAAAAACAAGCATACTCAAAGAAATAACCTGTGTTTTTAGCTTCTATTGATTTTAAACAGGCTTTTGATTCCATCTCGAGAGAAATGTTATGGTTAAAACTTTTTAAAAGCACATGTCCTTCTTATTTAGTTTATTTTATACAGCTGTTTTATTCAAATACATCAGTTAGAGTGAAACTAACAAATGACGATTTATTAACTAATCAGATTGAAACAAATCAGGGTTTAAAACAAGGATGTCCTTTCACATCATTTTTATATAAGTGATATTTATAAGAGTTTTCATATTACTCGTAATTTTCCTCCATTTATACATAAGACAGAAATCCCTTATTTAGTCTATGCCGATGACTTGGTATTATTAGATAGAACCCCTATTGGGTTACAATGAAAATTAACATCCTTGGGTAACTATGCAACTACTAACCACCTAGTTGTTAAGATTGAAAAGACAAATATTCTTGTATTCCATCACGCCTTGCCAAAATCAGGTTTTAGATACACATGGACAATTCTTGGAACTCCAGTCCCACAAGTCAACCAATATAAATATCTTGGGATTAATATAAATGCAAGTCCATTGGAATATCCCTACAATGTAGGCTTAAAAAAATGAAATTCCTGGTGATTCAGGGGAAAGCCCTCCAAAAGAAATACAGTAAATTCTCTATTAAACCGGCCATTATATTTCATAATCAGAAAGTGTTATCTATTATTACATATGGCAGTCAATCGAAATCCTTGAATTGTCTTCCAAAATGGGACCTTTTAGAGGGTATCTTCTGGAAGACAATCCTACCATTACCACAATGCACTCCAAATCAAATGATCAGATTCGAATTGGGATTGACTTCACTTAGTGCAGTCGCCATGTGGCACATGCTAGCTGCATACAGCAAATGCAGACTAGCTGGTAATGATGCTATTAATCTATTCCCACAACTAAAAGAAACATTAGAAGCAATTACATCTGGCCCTCTAGAAACTTGGAGAAACACCTGTTTAACCACTTTTCAAAAAGCTGATATTACGATTCAACTACTACTTCAAAATCCAACGAAAGCTAAATTATAGCTTGTTTGTTGGGACTGGATCACAACATGGGAAAAATGTTTAACATATACTGATTTTAAATCTGGTCCATTTATGCAGAAAAAAATGAAACAACTTCCGACTTATTTATTCAAATTTCTAAACAGAGAATATTCAGATACCATCCTTAGAATGAGATTTACCCTTTGTGCTACTGAAGTGAAATTAGCTACTTATACTAAACACCCTGACTTTGACACAACATTTCGCTACTGTAAGAACAAAAAAATTCAAGAAACGTTACAACACATCATGATTGAATGTTTAGCACTGCTTGATGAAAGAAAATTGTATTAAAAAAATATCTTAGTAACATTAAATTACTAACTAAGGAAAACCTCTGGAAGGCGATTTTTAGTGCTTCAAATGTTTCTATAAACATAGCTACGGTCCAGTTTTTTAAAACAATAAAGCTAGTTGTGGAAAATAAATATCCTCATTAAAAAGGATAATGTAAAACAACTCTATTTTGTTAGAACAGGTTTTTAACTTTTTAAAGTATGTAAAACTAAATTGTACTTAAACCTAAAAGATACATGAGCATTAAATGTTAGAGCAGTAAAATTGATTTTAATTGTTGAATTTTAACTCCTTCTCTGAGGATGATCTTAAGTTTTAAATTGATTAAGCTATTTTTAGAAAGCCTACATGTTTAATTTTGAATGTCAATATAAATGTGCTAGTTATAGTTAGTGTCTGTACATGTTATGCTTGATTAAAGTGTTATGAATCTATATAATTTTAAAGAGCTCTCTATCAACTTAGTTAATTTGTTAGTAATTAAGTAACTAATAATAAGCTAGATCAATTCAAAAATTCTAATGAAGTCAACTGAAATGTATCTTTGATTGAATGTTTATGGAAAGTAAAACTGATTGTTTAAATTATAATTTTATGTTGAAAAAGTTGTAATGACAATTAAAACAATTTAAATTTAAAAAAAATTGGGAAACAACATATCGTATCAACATATGAGGGAAGTGGAAAGAAGATCCTCAAAGGAGGAATGCTTTGTGTATGCACTCCTGCCTTATAGTATGGGGAAGTCTAAGATCTTCACAGCTATTGAAATAGATGCCAGGACAGCACATTGTCTTTCTCACCTAGCACTTTGCCGAACAAGAGGCCAGTTTATGGGCCGAGATGCTTATCTCAAATGGACTAGTGAATGGACAGATCCAGATGAAGATGACTATGGGCCTCATTACGACCCAGGCGCTAATGGGTTAACGGCGCTGTAAAAGGCTGCGGTGCCTTTAATCTATTAGAGCCTAATTACGAGGTCCCTTTGCGGGACCCAACCTTAACGGCTGGTGCAGACCAGCCGTTAAAGTAGGGACCCGCAAAGGGACCTTGGTGCTAATTACGGTGCCGCAATTTGCGGCACCGTACTTAGCGCCTTCCTCATTCCCATTGAGCCCTATGGGGCAAAAATGGGAATGGGGAAGGGCCATGGAGGAAGGGGGAATTGCAGCCGCGCTAACCTTGTAATTGTTTGCTAATTCCCCCTTTCTCCATGGAGGAGTCGGTAACTTACCGGCATGGACCATGACTTCCGCCAGGGTCGTAATGAGGCCCTATGTCCAGGACACAAAGACAAGAAACAGAGCTCATACTAAGAATCATGTGGCAGATACGAGAAACCTGGAGTGAAAGGAGCTGGAATCAGATGGGAAGTAAACAAAAGACTGGAGAGTCCAGGAAAATCTGCAGAAGAAATGTGTAGATGGAAGAACAGAGGCCAAATGCAGATCTGGGGATCAGTGCTATCACCAGATGGATGGGAAGAAGGAGCGGTCATCTGCAGAGCCTGGGTGGTCATTGGTTTCTACAAACCTTCCAGTGATATAGTGCAGAATGGGTGTAAGCCACTATGGCCAAGACTTGCTAAACTACTGATAAATCACCCAGAGGGAGGAGTGAGAGGAGGATCCAGGTACCCCCACCTATACCACCTCACCCATATTGCCTATATTTTGGGAGCCTGGATGTGAAAATCGTGCGGTACCAGTGAAAATACCGATACAGAAGAGAATCCTGGAAGCAAGGTTCCCATTGAGAAAACCATACTTGCATACACGAAAATATCATGGCCGTTTGAATGAAATCCCGGAAGAAGCAGAGCAAATGAATGGTCAAGACGAATGGTGACATCACACAGAGCAGAGCTGACGTGCCTTGAAACGATGCAGAGACCAGTGAATGCAGATATTCTATAAGGCATCAAGAAAGTATCAAGGATAAGTGACATCTTGGAATCAAGGTGTCGAAGCTTATGCCATAAAATGGATGAAGATATCAAGTCAGTTTACACGTGTACAGATGCAAAAGAAACACAAGCAGATGAAGTATTCTTGATGCTAGCTTTGTAGTGAATAGGTTGCAGCATGTGCCAATATATCCATATATGCATGAAGAGTAAAAGATGGATGTTTCCACTATGTGTTTTAGTAGAATTGGACTAAAAAAGAAAGGCCTCTTCTTAGTGTGTCGCAGTAAGAAAACACATGAATTAAAAGTGAATCTCGAAAGGCGAAGCTGGGTAAGCCATGAAGCCAAGCCTAAAAGCCAAGGTCTTATCAGGCTGAAGTTAACTAGCATTGGATACAAAATCATGTGAAAGAACAAGCTCCTGTTTAGAAGTCATGAACAAACAAGGAAGATGTCAGATGTCTATTAAAAAATATTATTTTAAAGACAGTAAAAGCTTGAAATCATGCTCTTCAGTCATGTGGAAGGATGAAGTTGGACAAGCAAGATGTTCACACCTATGCATGGGGCAGAGCGTGCCTTCACTCTACTCATTCTCTACAGTACAGAACAAACTCAAGGCTGAGCTTCAAAGCCTAATTGACTACGCTGACCACTGATGTGATGATAGATTAATATGCTAATTGGTGAGAAGCTGGGGTAAAACGAGCTCACCAGCACCTGGAAGTCCAATCTCCGTGCTGCTAGATGTAGGTGGAAAAGTATTGACGAAGGTTAGAGTGCCAGCCAATTGTAGGGGACTTAGTAATTGAGGGTTCTATAGTTTGTGTATCCAATGGGATGTTGTGTATTTAGTGATGTTCATAGTGGCCATTTTGAGGCAAGGGCTTAGTTGCCTCACCTGATGTTAAGAAACCTATCACTTTTCTTCACTATCCCATACTAGTATAGATCATATATTTAGATGCTCACTAAGAGCCTATAACAGTTGATGTTAGGTTTTTGTAGTTCGCCATGTAGGATGACGTTGGTAATGATGTAGGTCAACGTCAATGATGACGAGTTTTTGATATATAAGCTCAGTTTTTTATGAATCACGTTGAGAAAGAGGATTGAGCGAATTCGTTGATGTTCGTTATGCTCCCTGTTTTAGACAATCAATTGAAAATAAAACAGTTATCCTTTTTACCTACTAACTGAGTTATTTTAATTATTGATGTCTGAGTAACTTCTGCATCCCCATCCATCTCCAGGGTAATTGCTACTCATCTTAAAGGACTGATGTTATTCAGTTCAAGGGAGATCCAAAAATCATCAGCTCTGTCTTACTTCCATTCAGACACATCCAGTTCTCAGTCAGCTGCTTATAAATTCAGCTATAGATGCTTAGGAGTTTGGAGTAGTTAGAATCATAGTCCCAGCTTATCTCTAATATCAGTTGGTTGTTGTCAGCGTAGTTGGTAAAAAAGACTCCCATCGCCTCGAGGAGACCAGAGTGTGGTGGAATGTACAGATTGAAAAGAGAAGGGAATATGCATGCCGCCTGAGGCACCCTGCATGTAATTGTGGCCGGTTTTGTTGAGGCATGACCCTAGCAGACCATTGATTTCCCATCTGATAGAAAGGACTGGATCCATTTGGTTGGTTTCGGAGAGCAGTTCCCTAGGTCAGCAAGAGTGTAGAGCAAGCACTCCTGGTTGAGTAAATCGAACGTGGCTGACAGGTCTGACAGGACTAAAAGTCCTGTTTTCCCTCTTTCCATAGGTTCGAGCATATGTATCTGGAGGTCTAATAAGACAGCCTCTGAACTGTGGTCCGATCTAAACCCTGATTGCCTTATATGCAGTTTGGTCGCCTCGAGGTACCGCTGAAATTGTGAAGTTGCCACTTTATCTAAGACCTTTAATAAATGTTGGAATTTGTGATGTGTCTCAGATTTTTAGCATCTTTTCGTTCCAATCCTGCTTTCTTCAGCAGTGGAGTTATGGTGACCACTTTGATAGTGTCTGGGACATGGTCGTGCGCGAAGGATGAATTAACAAATCTGGTCAAAAATGGGGCAAAGATGGCTTTATTATTCAAGATGATTTTGGCTGAGATTATATTTTCAGGGCACGATGTGGGGTGCATTTTTGCCAAAGTCTCTTTCATGTCCAAATTGTTAATTGAATTGAAAAGGAATATGACCTGATCGCTGTTTATGAACCAGGGCGATATTATCGACAAAGCCTGCTTTATGTCGGTACAGTCCTGATCTGTTGGAAAGATAGACACTGAGAGTGTTTTGGGTTTCTCTAGATGTTTTAGAATTTCAAACAGTTTCCGGGAGTTATCTGCCTTGTTTATTTGCTTGTTAAAAGATCATTTCTTAGAAGACGAGGAATTAAGTGGGAAAGCCATTGCACAGCTATCCTTAGATACACATATACACAGGATAGGGTATGAATGGTTTGAAATCAGAATCAGTCTTGCATAGGGAAAGATAGAACATGTATTGGATTTAGTTGTGGGAGTTGCAGAAAGTTAAAAGAGGATTTAGTTGAGGGTGAGGCAGAAATTTAAAGTTGAACGATAGGTAGTAGAATGTAGGTGAAAGAGAAGGAGAAGAATGAATGAAGATATTCCCATTTTTGTGACTACTACCTACTTTACATGATACAAAATGCAGGAGCCCTTTTTTGTCACTCGGATTGAGAAGAATAGTAGCTCTTTGGAGGCAGTTGCAGGCAGGAGAAAGTATTCATTGTCTGCTTTGGAATGTGCACTCTTTATTGTATTCAGACTAATTATTTGTTGCTTGTGAAGTTTCAAAGCTGCCACGATGGAGTGTGAAGTTGTGGATCAGCACAATCAGGATTTTAAAAAAAGATTCAATTTTCATCATCCGTAATTCAACACAAGTTGGGAAAATATATTTTAAAAAAAACTTACACCAGTAGCTACCCAGTCCTGTGAGAAGCATAGAGAGATTATATGGATGTGGAAAATTGTATGAATTATAATTCGCCCCACTGTGAAATGCAGGGCCCTCTGTGTTATCCATCTCCTTTGGAAACAGAATTCCCTAGGCCCTCTGTCCCTCTCCCAATTCCTCTCTGTCCCCGTGAGAATAATGCAGATCTCGGACACTGGTTTTAGAGGTATGTTTTATTTTTTATGTCAGCCATGAATACACTTTTAAACACATATATCTGCTGTTTCCTCCCTTCATCTTTTTCTGCAGCATCTGGTAAAGCTTTGTCAGAAAGCTGCACCTCCCAGCCCACTGGCATTTGCTAACTTAATCCTCTTTGACAAGTTGAGAATAAAAACGCTTAGGCCTAATTCACCGAAGCGTTTTATAATGGCAAAATCCCATTGAAAAACGGTCTGTTATTTAGGGCCTTAGAATTCATTTTGTGAATGAAAAGTTTTAGAAACCATTTTATGTAACTCAGTACGTTCAGTGGCTGTAACTGGGTGTATCGTCTTTTTGTGGCAGCTCTGCATACTTGTTTATTTACTATAAACTTCGTAGAATGAATTGGTGGCAGACAGAGATTACATTCAGTGGCTGTAACTGAGTGTGTTGTCTTTTTGTCACCAGTCCTTATGTCTGATGCTGGTGTTGAAAAATTGTGGAATTCTTTGGAGGGATGAGGAGATTATATTCGGTGGAAGTTAGTCAATGGAACATCTTTTTGTGGCTAGTCCAAATGCTTGTTTTTTGCATTGAAAAGTATTAGAATTCTTTGGAGATAGGAGATTATATTCAGTGGCCGACAGCGAGTGAACATCACAGTACCAAGGGTATACAAATCCTTGCATGACAAACACATGTGCTATTGTGTGTCACTCACAGTGAGAAGAATAGCATCACAGAACTGTTTGGAGACAGCAGCATCCTTGAGATTTCTTTCTCTCTTTATAATTGCCTGTGTCATCTTTTCTGTTGTCAGACGAAACACTAATTGGTTGCAAAGTTTTGAATACAAGATTATTTTTGGGAATACAAAGTCTTAGAATTGTGTTTATGAATGAAAAGGCTTAGTTATTGTGTTAGGTAAGAGACAGTGCATTCAGTGGCTGTGACTGACCCGGTCATTTTTTAGTGACCAGTACACTACTCATTGGTAGCATGCAAAATATTAGGAGCATCTTGAGTGACATGTTGTTAGACGCTCCTCTGCACATCAGAACACTGCTACTACCCCCACAACACCTTCCCCGGTTTCCCACACTACTCCCCCCCGGTTTCGAGACTCACATGATTTGATTGCCCCACAGGACCGAAAGCTCCGTACCAGGTACAATGTACGTGCCCGGTTGCAGCCCTTCTTGCATTGGCAGTTGCCATGGAGAGCACACAGCAGAAGGGGCGGCAGAACGCTTCCGCATCGAACAGTCGTCCGCTCACGTGACTCAGAGCGGCGTTTCCCACGTGACGATGGAGGGCGTCACGTGACTCGGAAGCGCACAGTACATAACGCTTGATGTACGGAGGACTCACCGCTTCTCAGCTGTCTTTCGACTCTGTTTGGCGCTACGTCTGGACTTTTGCTCTTCTGTTTTACCTTGACTTTGGATCACTCACTTGGACTCCCTCGGATTATCCTTTGTACCTTTTCTTGGAACTGTTGACTCATCGCTGAACCTCGGCCCGTCCCTCACTTGCCTTCGGATCATCCCTTTGAACTTTGTTTGTCTGCACTACGCCATTGCCCTTTGAGGGCTCACGCTACGTCTCCAAGCCCTTGGTTAAGGTGGGCTGTCCTGTACCCACGTGTGACTACGGTCCCCGTTGTTCTGGGGACTACCTCTCATCTGAGTCTCAAACCTCCTTCACTAGGTCTCCTGGGTTCTCCAAACACCGGATAGGTAAAATCATTCAGACTCTGTGATTCTTGTATTCTATTGTATTTGCCTGGTACTTAACCCCGTTCTTTCTGCAGCAGCACCGGTGTTCCTGAGGTTCCGTGGATCCGGGAAGCAACATCTCCCACCTGTGGCTCCAAAGGTCGCACAGCGGGGTTCTTTTAGATTCCCCTGTGCGTCATTTGGGGAAGGAGGTATCAACGTCTACACTACACTCAAGTCAGAACACATGTCCAAAGGACCTAATTTCAAGGAGAGGGAGACGCGTGCAGACAAGTTTGTTTCTCTGTAGGTGCTACCTGCACTGTGGAGTTGCAAATATTAAATTGAAAATTCAAGGTACCAATGTTGTATTTAGCATCACCTGCTTCACAAGAGATTATAAAACATGCAGTTAGAGTAGGTTCAGTCAACTGTTTTGGGGGAAGACTGTGTAGATGTGCAGATTGCTTTTACCGGTGTGCAAACAGTAGGGGCATAATGTGTTTAGAAGCAGGATATGCAAAGCATCTTGTCACCAAAGAGAGAAGTTTGGAGAAGTTGTCATTTAGTGGTTAAAATCATAACACATGCAGGTGGTCGAAGTGTGGAAAAGAAGTTGTGGAACTATGTTCCCTACTGGCCAGCCCCCACAAACCCCATCGCCACACCCCTTGCACGCACAATTTAAACCCCTAGACAAACACACCTGCCTTTTAAGGGAATGTTCAGTGCAGTGCATTGAAGTGCAAGTTTCAGCTTCTTTCTACGTCTTTCTACACTTTTGTTTTAAAAATAAACCATTCCGGAATGGTTTCTTTTTAAAATAAAAGTATAGGAACAGTAAAAAAAATGCTTTAAAGTAGAGGAGCACCACTTCCAACCGCTCCCACCCACTTCGACCGGTATACATGCATTTCGTCAAAGTATTTTTCAACGTGGGACATTTCATCGCCAACATATTCATCGACCAAAACTCGTTTTTAAAAAAATATTTTTTGGTGGGTGTTTTGTTGGGGTTGGGGTATGATTATTTAATTAATGGGGGAGTATAGGGGGGGAACCCTCCATAAATAAAAAAATAAATAAAAAAAGAGTTTTGGTCGATGAAAACGTGGCGATGAAAAGTCCCACGTTGAAAAATTTAAAAATACTTCGGCGAAATCACGTAGAACCCTTCGACCACTGCACACATGCAGCTGCGATGTGTTGCTGCTGACATCGGGTCCAATATCCTTGTTGCCCTAAGAATTAGTAAGACCTTGGAGATCCCTTCAACTAGTGGTGGCAGGTGTCATAACAGGGTCAAGTGGCACAGCGAGTAGAGCGCTCGCTTTGACACCCATGCAGAGCCTCCTAACGCAGGTTCCCGGCAGGTCCAAACTCAGCCTTTCATCCTTCCGAGGTCGATAAATGAGCACCACACACCGTGGGTAATAATATATAAGTGCCAAATTATTATTATTATTAACCATCAGGCTGTGAAGAACATGATTGCCATGGCCTAGAAGATTAACTCTCACTCCATCTGTCCAAGAAATGTGCTGCACTAATTGGAGTTGTGCCACAAGTTTCAACAGTGCCACTTGAAGACTGCAATTGCCACCCACTGAAATTCTCCTTTGCAACTGTTGGACCGGCTAAGTGAGCAATGCAAAGCACTCACTGAAGAGGCACAGCAAAGCTTTACATGGGGCATTCTTTATGCCGATACAGTGGCAGCTTCTGTATCAGTTCTTATTTGGTGCTCTAGCACTTCAGATTTGAATGTACAACATATTCTTCCGGTGATCTGGGTCTGATGGAGGAATATGTTTAAATCATTTCGATTCTGTACCTGCATATAAATAAACATATTGGCGAAGAAGAAATATTCTTATTCCTATTCTTAATCTTATTCTTCCTATTATTATGATAATTATTACAACAATAATAATTATAATAAGAATATAATCAGTTTCAAATATAGAGCTGTATTCTGGATTCCTCCCCTGTTTAAGGGCTGTAAGAATGGCTGTTGTTATTAAAGCCCAATAATTTGTCGAAGGGGGGTGGCTGCTCTTTGCAGTTTGCATGCAGACATTTTGGCCTTAGCAAATATTTCTAGACACGTTAGGTGGAGCTGTTTCATTTTTTAAATGTTTTATTTGAACTGACATGTTCATTAATTGTTCTGTGCTAAGTAAGAATTTTAAATTGTTTACCTGCCGCTTGTGTCAGTGCCATCAATTATTGCTAACATTATTCTGCCACACTGCTAAATATTGTATTAGCCTCTTTGGGGTAATGATGCTTATTGCCTGAAGAGTTAGACTAGAGCATGCTTTCATTCCCGGCCTAATGCTGGATATATGGACTCTGCAGTGAAACATACATTAAAGCCAGATTAACTGGGGCTGGGGATTTCCGCATAAACTATCGAGAATACCTTCACTAAACGGCTAGACAGAGGACTCCTACTACACTCGTTTATAACGCTTGCATCTCGTATAATGAACTGCTCATTCATGAAGCACACGTGCACAGGACCCACTCCATAACACGTGTGTGTGTGTGTGTGTGTGTGTGTGCATCGTTATCCACATACAAGGGAACATTTGCAGCAACGACTTCAAACTTTAAAAAAAGAATTTCTGGAAAAGATCCACTCCCCCCACCGTTTGACGCGACTTTCATCCTAGTAAGTTAATATCTTTTGCCCATTACATTTCACAGTGAGCAAACGCCATGACAGGGATTGATGTGCTTCTGTGAATTGTGCTCTTTCTTCGTGAATATCAATGCTATTCTAGAGGCACATTGGGATGCAAGCACGTGTTATGTTGGCAGCCCTCGGCCTGCGCGTGCGGGGGCTGGCAGAATGCTGGTAGGCCGCACGGCCTGTTGCGCAGCTCCAGCGGGAGCCGAAGAATCATACACCCACACAGGTTGCTGGTCAGCCCCGGAACTGCCTCCCGAACGCGAGGGCGGGGCTTTTATTTAGGACGCCCTGCGTCACCGCGTAGCGGGACGCAGGGCGGAACTTAACATTCCTCCTTTATTATAAAACAAACAAACATAACGCTAACTACCAACAACGGTGAAGTCCAACATGAACTTACAGTCTTCGACACCCCGCTACCCTGCCATTGGGGTTCATGGCACCGGGGCACTAATTACCACACATAGGCCCTCATTACGACCCTGGCGGAAATCGAAAAACGATGGCGGAAATGCAATACCGCCATCGAATAGCGCTCGGTGCGATTATGACCCGTCACCGTAAAGTACGATGCCATTAGCGACACCGTAGTGAACGCCAACGCTAACTGCACCAAGTACGCGCACGCGCGCCATGCGAAACCGTAATAACCACCATGGCGCAACGGTACGCGAATTCTGACCCTAGCGGACATTTACCTAACGCCATCAAGCATGGCGGAAAGTACCATTCCGCCATGGTGAGAAGTACGGCATCGCGAACCAACCGTAAAAGGCCCTACTGAGTGCCCGTACACCACTCCCTGGCCACATTGCACAACTCCTCGTAGGTGCAATGAAGTCACACAATGCAACCAGTGAAATGTACAAGTCACCCATGCATGCCAACGAACAAAAGAATGTAGGGGCTCCAAGTGCCTTGTGAGTGGCCATCCATATTTGCCATGGCACCATTGCCGTACTGATGCAGCACAGGCATGTGAAGGTTCAAGTACAGCAACATGAACTGAAATATGAGACAAACATAAACAGGCCCCCCATCGCTTGACACCAGTATAAGGCAACATTCAAAGCAGTATCTTGAGTGAGACTGCACCAGCCCTGTACTCCTGCCAGTAAACAAACCAACCATCAGCATAAGCATGTACCACACAAGTTGGCAGAGTGACTGAGCAGCCAGGCTCATCTCAAGAGGGGCCAATGGGAGCTGCAGGGCACAGATGGCACGAATACAGAAGCTAGTCCAATGGACATGACCTCAGTCTCCCTCCAAGAAACGCACGCAAACACAGGCACCTGTGACCAGCCATATTCTGATAATCACATCATTCCACCAATCCACCTGGCTGACCGGCATCTGTTACACAAAAGCTAATCCCCCGCCCCTGAGCATGACATCATTAAAACAGTCATAATGGCAGCCCCTATCCCTGACCACACTGGGCTTCGTAGTCAAACGCGCCCAGTACAGTACCACGCAACTATACTCAGAAGCCGGAACCCAATGCAGATCTCCTCACAATACATCGCTCCACAAATAGGAAAATGCTACATTACTTGCAAAGAATAACGCTACACGGTCAATATCATAATCAAAATTTAATGCACAACAAAATCACCAAGCCCATACAGCTATTAGGTCATGAACTCCAAAATATATTTCATCATTGTGGGCTGCATCCGCAATAAATGACCAGCCTCTTCTTGTGTGACGCCCTGTTCCTTCATGGTACACAGGGGCTACATTCACGTTCAAAAAGGCAACATGGAAGCGCCTAGAACCGCAGGGCCGTCCCATTAGGTAGGCACTAGTCCAGCTGAAAGGTCGATATGTTGCTCCTAGCCACTAGTACTGCGTAAGGGCATGTGGCCCATTGGCGATCGTCCCATAAGATCGTAATGGTGCTCCACTGATTAACATGAAGCAGCAGGTGTCGGGAGTAAAAGCCATCTGCAGGAGTGGCATACAGATGGCAGAGGCAAAAGGGGAGGAGATACCTGTCACCCAAATGAAATGAAAAAGAATAGTATGGGCATCAGAACTTCATTTGAATTACTCACTTCAATGATCACACTAAATCCACAGCCATATGCATGCTAGCCCACTCAAAAGGATTATTCCCACCCAAAAATCACTTGCGAATCATAACTATATAAATCGAGGTGAAAACACTATTACAAACAAGTGTTTGTGTGCATGCGTCTGTTAAAACAGATTCCATTAGATGGGATTAGTAACGTGCATAGACACAAGTGTTTGAAGGCGCGTTGAGACAGGGAGGGTTCAACAAGGGCAGATAGACGATGGTCCCACTATGGCAGCCCTGCATCACATAGCGCAGGGGAAGTGGATAGATTCCAAAAAGCCATGTACATGGCAAACCCTCTATTAAATCATCTGTCCATGCATCCATACATCATTCCCTCATCCCGGTATGAAAACGCCTGATTATTTACTCACATAACATGTGAAATTTCCATTGAGTCTGTGCGTAATGCAGTCTGCAAAATCCACTGTGCTCCAGCCCGGAATTCCAGTGTTGTGAAGTAACATGTATTTGGGAACGTCCGGCCTTATCGTCCACTACGCTATTGCGCATCCCATACTATTCATATCAATCATTGCATTCTCGCCATGGCCCCTGTCCGAAGGACATAAAACAATAGAACTTTATATCTGCAGTCAGACCTGTGGGCGTCTCCTCGCCGCTAGCTGAAAACCGAAAGCGCTGTCCTTCGAATTCCTCATTTGCAACATCACGTCGAAAAGGCATCTGTGACCGCTTGAAATCACAAATCCATCCATGTAGTGCGGCAGTGTGTGAAAATTCCAACTGGCTTCACTCACAAATGGGACGCCCCGCCCGTCGGTGAACCGCGGTACAGTGCTGCATGAGGGTCCACCGTTAATCGAGTACTACATTCCACTGACCCTTCACAAGTTTGTCCGCGACTGCAAAGATAGTATGGGAAAAAATGGGACCATAGCAGAATGAACATATGAACCAATATTTCACTGCCATCGGGATTAAATACATGATTGTAATAGCAAGATGCCATGCGTCGAATTGCAGCGTTGTGTGCGGGACGTGCTCGCCCAAAGGGGATTGCAGCTTGCACAGGTGGAATGAATCACCACAGGTGGAGGCTATACAGCCTGAAAACACATAAATTGCACACCCAACCCCCTCCCACAACCACACCCACTCCAAAATGCTACCGGCAGGACTAGCGATGTTGGCCCTGGGGGACCTGATAGCACTGCAAGTACTCCAACTTCAAGAAGAAGACGAACACCAACTACTACAACAACCGGCCGCACAGAGGAGACGCAGGAGGAGGAGGAGGGCAAGGCAGGGACAGCAAGGCCCACCAGCACAGCCACTACCACCACCAGGCAGCCCGCAATCCCACGCCTCCGAGCACATCCGTTCAACCTCACTGATGAGCAGATCCACACCCTCTACCGTTTGGACCGGGACACCATAACCGCCATTGTGGACATGACACACGCTGACCTTGTCAGCATGATAGATAGCCCAACCGCCATCCCACCCCTACTGAAGGTGGTGTCTGTACTCCACTTCCTGGCCACAGGCACCTACCAGCACACAGTCGGACAGTTGCATGGCATTTCACAGCCACTGTTGTCACGGACACTATTGCAAGTGCTCGATGCCCTCCTGAAGCACGCAGACGACTACATCTCTCTGCCACGCTCGGAGCAGGAAATTACGAACACAAAAGTGGGATTCCATGCACTTGCCGGCATACCGGGTTGCATTGGTGCCATCGACTGCACCCATGTGGAATTGGTTGTCCCACATGCCATGGAGGCCCAGTACCGCAACCGAAAACAATATCATTCTCTTAATGTACAAATGGTGTGTGACTCCAACAGGATCATTACACATTGTTGTGCACGATTTCCTGGATCAACCCATGATTCTATGGTCTTGAGGAACTCTACAATACCACGCTACATGGAGCGACACGCAGGGAACAGATCCTGGCTACTCGGTGAGTCTCATTTCATGCATGATAATGTGGGGTATGTGATGCGGCAATGACCTGGCAGGAAGGGGGGGGGGATGCGTACGTAGCAATGTCATTCCACAAACATCCTTTATTGTCCACATACAGGTGATGCCGGGTATCCACTGAAGAGATGGCTCCTTACACCACTCCGGAACCCACAGAACCAGCATGAGGAGGACTACAACCATGCCCACTCACGTACCCGTGTAGTCATAGAACAGACATTCGGCCTACTGAAGGGTCGTTTCCGCTGCCTCAGCAGGTCTGGCGGGGCACTCCTGTACCGCCATGAGAAGGTTGCAAAGATGGTCATGGCATGTGTCATGCTACACAACATGTGCGTACGTAGAAATGTGCCCATGCCCCCTGACGCAGAACTGCAAGCACCTGAAGATGGTCATGATGAGGGTGGGGATGTGGCAGCACCTCAAGGAGTCCGCGAGGCACAGGAGGGCCGTGAAATTCGTCAGATTATCATAGATTCATGCTTCTAGCACTCACGCCTGGTGGCTGATACATGGACACGGGACTTGTGGCACTGTGTGTGTCTGGAACATGCACAATATGGACTGTACGCCTATAAAGGCCTCGTACACAAAGATCAATGTCCACACATCTCATTGGATGATTGTGAAATGTTTATAGCATATGTGAAATTATGTTACACACCCCATCGACCCGCCACCCAAGTAAGCCCAACACACCCCCTCCACCCTCCTACCTCCCCCCCGAACACCAGTGTCCAAAGATGCTCATTGTCAGTGGGCTGACGCTATTGCAAGCCCCCTCTCCGGGTATTAGGGGCACCCCTGCCTGTGGAGCGCAGGTTCCTCCCAGATCTACGTTGGGGGCTGCCCTGGACGGAACTTGCAACGGATGATGTCTCTGCCTGCTCACGTCCATGCATGTCCCTAAGGGTTTGTGAGAGCTCAGTGAGCACACGGCGCACAGCGGCAAGTTCAGCACATACGTCTTTGGACGTCGCATGCAGTTCCCCCCTCAGGCTCTCGGTGCTTCTCTCCATTTGTACTCTCAGGCTCTCGGTGCTTCTCTCCATTTGTACCCTCAGGCTCTCGGTGCTTCTCTCCATTTGTGCCCTTAGTGTCTCTGTACTTCTCTCAATTTCTGCCCTAAGTGTCTCAGTAGATGTTTCTATGGCTGCCTTAGTACCCCCACATTCATCAGCATGGTCCTTGAGGAGCGTGGCCAGTTGCTGCTGTTGCACGATCACCTGGTCGAGGGACTGTTGCCTCTGCTGGGCCATGGCCATTTGCGGTGGTGTCACAGAGGGGCTGATCACCTCATGTTGCCTTGACACAGGGCTTGTGGGGGATGGCCAGTCGTCGTCTTGTGGGTGCCCCTGCGTGGTATCCTCATGGTGTACGGGATGAAACAAACAGGGGGATTGAGACAGGTCATGGATGGATCCTACATCGACATCACCGTTTTCTGTGTCGGAGCATGCTGCCATTAATGCAGTGTCACCTATGGTGCTGCTGCCACCAGAAGCAGTGCCTTCTGTGGCATCCATTGGGGGGACCTGTGGTGGTGCTGTTGTGGGCATGCTGGCTGCTGGGGTGCCTGTTGAAGTGCCCTCCTGTGTGCTGCCACTTGATTTGTGCTGCTGCCGTGTCTTGATCCGTGCAGCTGAGGTGGAGGGTCTTTGGCCGTTGGTCTTGGCCCTCTTTGCAGGTGTGCTGGTAGGGGTGTCCTGGAGCTCGTCGTTTGAATCGGACCCTGTGGTGGAGTAAAGGAGGGCGAGCGTTATTAATGGGTCTGTGGAAATTGGAATGGCAATGTATCACATGCATTGGGGTGGTACCTGAGGGTGATTTGGGTCAGGGCCTTGGAGGTGGTTTCATTTTTGTGTGGATTGAGGATGCAGTTGTTTTGCAGCCTGCAGTTAGGGTGTGCCTGCTGCACGTGTAGAGGGTGTTTTTAGGATTTTTAATTATTTATGTATTTAATGTGACTTTTAAAGTACGCTGTCAGGCCAATGTATGTGGACGTTCTCCTGGACATGTGTTTCTGTTGCACTATGTGGACACATGGTACTTCACATGATTGGACATTGTGGATTTAGCATTGTTTTATTTGGCCCACCTACCTGATTCTTCGGATGTCTGCACTCCTTTCTCCATCCCTCCGACTCCCTCTATACTCTCCATTCCAATGGTGGAGGCACAGATTTCTTCCCAGGGGGTCAACTTGATGGGTGATTCCGATCCTCCGCCGGTAGCTGTGGCAATGTTACGGTTGGCGGATAGTATGCTCCGTACGCGTATCCGCAAGTCGTCCCATCGCTTTCTGCATTGCTGTGGGTTGCGGGGTGCGGTCCCCACCGCACTTACCCGCTGTGCCACCAGGGCCCATATGGCCTTCTTGTTCGCAAGTGCCGTCCTGGTCATTTGCGTCCTGGAGGGTCTCTGTGAGCACGGTGAGTTCCTCAGGGGAGAAGTGGACCTGCCGCTTGCGGTCGCACGCTTTTTTCGCTACTTTTCCCATTTTTATTGTTTTCACTAGGGTGGATGACGGGTTGGGATGTGTCTCAGGGTAGTATTTTTAATGGTTGTGTGGGAATTCTGATTTTATAGGTGTACGGCATGTTGTTTCCCGTTCCGGGACCATGTTTTTACTTCCGTTTCCGTATATTTACAGTCACCGTATTTTCCGATTGCCGCTCATTACGGTGACCGCTATGATGGGTGGCGGAATTGCACCTAGGGCGCCGTACGACGGCGGTGAGGGGCGTTTTGGGGACATTTCCGCCATCGCGGACTTTGCACTTCCGCCATGGCGTAGTGCTCGTGCCCGATGGGTCAGAATTGGCCGCACTTTACTCCGTCGTGCAATGGCGGAAACGCTATTTACGCTATGGCGGTCAGGTCAGTTACTTTCCGCCAGGGTCGAAATGAGGGCCATAGTCACTTAGCTTGGCTGGCGGTCTCGTCGTTGTTCTCAGCCGGTATCGCCCTTCTCGGGGAGCACTCCCCCTTGCTTCATGCTCTGGTTCACCTTCGCTGTTCGGGCCCTCGAGGCCGGGTGCATCCAACGGCTCCCAGGTTCCATCCCCCGCTCCTGTCTCCTCAGGGATGGCCTCCAGCTCTTCTTCGCTGGGCTGAGTATCCTCGCCTTCCCGATGGCCCTCCTTATCGGTCCACAGGGTACGGGGTACGGCCTTGAACCATGACGAATTCCTCGTCACTTGACGGCGTCCTCGTGTCACAGTCACCATGGTTCCATGCCGGTCACTGACGGTCCATGGAAGTTCCTCGTACCTGGTATCAAGTTTTGACTTGGAGGGGTTTCGTATCATGATGACTTGGTCACCCACTTGATGATGGGACGGCCTCGCTCTCCGCTTGCCACTCATGTGTGCGTTAGCATCCCTTCTCCTTCTTTCTGTGCGTTCCTCGTTGACCGCGTCCGGGGTCCTGCTTGGGTGATGCGGGATCGAAGATCTAATGACAGTGCCAAACATGAGGTCCGCTGGTGGTATGCCGGTTGTGCTATGGGGCGTGACCCGGTAGTTCCGGAGGAATCGGAAGAGGTCAACCTTCCAGGGGCTGGCGTTCGCCTTGGACACCCTGAGCACCTTGTTGATGGTTCTCATAAACCTTTCTACGTCCCCATTTGCCTGGGGGTGACTTGGTGTGATATGATGATATTTTACATTGAGGTCCTGTAGATCATTTTTGAAGTCCTCTCCCGTAAACGGTGGCCCGTTGTCGCTTTTGATTGAGGTCGGTAGCCCGTGAGTTGCGAACATTTTCTCTAGGGCCGGAATGACCACTTCAGCTGCTGTGGATTCAACTATCTCAACTTCCGGGTATCGGGAGTGATCATCCACGGCCACCAACAGGTGGAGGCCCTCTCGTAGCTTGCAAAAGTCAATGCTGATGGCCTCCCAGCGAGAGCGGCCACGTTCTGCTGATATGATTGGTTCCGGTTCTGGCGGGGCCCCCGTTATCTGACAGGATAGGCACGTGCTAACGAGTGTCTCGACCCGCTCCTCGATCTGGGGAAATCATACTCGGTGCCGAATACGGGCTTTTGTCCTTACCAGTCCTTGGTGTCCTTCATGCGCTAGGGCCACTATCCTGTCTTGTATTTTGAGAGGGATTACGATGCGGTTTCCTCTTAGTATCAGTCCACCTTCTGTGATTGACAAGTCTTGCCGGACTGTGAATATGCCGGACAAAAACCCTTTTGCTTCCGCTGTTCTGTTGTGCGTGTGTCTCATGAAGGTCTTCCAGTCACCTGAGAGGATGGCATCCTTCACTAAGTCACAACACGGGTCCTTGAGCGTTTCCGCCTCGATTTCCTCGATGCTCACCGCCTTGGGTCTCATCGCGTGCACCACTTGACATATGTGTTCCTCCGTCTCTGCAGCTACTTGGATCTCTTGTTGGGATGGCCTCTCGCGAATGCCTGGAGAGAAAATCCGCCGGGTTTCCGCTGCCCGGTTGGTAGATGAGATCAAAGTCATATTGCTGGAGGTGTAGTAACCACTTGGTGATTCGTGCCGGAGGGTGTGCTGACGTCCCCATGAAAATGGGTAGTAGGGGCTTGTGGTCCGTGATCGTCGTGAACCGACGCCCATATAAGTAGAGGTGAAAATGCCGGCACCCCCACAGCACAGCGATGGCCTCCTTTTCGATGTGTCAGTACCTTTGTTCGGTCTCTGTGAGGGCTCTCGATGCATATGCTATCGGTCTCTTCTCCCCTTCCTTCGTGACTTGCATTAGGATGGCTCCGAGCCCCACGGGGCTTGCATCCACGAACAGTTCTGTGGGCAGCTCGGTGCTATAGTAGGCCATCTTGGTGTCGGCGGACAGGGAGTCCTTGATGCTCTCGAACGCGTCCTGGCATGTCTGCCCCCAATCCCACTTGACGTTGGCCTTGGTGAGTTCCCGCAACGGCTCAGATAGTGTGGCCAGGTTTCGGATGAACCTCCCGCAGTAGGTGGCCATGCCTAGGAAGCTGCGCACTTCTGTGGGGGTCATCGGTGGGCTTGCAGCCTGAATGTCTGCGACCTTCTGCGGGTCAGGGGAGATGCCTGTGCTGCCAAACTTGTACCCGAAAAAAGTGATCTCCGATTTGAGGAACTCACACTTCTCCCGGTGTATTGTGAGCCCAGCATCTTGTAGTCTGCCCAGTAAAGCGTGAAGCCTCTTGATATGTATTTCTTTGTCGGGGGCGTGAATCAAAATATCATCGCTCACGTTGAGGACACCAGGGATGCCTCTGATGACCTCCTGGATGGTTTGCTGGAATACCTCAGCAGCAGACGATATTCCGAAACTTAGGCGTTTGTATCTCCGCAGCCCCATATGCGTCGAGAACGTTGTAATGTAGCGAGAGTCTCTGTGGAGTTTGAGTTGATGATATCCCGCCTTGAGATCAATCTTTGAGAATACACACGACCCTGTGAGGTCAGCCACGATTTCGTCGATCGTTGGGGTGATGTGGCGTTCTCTTTTAATGGCAGTGTTGGGGAGACGCATGTCTATGCAGATCCGCACCTTTCCAGGCTGCTTAGGCTTCCGTGTCACCACCATTGGAGAGACCCACGGTGTGGGCCCTGTGACCTCCTCAATGATGCCCGCTTCTTCCAATGCCTTGAGTTCCTGCTCCACTTGTTCTCTCATGTGGAATGGCGTTCTCCGGTGCCTAACGGCTTTCGGCTGCACTGTTTCATCAATGTGAAGTTTGATGGTTTTCGCTTTTAAACAGCCTATTCCCTCTTGCAAATCAGGGTATTGGTTCAGCATCTGCTCCACCTCCTTGTCTTCGTTGACATGGCAGATGAATTGGACCACTCCCAGGTCCTCCGCTGCGTCCCCACTCAGGAGGCTCTCAATTCCTGCCTTCACGACATAGACCTTGGACCATAGTCTATTTTTTCCGTGTTCCAGCGTAGTGCGGAACCTGCCAATCACCGGCAGGGGCTTTCGACTGCCGTATGCACACAACAGAGCGTCTGTGCTTTTCAGCTCTGGTGTAGGGTTTAGAGTCTGGAAAATGCTTTCAGGCATGACGTTCACCGAGGCGCCTGTGTCGATGGTCATGAGAATGCACTGGTTTTGGATGGTGACCATGCACTTGCGCCTTCGGACGGCTTTTCTTCGTGGTCCCCGACCTTGGCACAGTGCAGACACCAGGTATACCTTCCTCCCTTTTCTCTCGATGTCCTTGGTGGGGTCCTGCTGCATTGCCGAGACATCATCCCCTTCATCCTCCGTGGAAGAGTTGGCCACTGCGACCCTTCTGGCGCTGGCTTGCTTCTTTTTCTTGGTCGCGTTCTTCTCCGGCGGGTTTTGTGGGGGCTGTATGGGGGTGTCCGCTGATCGGCATACCTTTGCGTAATGATCCTTCCGGCCGCATGCTCCACATGTGGTGCCTTGAGCAGGACAGTTGCGACGGCCATGTCGTGGGCCACCGCACCAGCCGCACTCTGTGGGCCCCGGAATGCGCGGTTGCCACCTGTTTTGGCCGTAACCTCCACTGTTGTCGTCCCTCGAGGATTGTCTATTGGTGATCCGGGCCACCATAGCTGTGTTGAGAGCAGGTTGCAGCCTGTGTAGCGTGGCTTCCATGTTGGCCGCTCTGGTGTTGGCCAGTTCCCTTTGACGTCCTAGTTCAAGGATCCGCTGTAGGGGAATACCCTTTTCGCTAAGTATCAGGCACCTTAGCTTTTCCGAGTGTATCCCGTTGATGATTTGCCTCCTGATCTCCCTCTCCACGTTCGTGAACTCGCAGGACATGGCTAGCTTTCTCAGACGGGTGTGATATGCATCAAGGGTTTCCTCCGCTGCCTGTAAGGTGGTGCAGAAGAGAAACGTCTCATAGTCTGGATTTAGTTGAGGGAGAAAATGAGCCGTGAGGGCATCTTTCGCGCTTTGGTATGCATCCTGGCCATCATCAATGTTCAGGGAGTTGCAAATGCGCAGTACCTCGTCACCCACGCTCAGAAGTAGGTGTGCCTTCATTTTCCTGGGCGCCGTAATCTCTTTGCACTCCATCGCCATCTCAAATTTCTGAATCCACAGCTGCCATCTGGGTCCGCTCGATGATGGATCCGTGAATGGGTCAAACGGCTGGACCAATGTCGACGAACTCCCATGTGTGCGAGGTGGAGGTGACGTCATGGACAGGTTCGCCGCAATTCTGGACGGCATGGTGGGCCCAGGCGTGGACGTGCCGGCTGCCATGTTGGCGTGGACCTGATCGGTGTTGTTGTGAGTTCTTCCGACGACCACCAGCGCCGCGACGTCGGGCCCACCTTGGAGGTGCTGCCGTTCCCAGGCGCTGTGTGGGACAGTTCAGGGCCTGGCGCTCCCGTCACTCCGTGTTGCTGCCCTCTGGTGTTGGATGCCAGATGCCACCAGGTTCTCCAGTGCCCTGAGGAAGAGCTTTGGTCATGGTGGATGGGGCGAAAAATGGAGTGGCAGAGAGAAGGAAGAGAGAAAATTTTTTTTTTTTTTTTTTTTTTGGGGTGGGGTTCACGTGTGTGATTGCACCCCCACCGGGTGTCCAAAAATTTCGCTGCGATGGCTGTAGGGCGTTAGGGTGCCTTCAAAACACCGAGCGTGTAGTGGAGTTCATCTCGCCTCGTCGCCATTGTTATGTTGGCAGCCCTCGGCATGCGCGCGCGGGGGCTGGCAGAATGCTGGTAGGCCGCACGGCCTGTTGCGCAGCTCCAGCGGGAGCCGAAGAATCATACACCCACACAGGTTGCTGGTCGGCCCCGGAACTGCCTCCCAAACGCGGGGGCGGGGCTTTTATTTAGGACGCCCTGCGTCACCGCGTAGCGGGACGCAGGGCGGAACTTAACAGCACGTGTATCACTGTGTGCAGTGGAAAGTGGTACAGTAGGGGGCAATTCAGTAGCAGTCTGAATTTTGAATCAGGTAACAGTTGGGGATGTTTTGTGTTGGAATGGCACGATGTTATGAGCATTATGTGTGGCATACGGCAGTTCTTAGAGAAATGTGAAAAAGGTGTTGCCATTTTTTGGGGTAATGGGTAATTCTGAGGCAACTTGGGAGTCAAGTGGCATAAGGCGGTTTTGGGGGAAAATGAAATCAGTGTGTGGCAATATAACCTGGCTTTGAGACATTCTTAGCGTACATTGATTGTGGCAATGAGTAGTGGCGAGTGATAATTATGAAGCAAATATTAAAGTACCCTAGGACAATTCAGAGGACAATAGTCGGGCAACATGAAAAAGCCATGGAATAAATCCCTGCAAATCTAAAATGGCCTAGCACAGATGGGGGACAAATTGAAGTTGGATGGGCAATTCAGGGGACAATGTTAAAGAATATGAACTGATCTTTGATGGAGGAACATGAAAGCTTATTCTGTCGGCAATTTTAAATTTTGGGTCAATTTATTTAATAATGTGTGCATGTATATCAGCGCTCCAAACCCTCAGGCAGCAGGGCGCTAGTTACAGAAAGTTCTTGGTACATACGATGGGTGTTGACAATGCATATATGTTATGGAAATTACAATAATACCTGTATACAAGCTGACAGACCTCACCACATGGTGCGGGGGTGGGGGGGCTACATCAGGCATGCATACAGAACATAGTAGGGAAATATACAGACTGCCAAGGCCTCACCTCATGGTATAGGGGGGGCTGCATCAGGCATACATACAGGACATAGTAGGTAAATATACAGGCTGGCAAGGTCTCATCTCATGGTATAGGGGGGCTGCATCAGGCATACATACAGGACATAGTAGGTAAATATACAGGCTGGCAAGGCCTCACCTCATGGTATAGGGGGGCTGCATCAGGCATACATAGAGGACATAGTAGGTAAATATACAGGCTGGCAAGGCCTCACCTCATGGTATAGAGGGGCTGCATCAGGCATGCATACAGGACATAGTAGGTAAATATTTAGACTGCCAAAGCCTCACCTTAAGGAGCGGGGGCTGCTTAAGGCCTACATACAGGACATAGTAGATAAATATTTAGACTGTCAAGACCTCACCTCATGGAGCGGGGGCTGCATCAGGCATGCATACAGGACATAGTAGGTAAATATACAGACTGGCAAAGCCTCAGCTCATGGAGTGTGGGGCCGCATCCTGGATAATATAGGTCTCATGGGCAGTGCAAACATGCTGTGAGCATTACGTGTGTCAGGGCTTCTGTGTGCTGTGAATGGCGGCTGGCGATTTCCCACACGGTAGGAGAAACATTGGAAGTAGGGCTGTACAGAGATAAGGCGGTAGCAGCCAGACATGGTTGAACATGGTTGATGGGGGCAGGCAGATATTGTCGGCGATATCAGGAAACGATGGTGGGTGCCATGATAACCAGGCAAATTCTTGGGTGCATGGGGTGGGTGAGGCGTAAAAAAGCCAGGCATTGCAACGTACATCAGGCGCCTGGGGGGTGGGGGGAGCAGTACACATATTTGGGTATGAGCACAAGGAAATGGTGCACCTCTTACCTGAGCGGGTATTGTGCTGCCTTGCAGGATAAGCGGATTGCTCCCCACAGTAGGTGCAGAGCTGGCGTCTTTCAGCAGTGGCTGATGCGCAGCAATTACAAACAGGAGAATGACATCCAAGGACAGACAGGGAAAGACAGGGCCATCAGCCTTAGAACAGGGCCTTGGAGCTGGGCCCAGCTACACCTCCCGGCTTGATGCCGACGTTTCATTAGCTGTAGGGCTAGTCCAATCTGGTCGCAGGGGACTGGGAGGTACATCCGCTTGGGCAAACAGAGGCAGGCAAGGTGGTGTGTGACTGCTGCCACCATCTTGATGTGAATCTCGGCCCATTGTTGTAAACGCCATTCGGATTGCACATGAGGGTGCCACGGTGGTCAAAGGCACACCATCCAGCATCACAGGGAAAGCGGCAATTCTGGTGCAATTTGAATTTGACTACCTAAGAGTTGCATGAATCAAATTGGGGGCAACTTTAAAGTGACATAGGTCAACTTTATAGGGCTTTCTGAAAGTGGCATAGTGGAATTCAGCTGTCATGTGAACATGATATGGGCCATTTGTGGGCCATGATAATGTGGTATGGAACAAGTCTTGGGCAACATAAAACCATATGAGGGAACTTTAGATGCAATGTGAAAGTAGTGTGTGGCACATATCAGCAGATAATGTGGCACATTATTTTGGCAGGGACATGGTAATTATCTGTAGCCTTAGAGGAAAAAGCACAATAATGTGCTTTACTAGGCAGAAACTGCTGTTGAACTGCTGCAAATGACACAGTAGATTTCCTGAGCAATTAGAAACCTGACATGCTTTCAAATGGACCTGAATTCTGGCGTAGTTAAGAGTACAAAGAGCCTGCTTCATGGAAAAGGGCCCATTGATCCTGCAAAGTCTGCCTGCTGAGAACGACTCTGTGTGGCCCTACACTCAAAGATTCCAATGCGTGCTCCGTGTATTCATGGATTAAAACATGCATTTACATCCAACCCATAAAGTAAACCGAGCAGCAGGAGGAACGCGCACAACACGCCCCCATGCAAACCAAAAACATAGCAATACACCAAACTTTGCACAAAGCACCCCGTCCAACCCCTTACCTACTGTGCAAAAATGCGTGAGCCTCCTCATATGTCAAGGATGCACCCCGGCAAAAACGTGTGAGCTCCCTTGTAAATCAAGGCTGCACCCCTCCGAAAATGCACAAGCACTCTAGTAAGTCAAGGTTGCACCCTTGGAAAAGCATGCAAGCTCCCTCATAAATAACAGCTGCACCCCTGCGAAAATGCACAAGCATCTCGTAAGTCAAGGCTGCACCCCTGAAAAAGTGCATGAGCTCCCTCGTAAATAGTGGCTGCACCCCTCTGCAAATGTGCAAGCAACCCCGTTAGTCAAGGCTGCGCCAATGTGAAAGCATGCAAGACCCCTCATAAATAATAGCTGCACCATACTCGGTGCCGAATACGGGCTTTTGTCCTTACCAGTCCTTGGTGTCCTTCATGCGCTAGGGCCACTATCCTGTCTTGTATTTTGAGAGGGATTACGATGCGGTTTCCTCTTAGTATCAGTCCACCTTCTGTGATTGACAAGTCTTGCCGGACTGTGAATATGCCGGACAAAAACCCTTTTGCTTCTGCTGTTCTGTTGTGCGTGTGTCTCATGAAGGTCTTCCAGTCACCTGAGAGGATGGCATCCTTCACTAAGTCACAACACGGGTCCTTGAGCGTTTCCACCTCGATTTCCTCGATGCTCACCGCCTTGGGTCTCATCGCGTGCACCACTTGACATATGTGTTCCTCCGTCTCTGCAGCTACTTGGATCTCTTGTTGGGTGGCCTCTCGCGGATGCCTGGAGAGAAAATCCGCCGGGTTTCCGCTGCCCGGTTGGTAGATGAGATCAAAGTCATATTGCTGGAGGTGTAGTAACCACTTGGTGATTCGTGCCGGAGGGTGTGCTGACGTCCCCATGAAAATGGGTAGTAGGGGCTTGTGGTCCGTGATCGTCGTGAACCGACGCCCATATAAGTAGAGGTGAAAATGCCGGCACCCCCACAGCACAGCGATGGCCTCCTTTTCGATGTGTGAGTACCTTTGTTCGGTCTCTGTGAGGGCTCTTGAAGCATATGCTATCGGTCTCTTCTCCCCTTCCTTCGTGACTTGCATTAGGATGGCTCTGAGCCCCACGGGGCTTGCATCCACGAACAGTTCTGTGGGCAGCTCGGTGCTATAGTAGGCCATCTTGGTGTCGGCGGACAGGGAGTCCTTGATGCTCTCGAACGCGTCCTTGCATGTCTGCCCCCAATCCCACTTGACGTTGGCCTTGGTGAGTTCCCGCAACGGCTCAGATAGTGTGGCTAGGTTTCGGATGAACCTCCCGCAGTAGGTGGCCATGCCTAGGAAGCTGCGCACTTCTGTGGGGGTCATCGGTGGGCTTGCAGCCTGAATGTCTGCGACCTTCTGCGGGTCAGGGGAGATGCCTGTGCTGCCAAACTTGTACCCGAAAAAAGTGATCTCCGATTTGAGGAACTCACACTTCTCCCGGTGTATTGTGAGCCCAGCATCTTGTAGTCTGCCCAGTAAAGCGTGAAGCCTCTTGATATGTATTTCTTTGTCGGGGGCGTGAATCAAAATATCATCGCTCACGTTGAGGACACCAGGGATGCCTCTGATGACCTCCTGGATGGTTTGCTGGAATACCTCAGCAGCAGACGATATTCCGAAACTTAGGCGTTTGTATCTCCGCAGCCCCAAATGCATCGAGAACGTTGTAATGTAGCGAGAGTCTCTGTGGAGTTTGAGTTGATGATATCCCGCCTTGAGATCAATCTTTGAGAATACACACGACCCTGTGAGGTCAGCCACGATTTCGTCGATCGTTGGGGTGATGTGGCGTTCTCTTTTAATGGCAGTGTTGGGGAGACGCATGTCTATGCAGATCCGCACCTTTCCAGGCTGCTTAGGCTTCCGTGTCACCACCATTGGAGAGACCCACGGTGTGGGCCCTGTGACCTCCTCAATGATGCCCGCTTCTTCCAATGCCTTGAGTTCCTGCTCCACTTGTTCTCTCATGTGGAATGGCGTTCTCCGGTGCCTAACGGCTTTCGGCTGCACTGTTTCATCAATGTGAAGTTTGATGGTTTTCCCTTTTAAACAGCCTATTCCCTCTTGCAAGTCAAGGTATTGGTTCAGCATCTGCTCCACCTCCTTGTCTTCGTTGACATGGCAGATGAATTGGACCACTCCCAGGTCCTCCGCTGCGTCCCCACTCAGGAGGCTCTCAATTCCTGCCTTCACGACATAGACCTTGGACCATAGTCTATTTTTTCCGTGTTCCAGCGTAGTGCGGAACCTGCCAATCACCGGCAGGGGCTTTCGACTGCCGTATGCATACAACAGAGTGTCTGTGCTTTTCAGCTCTGGTGTAGGGTTTAGAGTCTGGAAAATGCTTTCGGGCATGACGTTCACCGAGGCGCCTGTGTCGATGGTCATGAGAATGCACTGGTTTTGGATGGTGACCATGCACTTGCGCCTTCGGACGGCTTTTCTTTGTGGTCCCCGACCTTGGCACAGTGCAGACACCAGGTATACCTTCCTCCCTTTTCTCTCGATGTCCTTGGTGGGGTCCTGCTGCATTGCCGAGACATCATCCCCTTCATCCTCCGTGGAAGAGTTGGCCACTGCGACCCTTCTGGCGCTGGCTTGCTTCTTCTTCTTGGTCGCGTTCTTCTCCGGCGGGTTTTGTGGGGGCTGTATGGGGGTGTCCGCTGATCGGCATACCTTTGCGTAATGATCCTTCCGGCCGCATGCTCCACATGTGGTGCCTTGAGCAGGACAGTTGCGACGGCCATGTCGTGGGCCACCGCACCAGCCGCACTCTGTGGGCCCCGGAATACGCGGTTGCCACCTGTTTTGGCCGTAACCTCCACTGTTGTCGTCCCTCGAGGATTGTCTGTTGGTGATCTGGGCCACCATAGCTGTGTTGAGAGCAGGTTGCAGCCTGTGTAGCGTGGCCTCCATGTTGGCCGCTCTGGTGTGGGCCAGTTCCCTTTGACGTCCTAGTTCAAAGATCCGCTGTAGGGGAATACCCTTTTCGCTAAGTATCAGGCGCCTTAGCTTTTCCGAGTGTATCCCGTTGATGATTTGCCTCCTGATCTCCCTCTCCACGTTCGTGAACTCGCAGGACATGGCTAGCTTTTTCAGACGGGTGTGATATGCATCAAGGGTTTCCTCCGCTGCCTGTAAGGTGGTGCAGAAGAGAAACGTCTCATAGTCTGGATTTAGTTGAGGGAGAAAATGAGCCGTGAGGGCATCTTTCGTGCTTTGGTATGCATCCTGGCCATCATCAACGTTCAGGGAGTTGCAAATGCGCAGTACCTCGTCACCCACGCTCAGTAGTAGGTGTGCCTTCATTTTCCTGGGCGCCGTAATCTCTTTGCACTCCATCGCCATCTCAAATTTCTGAATCCACAGCTGCCATCTGGGTCCGCTCGATGATGGATCCGTGAATGGGTCAAACGGCTGGACCAATGTCGACGAACTCCCGTGTGTGCGAGGTGGAGGTGACGTCATGGACACGTTCGCCGCAATTCTGGACGGCGTGGTGGGCCCAGGCGTGGACGTGCCGGCTGCCATGTTGGCGTGGACCTGATCGGTGTTGTTGTGAGTTCTTCCGACGACCACCAGCGCCGCGACGTCGGGCCCACCTTGGAGGTGCTGCCGTTCCCAGGCTCTGTGTGGGACAGTTCAGGGCCTGGCGCTCCCGTCACTCCGTGTTGCTGCCCTCTGGTGTTGGATGCCAGATGCCACCAGGTTCTCGAGTGCCCTGAGGAAGAGCTTTGGTCATGGTGGATGGGGCGAAAAATGGAGTGGCAGAGAGAAGGAAGAGAGAACATTTTTTTTTTTTTTTTTTTTTTGGGGTGGGGGGTCACGTGTGTGATTCCACCCCCACCGGGTGTCCAAAAATTTCGCTGCGATGGCTGTAGGGCGTTAGGGTGCCTTCAAAACACCGAGCGTGTAGTGGAGTTCATCTCGCCTCGTCGCCATTGTTATGTTGGCAGCCCTCGGCCTGCGCGCGCGGGGGCTGGCAGAATGCTGGTAGGCCGCACGGCCTGTTGCGCAGCTCCAGCGGGAGCCGAAGAATCATACACCCACACAGGTTGCTGGTCGGCCCCGGAACTGCCTCCCGAACGCGGGGGCGGGGCTTTTATTTAGGAAGCCCTGCGTCACCACGTAGCGGGACGCAGGGCGGAACTTAACAGCACGTGTATCACTGTGTGCAGTGGAAAGTGGTACAGTAGGGGGCAATTCAGTAGCAGTCTGAATTTTGAATCAGGTAACAGTTGGGGATGTTTTGTGTTGGAATGGCGCGATGTTATGAGCATTATGTGTGGCATACGGCAGTTCTTAGAGAAATGTGAAAAAGGTGTTGCCATTTTTTGGGGTAATGGGTAATTCTGAGGCAACTTGGGAGTCAAGTGGCATAAGGCGGTTTTGCGGGAAAATGAAATCAGTGTGTGGCAATATAACCTGGCTTTGAGACATTCTTAGCGTACATTGATTGTGGCATTGAGTAGTGGCGAGTGATAATTATGAAGCAAATATTAAAGTACCCTAGGACAATTCAGAGGACAATAGTCGGGCAACATGAAAAAGCCATGGAATAAATCCCTGCAAATCTAAAATGGCCTAGCACAGATGGGGGACAAATTGAAGTTGGATGGGCAATTCAGGGGACAATGTTAAAGAATATGAACTGATCTTTGATGGAGGAACATGAAAGCTTATTCTGTCGGCAATTTTAAATTTTGGGTCAATTTATTTAATAATGTGTGCATGTATATCAGCGCTCCAAACCCTCAGGCAGCAGGGCGCTAGTTACAGAAAGTTCTTGGTACATACGATGGGTGTTGACAATGCATATATGTTATGGAAATTACAATAATACCTGTATACAAGCTGACAGACCTCACCACATGGTGCGGGGGTGGGGGGGGCTACATCAGGCATGCATACAGAACATAGTAGGCAAATATACAGACTGCCAAGGCTGCACCTCATGGTATAGGGGGGGCTGCATCAGGCATACATACAGGACATAGTAGGTAAATATACAGGCTGGCAAGGTCTCATCTCATGGTATAGGGGGGCTGCATCAGGCATACATACAGGACATAGTAGGTAAATATACAGGCTGGCAAGGCCTCACCTCATGGTATAGGGGGGCTGCATCAGGCATACATAGAGGACATAGTAGGTAAATATACAGGCTGGCAAGGCCTCACCTCATGGTATAGGGGGGCTGCATCAGGCATGCATACAGGACATAGTAGGTAAATATTTAGATTGCCAAAGCCTCACCTTAAGGAGCGGGGGCTGCTTAAGGCCTACATACAGGACATAGTAGATAAATATTTAGACTGCCAAGACCTCACCTCATGGAGCGGGGGCTGCATCAGGCATGCATACAGGACATAGTAGGTAAATATACAGACTGGCAAAGCCTCAGCTCATGGAGTGTGGGGCCGCATCCTGGATAATATAGGTCTCATGGGCAGTGCAAACATGCTGTGAGCATTACGTGTGTCAGGGCTTCTGTGTGCTGTGAATGGCGGCTGGCGATTTCCCACACGGTAGGAGAAACATTGGAAGTAGGGCTGTACAGAGATAAGGTGGTAGCAGCCAGACATGGTTGAACATGCTTGATGGGGGCAGGCAGATATTGTCGGCGATATCAGGAAACGATGGTGGGTGCCATGATAACCAGGCAAATTCTTGGGTGCATGGGGTGGGTGAGGCGTGAAAAAGCCAGGCATTGCAACGTACATCAGGCGCCTGGGGGGTGGGGGGAGCAGTACACATATTTGGGTATGAGCACAAGGAAATGGTGCACCTCTTACCTGAGCGGGTATTGTGCTGCCTTGCAGGATAAGCGGATTGCTCCCCACAGTAGGTGCAGAGCTGGCGTCTTTCAGCAGTGGCTGATGCGCAGCAATTACAAACAGGAGAATGACATCCAAGGACAGACAGGGAAAGACAGGGCCATCAGCCTTAGAACAGGGCCTTGGAGCTGGGCCCAGCTACACCTCCCGGCTTGATGCCGACGTTTCATTAGCTGTAGGGCTAGTCCAATCTGGTCGCAGGGGACTGGCAGGTACATCCGCTTGGGCAAACAGAGGCAGGCAAGGTGGTGTGTGACTGCTGCCACCATCTTGATGTGAATCTCGGCCCATTGTTGTAAACGCCATTCGGATTGCACATGAGGGTGCCATGGTGGTCAAAGGCACACCATCCAGCATCACAGGGAAAGTGGCAATTCTGGTGCAATTTGAATTTGACTACCTAAGAGTTGCATGAATCAAATTGGGGGCAACTTTAAAGTGACATAGGTCAACTTTATAGGGCTTTCTGAAAGTGGCATAGTGGAATTCAGCTGTCATGTGAACATGATATGGGCCATTTGTGGGCCATGATAATGTGGTATGGAACAAGTCTTGGGCAACATAAAACCATATGAGGGAACTTTAGATGCAATGTGAAAGTAGTGTGTGGCACATATCAGCATATAATGTGGCACATTATTTTGGCAGGGACATGGTCATTATCTGTAGCCTTAGAGGAAAAAGCACAATAATGTGCTTTACTAGGCAGAAACTGCTGTTGAACTGCTGCAAATGACACAGTAGATTTCTTGAGCAATTATAAACCTGACATGCTTTCAAATGGACCTGAATTCTGGCGTAGTTAAGAGTACAAAGAGCCTGCTTCATGGAAAAGGGCCCATTGATCCTGCAAAGTCTGCCTGCTGAGAACGACTCTGTGTGGCCCTACACTCAAAGATTCCAATGCGTGCTCCGTGTATTCATGGATTAAAACATGCATTTACATCCAACCCATAAAGTAAACCGAGCAGCACGAGGAACGCGCACAACACGCCCCCATGCAAACCAAAAACATAGCAATACACCAAACTTTGCACAAAGCACCACGTCCAACCCCTTACCTACTGTGCAAAAATGCGTGAGCCTCCTCATATGTCAAGGATGCACCCCGGCAAAAACGTGTGAGCTCCCTCGTAAATCAAGGCTGCACCCCTCAGAAAATGCACAAGCACTCTAGTAAGTCAAGGTTGCACCCTTGGAAAAGCATGCAAGCTCCCTCATAAATAACAGCTGCACCCCTGCGAAAATGCACAAGCATCTCGTAAGTCAAGGCTGCACCCCTGAAAAAGTGCATGAGCTCCCTCGTAAATAGTGGCTGCACCCCTCTGCAAATGTGCAAGCAACCCCGTTAGTCAAGGCTGCGCCAATGTGAAAGCATGCAAGACCCCTCATAAATAATAGCTGCACCCCTGCAAAACTGGAAACCGTCTCCCCTACTCCCAAGACACCCAGACTGATGGCACATACTCCTACTGCACATCACCCCACACAAGCCCAGATACTATCCACCAGCCCCCCTTACCTCCGACACTACATAAGGCCCTGCACATTAGCATGAATATTCACCACATGACCCAATGCATAAATTGTAACACAATGACCAAGTGCAATGTCTGTAACAACAGTATGATGTTCTGTAGTATTCATAATGTATCAACGACGGCTACCATGCCTCTACCTGTGTAACTAAGTTCTTGCAAGTAACAGCACCTCAATGCCCTTGGGCAGCTTGCGCGCTATATAAATATAAATAAATAAACTACACCAGCCAGCATCCTCAAGCACAGAATCCACCCACCAGCGCCCCTCATCTAAAACACTACACCAGCCAGCCGCCTCAAGCCCAGACACCACCCACCAGCCAATTCCCCTCAAACCTAGACATCACCCACCAATCCCCCTCACCTCCGACACTACAACTGCCAGCCCCTACAAGCCCAGACACCACCCACCAGCCACCCTCACCTCCGACACTAGACCATCTAGCCCCTTCAAGCCCGCACACCACCCACCATCCCCCCTAACCTCCAACACTGCACCAAACAGCCCCCTGACAGTCTGCCAACCTACCGGTCTGATGTATAGCAGCAACTCACCTGAACTCTGTGGTCTGCCTCCACTATGAAGCAAACCTCCAACATGTCCACCACCAAAACAATCAAATGGAAGAAGTGAAGAGAAATACAGGACCGGAGCATCTCCTGTCACTCTCTGGCAGACCTGAATCTGCAGCAGCTCAACATGACAGCACAATAGTGTACCAGCAACACTGTGGCCATCCCATCCATATGTGACATGTGAATGCAGTGCAAAGTGGCATGTGCATATTGGCCATGGGTCAATGCAAAGGCATCAACGCACAGCAAGTGTATGTCTCTTCAGGGCAGAAGCACACAGAATCCAACATTGGTCAGTTCCACAAATAAATGACTAGGCACATTACAGACTCAGCATAAGTAGCCCCTGTGGTAGGGTGGCAAAGACCCTGTGAGGGACGACAAAATGACAGGCCTGTGCATGGGAGGTCAGTCAGAGAGTGCATGGCTCAGTGAGACAGCACACATGGGACACAACTGCATTCTAGTTGCAGAGGTGGAGCATGACATGAGAGCAGACAGAGTGTGACTGTACATGCTGGTGGGCGTGTGAGCAAGACATGAGAGTGACACAGCAAATAAAATAGAAATTTGCAAGTGAAGTGTCCAGACCACCCACCCACAGTGAGCCAACCTACCACTGCCGCAACCACAATGCAAAATGCACACTAGAGTGAATAGAGTGTGGGCACATACACAATTCCAAGCATGTGCATAGGGAACACATGACAAACAGTGGACCTGAAATGAAACCAATGCGGAAGTGTGCAAATACACATGAGCAGGTGGCAATCCATCCACAATGAGAGTCAAACAAAAAACAAATTACACATCCACACATCACTACAACCAAACCCATATGTACATCATCAAACACAAAATATAAGCCTCCACCCCATCCACACTGACACACTGATGGCAAACACGCAGTGATACTGACAAATAATGGAAAATTAAAATTATCCAGTGCGGCCTCCGGTCGTCTGATGGCCTCACCCCCACATGCCAGGCACATGTGCATTCCTCCACCCGATAAAAGCATCGCAACATATACATGGCACACAAGGGCAAAACACAATACACATGACCTGCAATGAAGAGATGCACTGGGTGAAATATAAACAATGAAATGAGCAGACGGACAACTGAACTGCATGAAATGTACTCATATAAAACCTGTATTGAATAAAACTATATACATGAAAAACAGGGAAGGAATGTTCAAGAAGTCAAGGGCAAAAGAAATATACAGAAATTAAACCTATACCTAATGAACTATATACAAAGGCAGTGGGCTATCCCAGACAACCTGTCGACCAGGACTGATTCACAGGACACTGCCTCCTACCTCAGGTGGGCCTCCGTTGTTGCCAGGTGGGGTTGCAGCGTGGACAACAACTGATGTTCCATGTCCCGTGCAACCTGCAAGACACCTCAGGGATGGCAGCCCACCTACAGGCCTGGGGCAGCACCACCACAGCCCTGGCCACCATCATCTCAACCTCCCATGTCCACTGCTTGCCTGCCAGCAGCTGCCTCTCAAATTGCCGGAACACGGAAGAAATGGTGTTCAACACCACCATATGGCCCCCCTGCCTCATTGTCACCACCTGCTCCTCACGATGGTTTGCCCTGTAACAGTGTGCCGCCTCAAATTTGCCACCTGCTGACGCCATGCCCAGTGCACATTCTGTCGGTGCACCCTCTGACCTGATGGCAATTGTCGGGGCTGTACGGCACCTGCACTGCTCTGAGGGTGAGGCTGTTAGCTCTGCCAGATGGGGCGTTGGTGGTGGGACTGGTGCACAGGGGGCTATGGTGGTATGTGGCTGGTATGTGGCTGGGAAGGCAACCTGGAGGATGACTGGTGCACAGAGGAGGAAGCTGAGAAGGGGATCACAGCAGTGACCAGCCCATGGAGCCCACTAGAGAAAAGGCCTGTTGCCAGCAAGGCCATGAGGCAGCACAGCTCATTCTGATGATGGGCAAGCATACCATGAGTGCCTGTCCATCATCATGAATGACCTTGTGAGGCCAGCCAGCAGGGGCAAGGGTATGCAGGTCTGGGTCTAGTGATCCCGGAAGGAGCACAGTGCTGCATCTGTTGGCCCAGGGACATGATTTTGAAGAGGCACCTCCACGGCAGCCTGACCAGACTCAGGCCCCTGGGAAAGGGTTGCAGCATGAACACCCACCTCGACATCCCCACCTGACCCCATGGGCTGGGCTGCAACGGCCACCTCCTCTGCCTCCACCTCTGATAACTAGGGTGTCTTCCCCGTGGATGGCCCCTGTTTGACATCGCCCTGTCCAAATGTAGCTACAGAGTCCCCTGCCACCTTCACCTCCTGGGATTTACACTGAGCAGCCACACCCGATGGTCCTAGTGCTATGTCAGCCACATCGCTCCCCGGAGATGAGCTGTCACAGGTAAGTGGCTGGGGCCTGCGCCTTGGTCTGGTGCAATGGTCCCACTTCCATGCTCCACAGAACTGCTTCCACCCTCTTCTCCTGCTGCAGCAACTGTGGCAAACGAGACACAGAGCACTGACATCAGTGTACAGTGTCAAAGCCTGTGTGGCATACACGACATTTACAGTAACATGAACTCAGCCTGGTACAACCAGCAAAATCCAAATTCACACACATGATCATGCAATCCCATTTAAACAAACAAAACAATCCAGGGCCATTGATGACCACAGTCACAACACATTCACATGTAAACACATCACAAATAGGGCAGTGCGCAGATACATAGCAAGAAATATGACATGGCACAATGGGTAATGGCAACGTGACCCAACTGCAACCTGCTGTGTTTCTACGGGAGACTTGGCAAAGGAGCACAGGGGCACAGGGGTAGGCAGGGGGTCAACTGCTGTGTTGGCCAAGCATGGAATGCATGGAAGCACAGGTGGGCCGGGGTACCGCTGTGTACACATTGGTGGCAAGCCTCACAGTTGAATGTTGGCACTCAAAATTGCACCATTCACAGCATGGCCATGCCACCAGCTGCTCTGGCACCTGTCCACACAATCACTTCAAACTACGTGCCTTCCCAACAGCCTGAACTGTGAGCATGCAACAAATATATGCATCAATTGCAGAGGCACAGGTGAGTACGCCTTAGCCCCAAGCACATACACATGGCATGCGCACACATCAACTCAGAGTACCCATGCAGTGGCATGACAGATCACATCAATGTCCCTGAAAAGTGAATGCTCCAACCTGACATTGCAAAACATCCAAACGCACGTGTCTCCTCCAGATGTTGAGGGTGGATAGCCATACATTGCAATGGTCCACACATCATGTCCATCATGCATGCCCCTCAGATGAGCACTACATTCTCACCTGGCACCCTTGCTGTCCAAGCACGTCCAACCAGCAAGTGACATTGCATGGGCACGGTTTGCGCAACTGCGCAACTAGACACTGCAAATACCAGAGCATGTCCAATGAACACATGTCACACTTCACACATGGGGAGTATTGTCTGGGGGCTGCATGCTGCTCTGGATCACTGAGACACACATGCCGTATCAAGGGTGTAACTACACACAAATGCGGGTCCATGCACAATACACATGCACTGCCCTAAAGTGCACATATGGCTACTCACCAGCAGCCTCCAAACGCCATTCCAATTGCAGATCTGAGTATAGACCTATTGGTAGAACCTTGCCAGGATCTGAATGTTGTTGCTTTAAAACTTGCAGCAGCCTGCACGGTTCACCTTCATGGTTGCACCGGCCTCCAGGGCTCGCAATGTCTTGGTGTGAGTCCTGGATTTGAAGTCCTCCAAGTGCTTGTGAACACTCTTGGTGCAGCAGACTGCCACCCCCACATTGTTAATGGCAGCTGTGATGTTCACTCAGATCTGCTTCCATCCTTCTTTTCCGTGCTGCTTATCTGGGTCGAAGAGGACTTCATAGTTCTCCAGACCTGATCCACCAGGATGCCAACTTTCCTGGAGCTGAAGTTGGTAGGCCTCTGACTCGCTGCTGTTGTGTTGCCACTTTGTTCAGAGAATGATGGTGCAGACATGGCAACCCTTGAGGCAGGTGAGGGTGGGCAAAGTAGTCCTGGAGCTGGGTTATGGAACAGTGGTGGTGTAATGGAAAGGTGGGAGTCCGACACAGCAGCTGATGTGGTCACATACCAAGACACAGGAACACAGGCAATGGCAGGTCAGCAGGCACTCATACCAAGCAGGCAGCAGCAGATGGCAAAGTGGGAGGCAGCATAGGGCAGTTAAATTGGCACAGAGGCAGCAGATGTGTTTCTTCAATGTCCAGCTACGAAGGCAGCTGAAAACAGAGTAAAGACCCTTAGCGCGTAAATTATATGGTACGCGCTGGACGTAGCATTCCTATGTGGCTCACGGCATTGGTGTGATATTCAAGAGTTTCCATGCGCACCACTGGTTGGACACGCAAAGGAACGAAGACGGACAAGTATTTTGGGGGTTACGCTAGCCATTTCCTTCATGTAACCTGTAACAAATGTTTCTTTTTGGGGGTTGCTTCTGTGCATACGTGCATTTATTATTGATCATTTTGAGGCCTTTGCGGTGTTCGTATATGTATTTATTTAGTTTTGAGGTGCGTCTGCGTATCGCGTACATTTTTCACTTTTCCGATTCAGTCTCTATATCGCGTATGCAGTTTTTGAGTTTCAGGGTGCCTCTGCGTATCGCGCACTGTATCTTTTGATTTTGGGTTACATTGGAACCTTGCTGGACCACACATCTACGTTGCACATCACGTAGACTGTTCCCTTCCTCATATTGCCCAGAACAATATTTTGGTGTGCCTTCCATTATTTCTTTACACCTGAAACATGAGTGGAAAGGCCCCCAAAGGGAAAGGGAGCAGCCTGGTTCGGGGTCTGGGACATGGTGAGGACACATCTGCTCCACATGGTAACAGTCAATTGTGTGGTCACTTTACTGCCAAACACAGGGAGCGCTACACTACGAGGTTTGTAATTTTGACATCAAACACATCTTTGCTGCACACATATCACGTTGTTGATTTTTTATATAAGCCATTTATAACGCGCCTGTACACAAGTGTTTCTAGGCGCGACAAGACAAGGGAGGGAAGACAGAGGGAGGACAAGGCAAATGAACTTACTAGGCCTCGTGTCATTCAGATGGAAGTGCAGGAATGAGAAGTGCAAGAGGTAAGGGAGGGGGCAAGTGCAAAGGAGAGAGGAGGGGAAAACAGGGCAGCAATGCTCTGACTAAGTGCTGCCAGAGCAGCCCAGCTCTTGGTAGTGCACGGAGAACAAGGGACTGTAGGGTTACTGTTACAGCCCCTAAGTGTGTGGTAGGCCCAGAGACAGTGCAAGGGTGACTGATCAAGAAAGAGCCTAGTACCCAGTGATGCTCTGTCCGGTAGGTCAGCAAAATGGACTACACTCTGCTCAACGATGCAATGGGTGATGCTGCCCTGGTCGGGGTACCTGATTGCATTGGGGTGACATGTGACAGTAGTTGTCATGTTGGGTGGATGGAGTGGATGCCAATGGTGAGGGAATGCATGTATGTCATGTCCCAATGCAGCCACGCAAGCAATTTCCAAAGGATTAAGCAGTTTACCATCTCAGGCATGCGGCACATGTAGTGATGGTGCTAAATGGTTGAACAGTCTACATGTGTGTATTGACGGGACAGTTCTCAATTGAAATCATGTATTGTGTCTCATGTTTTGATGGTTGTGGTATCTGTGGATTTGGGTGGCTGACTGATGCCATGTGATGGACTTCAGCATTACAATGCCCGTATGCATTACTTGTCCCTGGGTTGTGTGCTGACATGACAGTTGCATGGACCATCAGTCAATGTGTATGCCACTTTTGTACATCAATGTGTCCACTGTTGACATGGACAGGGCCTGGGGGGGTGCCGCATGTCAGCAAAAGCCATACTTCCGTGGCTTACAGCTCATAGTGTGGGAAGTCACGGAGTCAGATGCTTGCTTGTCCTGCCATTTTGTGTCTGTTTTCACTTTGCTACACATGTGCATTTTTGTCTGGAGGCACAAAACTCTGCTGTTAACTACACCTCTGCTTATCATACAACTAATTTCATTAACCATGGACCAAATTAAGTATGCTCCGTGCCCTATTATGAATAGAAATACTAGGCTTCGAGCCAGACTTTCGGCCATCCACGAACCCAAATCGACTAGTAACACCTACTTAAACCACTGCACCGACCCTAAAACTACTACTCTGCATTTGGGGCAACTCCCCACACAAACCACTGCAGATGCTAAAATGAAAGAATACTCACCAGCCACAATGAAAACCCAAAGATTACCTAGAACAACTACTATAGCGGGAGCACTGATCAATGCTAGATCTGTCGTTGCCCACGCCACCGAAATAGCCGATATTCTAACATCAGATAACCTCGACCTCTTAGCGGTCACAGAAACCTGGCTGCATGAGGCAGCAGGTCCAGCACTCTCTTTAGCGATACCAAAAGAATATCAACTTCTAAGAATGGACAGACCAAACGCTAGAGGAGGTGGCTTAGCTATCATTGCTAAAGCCAACCTGGATTTAAGATTATCCACGCTACCCCCACTAAAACCATACAAATTGCTATCAGCGAAATTGCCTATATCCCCATGTCGCACTCTAACCATCTACCTTATATATAAATCACCAGGGCCCCCAGGCTCATTTGAAGAGGACATATCTAGCCTCTTAGCCAATAACATAAAAGACTCTTCACAGATAATGATCCTAGGCGACCTCAACCTAGGACTTAACGACCAAGCCCAAGCGATAGCTACCATGTTTGATGAACATGGCCTTACCCAAAAAGTCCTCGCCCCTATACATGGTACATGTAGGATGTTAGACTGGGTAGCTACCTCAAACTGTCCAACATCAATCACCAAAATGACACCCCAACCTTGGACTGACCATTTCCTAATTGACTTCAACTTAACACTTAATAAAGAAGCAAACAAAGAAAAAAACAATGGCACCTTCTCTCCCCACAAGATCAAGCAAAAATATCACACCAGATAACATTTTACCACTCCTCCTTCTAGTGATTAATGCCCTGCCAAGCAACTCTTATCCAGATACGCTGGTGGACACATATAATGACACTATGGCCAAGGTCCTAGATACCATTGCCCCATGTAAGGCTCGCAAGAGCAAACAAAAGACTCACCTCAACTCATGGTTCACCCCACACCTAAAAGAACTTAGACTGAAAAAAAGGAAGTTAGAAACCACTTGGCAACATGCCCCAATGGAAGAAAACAAACTAAAATTAAAACTCTGTGCCACCAACTACAAGAAAGAAATTATCCAAACCAAAAAGTCTACAATGAAAGAATATCCAAAGCATGTTCCAATACTAAGGAACTATTCGAGATGCTGCGAGAATTTGAATTGCCCATACCTGTACCGGATAACGTACCTAAAGACAAGCAATGGTGTACTACCATCCAAAATGCCCTAGCAAATAAAAGAAAAACATTGCAAACTAAAATTGCAGTAAAAAAAGCCTCCCTGCGCCTCGCAGAAACACCAACTATCACCACTCCACTCGATAAGCCTAATCTAGCCCATTTAAATTCACTAAAGTCTCCATTCAGGAAACTGAAAAAATGATTGCCTCCCTGAAACCGTCAAACTGCAACAAAGGTGACAACTGACCACCCCAAATAATTAAGGATGAAGCCAGAGATCCAGCCACCTTCATTTCTAAACTCATTAACTCCTCCTTTTAATCTAACACTGTCCCAAGCAGTTTAAAAGAATCCTGTGTTCTACCCCTACTCAAAAAACAAACTTTAGACCCATCCATCCCCACAAATTACAGGCCCATCAAAATGGTCCCATTCCTCCTGAAGATAATAGATACAGTGGCCTATCTTCAAATTCAGAAGTACCTTGAGACCAACCAACTCTTAGGATCCCGTCAATCTGGGTTCAGACCTCAGCATGGCATGGAGACAGCTTTAATAGACCTGAAAGCCCAAATCGATGAGCTTAATGACAAAGGAAATACAGCTATGCTACTCCTCCTTGATCTGTCGGCAGCATTCGACTTGGTGGACCATGCAGTATTATGCAAACACCTAGCATCGGCTGCCCACTTTTCAAGTGAAGCTATAGCCTGGGACCAATCCTTTCTAGACAATAGAAGCATGCAAGTCTTCTCCATCTCAGCATCTGCAGACCCAATTCAAACACCATGTGGAGTTCCCCAGGGCTCTTGTGTCTCACCAACTATGCATAATATCTTTACTAAGCATTTATTTGACAAATTGGACAGACTGGGCGTCACCTACACAAATTATGCAGATGACACCCAGATCCTCATTCCCCTTTCAGGCAATTTCACCTCAGATACAGCCTTAGTAAACGAAATGTACATCCTCATTCAGGCATGGATGGCAACCCATGTCCTCTGCCTGAATGACGATAAAACAGAGATCCTGATCCTTGGCTCGGCCAACAACCTAAAAAAACTTGACTCTAACTATAGCACCTTCAACATTGACGGCAATATAATCACAGTTGCCAAAGAAGTGAAGACTCTTGGCTTCTATCTAGAGTCCACGCTATCCCTAAAAAAACAGGTAAACTCCCTGGCCTCATCCACCGCCTACACTGGTAAACTTATTAGAGCATGCAGACCCTTCCTCTCACTAGTAATCACTCACTTAGCCAATGGCCTCATCCTATCAAAACTGGACTACTGCAATACACTGTATGTAGGAGCCAATAAATACATCATCAATAAGCTACAAACATTGCAAAATAATGTGCTCATAATGGCCTTGAACCTCCCTACTAGAGAGAACATTTCTAATGCCAGAAGAAACTACAATTGGTTGAAAATCAGCGATAGGATCCTCTTTAAAACTGTCACACTAACCTTCAAATGCCTGAACTAGAAAGTCGTCAGCATGACTGACTAGGACAGCCAATTCCCACTGCCTTCAAATACCTAGATTCCGACTAAAAAATAACAGGAGGCAACAGTTTCCCTGTAAAAGCAGCCCAGCATTGGAACGCATTACCAGTGGAGATAAGAAGGGATAATAATAATAATAATTTAGCATTTATATAGCACTACGAACCCTCAGGTATCTGAGCGCTGCTAATTATTACCCACAGTGTGTGGTACTCATTTATCGACCTCGGAAGGATGAAAGGCTGACTTTGGCCCGGCCGGGATTCAAACCTGCGTCAGCAGGCTCTGCACAGATGTCAAAGCGAGCGCTCTACTCGTGGTGCTATCGGACCAGCTAATGATATTTCTTATGATAGCTTTAGACGCAACACCCGTGCCTGGCTACGCCTCAATGACCTCTAGACTAATAACTTTAGCTGTTTGTTTCTGTGCCTTGCCTCTAACCTGTACCGTTAACTTCTGTAACTGAGTCTGTAAGCATTCTCTGTACCTGTCTATACCTGTAACCAACTTCTAAGCATTCTTGTTATGCTGTGCGCCCAGCTACCTAAGGGTTTAGGGCGCAGCACAAATAAAATAAACAAACAAACATGACTCAAAATGTAATTTCCGGTCCATGTGCAAGTGAAGAATGCACTGGATGCAGAGGAGGAGGAAGAAGAGGCATTGGTACGTTAGACCACCAGTGGAGGACGTGGTGTCGTTCCTCATCCATACACACTGGTGCTACAGACCATCATCAGGTATGCTGCAACCTTTTCAGACTCTTCTGACTCATTGAGAACCAGATGTGTTCGCCCAACAGAGGGAGAAGGTGAGTGTCCCAATGGGCAGATGAGATGGGGCCATTCAGTCTGCGACAGTGCAGCTGGCTTCAAAAGGCTAGTCAGTGGTGGATCCCACATCTGTGGTGGTTAAGGCTGAAAGGCCACCCTCTCATGAGTTGGAATCAGGTTCTAGGGCTGATAGCCAATGGAGGGTTGCAGACCTGCAGTCAAGGACAGAGGCACCTCCGCAATGGGCATGCTCCCTTGCATCAGGCCGCCATGGGCCCAGCACACATGGTGGACGTGTGCAGGCTCGAGAGACAGCGTGGGAGCAGCAAATGTTGTGTTCCGCCATCCAACATGGCAATGGGTTGGACAGAATTGCAGAGAGCATGGATCAAATGGCTAAGAACATGACCCGTCCAGCGGCTAAGGAAGTGCAACGGCAACAGTAGTGATAGCAATATTGGCGAACTTATACAGAGACCTACATCGGAAGAAACCAATCAACGAGACTTACCTGAGGACACTAATAGATCCAGAGCACTAGGAATTCCAAGTTCCCCGACAAACAAAAAAACTGACCCTAATTCATCCACTGGGGCTTTTTTAGGCCTAAGAGAAAAACCAGGAGAGGGAAGAAAGCCACAAACAAAAAAGAAAAACAAATAGGGACTAACAACTTGGTAGTAAATATCTCCAGCAAGTCTCTAACAACAGAACAACTTAATTTATTTAATAAAGGACTCTCCTTTGTGCCCACTTGTAATACCTCACTTTTTCAGGAGAAGATCTGTTTACATAGACTGCTTAGAAAACTACGGTTAAAAATCTTCTTCGCTACTCAATCAGAAATTACACCTGAACCGACCCATGATGACCTGTTGGAAATTCGCCCAAAAAGCACATTTGACCCTCATGTTCAAAATTCAATCCTGAATTTGTTTGAGAAAAGTGTTCTCCAAGATCTAAGCAAGATCAATTACAAGAGAAAAACGCCCATCAATATTAAGAATAGCCAACTGGATTTAATTGATGATTTAGCTAAAAATGAGGAGATCACCATCAAACCAGCAGATAAGGGGGGTGCAATAGTGATTATGGATAAATCTCTCTACAATAAGAAATGCATTGAACTCCTTAATGATACAGACACTTATGCTGTACTGGATAGAGATCCACTACCGGAAATTAGAACATTGATAAACAGAACGTTACTCAAGGCAAAGGAAAACGAGTGGATTAGTGATAAGACATATCAATTTCTAACCAACTCCCATCCTATCACTCCAGTCTATTACTGACTCCACAAGATACATAAGGACCAATGTAACCCTCCCCTCAGACCAATTGTAGCTGGAACGGAGAGTGTATTCGACCCCTTGGCTATTTATATCGATAAACTACTTCAACCGATTATACAGGCAACATCTACCTATTTAAAGGATACAACCGAGTTTTTGAACGGCCTTAAAGATTTTTCAGTCATCCGTGAAGATTGTATTCTATTCAGTCTTGACGTCTGCAGCTTATACACTTCGATCCCCCATGGCGAAGGTATAGAATCTGTCGAATGGCTAATACTTAACAACCCAGAGATCCAGGGCAACCCACAATTTGTCCTTGAGTTGCTTAACCTTATTCTATTCAACAGTTACTTCAGGTACCAGGGCAAATACTTCTTGCAGACCTCCGGAACCTCGATGGGATCATCGATGGCACCTGTCTATGCAAATACATTTATGCTTCAGTTTGAAAGCCAAAATGTTTGGAACATCCCACATGGTCCCCTTATATTCTGACATGGAAGAGATTCATAGATGACATTTTTGGTATATGGTGTGGTACTCGTGTAGAATTGGACCAATTTCTTGAATACATTAACTCAGTGCACCCTCGAATCAAGTTCACCATGGAAGTCGGTAGCCCGTACCTTCACTTCTTGGATGTTAATCTGAGTATTAGGAACAACGTAGTTGCAACATCCATATACCACAAACCAACGGATGCAAATAACCTGCTACACTACTCTAGCTTCCACCCCAGAGCTATGCTTCAAAGCTTACCGTATAGCCAAATCTTAAGACTCAAGAGGATTATTTCCGATCCAGAAATTCTAACACAGGAATGCAATAACCTTGTGAATAAATTTCAGAATAGAGGCTATCCTCAAGATGTTTTGGAAGTCGCTAAAAACAGAGCGTCAGAGATCACACGCACCGATTTTCTAAAAACAAAACCCAGTGGAAAGGATACACCTTTGTTATTCATATCGAAATTTTCAAGACAGAGTTTTCAGATCTCAAGGAGCATTAAGAAACATTGGAATATTCTTCATAATGACCAGACTCTGCTAGAACTATTTCCGACCCCATCAATGATGTGTTACAAAAGGGGCAGAAATATCAGAGACAAATTAGTAAGGGCAGAGAAAATACCCAAGGACAAGCAACTTTTTCTAACTACTAAAAAATTGGGTACTTTCCCCTGTTTGGGATGCACGCACTGCAACAACGTCATCAAAGGTGATGTGGTAACTCACCCGAGAACTGGACAAAAAATTAAACTTAGAGACTACTCCACCTGTTTGGCATCAGGTGTAATATACTTGCTGAAATGTCCCTACGGAAAGGTGTATATTGGCCAGACAAAAAGACCCATAAAATTAAGATTAACAGAACATAAATCGAACATACGATGTAAGGACCAATACTCACCAGTAGCTCGACACTTCAATTCCGAGAAACATTCTATTGCCCAAATCAAATTTCAGATACTTGAAGTTGTCAAACACCCAACAAGGGGCGGTGACTTTCAATCCCTTTTACTACAGAGAGAGGCCTATTGGATCGACAGAATGGGCTCCCTACAACCTTGGGGCCTCAATGAAGACTTTACCCTTAATTGTTTCCTGTGAACAGGGAATATTTGACCCTCAGCACTAGCATCATGATTTTTGTAATGACCAAACCATGTTGAGTTTATCTCTTTTGGAAATTTCAACATCTAATAAGTAATATTCGATTGAATCTTTGTAATGATCTGTATGATTTTCTTGATATCTCTTTGATATACGCTCCACCGAAGGTTGAACTGAATGTATATATGCATATATACAATGAATTCTTGTGCTATATGTTGTATGATAACTGATGAACTAAAACTATGTTTATTTTTGTTTATCTTCAAGCCATATATTATGTAAATGAGCCTTGTAAATGACTAAAATACCCTTCTCATTTGGGTTCTGGTGGATGGAGTTCGTTTCATTCCGACGTTTCTGAATTTCAGTGCAACTTCTTCACCTATCTATATCCTATTGGATAGTCTCTTTTAATTGACTCTGTAGATTTTCCTACATCGCTGCCCGAATTCCACTTAGGTTACATCTCTGTGGACCTTTCTTTTATATCCCTTCTAGTCTTATTTTATTTGATTCCACACTACATTTCCCCTTTTACCTCTACACAATTCCACTTCATTACACATTGTAGTCAACCATTGTTGGTTCACCTAATGGTCACATAGTCCATTCTAAGATGGCCGACCTTTGAGGTGACTTTACCAGTCCCTCTTCTATCTCCATACCCGTAAACTAGATCCTTTAGAACTCGCGCCGTTTCCATAGCTGCTAGGACGCGTTGACCGGCGGCAGCTGTCGTTCTGAACTGTCTCTCCCCGTGCAGGTAAGCACGTATAGCTGTTTATATTCTATCCAACTGAGATATCTATCTGAACTTTTTACTCACTCTCAAGCCGGGCTAACTCTCCGCCTCACTTTTCACAGATTTCCACTCGTATACTTGCACTTGCAGTTTACAAGTGCATCGAGCCATTTAGCCCGAGCATCTTCTCATTCAGATCGACATTCTTTCGAGCCGCACGGCCAAGAAACCGCATCGCCAGCCCGTTGTGCCTGGCAGCCTGCGAATTGTAACTTCAAAGCTAAAACTTAAAGGTATTCCACTTACCAGCTATTATCCTAGTTTCAGACAGTACTGAATAAGCACGTGCCTTTTAATTATTTTTCCGATGTCTGTCATTATATTTTCTAGAGTATTCTACCGACCTATGTCAATCGCTGAACAGAAGTTACATAGTGTTACACGTGAATGACCCCTAGTCTATTTGACTTTCACGTCGTTTGAATATTTGGTGTTTTCCGCATTTGTTACCTTTTTCCTGCACACTTCACAGGTACAATATTTTTACAAGTGCCTATTGTTGAATTTTCTTCTAAATACAGTTTTCTTTAGACTTACATGCTCTCTTATTTTTCGTCTGTGTTCTCTTTGACTACAGTGGCTTAACTTACCCGTGGAGGGTCTACATATTGTCTGATTCACTACCAATGATCAAAATCTGTACCCGGTGTTCCTGAATACATTTCTCACCGGTAACTCATTTTACCTCTCTATATTGTGCCTCATATGGTCTTTTACCAAACTTTATTCTTCTTAAACTCCTTGAGTGACTACCTTTCCCGCACTGGTCTAGAATCGTCGTTCTGAACCTTCCCCCCTCCCCTCACCCTGAATTGAAACAGGAATGAATGTGCCCAAGGGGTACAGGAGTGATTACATCTACTCTAACAATAATGTTTGTTCTGCCAAACAGATGACATTGAAATGTATAGCATGAGTAACATGAACTATCTTAAGGTAAAAAAAACCTGAACAAATGTTTTTCCTTCTTTTTCCCTTTTGTATTAAGAATTCAATTTTGGCCATATGAAGAAGAGGAAAGTATCCTCGAAACGCGTCGCAACATGAATTGGATTCTACTATCTCCTTAAATCTGTTGTGACCTACTCTTGCACTGTTTTGCTTCTTGAATTTGTAAATGTTTCTTCTTTTGAAATAATATGTATTTGATACCCAAGACATAAATTTTACTATAAAAACACACAACTGGATTTCCTGGTTTATATATTCTTTGTATTAATATTAAATTACAGTAGTGGACTTAGTCCAAACACCTGAAAGTGTGCAGGGGACGGGAGGGTTCCCATGTTGAATCCTCATCCTATTTGTCTCTGAAAGGCCACCCTCCCATGAGTTGGAATCAGGTTCTGGGGCTGATAGCCAATGGAGGGTTACAGACCTGCAGTCAAGGACAGAGGCACCTCAGCAATGGGCATGCTCCCTTGCATCAGGCCGCCATGGGCCCAGCACACATGGTGGACGTGTGCAGGCTCGAGAGACAGCGTGGGAGCAGCAAATGTTGTGTTCCGCCATCCAACATGGCAATGGGTTGGACAGAATTACAGAGAGCATGGATCAAATGGCTAAGAAAATGACCCGACCAGCAGCTCGGGAAGTGCAACGGCTGCAGGTTATGCGGTCCTCAAGCAGTTTCCATAGACTGGGCGTGCAGGCCAACATCAAAGGCCAATGGGCTGATCTGAGATGTGTGCAGGAGTCCCTGCATGTAGATGTTCATGCACATACAGAGGCTCTGAGGCGTGAGATGGAGGCCTTAAGGACTGCAACTCTCTGCCACAAGAACACATCTCCATGATCGCTACCTTGAGGCAGATGCTGTCTCAGCAGCTCAATGCGTCATGAGTGAGTGTGCATACAAACTCTGTGGCCTTTTGTGAGGAAGCACATCTAGACCGTACCACCATTGGTGTGCAGGTGCATGCATCCATTTTTCCACCACCACAAACACCAGCAGATCAATGGCAGGATGGCGGAGCCCAGCACACCCACGCCACTAGAACCACTGTTGCTGTGATGTCCATGGGCCCATGGAGGACATTTTGCATTTTTATTTATTTCCACTCATATAGATATTGACATGCGCCCTTCCTCAAACCCCCTCCAGGGTAGACTTTTATTCCCCTAATCCAGGGTGGACATTTATTTATATTTGTACCTGACCGGTGTGGTCTGATTTAAACTTTCTAATACCCCTTGATCGGGATGGACACTTTTTCATATTTCTGTAGACCCCTGTCGAAGATGTAGGCATGTGTTGTTCATTGTACCCAATCCAAGATGGACTCATTTTTGTTTATTTGTTATTTCCGAAGAGATGTGATGTTGCCCTCTCAAAGGAATGGCGATTGCAGAAGTGGACATACAGCCATGCACAGTGGTGTCAACTGCCATGGTTGCCTTGAGGATGACAGAATGGCATGTGCAGGTAACAATGGATTGATGGAATATTGACACATATGTGCTATATGTATGATTTGCAACTATGGCTGGTGAAATACAATGTCCCATGTTGTTGCAGTGATCCTGATTCTTGGGAGGTCCACCCTGCACCCTTTCACGTCCCTAGTTCCCATGCCTTCTGCCAGGCCCTGGTCCTTCTTTCACAAATTTGGAGGTACAGTTTCCAGTGGAGGTGATGAGGGAATCATATCAGGCCAGCTCTGTCAGCAGGTAAGAATGTACACTATATCTTGTGTTATTTCTGTATTATTGGTCACCACAGTCTTTACATGCATTCCACATATTTTCTATGTGGAATGCATGCAATTGAGTCATAGTAAATGTCACTGCAGATGTGTGTCTGTCCACATGCCTGTGTGCGTATGTGCACTTCCACTTCGATGCGTGTGCATTGTTTTGGAGGATGCACTTACACAATTGATGACAAAAACTGAAGGGATTGTGCATCTCTTCTCACACTTAAGCCAATGACAGTATTTCCCACATTCGGGATGTATATGCTAATTAACGACATGCATTCTCTGTGCATCTATACTCTGTGTATTTTGTTTCTACAACACTTGCCTCACTGACTGTGATGATGTCTCTTTACTGACAACCTTCTCCTCCCCCTTCCCCATGTTTCCTACCGGGTCCTGAAGGTGTACTCCCTGTTCACTCTACTCTTTGATCTGTGCCGTTACCCATTCAACTTCCTTATTGGATCACATAACCTTCCATGCTACTATTCAACATGTAGCACTCACGTCCATGTTCAGGTCTGCAAACCCTCAGTGTTGCCTCTGGTGACACAGTTTTGGGCATTTGTGTACATTGGGCTTCATTACATGGAATGCGGTAAGGGTTTACCAGTACCGGTAAGGGCACCGGTACCGGTAAACCCTTACCGCCTTACTACGAGGTCCCTTTGCGGGACCCGACCTCAAAGGCTGGTTTTACCAGCCGTTAAGGAACGGGCCCGCAAAGGGACCTTGGTGCTAATTACGGTACTGCAATTCCCCATTCCCATTGAGCCCTATGGGGGGAAAAATGGGAATGGGGAAGTGTCTTGGTGAATGGGGAATTACCGCCCCCGCTCACCTTGGAGTAGGGCGGTAATTCCACCATCCACCAAGGCGGACACAGTAAAATACCGGCGGCAATCATGGCGCTAATAGCGCCATGATTACCGCATACAGTGTAATGAGGCCCATTGACTCCACAGGACAGGTTTGTCAGACTTTCTGCATGTATAGTTGTAGAGATATGCGCATGTGCACATGTGTACCCTGGACATACTTATCCTGTGTTCCCCGATCAGGTCACTTGATGTTCATTGTTCATTTCTGTATGTTCTGTAACACCTGGATGCATTGCATGGATTTTTTTTAACATTACTTGTTGATCTAATCCAGCACTGTGAGTGACTGCATGGTGTGTGTGCACTTTGTGGGCCCATGCTTGTGGTACATCGTCCACTCCCCATCAGTGTTTCTTCATCCCTCTAGGTGTTGCCAGTGCACCCTGGGATACATGCCCACTTACTGGGACTGTCTCGCACAGGGTGTGTGGTCTCGTGGAGGGTGAGTGAACAGATGCATATTGTCCTGAGGTCCATTTACAGTGGTGTCCAACAGGGAGTGTTGGTGCCTGGTGCAAGGTATGGGTATGTGGTTTTAGCCAATTATTTCCAGGGATGTTGTGGACATGGGTCTATTTGTGCTTTGCATGCCATGTTGGGTTGTGAATATTGTTTCTTTTATGTGAAGCTGCTGATTGACCTTTCAAAGGTGGCGTTTGTTTGCCAGTCTGCCCTTCTCCATCACACACTTTTGTCATCCCTCATCCACTGCATGTGCTACTTTTCCATATATGTGCATTCCAGTGTCTGTAACCAGGCTGCTTCTTGTTCTGTTCATGTCTCTGTCTTCCATCCTTGGCCATCTTCTCTCTGCCCTCACCCACTGTGGTGTCAGACATATCCATCCTCATCTCCCCACCAGCCGGTCTCCTCCTTGCAATGACTTTCCCCTATCCCTCTCTGTCTTTCTCTCTCTCTCCACTCCATTGACATGTATGTATTCATCACTCTTTTTCCTGTCTCCCTCTTGCCCTATATCATCCTTCTCTTCAGCTACTACACTTCCACTTCCACTTCCAGGACATCACCTCCTCACATGTTGTCCTTTACCTACTCGGCATCCATGCTTGACCAAAAGGCACACATGAGACCTCATAGTGGGTGTGCCGAATGTGTATGCCTGCAATCAATGTCCTCACTTGGACCTGCATCCCAGGATTGACTGACGCCTGTTTCCAGGTTGCATGTTGTGCTGTGCTTGTAATCTGTTTGTTTGCTGCCAGTGATTTCTCTATTGCTCAGTGTTGCTGTTGTGATCGTTGCTCATTCTGGGTTGTTTGTACTTCCAGATGTTGACACTGTGTGGTCCATGCCTATTTCCTTATTCCATACGGGAGTTGTCATGGCTATCCAGTATCTTGATATTAATGCAATGCATGTCTTTACAAGTTCAAAATGTTGTTTCAGGTGGGATGCAGTTGTTGCAAGCCAGGTGGGTACCTTGTGCAGGTAAGTCAAAGTTGCTCAGGGTGGCAATTGTGGTGTCATTGGTGGAAGGGAGTCTGGCACTGTGTGGGGTTATCTTTCTTTTTCTGTGTACTGAGGTGAGCGGGCCCAGCTCCATAGGTGCCTGTGACACATGGTTATGGTAGGCTGATGTGTCTATGAATGCTGTTTTATCAAGATAATCAGGGTGGTACTGGTTGCAGGGTGATTGTTGTGAGGGTGGCTGTCACTATAAGGCGTTAATTGGTGAGTTGTCATGTGGGTGGCAGGTCTGGCTGTATGCGTGCTGGGACACATGGTGATGGGAGTGATGGTGAGTGTTTCCTTGCAGTTTTTGCATGTGCCTTGTCTGCTGCGTGGCATCCAGTTCACTGAGCTTTTCTAGTCATGTCTACCCACTCAGGCAGTCCACTCTTGGTCCTCCTGCCCCTTCTGTGGTGCTGTCCCGAGACAAATCCACACACAGCACAGCATTGATGGCCATTTGGGAAATGCCATGTTCAACACAGACACCAGGCACAAGCCATTGGCCAGGTGTTGTTGTTTGCCATGGTGAACATGTGCCATGCACGGTATGCCAGCAGATATTTTGCAGACTGCTGAAAGATGCTCAGTGAATCTCAATGCTCTCTTCATTTGCAAGCTCATTGGTCCCCGTTCAATTCAGTCCCTGTGAAGTCTGCCTTCCCTTCCTCTTGCCTGTTACCTGCTCCCGTTTGTGTGGCAGAGTCCTTGGCCTCTGTTTCTCATTACTTTCTCATCTCTGCTTGCCTCTTTCATGCCACTAGCCTCTGTGCCCTGCTTTCCTGTATGACTGCTGCCTCTATGAACAACTGCCTTATTCTGGATCCTGTCTTCAATGCAATTGCTGATATGTTTGCATCACATCGTCCTGGGCCTTACATCATCGGCTCCACTGACAGTGTTTTCTGCACTGTCCCGCTGCCACATTAATCAGGAGATGCCATATCGTTGCATTGGGAATACTTCCAAGGAGATCCTGGGTTTCCAACCTCTCAGTGATCTCTTTTTGGGAGTCCTCAAAGTGTCATACTGACTCTGGCCGGATCAGAGTGTTCACAATGTCCCATCACCATGACAAGTGGTAAGTGGTACCTGGTCCTTCACTGCATAGCTCTCTGGGGGGCAGACAGTGTCGGTGTTGTCGGTGGCTAAGGTGTCACTGTGTGGGTTTTTTCCATTGCACTGGCATTAGGTGGGTGCTCTGGCTGCATTGGTAAATGGACACATGGTGATGAGTAGCTGGTGAGTTCCTGTTTGCATTTGTTGTATGGCACTCGGGGGGGGCACATATTACAGTGTAATTGGGGGCATGGATGTGTTACCTGGCCTGACCATGTCTTGTTTTTATCTACAGAGGCATTCTGCTGGGGAAGATGATTGCTGTGATTGAAGGGAATGCTGCTGTTGTATGCGTGTAACGGACACATCATCAGAGTTGGGTGGTTTGCACGCCTACAGAGGGGGACATCCATGCATTCCAGGGTACAGCTGGTGGAGGCACACACGGTAAAAAGTGTCAGGTGAGATGAGCATCTTTATTGCAGTGCACTTTCATTTCTCAAAGTCTGCATGACCATTTTGATGTGAATGTGTATTGTGAGCAGACTTGTCAGGGAATGGTTTGGCCACTCAACCTGTGTATTGTTGTGGAACACACATAGGGGTCCCAGGGAACTCCTCACATGTGTTGGTTGCTAATTTCCATTTTGGACTGTGCCTTCCTACTTGTGTTCTTGTGTACATAGTTTGGGTGCTACGTTCAGAATAGAGGTTGGTATCCATGTGACGGTGGTCAGGGACTTTATTGCATGTGTTGTGTGCTTTTGGGTGGAATACATGGACACTATTGGCTGCAGTTCCTATGACTGTGTTGGTGATTTGTGCACAGTGATACAGATAAGTGGTGTATCAGCCACTCCCACTCCATTAAAATGGCCTCACCCTGAAGTAAAATAATAATAGAAAGTAAAAATACTCCCAACAATAATAGAGAGTAAAAAATACTCCCAACAAAAATAATATGAAAAAGACATGTGGAATCTTGCACCCCTGCTTTTACCCTCACAACAACATGGATATGTTTAGACCAGTGGTGCACATAGTAGATTACTATTGTAAGTGCCTGATTAGAAGATGTAAACATATTTTTTGATGACCATGTAAATGTAGGTCGGCAGTGTATAGGTGGGTACTTCCCTATTTTTTGTTTTTGGGGGATCAGAGTATATACAAAAAAAAGACTGATTACTCCTCTCTTTGTCCATTTGATTGGGTTTTATTAACCATTGGTTAATCTTTATGCATTTTGGTTTCTCATGTTATTTCCACATACAGTTTACTCACAAAAATAGTTTATTCAGTACTTTGAAACACAAATAAAAAAACTATTGTTATATTATAAAAGGTTTATATTCAACCTTTTCTGTACCAAATAAGAGTTTATCAAGGTGTGGTTCGTACGTGACTTAGGTCCTTATATGACGTGTACAACACTTCTCCACAATTTGTCATATAGTACAGCAAGTAACTAACAAAAACAGTTTTTCACCAAATACTTCTTATTTTTTATAGTTAATGTTGGAAATGAAAACATCATATGTAATTCAGAGAGGCAAAACCAATTTTTATGTGTGGACAGACTTCAATTATAGTCTCCAAAAAAGATGAGGCTCTTTAGTTGGGCCTCATAGATAGTCTACATATGTTTCGGCATTTCTTTCTATGAGGCATTATCTCTAACGCCTTCTTTAGGACAAATACATTTCTTTATGTTTGAGACTCAATCACTGGACCCCCTTGGATATCTCTGTGTCTTTCACACTATAAAAATACACAAACAAAACATTTCAATTAAAAACCAAACTATATGGTGTATGTGGTCTTTTTTAGTATTATCTCATGTTGGTGAACACTAACCTGATTAACAAATACATTCGGACTTGAGCATGTCTGACAATGCTGATTTCTTCTGGCTTGACTGTACAGATGTCTTCTTGATTTTATCTGCCTATAATGAGACCATGTTTTTTACTACCATGTCTATACTTCATATGTATCTTATTTTCAACCAATTCTCAAACATTTTTAAATTCTAACCTGATATTACAGGTTGTTTTCTATTCAGGTTTTTGGGTCATACTTATTCTTAACCACAGTTATTTCTTTCTTTTTCCTTTCTGTCATCTTATCCTGCACATCATTTATTAGCCATGTCTTGCTATCCACAATTCTTGTGCAAGTGTTCAGTTTTCTTGCTTTTATCTTTTCCATAAATAATTGTATGGCAGTTGTCATTAAGCCAATTATCTTAATAAACTTTCTACATTACATTTCATCACGTGTGCCTTGCTTTTATGCAATTGCATTCGTGTTGAGAGCTGTCATGCATTTGCGTTAACTCCCTTTTTTATATAGAGAAATGTGAGACATCAGCGTGTGATTTTCTCACCTTTTTGCAGTGTGGTATATGGCTCTGGTTTTCGCTCTGTCCGCTTGAAAATCAGTTTCCGTGGTGTTTGGATGGCGCGGCTTGATTTTCGGGTTGGTGTTTGTTTTAAAGTCACGTGAACGCCTAGGCGTGTACCACGTGTTATGTATTGTGTCTGCTATATGTAGGTGCAATGAAATAAATATTACTAAGAAAATTCAGTTTTTTTAGTTTGAACATGTTTTTACTCATTTATTAATAACTCTCAGTGGGAATTGGACTTACATTCTTACTCCCTGACAAATGATTTTACTCCCAACTTTAAAAGAATAGGGAGTGAAATACTCCCACTTTTATATATTATTGGAGCACTGTATGTGCATGTTATTTTGTGTCTAATGGATGCACTTGCCTCTCCCAGGAACACATTCTTAGCTTGTTGTTATGGGCACAGAGGCTATGCCCCAATGCATCATTGAATGCCACCAGGAATGTGGCCTCACTGTGTGTGCTCCACAGGGGCATGTTTTTTGGTGAAGTATGTTTGCACCAGCTGGGTGTGTGCAGGCCTGCCACGTTCCCTTTGGCCAACCAACGGCAAGGGTGGTGCCTGTGGCAGTGGGCAGTGCCCCCCTGCATTTCCAATGATACACCACACTGGGTGTAAACATTGTGCAGTACAGTTGCTGCCAGTATGATTTTACAAAGCACTGGTAGGGCATATAGCAAAACCCCACCACAGTGGTCCATTGAGTGGAGGAAATGTGACTTTAGCACCACGAATGTGCACTCTACTATGGCCCTAGTGGCTACATGTGCTGAATTGTATCTTACCTCAGCTGGTGTGGCCAGATTCTAGTACAGCGTCATCATGAATGGTGACAGCGGGTAGGCACTGCCCCCTGAAAATGTGTACGTGGTTGTTATTCGCATTTATTGTCATCACCTTTTGCTCAGTGTTTCAAGTGCATGCATTTGTGTAGCAGTTCATATTCATCAATGAGCCATGTGTTGCCATATTTTCCAGAAGCCAGGGCCCGGTGTAGTGGTGACCTGCGGTAGATACAGCTATCATGCGTGCTGCCTGGGAAATTGGCATACACTTCCATGATCAGTCCATCAGTGTCACACACTACCTGCACATTAATAGAGTGCCAGTGCTTGCGATTGCGGTAGATGTGCTACGTCAGTTATGGGGGCCATAGCACAACCTGTGGACAGTCAATTGCACCTAGTACATGTGGAAAGTGTGCTCTGTCTTTCCTCCAGTGTTCGTGGCATATATATGTGCCTGCGCACACACGTACGTGCTGTTATGCATGACACTACCTGGTGGATGCAGCAGGATTGTGTGGCATGCGATCTCCCACCAACTATTATCGTGGTTTGCTGGAAGAAACCAGTAGCAATGAAATGGAGTGCAGTCAGCAATTTCTCAAAGGGGTGAATGGCCTGGGAGCAGACGGTGGATGATTCAAGGTCATGCTCCCACTCCCTGAAATGGTATAAGATTGCATGGGGGAGAACCAGTACCTGGCATATACCTGGCCATCAAGCATCCCAAACAGTGTAGTGCGTGGTGTGAAAATCTGGGCCTTGGGCATCCTCCTCCTCCTTTGACGTCTGCACAAAAGCTCCTGCTATTGCTGAGGTCATCGTAGCTGTCGACATTTGTTTGGTGTGCATTGCATGCTTTATACGTATTGGATCATATGCGTGTTGAACTTTATGCCTGCTAACATGTGGCGGATAGATCACAGGGTTTGCGTGTGCCTTTTCCAGACACAAGGTTGCTAGTTGAACTCCATTAATTCGTTTGGGTTTGCAGTGGAATGGGCATGCGATTGCTTTGCACAGGCTGTCCCTCAACACGCCCATATTTTCCTTTGTTCTTCCTCATTCTGCATGTTCTGCCCCCTATTTGGTTCTCTGTGTAGGCCCGACCCACACTCTGCGAGGAGTCTTGTGCAAGGCACTCGACTATTCGTAGAAACGTGCAGAGCCTGAGCATAGTCCCTGCGAACTCCGGAAATGTCCTGCAAAGTCGATTCCATGAATCGACGAATGAGGTTGTGCACACAGAATGGCCCGCAAAGTCACGATTTTCCATGCAATAAATTCCATGAATCAGGACCTAAGTGTATTGGATATTCTACAGACTAATGTATGTAACACATCAAGGATATTATCCAATTAATTGAATACATGATGGTTATATTTGATTCAAAATAAAGAGTAACAGCAGTCACATGGAAATATATTTTATAATACAATATCTGCATACACTCAAATGTTTGAAGAGTGTGATACACTATATTTATTTATAAAGAAAATTACATTTTAAAGACGATGTTGCCATTAGATCCCTGGATTGCCAATATTTCTCTTGGTTCACATTTCCTGCATTCTAGATGAACTGCCTATGTAAATGGTTTCATGTCATTATTTAAGATGCCTTTACTGTGAAGGTCTTTCCAGTGCAGTAAAACATTCAAAGCGCATCCCCTCACTGCCCAGTTTTATAATGACTCGCCTCTTTGAAGGAGATGTCTCCAGATTCACCCCCGACTTAACTTCCCACGAAGGGGGGTTCCACCCTACCCTTCACCCCCCTTTAACTCCTCAACCCTATGCCACCCCTAGCGCCAACCGTTACACCCACAAAGACCTATGTATCACACTGTGTGTCTGCTTCCTCCCCTTTCATAGCATCCTTCGTCACCCCATCCCTCACTTGTCCTCTACCTGCCCACTCTCTGACTGCCTCCCGATGTAACTGTCCACACCTCTCCGCGCTGAGCAGTCCTTTGTGGCACTGCGTGTACAGCATGGTAAAGACCTGCATTGCATCTGAATCCCAGCAAAGACATGTCACCATACAAATATTTCAGCTACAGTTAAAGACTCAGAAAATAAGTATGGTTTGGGAGTGAAGGAGGGTTTGGGCGGGAGGGTAGCAAGGGTGCTCAGGATGTCCAGAGTTTTAGTTGTCAAGTGTGTGGCCAGTGCGTTGCAGACGGCCTGGTAATGAAGAGGGGAGGTGGAGACTGCAGAAGGGTTGGCTAGTTCCCTGCAGATTTCAAAGAGTGCAGCCGTGTTGTTGGATGTACCCGCTACCTGTGCCTGGATGTAGGCCCTTTTCTTGATACCGATAGAGAGTCTGTATTGCTTTGGAGCAGCCAGCAGGCCAGTTTTTCAGAGAGTGAATCTGAGGTTTGCCACTTCCGTTCTGCAGCTCTTGCTAATGGAGACAGATACAGACACTGTGACACTCCCCTGCACTGATATCCGGGCTACCCAGGGGTTTATTTATTTATTTTTCTATTTATATACCGCACACAAGCCCTTAGGCATCTTGGCACTAGTTTATGGCCATAGTGGTAGGGGCGTGTTTAAAACAACACTTTTACAGATGGTGTTCAGGACATAAAACTGATGACCCCCAACAGCATGCTCACGAATGTTTGGAAATATATTACTCAGATCATTTGCAATGTAAAATATGTTCTGTGTTGGGTCCTAAACGTCTTGTTGATTTTCTGCGGTTGACGCAGCCGTTAAAGCAAATAAGGATTGGGAAAGGGACTGGACAATGCATGTCTAAAACATTATGGGCTATAGAACCAGCAAATAACCCCCTTTTGAAAATAAAACTGTTTAGACGCATGTGTCCGATGGATGTTAGAAACATCGTTTCCATGATCGCCCTGTCGCACTCACACTGTCCCGTCTATCTTTTTTGTCCTTGTGTACATGTGCACCCTGATGCCTGCGGGCTCCCTGGAGCATTGTAAATAAATAAATAAATACATTGTTGAGAAAACAGTTTGCAATAGGTAGGGGATAAAGTATATTGAATTGAATGCCTAATGGAGTATCGCCATGTTTGCTTATCGACACAGTTCCATGCAGTGTGTCTGTGCAGCAACTGACAAACCCAAACTATTTAATGTGGTTAATTTTAAATAAAAATACATGTTTTATGTTAATAAAATCTGTTGTTTATAAAACCTGGTTGTGTCTTTATGTTCACTGGTTATGGGGCAAACATGTCTCGCGTGAAGCTATCGATTCCTAAGAGAATGCCTCCTTCCCTATGTGGTTTCTGGCACTGCGAGTTTCATCCATAGGGCATGGCTGTTGAGAGGCAAGATTATTAAGTATGGCCCTGCCAACTTAGATATGGGTGAGTGAGATTTGGTGGCTCCAAGCTTTGCTCTCCTCTATAGTCACTGCACCTATACCTTGGCAGGATCATAGCCAAACATTGACGAACAACAGCAGGAATTTTTAGTGCAAACTCCAGTATCTATACTACCTTGTATTGTAATTTATGGTCTTATTTGCCCATTATGTTGTAAATAGTGTCATTGTATGGATCTCTTTTATCAACTGTGAATATTTTTACATTAGTATTCCTTTTGTACGAATTGTATTTTATAACTTAAAGGTTAAAATGCCAAATAAAAGTATGTTTGATGATGATGATGATGCTATCGAAAATATATTGTGATGATGGGGTTGTTGGTAGTTACTGAGGGGCTGACAGCCTGTGTCCTAAACTGTGCACCGATGGTGAAAAGGTGTCACGGGTGCTGTTAAAACGTGGCTTTTCAAGCAGTATGCCTACAGGCTACACAAGCCAGTCTGTAAACATTTTAAAAGGTGAATGACTTTGGTGTCTGATATTGATCAACAATGGCAGGGAGATATTATGGATTTATGCGGAGACAACAGTGGTTTCTGCTATATTGCAGCCGTCATCATCGTTCTATAAAAATATGCCTTTAAAGAGCAAGACTGGTCACAGCATGGTGACAGTTTTCAAACGCATATTTAACAAAGGCAGAGTCCCCTCTAAACTACAGATGGAGTTTTTTAATAAGCCGCTACAGACTCTTCTGAAACAACAAAGAGTGCACCACTTCGTAACACACTCCGAAATTAATGCTTGTATTGTAAAACATTTTATTATGCCCATTTAAAACACGACTTTGGCGATTCTTCACGGTTAAAAATATGCACAGATGTGTGGAGGTGTTACCCGCATTTATAGATGCGTATAACTACATCCATTATAGATCTAGTAAAACCACCCCCGCTGTTGTAACACCGCAGAATTCCATAGACGTCCGTAAAAAACTGTACAGCAAAATACTTTTTAAAAAGACGGCAGGTATGCCCCTTAAAACTGGGGATCATGTGTGGATCTCAAAACACAATGCTGTCTTTGCAAAGGGCAGGACTACAGGAGGGCCTTTATATATATATATACAGACTAATTGATTATTCAGGGGAGGCTGTTCAAGGTGTGTTCTACAGGGAAGAGATCCAATAAATCAGTAAAGACCAACAGGAAGTTTATAGAAAAGAAAAAGTCATAAAGAGTAAAGGTTATGGAGCTAGGAAGCAATATCAAGTCAAATGGCTGGGGTGGCTTGACAAATTCAAAAGCTGGGTGGATGTAGGATCTATAGAGGGCACGGTTGTAAAACAGGGAGGCATGAAGTCTATACCTTTTTAAATTATGCTCCCCAGCAACACTTCAGCTGAGAGATTCCCTGGGAACAACATTTCCAACTTCACTGTGAAGCTGGCCAAACCTGTGCATTTGGAGGGACAATGGACTGTCGCGCTCACTGAAGTTCAATACGTCTGCTCATGGGTCACTTTAGGCAAAGGGGAAGCCACGTTCATCATAAAATGAACAAACCCACTGAGACTCTGGATGGGCCAGTTCACTGAGGGGTATTACCCAAATACAGAGAAGAGACTTCAACAAAGCCAAATCCATCATACCTGAGTACAGTGATACAATGTTATAGCTAGACCGGAACCAGCGGAAACCTTTTCTGCAGGGCCCGGATGCACAACAATAGGGAGGTTGCGTAACATATTGGGAACCATGCAGCACATTGGAAGTGAAGATCCGGAAGGATAACATCTGTCCTGGAATTAACAGGTTTTTATCATAGATTACTGCTCTACAGTGATATCATGCAGTATCAATGGACAGAGGATAGCTACGCCTGCTACTAGAACTGTGGAGATTAAAGGGAACAACAATGATATTGTGAAAATTCAATACAACAAACCCATTATGTCCCTGTGTGTAAAAAACATTTAGACACCATCAACATACAGGTATGAGACGACCATGGGCAGTTTGTATAATTTAAATATGGAAAAAAATCTGGCTGTGGTTGCACTTCAGACTGCTTCAGCTGCAAGGCTAACAAAGCAGCATTATAATGGCTGTGGTGAAGTACTATGAAGACCCTGAGGCATATATGGAATTGTACAGGAACCAGGCCGATTAAAGCGATCAGTCTTATTTTAGTGGAGGTTCTTCAGACGTGTGATGCCCTTCCTACGTCATGGCTTTGAATTAGCTAAACCGCACGTGAAAATGGCTGCCACCAATATTGCAAAAGACGTCATAGGAAGTGTGACAATGGTGGTTACTAAACATCTCGACAAACAGAAAATGGAGCGCCAGGACGGATCTGGATTCATGTATACCTCTTGTAGGAGCGTTTAGAGGAAGAGGTCAACATCCAGCTGCACGGCCCCCAGAAACCCACCAAGATAAGCCGATCGAGGGCCTGATGCGGATAGCCAAGTAAGACAAAGCGAGTTACCCCAAGAAGACTCAAGGAAGGTGATATATTTTAAAGAACAATGATCTCCTTACACAGAGCTTTAGGGTGAGTGTGTGAAATCAGAGTTTGATCTCTTCACTGTACCCTTGACCGAGACTAGCATTGATAAGAGTTTTTCCATGGAAGGCTCACCTCTGGTGACTCTATCACCGTTAGCACCCATGGAACTCTTTGTATCGGGGTCAACAGACATGTATCTGGATTTGAACAATATGCTGCTGCATTTACCCTGTAAAATAAATAAAAAAGGCAGACGGGATCTACAAAACGGCTGCAGCACGAGTGCCCACGATTGCCTGCCCGACAGCCACTTTATTCAACCAGGTCAACGTGATGCGGGGGAAATGATAACACAGAGTGACAATATGTATGCCTACAGAGCCTATATAGAGAGCCTATTAAATTACGGCCACAATACCATGGATAGGCAGCTCTCAGCAGGCCTCTTTTACCGGGACAATGCAGGATATTTTGACAAAACCGCTCTGAATGGGGAAAACACAGGGTTTGTGAAGAGAGCCTGTTACGCCAGGACTAGTAGAGTATTCAATTCCGTCAGACCTTTTCTTCCAGGATAAACTATTGATCAACAGCATTGACCTTAAAGTGAAACTATCTAGAAACGCTGATGCTTTTTGCCTCATGAGCGGGGATGCCGAACAATACAAGCTGTTATCATACCGGCAAGTTTATTCGTTAAACGTGTGAGCATCTTTCCGACCATTAGACTGGCGCATGCAGATGCGCTGCAAATATCTAACGTAAAGTACCCTGTGTTGTAGAGAGGGTTGCCCTTAAAGTCTTCAGCATTCCTACCCGTAGCCGTGGTACCAGTCAGGACAACCTGTTCCTGGGGCGGATCACAAAAATAATCATCATGGGGTTTGTTGAAACAGTATCGATCACTGCTACATATGATCGAAATCCCTTCGACTTCAAACACTGTAACATGAACTATGAAGCTCTGCATAAGGACAGTGCCCTGATCCCTGCCAAAGCAGACATGCCTAGCTTTGGAGTTCCAAAGATAATCAGGGAATACATGGGCCTGGTGACTGTTACGGGGAAGCACATTTGTGATACACCGGTTCCAATCACACACAATGAGTATGTCCTCGGCTACACCCTGCTGGATTTTGCTCTAAGACCCAACAATGTATCAGCGGATCACTTCAACCTTCTGAGAAGATAAAGTTTGAAAGAAACCTAACAGCCATGCACTTGTTGTGTGTGTGGATCATTTTCAATAGCGTTCTCGAGATCAACGTGCAGAGAAGCATACACTTTGATTTGTAATGGGTGCTCTACAGATAAAAGGATTACTGCATAATCTCGGAAAACATTTCATGGTTTGTATGCCAGTGATACATGTTGCAAGTGCTTATCCAGGAATCGCCCAGTCAGCCTGATGGTGAACACCAATCGACAGTCCCCTGGTGGAACAACCGGGAAAGCTTTATGGTTGGAGTAGGACATGCTAACGGTGTTTGACAGATTGGCACACTTCCTGCAACACCCCATGCACGCCAGAGTTTTAACAGACTATGTGAAAAGCATTGCAAAGTACTTATGTTATACCACTGTTATGTTATGTTATTTAAACTTGTAAAGCGCACGGTTGCCCAAAGGCATCATGGCGCTGAGAGGGAGAGCTGAGCAAAACAGGGGAAAGCCTAGAACAGAAAGAGCTAGAACAAAAAGGTCTTCAGGGCTCTTCTAAAGCGAAGGTGATTAGAAGCATTTCTTAGTGCCGGCGGGAGGTTGTTCCAGAGTCTAGCTGCAGCAATCGAAAAGGCTCTACCGCTGACCTTTTCACGACTGTACCTAGGGACAGTAAGAAGATTGGTGGTTGAGGAGCGCAAGTCCCGAGTAGGGACCTAGCGAGTCAATTTTGATTGCAAAAACTCAGCTCCTTGGCCATGAACCACCCGGTGCACAATACACAGGGACTTGAAGAGGTCACCCTGGCCCACCGGAAGCCAGTGAAGTCGACAAAGTACTGGAGAAATGTGGGCACCATAAGGAGTGCCGGTGGCTAATCTAGCCGCCAAATTTTGCATACGCTGAAGCCGCTGTATAAGCCAATTGGCTGTGACAGATACAGAGAGTTGCAATAATCTAATCGCGAAAGTACTAACGCACCACCACCGGGGCGGGGCGGAAGCTTCTGGTATCAAGGGTAAAGCCCTCTTAAGGAGCATGATCTGATGGTGGGCGGCTTGGCACACAGCCGTCACTTGGTTGGCTGTGTCAGTTCAAGACTCTAAAGCCATTACCTGTGCTCAACACTGTATATTCTTTATCGGTCAAATCTCAGAATGGAGATCACTGTCGGCTGTTTTAAAAATGTATTCGAACAATCACAAGCAAAATTATCAAAAGGTAACCAGATCTGTTAATAAAATGTTACCTCTGATGCATAGATCTCGCAAAATGTTTACATTGTGTTAAAGTGATCTAGTGGTACATGTATCAATAAAAAGAACTTTTTAAAAATCAACAAGTCTCCCATGTTAATAATGATGCATAATAAAAAGGACAATGTAATAAAGAACCAGTCTGCTTTATGATTTGAAAACAAATTGTAGTCATAAAAAAGAAATAGACATATTTAATACAGAAAGAAAAAAGGTTATACCACAAACATTTTAATATAAAAAGAAGATAAGTGTATACATTCAGACAATGGATGGCTAACATTAAAAGGATAACCACATAGGCTGGACACGTCTCCGGCGAGGACTAGACGCTTCAGGGGCATTGGCATCATAGATTTGTGAGGGCATGGGAAAAGACTCTTTATACCATTGGTTATTCCACCCCCCTTTGGGGCTGGGGGAATCGGGACTGCTCATAGGGGCATCTAGAGAGCTGTGTTGTTGGTGCAGGGTAGTCAGGCCACCAATTTTTAGCCACTCCAGAATACGTTGTTGGGCGTAATTACCCACAACAGATGTCGGCATATTTAAATCAGCGACTGCTTGCATAAACTCATTCCATCCGAGGGGGGCATTTATTATAGATGTGGGCTGTCATCTCGTAACACCCCATACTAGATTGTGCAGGTGCAAGCCCCTTACAACCCCACCTCCGTAGATAAATTCCCCATTAGTCCATGCAGCAACATCTTTTCCAAGTTCCATCTTTTTACATAGCAATAGTTCCACGTTAGGTTTATGGCATTGGCTAAGGGTATTCAACATATCCGCCACAACCAGGTCTGTACCAGCCAGAGCCTGTACAATGCTAGATTCTTGGGCTGTATGTATAAAGTTACTTTATTTTGCTCTGCATCGCCACGCCGGGTGTGGTTTTTAAGTATTTATGCATAATATCTTTATATAAGGCCACTTTATTATGATACGGTACCTCAGGTCTGTTTAAAACATCCTTCATTTCTGAGCCAAGCTGTATGGTAGCAACCTTCGGTATATCCCAATCCGTAGTGAGTGTGGGGGTCACCTAACTTTCTAACTGCTGCTTGTCCACCAAATACATTTTATGGGCCTGATCCATCACTGCCCCCAAGGAAGCTGGTGATTAGCGCTAGGGCAATTCATAATAAAGATCCTAAGATCCTATGAATCCACCAGCCTGAGAGGCCAGTTTTTTTTTCACCCGTAGCGATATCCGCCTATTGACCAGTTTCTTGATGACACCCTTTTTCTTTTTCAACATACCTACTTGACGGTGTGTTAGGGGGATGTATCCCTTTAAATTGTTCTGGGCAATCCCTGAAATAGCATCCAGCAGATCGTCAGAGGTTGTGGCTGGAATGGCTTTGCATTGCTGAGGGGTGGCGTATATAAGCATTTTGCATCATTATTATTTGACTATTATTTCCTCCTTTGGCATATCTCATCACTATTACGCCGATGGCACTCAACTCTTTCTGTCCTTTTCTTCCCTCTATCCTGAAATTCATCACACTCTTTCAGCTTGTCTAGTTGCTATTAAATCTGGGATGTCTTCCCACTTTCTTACTCTTAATGCCGGGAAGACTGAAGTACTGTTCTTTCCTGCCAACACTCTTCCTCCCCATCTTCCACCTTCTGTCATGTAATTTGCCCCTTCTAAGATCCGAATCTCATCTACGGCTCATTACCTTTGTCTCTACTTTGACTCAAATCTCTCCTTTTCCCATCACATTTCTCTAACATCTTGTTCTTGTTGTTTTCATCTTCACAACTTCTCACATTTCAAGCATCTAAACTTTTAATCTCATCTTTCATCTTGTTTCACCTTTTCTTCTGTTCTACTGCTCTGATTGGACTCTACAATTCTTGTCTTGCTCCTCTTAGATCGGTCTTTAATTCTTCTATTCAGCAACTATGCCTTGGCTGGCTGCCCTTTCACTCTCAAATTAAATTAAATTTTCTCTGTCTTGTCTTCAAATCTCTCCATGGTTTTGCCCCTAGCTATCTTGCTGAACTCATATCCTTTTATACTCCCTCTCACTCTCTTCGGTCTTCCTCTCAGTTCAGACTTTTGGTTCCTCGTCCCACCTGTGCTCAGTCTCGTTTTCATTCTTTTGAACATCTTGCCCCCCCTTCATTCGAATGCTCTTCCACTCTCTCTCCGTTCAATCACTGTCGTCTCTCTCTTTCGTGGTTCGTTAAAATCTCATCTACTTTTAAATTGCTGAGTGATCATTTCCTGGACTTAACTGCTTATTTACTTTTATTGTACTGTGTCTCATTTTATGTTCAGTAATTTGGCTTAAGGTGCTTAATAAAAGACAAATAAAATACAAAAAAAATACAAATACAAATTTTGGGCAGCGCAATGCTTCCCCGTTTCCGTGTCGATATGGTGAAAGCACGCCAGGCTACTGATGTGGTATTACGATTAATGTTGTTTTTAGATGTCTTTTTAGGAGTATAAACAGCGGGTATCCATGACCAGAATATATCAGTGCGCCATCTATAACCCTCTAGAGTGGTTGTTTTTAAATCTACCATTACTGGTAACGTCTCCGAACACATCATAAAAACATGTTTTGGACGGATACATCTGGTGAGTTATCATGTTTAGTTGTTGTTTATCCCATTTATTTTTTTAAATAACACTATATAACTAGCTTTTAGCATTATAGATCTGTTGCTGTTGGCCTCGTTGCACAAGTTCTGTACAAACTAACATTGAAGATTGCAGTGATGGGGATATTGAGTGAAGGCTTTTTCTAACTCAGCACACTGGACCCCCTCGGTCATCAAATTGTCGACGATGATCATATTCACCATGCTCGCTGGCAGAAAACGATTTTCGTTGAGACTGTTGGGCATACCCTCTATACCCCGAAGGTGCTTAAACTGTTGTTGCAAGGTGGTAGAAAGAGGTTGCCAGCAACTGTACAACCAAACAATATTATTGCAGATGCTGCTCATAGCGGTGTGGTTGTTTTCTAGAGGTTTTCTGACAAAGTAACTCTTGCTGGCGCTGAAAGGCCCTGCCAGCACACATGCGAATGGATGATGTAGCCTGGTATCCATAATGCCAAATACTTGGGGGTTAACAAACCATGTACAGATATCTATGTGTGAACTCCCCTGCGGGGGTCAACTCCATGTGGGGGGTGAGCCTTTCAATCTTCTCAGACTGCTAAAGTAAATGCTGCTGTACCTGTATGTCTATATACAGCTTTTAAGTGGTACATGGAAACCTACAATTGAAATGCATGGCTTTCTCTATCTTACCTAGAAGCAGCAAATAAAAACATGTTACAGTTTTGTATATTTTCTTCAACCATATACCTCTTAATGGCTGTATAAAACCCCCTTATCCATTGTGCATCACATACAACATACCTTTAGATGCTGTTATGAATCGTTCCTGCCTATGGTGGTCCCATACCTGCCTCCTGCAAAACAATGCTTCACACTTAAAAACTGTAGCGCCCACCATCACAGCATGTAGCACCCGTTATGGGTATCAATGTCATGACCTACAGCGTTCCATGATTGTTCTCTTGATAGCAGCAGTGCCCCAGATGTATGACCCCTTGTGGTAGCAAAACAATGGGTACCACTGTGGGTCCTTGGGCCCCCCTGCTAGGTTTCCATTTGTCAAGACATTCCCAAGGCACCTGTTGCTGAGGTCCATTTAAGAACCAGAAAAGCCACTCTCCATTGCATAGGGGTCCTGATTTTCCCATCGACCCTTGCTGGGTGCCACAATCTAGCAATCCCCCATTGCCGCATCTGAAGAACAACTCCACTGCATAGGGGTCACCATGATCCCATTGACCCTTACTGGGGGCCACAATCCAGCCATGCCCTTTTCAGCATCTGAAGTACAACTCCACTGGGGGCCCTATCTGCTGAATCAACCCTTGTTCGGGCACAATCCAACCACACCCCTTTGTGATGCTAAAGAGCAGGCAATCCCATCCTCGGGCCCCCAAAGCAGCTGCAACATGTTGAAACAGATGCACAAATATCCATGTTCACAGCATCCAACGGTTGTCGGAGTCCACAGTCCATTTCCTCAAGGTCGGCCTTCTGTGCCATCCAGCTGTTGAAATACATAGTCATTCTAGATTTAAAAAAAGAATATGGAATCAGAATAGGACATCATTTACACAATGACAATCACCACATTGTGATATTCAAATACATTTTTAAAATAAGTTTTATTTTCAAACATTAACAGATACTGTATTATAGTTCTCCTGGCCCAAAGGTGAACACACTAAAAAATCAACCTTTTCAACAGTCTGTGGAATAAATATTGACTACACCTATAAAAATCAACCCCAACCGTGCATGGCCTGCCAATATTGGAAGTTCACAAAGAACTACATCGCGGGGCTTGTCAGTATTGTGCAAGACACGGCTGGAGATATAACTGTATTTTAAAAAGGCTACCACACTTCTATCTCACAACTAACAGATAAAGAGCTGTGGGCCTTAGCACCCCCCCACCCCATTGAGGCTTGCACATGTAAAAAATGAATCCTAACTCTCTGATCTTTCCTTGCACGCAGAAGCTAGACACAAAAACTTTTTACCACCTAAGTCATGTAAATTGTACGGCTTTGCAATCACAAAACAAACAATGTAAATTGTAAAGCCTACTTGGAAATAGAAAATGAGTCCACTAGACCCATTGGTCATGCTCTAAAACATGAATTGGTACAGGCATTGGAACTTGAAAGAACATAGCTATTACACATCACTAATCACCTCTTTTAAATAAATATTGAAAAACAACAGTCCAGCTGCCGCAATACATGACATCTTAAATCCAATGTAACAACCTGGCACTTGCCCCCTTAAAACATTTCAAAATTCACAATTCAAGCGGTTTGTGTGAAAGAATCTCAGCTACACCACTTCATCAACATGTGTGATCTTTGACAAAACCTAAAATCCCACCATGCCAAATTTGGAAGTTCCCAAAACCCTGCATCTTTCATACATAGCAACCCCCAAGGGTGACAAATAGGGTCATAATAAGTCTGTGAATAATGTTTTGCACACTTAGAATATTTTACCAAGTTTATTGGGAACTAAAACAATGCAGTTTTCGTGTGCCGACCTGCAGTTTCTATTACCCACAAAAAGACAATTGTGTTCCTTGCCTTTCAAGGATGTGGCTTGAACAAGTGCAATTATTGTTTAATTCGTGAAACACTTTTAATACAGTTTTATATGGAAACCTTGATTAACTTTTTCAAAAACTGGAGGTTTGGTACCGTTGTAAGGAGTGAAGTAGCGACCATAAAAAATAATAACTTGGGATATCTGATACAGTGACATACACTTTAACTAGAAAAGCATTCTTTGCAGTGCAATCATTGAAGTCTCAGAGAAATTCCACATTTGTCATTCCTTAAACATCATTGTTGCTATATTGCCTCACTCAGGCTGTAGTCTGTGAGTGTATGTCCATCAGATATGTTTATGAATTGTTCCCCACCCAGACATATAGCATAGGCACATCCAACTGCAATAGGGTTTGAAAAACGAAAGTTAATTCATGGCAAAAGACAGAACATTGTAAACAGCCATATGGAATGGCTGTTAAACAACAGGAGACCTTGTGGTGTAAGAGGAAATGCCACATAACTACTGCATACTGGGCACACTTTGTCAAACAGCATAATAATACCCATGGATATTTAATTGTGTTGCTTTACTATAGTAGTGCAACAGACTGTTAGCATCACCCTCTGTAGAGCCAGATAGCAGCATAACATGTGCATGAATGTACACCACAAACCTTTACTAGTGGTCTCTGCATAAATATTCAAGCACCACATCTTAAAAACAAGGCTGTTACTAAATGTCCCTGAGGAGCAAGCACCGGCATTCAATATCGAATGCAATACCAAAAGTTGTTCATAGAGGCCCCTTTGGAAATTGGCATTAACACTGTCTGGACATAAGTACAGTTCCACATGCATCTACAAGATGTCGCTTTGTAACAAGCACAAACAGTGAATCTGCAAAGTTTGAAAAAATGGCATGGTATTGCTGGCCATTTACTGCTGCACAACATGACCCCATAAATAAAGGCTGGGTTCATTGACAGGGTAACTGTAAAGGACATTGCAAATTAAAACCGTGCATTGCCAGTGTTTGTGCATGCAAATGTCCTGCCTCACAAACAATGTTCCCTCTAATTTTTCTGGGCTGGGTGCGCCAAAGAATAGTTGTGTGCGGGCTGTTTTTCAGTCATGTGCGCAACTGAGTGATGCGCTGCCAGACCGGGGGTGGTCAGCGGTGGCGCAGCGGCTGCGGCGGCGCAGCGCCCCACCAGTGAGCAAGGCTTAGTGATCAGATTCCACAGTGTGCAAGCGAGGAATGCAAATTTGCAGCACAAAAAGCTCTACTTCAAGGGACATTTGGGTGCTCTATTCTCCTCCCAAGACTTTAGCTCATCTCTCAGGCTTATCAAAAATCTGTTCCCTCTCCATCCATCCTCTCCTCCTATTCTTTGTTCCACTAATCTGCAGACTGCAGGGACTGCGCCTGGGCCTTAGGGGTAAAGAGACTTGTGCAAACAACAACACATACTGACCAAGTTCCCACTAACTTGCCCAAATCGCCGCTAGTTCCTAGCCTTCCTCAACAAAATTGAGCCCAGAGAAAACATATTGGGGGCATGCATGTGCAAACGTGCTCTGCTACAGGGATGGCCATCGCACCAGTGTGAACAGATCCGAATACAGATACCCTGACCTGGAGCTAAAAGCAGCCCCTGGGACATTTTCCGCCCAGCATATGCATTCATGTGCTGAAAAATGACTTCAAGCAAGCAACTGTATCAATTGTGTTCATTGTGTGTCTGCACATCGCCATAAATCAGAGCATTTTTGTATGGGCCCAATCACTGTGCATTCTATGTCTTCTGTTCAATAGGGGACAAATACAACGAGAAGCATATACGTTTTGTTGAGCTGATTTCTTTAAAGGTATATATACTTTTCTAATTGGTTTTGTATTTTCAAACAATTTCCAAATGCTTAAAAGCCAAACATACTTTTTTGAACAACCTCTGTTTTGTATTGCCTAAGCAGTACAAAACACAAAGTTACAGCGCTACTCAACTATTGCATAATGCAAGAAAAACTGGCAATGTCAAACATTTTGACTTTTGAGTAGGCATGGGTAATGCATTTGCCAGGCCATGTCATGGTGGTGTTACCTGACCATTGAGGGTAGCAGCTGCAAAATGGTGAGAGTGCTCGGGTATATAATAGCAGTCCCTGGCAAATGTCTAATATTTATCCACAAGCCAAAACTGTTGGCTTTGCCAATGCTTGTTTTTAACAGGACCTCATTGAGTGGCTGAAGGCAGACCTGGCTCAGACATGTTTATTACATCAGTAGCAGTTTACAGCTCCAATTAAGTCATTATGTTTCAGAAGACTGCTTTAAAAAAAAATGAAAAAAACTGGCAGGCACTTGGAGCTCAAAGCAGACAAGGCATTGGCGGTTCTGTGGGAGGCCTGGTTCGATTCCTGGCCAATGCAGGCAGTTTCTATTGGGCGCTTTGAAACACAATGTACCCACTCACTGTATAAGCGGCTAACAAATGCACAATAAATAAATGTGTGTATGGAAGGGGCACACTGCATTGTTAACATTTTATAGTTCATTTTTTTAAAAGTTTGATTTCTTTTAATGAATACATAATATACAGTGCAATCCTAGTACGTGGTTACAAACCCCAAACATCCTTCGATTAAAAAAAAAAAAAGCAAAACCATTTATTTTAGCTAGACCAATCTTTTCAACGTTATATCTATATTGATACACACTTATCGTATGCATCGCTCTGTCTGTTTGTGTGTCATGCACGCTCTAGTGTACAGCATGCTGCCATTACGAGGAGACCAATTAAAAAGGTAAGTGGAATTTTGGTTTGTGAAACTATGTGTTTGTGATGTCTGTATATTGCCAATGTGCGTATACTCCGTAGGCAGAGCATGTGAAATTGGAATGTATTATGCTTGACAATCAGCTTAAGGACGAGTGACGATTGGATCTGCTTTTATTACAAACATTGTGTTAGCTCAGGCTCTTCATATTTTGGATGCACTATTTAAGTGCGTGTCATTATTTGCACCCGAACCCAAAAGGTGTTGAGGAAAGCAATTCATAATTTTTTCAAAGCCTTTGGGTTCGGGTGCAAAAACACTTTCCTCCTATTGCTCCAACTGATATGTGCTCCCACCCACCGCCCCTACACATATACCAACCAGAGTCCACGGCTAACGAGTCGACCCCCCACACCCTGTGTGAGAAGCTGTTCATTTTAAGCGCTGATAAGCGGAACAGGCTGCAGGACCTTTCGCTGGCCTTTCAGAAAGAACGCATAGCACAAATAGTCTTGCTGCTCACTGAAAGCATGCGTGTATTGGAGGGTATACGTAAAAGTGTTGCCCTGCGCCCAACTAGAAAGGTGCATGTTATTGTTCAATCTACATGTTGTAGGTTTTCCTGCTATTCCTGCTATTTTATATCTTTCTAAATCCAAAATATCAAAGCATGCCATTACGGATGTATGCACTGACTCATTGGCTCGATTATTTTGAGGGATTGAAGAAGGGCACAAACAAACGGCCGGACAGACAAGGGATCCCTGCACCCTACTCATCCAACAGGCCCCATAAAACCCTGTGCCAAGAAGCGTATCTACAACGGTGACTGGCATATGTGTGGGTTGATTAGTGCCATGCCCCTACACATCTAAGGTTCAATGGGCAGGGGTTGCTTTAGCAATAAGTACACGTTCAATGCAGTCTTTGGGATCTTCTCTGTGACACAGAACATAAAGTCCTCTGGAACAATTTATGCTAGTCATGATGCTCTTCAATTTAGAATGAAAGAAATGTCTGCTGTGCATTTTGGGATAAAGGCGGCAGTATTGCTGATGAACCAATACTCCGGATTTAAATAACTGTGTAATAACAACATTAGCAGCGAGCGACTGTAGAAATAGCAGTATTTGTAAACTGAACCCCCGCCTCTGTGCCCTCTGCTTTTCTGCTTCCATAATGAGATAAAGGTCTGTGTAATTAAGTGTAGTGCTAAGATTTACGACAAGAGCAGCACTTCAGGGAGCTAGTAGCAGACACATGAGAACCAACAGGCCCCTGATAGAAGAGGGGCAGGCAATTACCAGAGCACAGCTTCGGCCAACAGCAGAGAGGGCCTCACTGGTTCCTTCCATGTAACGTCAGGGACAACGGAAGGAATAAATAATTCATTTTAGATTTGGAAGAATATATGTACTAACCAACCTGTGCAGCAGAAAGGAGAAAGCAGACAAAATTGTCACCATCACGAGTCTCGGAAGCCACAGCATGCGTTGCTGCCTGCTGGCTTCTGATTCTGAAGGTGAGAGGAGGAGGCTGGCAAGCTGCGCAGAAGTGCACTGCGCACTCCAGCCCAGCCTGGACTGGCACGTGCCGTATTCCCTGGGGGTGGGGGAGGGGGAGGAGTGGAACGCGAGCAAGAGTTGTCAACAACTCTTGCTCGTGGTCCTGCTTCGTTCTCCCCCCCCTCCCCCTCCCCCACTGTTGTACAGTGTGAATGAAATCAATCATGCCATGGGGAATCTAATCCACAGCGTTGGGCTGCGCCTGCTGCGTGTAAACTTCAAACAGAGTCTGAAGTTTGCACGCACCAGTGCACAGACTTGATGGACACAGGACACACAAACTGGGGGGGATAAAGGCCATTGTATCTCCCCCACTTAAAATTGTGGGGGGATTTGTCACTCCCATCCCCCCCTGTATCCTACGCCCATGCCAGCAGGCCCCTTCCTGAAGCCCTAGAAACCGAAGCAGACTCATGCCGAGTGCTGAGTGCTGCTGACAGGGCCATCCTCCTCCTAGTCGGACCCTAGTTTGTTCAGCACATTACCAGCCCAGCCAACGGGCCCCCCCAAAAAAATGTGTTTTATAAAAAAAAATTGGAAAAAAATTTAAAAAAATTATTTGCAGCAAAATGAGCAAGTGCGCAGTAAAATGTGCAATATGCGCGGCTCCCAAATCAAAGATGTGCGGCCCACAGGCGCGCACCTTACAGGGAACGTTGCTCACAAATTACAATTCTGATTCTTTCCTTTCAACATTGTGACTTAAGCGAATGCAATTATAGTTTAATTCATGAAAGACTTTCAATTTACAATCTTTAAACCGCATTTACAAACATGAACAGTGTTTGAGGTCATGCAAGCAGTTATGACCCATTAAAAAGAGCTGCATTGCCTAGTGTGAGCGTGTGTTTGCTTGTGTATTTGTGTGCGTGTGTGCGGACCCTCACAAGGATTACATTTTGCTCTAAAATGTAATCTCTGCAGGGCGCATGGTTATAGACTTGGAAGGCCTGAATTTGCAAAGAGTTCCCATTATTTGAAATAATATTCAGTGCACTTATAATTGGACAGGATCACACACTTTGGGTAAACAGCGAAGTCAGGATCTTAACACAGCAAAAAAGTCCCCGTTCATTATGAGTTTCTCCATATTGGGGCCCAGTTGGAAGGGGGGCAATTGATATGAGGATGGCAACAGCAATCAAGAAAAGTATTCAAACAATGGCATTGTTTAATTGACAAAATTCATCAGTGTAAATTCGGACAAATCAAGCCCAAACAATATCGCATTACAGGCTTTCAAATGGCATCAACGAGTGCATCACTGAAAAACTACGCATAACCACACCCTTTAAAGAGAACGCCCCCATATTTGTTCTTAAGCGTGTGATATTCCATCACAAATAAAATGGTGAAACACTTGCCAATGTTTTGCCACCCAGTGCAGCTTAGATTTCGCAATAATGACAACATTGTTTGCAGATCAACCCCTGTGTGAACAATTACAAGGACCAAAATACATTGGGACAGTCTATTCTAGTAGCTGGCACCACCTTTTAAAACCTTCAAAGCCTATGAACTTCTGGAGAGAGTCTTCTGGGACTGAATCATCATCATGCACAGCTCTGCCCAATTCCATTTAAGAAAGAGTCACCAGCTGTTCTAAACACATACAAGTTTACTTACAAAACACAGAAACTGCATAACATGAAAATCCTGATAGCAATGTGGTGCAACTGTCTTTTTTCTACATACTAACAGACATACTGATGTACAACTCATTTATACAGGCTGCTTTTAAATGATACATTTAAAAAAAATACAAAACTCCTACATTGAAACACAATACATTAAAACACAAATATTAAAATACCCCAAAATCACATACATGTTTAGTTTGAAAATTAAAAAAGCAGCTCATCTTTTCTTGCAGCCAGTCCTTAAGCCGATTTGTAAACGCTGGATTCCAATCAACGCCCTACAGAGGGCCACTGTCCACTCCCTGAGGCCTGCCAACAGCTCCAAGGGATTCACTTAACACCAGACAGCAAAACGTCTTCGCAGGTCCTGTCAGCCCTGTCAATTAGTAGCATAGCATGGGACTTCAACAGAGGGTTTTGCCAGAAATCCAACACCAGGTAAAAATCCAGATGACCCCACCCCATCCCATGCTGCTTCCTGCTCACAGAGACCCTTGCACTTACTTTGTCCCCAACCCCCAGGTTTCGTGCACCCTTTGTATTTCTTGCTTAGCACATAATGGTCTTCCTGTGTCATTGTAGCTAAATCTAAAATGGGATGTTCCCTCTAGGGTGCTGCTTCCTTTCGCTTTTATACCACCCAGTCATCATTCTGTCATAAGCTGAAACTAGCCCACCCTTCCAAGCTGACTACAGTGGACTATAGTTGATAAGCAACATCTGTGTGTATTTTGGGAACCCTGTCCTGTGGACTGCAGAGTTCAGCAGAGCTAAGAATATACCAGTCCTTAGCAGTCCCATGTGCATCCTGTTGCTGGCTCAGCAAAAAATGCACACATGCCAGTGTGAGACATCAGCATTCCTGGCATTCCAAAACCCCTGAGCCAGTGTATTGTGTCATCTGTGCCTGCGCTTTGCAAAGCCAAAAACCAACTCCCTCCCCATGGCAACACTTTCTTCTGAAATATCAGCCTCCAAAGCAAACATTTCCTGCACTGCACCTATGTAAAACTTTCAAGATGGTGCATTGTCTTCATTTAAAAAGAAACAAGTATTGCCAAAGCCATTAATTTGAGGTATTTTGTATTGGCACTGTGAACTACACTTTGCGTATAAAGCCAAATTCACATAGAGGTATTTTTTGGGCTGCCATCCAAGGTCTGGGGGGGGGTGCCATGGCAGCCTCTATTTATACTCTACAAAAATATATAACAAAGTTTAATGTTACTAGGTGATGGAGCTAACTGAACTCTCTAGCTTGTGCAATCCCCATTTTTTGATACATAGGATTCTGTGAGGGTTTTTGGTGGATTTAAGAAGATCCACCGATGTTTGGAGGTGAAGTAAATCATCCACCTCCGGAATTTGTACCTTAAAACCCAGAATTCGGCAGTATGGAAAAAGTGGTGGTAATTCTGTTACCACAGAAACATTTCTTTAATGCACTGTCGAACTCTTAATGAGGCCATAAATGTTTTCTTTGTGTATTTATGTGGTATACACTTTTAATGGTGCATGTTTTACAAAGGGAATTGCCGCTTTTGTGCCCGAAGCAGTCTCTATTCAGTGTGAGCTGTGAGCGAGGTGCAGCTTGACACGTTCTCTCAGCCATCAAAGGTGCTTTCCTCTGATTTTAGTGACTGCAGGCTTTGCAGTGCATTGCAGGAGAGTAGTTGGTCTGCAAATGAGCGGAGAGGGGAGGAAGAGCCTTGAACCAAGGTTCAGTGACCAATGCTTGGTGGGGGATTTGCAAGGTCTATGGTCCCAGCACCATGCTCCAGGGCGGAGTGCTGGGTGATGTGCAAAGCTACTACTTGTGCTCAGTAGTAGAGTTCAGTGTGGGAGTTTAGTGGCAACAGTTCAGTGAGCAGCAGTCTCCTGATAGCAGTGTGTGAGTTTAAGCACATAGTTGCATTTGCAAAAAGCTACATTTAGTATTTCACAGTAAGTCATAGTATGTTACAGCTGATTGCATTTTATATACCTATGAATTGCACTGTTGCACTGTTCACATACCCTGGAGTGTAAGATTTAACAGTAGCATCTGGTATCTGATATGTGGCCTTGTCTTTGTTTGCAGCTTCTTTACTTTCACCCGACACCAGTGTAATTTGAACATTATGGTGGTGAAGTTAAGATCCCCGAAAGTAACCAGCAAGTAGGGGACGTCTGATTGAAACCTACCATAGCATGAAGGTGACTGGTGTTTGTAAAGCATCCAGGCAAGCCACAATTAATTGGGTGGTGCAAAGTCAGAAGGCTATGGAATTAGTCCCTCCGGTTGAAGGGGCAATGGAGGTGTCCAAAGGAGTCGAGCTGGCTGAGGATCAGGTAATAGTTGAAGCTAGTCCCAGTGGCCCATCATAGGTTGCTGGTGTTGAGGAAGGTTTTACCCTGTTGCTGGGGTTGCTCCAGCTGAGGAGGTCCTGCGTGGTAGGATACAGAAATCATCCTCAAGGAAAGGCTCACCATTAATCTCCCTTGTGGGGGTCATGGCAGGTATAGGCCCAGTAAGCACCAACTAAGCTTCTGGGTGGGCACCTAATTCTGGGCAGGGTATAGGGGCTGTTGTTGGGTCGGGTGTTGATGGTCCAGCCTCCGCTCTGCCTCTGTTAAGTGATGGTCTGAAATCAGGGGGCAAACCGCCTATTGAAACTGCCGGTCACTCAGACAGATCCATTTTAGGAGCATTGCAGCAGTCTATCGATTGTTGTTATGCGGAAACCTGTCTACAACAACAACATTGAGAAAGGTTGAAGTTGCTGGACAATGCACCTCTGAGAGTTGGTAAAAGCCTTATTGGCATGTGTGATTTAGTTTCAAACCTTGAGTTGGAGTTGGATAGTTCATCGTATGTTGACGTGTGTGATTGCAGCAATCCTGTTGGAAGTAGGCATGGAGTGAGTCATTTCAAAGAGCACCCAATAATTCCCATGATTATTAGGAATCCTTTGGGTAATCAATTTACAACAAGTCAGCATGAGGTGGATGGAAGGAACAATAACATTCAAAGGCCTTCGAATTGTCCTTTAGTGGACTTTGAGCAAGCTTGGCCTACAGTTGCTCCTTTAGAGGAGGAGGAGCTGCGGAGGCCCATAGGCTCGCCCCTGGCTTCTTGCATTTTTGGGGATCAGAATCATTTGGCTTTGCATCATCATGGCTGTAATATTGAAGGGGACGTAGTTCGTGGTGGGCGTACATGTGTGAATACAGACAGCACTGTGTAGTTTGCTAAGTATTTGAATAGGCTTTCTGCTGAATACCTGGAGTTGAAAGATGCCCTCAGACTCTTGTTGGACAGATGTAAGAGAGATGCAGGGAGATTGGATGTTTGTCTGGAGGCCATTGGTATGCTGACAAAATCTATGTCTAATATGTCAGCAAGGGGTAGTCCCCAGAATGTGAAAATTGGGGATCGGGCTGGGCATGACCCTGTTGACTACCAAATGTCAATGGCACAAGTGAAACCTGTGGAATCTCCTCTGTCATCTATTGGAAGAGCGGACTCTGATGTAGGCCCCAAAGGGTGTACTGGGGGATATGCACAGTCATAGAACAAAGGGTTGTGAAAATTCATAAAAGTGTTTCCACACAAACTATAGGAGTCAGTGGGGTTTCCATTATGACATTGGCATATTCCCAAGTGGATGGACATAAGGAGGGAAACTTGGACCATGGCAGGCCAGTCATTCAAAATCCAGTTATGTTGAGGTCCCGATGCGGTTGTGGATCGGTGTAAAAGGTGCTCAAAGATGATCCATTGAGAGGTTGGAGGAATATGAACTTGATTTGTTGCTTCAAGGGTTTAACACATGGTAATAAAAATGCCTACAAAAGAGCCCTGGTGAAAGCCCTCACAGACTTCTTGTGGGTGAAGGACATCTTGTATAAACTGTTCCCCACTATCAGAATTCTTTCAGACTGTGTGTTCTGTAAACTGTGCAATGTTCGCTTCTGTTGTGTAAACCTGAATTTTCACTTTGCATTTTGAACTGTCCAGATGCCCTAGCAATAAGAGTGATTGAGGTGTTTGCATGATTCTTGGTACCCGGGGTATGAGAATATGGCAGGAGTGGGTATTGCGGTCGAGTCGGGCACTGCCGAGGTGGCTTGTGGGGTAAGTGGAATAGCAGAGGCAAATATTGACCCTAATTGTGTAAAACTTGATTTGACAAGAACTAAATCAGCGTTAAGATTGTGGCAGGTTGAGTCCGGGGGCTATTGAGCCTCCAAGCAGGCATTGGAAAAGGTATATGTGTGTGTTACGCAGGCTCCTCCTCTTAGGCAGCTTTAAGGTGGCTTGAGGGGCCAGCCTGGCAGGAACATGGGGGCGTTCTGGGGCCCTGGGAGACTGTGTTAAGAATACCAGCTTCAAGTGGATCTGTGGGGGCCAAAACTGTTATAAGGATGTGTCACTGCCCAAGGCTCCTTTCCCAGGGATCTCCTCACCTGGGTCTTTACTGTGGCTGAGTACCTTCTGCCTCCTTCTCCGATCCTTTGGAGATTTCTCTTCTTCTTCTTCCTTCTTAATAGATCCTTTACCCTTCTTACGTTCAAAGAGATAGGGACGGTCTCCTCCCGAGGCCACTTTGACCATTAAATAGAACAAACAGTCAAGTGAACCCTGGGGAGCCCGCTCCTTCAAACAGGGAAAAAGCCTGATTGGCAGAAAAAACCCTGTGTAGCTGCAGATGACGATGGCCGGTTGAAGGTCCAGAGGCAGGTAAGGACTTTCTACTATGATCTTGGTTGTATCTCCAAAGGCTAGCAGAGCTTTCTGGAGGAAGGAGCCCAGGAAAGAGAGGAAGGAAGAGTCGCTGTAGGGGACCTCCGCAAAACACACGGAAGTTGTCCAAGAAGAGCAAGAATGGGAAAAGTACTCCCGGAGAAACAGGTAAGATCAGAGAGAACGAGAAGTCAGAACGAAGGAGAGCACAAGAGAGAATGAGAGAGAGAGAGTGAGAGAGCGCGAGTGAGTCTGAGTGAGAGAGAGTGAGAGAGCGCGAGTGAATCTGAGTGAGAGAGAGTGAGAGAGCGCGAGTGAGTCTGAATGAGAGAGAATGAGAGAGAGGTCGAATGAGTTTGAGTGCGAGAGGGTGAGAGAGCGAGAGAACGGAAATGTAGTGAACGTTTCCCCGAGCGGGTGGGAGCCGACACGTCGGAACCCCGCCGCCAGGGAAGGCAGGTCTACGGCAGCTCGAAGCCGATAATAGAAGCAGCACTAGACAAAGCCGGAAATAACACGCAAACAAAGAGATATGTAAGGAAGGCAATGGAAGCGAACCACCAACAGGCAAGAAGGAAAGGGCAGCAGCGTAAGTATATCTTAGCAAGGGGAAATGCTGAAAAAACGGGAGGAATCCAAGGAAGGCACTGGTACGGATCAAAACAAAAGTCAGCAAAGCGAGTTGCAACGCGACTCGCGGGGGGGGGCGTGGCTTCCCTATAAGCCCGTAGCAAAAAAAAGCTAGACCGCTAACAGACAAGCGGTAGAGTCCTAATAGCGCCTCCATCTTGCCCATAGCTTCCACGGCCGCATCGTTGTGACAGGATGTTACCTTGTTGTCACACTTGGGCTCTGATCGATTATGGTTCAGTTGATGTACAATGTAGCTTTCAGCCAGAGGGGAGGGGGTACAGTGGGGGCAAAACAAATCCAGTTTGGTCCACACAACATTCAACATGTGAAGGGGTGAATGCAGGAAAATTAACCATGTTATCATGGAATATAGCCAGGTTTAAAGGGAAAACAGATGATCCTGCCGTTGAGGGTAGGTTGAAAAAGTATGACATTATCCTCCTACAGGAGACATGGTTGGAGGAGGATGCAGTGTTAGATGGATTTAGGGCTTATCAAATGAAGGCTAGGGGCGGCAGAAGGGGAAGAACGTTTGGAGCGATGGCAACATTGTTTAAAAGCTCCCTTAGTTATGAGATAATCGAATTGGAGGGGCAAGTTGATTTCCCACTTGAGGTTTTTGAGCTTGAAACAACAGATGGTGTCTCAATATTCGTTGCCAACGTGTATGACAGGGCATCCTCTCCTAATGTGTGAAAAGTCCTGCCTGCAATCCTGTGGGGCCTTGAGGGACTTTGGAAGAAACACCCTAATAAGAGGTAATGCTGATATGCGGGAGTGTTTGGAATCTTAAAATGGGAAATGGTCTCCCAGATGTGTTGCATTATTATCACAAAGATAGAGTGCTGGATATTCCTGTGCCAAGGATCAAGGACTCCACATCTTGTGCATAGGGCCTGAAACTCTGGCACTGGTTAACTAAAATGGGAATGAGAACACTAAATGTTAGGGTAGGTGGTGACATTCCAGGTTCAGTAACCTATAGAAGCACCAGAGGGAGTTCAACTATCAACTAGTTTATGGTGACAGTGAATTTACGGAAACATATAGCGTACTTTAGTATACAACCGTTCCTTTTTAGCGATCATTATGGTTTCGTTTTGGTGGTCCAGATAAGTGTAATTGTGTCAAGTGGGAATACAATTAAACATCTTGCATGGCTTACCTGCAAGGGTAACGTTACCAAACGCCTAAGATGGGAGTTTTCAAATAAATCCTGGATAGGTGAGCAAATGTTGAAGTTAAATACCCCGAAATGTATGTTGTTACTGGACATGTTTGAGTGGCCAGAGCCAATAATTCTAAGTTATGAGGACCTGACAAGGGGGATCCAGGAGTTCGTCCTGTTAATAAGTGCATCCGGAATGAAAAAAGGAGCATCTAAAGGCTGGTTTGATGAACCGTGAAGAGCCGCAAGAAGCGTTCTCTTTTTGTTATTGAAGGGCAAGGATGTGCAGAGGTGTGAAATTGTTTGGGCTAGGTCCTGTTACAAAATAGCTTTGGAAAATCAGAATCTAAAAATTGATACCTGTGCATGGGAAGTGTTGTAGGCAGCCAGCCTGGAAAAGAGTTTGAAAAGGTTTTGGGTGATGGTGAAAAAGATGCCGGCATACATGCCACAACTCGCGCCTTGAAACACTTTTGTACAGGCGCGTTATAAATGTCTTATCACATCATATCATATCATAACTCTCTGGGTTAGAAACCAGGATTCTGGATAGAGCAAGGTTGCACATTTTTCCAAGCTACATATAACAGTTATGCTAGCTATGAGTATATGAGTTTGTGAGGAATGGAGAAGTAGGGAGGTTTTGGCTGCTAAGGGTAACATCCAGATATTAGTGATTCACAATCCAGTGAAATGTGAATACTTGGAGGTAGTGAAGGCCATTAAGATGTCAAAAAGAAACAGAGTGCCGGGATCGGATGGCATACTTGTTGACTATTACCAAGACTTTATTAGGATCTGCGGACCTATTTTAACTGGGCTTTTCAATGCAATGATGGTGATGGGCATTGTCCCAGAGGAGTGGAAGAGGGCAATCATTTTCCCTTTATTTAAGAAGGGGTGTAGAGATTCTCCTCAAGCCTATCACCCTATTTCCTTTTTAAATTCTAGTTGTAAAATTTTGGGTAGATGTCCTTTGAAGATAATAGAGGAATGGGTGTCATCCGACTCAATTCTATCCCCATTACAACTTGGGTTTCGTCCATCTTTGGGTTCTATGGACCAAGGCCTTAATCTTTACCTGATATTTGCACATTTGCTATACATACTTTGCATTTTTTGGACCTTGGCACTTCTTTTGATAAGGTCGACAGAATCAAGTTATGGCAGGTGCTGAGGTGCTATGATTTGATTTTCTATCATAGGTTTTGGCTCTTCTTATTTCTCCACCTGAGAATAATGTGGCATGCAAAAGAACAGGGTCAGAGGGTCATTGTACGCCTTGGTTCCCAATCCAGGATGGGGTCGGGCATGGTTGTCTGCTTGCCCTGATCCTGTTTTCCCTGAACATTAACAAGTTGTACAAGGCCCTGGTAGATTGTCAAGTGGACGTTCCTAAAATAGGGGGTATGTCATTTCCAGTTTTGGCCTATGCGTATGATTCCGTTATTATTGCCTGGTCCCCAAGAGCTTTACAATGCCTGATTAACAGATATGTAACATTTATGGAAAGGCTAGATCAGCAGGTTAATTAAACACAACTGCAGTTATGTACTGTGGTCCGACCAGGAGCAAGGGGAAGTTTAGGACCATGTGGCATAAGGCAGAACAATTCTATGGGTCGATTATTTTGACTACCTTAGGGTCTGCTTTTCAGAGGCTTTTTCTCCAGAGGCCCATTGTAAAAAAAAATTGTGTGGCATGAGGCAGTCTGTAGGTGGTATTTTTCGCTTCATGGGGCAGCACAGGCAGCAGCCATTAAAGATAATTAGAACAATCTCTCTGGCTAGGACTCGAGGAATAATAAAATATGGTGCTGCTATTTGGGGCTATGCAAACCAAAAGGTTATTCAATATGAAGAAAATGCCTTTTTGGAAAAGCTGTTGGCCCTACCCTTATCGGCCCCAAACTTTGCTGCCCATGACAAGGTTGGTCTGATTTATATTGCAGATGAGATAGCGACAGAACCCGATTTTACTATTGCTCAGGGTTTGGCAAATCCTAACGCTTCCTTATCTCAATGTTTAATAAGAAATATTATAAGGTATAATTGCGCGAAGCACTTGAAATGCCTTTCCTATATAAAACAAATGTTATAGAGCATACATTTGGGTAGGCATTTTGATAAGCCAATTTTATTGAGAAGGGTGCAGAGCCTTGTTTTGAAAAATAGAGGGACAGCTTGGATTTACAACGAAAGGGAAACAATAGAGATTGCAAAACCTTCGAACAGATGTGTCCCTCTATTGGCAACAAATGACATTAAGGATTATTTGGTCTGGTCCCTGTCATGCGACGCCTTGGGTATTGGCGTCTATGGCCCCGTTGGTGTCACTACCACACTTCCTGATTTCCAGCATGCCTTCAACTACGTACATGCAGTGGTCTAGTTCTTTTACGTCGTAAGTACCTAGTCCTATTTAGGTACTCCTCCTCTTGACATCTGCGCATTGCAACCTTTCGGTCAGCTGTGTTTTTCCTTTGCTGCCATTGTTTCGCTACGCTTAGTGTCCTGGTCTCTTCCGGTTTCTTTTCTTGTTAACTTTCTCTCCTTACCTCCTCTCTGCCCGTACTCCTTCCTGTTTATGCTACTTTCCAGTGCGTGGACCTCGATACAGGTTTCTTTCCTAGCGGCCTCACCGCATCTTCCCTTCACTTTCTGTCCTGCTGTCTTATGCTTTGGGCTTTCGTTGTTGTCCAAACTCCAATTCAACTATTTCGAATTCCTGTGTCTACATTTGGACGAATACTTTCTTCCACTCGAATCCTGCATCGTTCAGCCCAGCTGCCACAAATCCGAGGTTTCTTTGCCACGTTTGGCTTTTTCCCCTAATTTGTCCCTCCTGGGAGGGGGGTCCTCAGGGAAGTGCTCTCTAGTAGCCTTCACTGTGGCTTCCTCTTGTGCGAGACTTAAACTTCAAAATAAAAAGGAGAAGGACTACAGATCCCATCGATCCTTGAGCTCAGTGGAAGAGGACACGATTTACTCAGGTGAGGAGGCGGAGGAGGGAAAGTGGGACACTCAGCCTCAACAAGAAAAGGAAGTTGACAGTCCCAAAAGAAATCCCAAATATGTCATATTACGAGAGCCCGTTTTAATTGCTTAGCCCTGGGTGAAGTAATAGCAAAAAGAAAGGGCCTGACCATACAAGCTGGATGTCCTGTATGCGGGGCCAGTGTTGAGGAACTGTCACATTTTCAGCTGTTTTGCCCCAGTTATGCTGTGCTAAGGAGGTGGTTACTGGTCCCTCTTTTTAGGGCAAAGAGTTTTACTCAGCATGGCGACTTTTATATGTATGGCTTTGAAAATGCGTCAGAGGATCTACAGGGAAAAGATGCCTGTTAGTAATGAGCTAACGTGTTGCTGCCTGCTGGTGAGGTGGCCAGAGTTTTGGAGTTCTATGTTATGGCCCCACTTGAGGGGGTCGATCAAGTTTTAATGTTTTCATTTTTTTATGTGTCTGATTTGAAGCTGGGTGTGTTTAAAATGTTGTGATTGTTGTTACTTGCATGGATATTTATATCTGAATAAGGTTTTACTGACTGACTGACAAAGGGAATGAAAAGAAACAAGTAGTCACAAACAGTAGAAAAGAAGAGGAAAGGTTAGTATTAAGGGGAAATAAAAATTAAATTAGTACACAAGTAATCAGTGTAAAAATCTGTGGAAAAATAACTCATTTCATAGCAGATGGAAGCCCTGGCCACACCACACATTTAGCTCTGACGTGAGAATAGAGGGACCTCTGACCTGGCACCTGCTCTCACCAACCACTCTGCCGCGACCTCGCAGACCTAAAAAGGGGTAGGCAGCTATTTTTGTTGTCTGTGCTATGCTTGCTCAGTGAGTGAGGGATGCTTGCATTGCGGAGTGTACACTGCCGCTCTCTTCACTGTGTCTGTTCTGTTTTCATGAGAACATCTTGGTCCGATGCTCTGCTACAGTAGGATGCTTGTACTGCCACTGACACCTGTGCAGTAGCTTTTCTGTTTGTGTGTGCATGTGAGTTAGGAGTGAGGGTGACTCTACTTGCTACTGTTAATGCTGCATTGAAAATTACTTTGTTTACTGAGCAGGCGGAGTGCATGCACTGTTGCTGTGTGTGTTGTACCCTGTTTGTGTGATTATTGGGAGCCTGCACTGCTGGTGTGTTCTGTATCTGTTATCTAGGTGTGTGAAGCGCTTGCACGATGAAAAAACAATCGTTTTCATTATCATGCGTCACTGTATACAACTACCTTCACCACTTTAAAGGTAAGAAGAACACCGATACTTCTCTAGGTGTGTCAAGTGCTTGCATCATGCAAAACCAATATTTTATTTATGATGCGTCACCATGTGCAACAATGTACACACTGTGTTCATTGTAAGAAGAACACCAATTCTTCTCTCGCTCCCGATATGCCACTTAACTTATGCATGGTCCTACCGTGTCTGCCTATCCACCTCTGTCACTGTTAGTAGGATGGCCCCCTTCAAGGCCTACTCCCCCTCAGCTCACTTTTTTCCAACGGCACACAACCATGCCCATTCTTTGCCATCATGGCACCTTGCTACACCTCCCCCACACCCACCGTACTCCATGACTTCACACACAGAGTCCTCAACTCCCACACTTATATTTGATACCACTACCTTGCCTCCCAATTGTATTACGGGAGCGGATTTCCCTTTTCCCTTTACCCTCCCATGACTCACTCTACCAACACCATCTGGCGCCTCACACTGCAGTGCTGCTGTAACTGTTTTAGCCGGCACATACATGATCTAACCTTTACTGCTTTGCGGTATATATGTAACCGCCCACCAACTCTGCAACCTTTTATCAGAATATGTGCCTACCTGTTTCCAGCACACTTGTATTCCGGATGCTTCACCTAGCATCATGAGGCGTGGCTTTGCAGGTCTGTGTGTTTAACTTATTGTCTCATGTTATTATTGTTGCCTGCAGGCTTTCGGCGCTCTACAAGCAAATAAATAAATAAATAAATAAATAAATGAATAAATTGTTCTTTGGATGCGGGTACCCCTCCACTAACTCTGCACAGCGTTTATAGACATTATCCCTAATCTTGCCATCTCATCATCAAGTTTGTCCTATATCATGTCGCATCATACATATGTTTACCTGAGGCGAGGCTTAACCAATCTGTGCATCTATATCATGTCGCATCTTACCTATTTATACCTGTACACTTGATGTAGCCCCCGCACCATGAGGTGAGGCTTCGCAAGTTTGTTTACACTACCTATCCTGTCTATAATCAATATGAGTATTCTTGCACTTCTCGAATGTACTATGCACTTTATGTAACTAGCGCTTAGATTCCTCCAGCTTTATGCGCTGAAATAAATGCAATAAATAAATAAATAAACCTGCACTGCACCGGGTCTGTGTGGGAGATGTTGGCACCATTAGAGGACAGAAAGGGCAGGAGGTGATGAAGGAGCAATGGGATGGATGGAGGACCTACTGCAGAAGCAAAGAAAATGTGGAAAGTGATACCCAAAGAGAAATGGAGCTACAAGATAGGGAAATCATTGAAACAGAAGTACAGAAGGAGGCTTATAGTGAAGGTACAGTTGAAGGAGAAGGCTCAGGAAGTCTAAGAGAGAAGCTGTGGCACCTTAAGTCAAAAAGGTGTAAACTGAGGAGAGGTGGAGTAAGGATAAGAGGAAAATTGTAACTCCAATCCATCTTCCAGGCAGAGACACTTAAGTGGCTGACCTCATACTGGCAGCTCCAGGGCTTAGCCTGGCAGCGCCAAGCTCTGTATTCTGTTAGTGCACAGCCTTACTTGCAGGAGCACATCACGCTTGACTTTGGTGGAGAAGAAGGCACCAAGAACACTGATAACAGAAGCATATGACACAGAATTACAGGCCTCACAGTCAAGAAACAAGTGCAGGAATACCCAAGTCCCTGGGACTGTGGGTGACTGTGGATGGCCAATTCCTCCAAGGGAGGAACCATGAAGTAAGGTGGTCACAACTTAGAGACTGATAGAGAGATCTAGAAAATACATTATTCGGTTTTCTATTTGGATTGGGGATTTGGAACCTTGACCCTTTTCTCGGCCCAGATGTTTATGGGAGACTTTGCGGAAAGTTATTCTGATGAAGGTATGTGGTTGAAGATTTGTACAGAACTGAATAATAAATCATTATCCTCAGATCGGATCCACAATCCTCAGACCCCCATCGACGTGGAGAGGGCAGGAGCCCCCCACCACCGTCCAGGACCGCAGGACGTCCAGGATCTCAGCGGAGACCTCCCGACTCGACGGAGGCGGCGTGTTCCCCTCACAGGATCCGCAGAAGATTTCTGCCATCTGCCCCCCCTGGGCACCCCCCTGCATCTGGCCATCTGCTCCCCCTGGGCACCTCAGCACAGAAGCCCCTACCGCCTCCTGCGCCCCTAGAAACACGCGCGCCGACATTTTTTAAAAAAAACAAAATGTCGGGCGCGATGCGGCCCGAAAGCGAGGCTTGGCATTACACGTTGCCTAGCAACGGTGTGTAGGCTGCTTTTAAGCCCACACATCTGCCGGCAGGCGGAAGCCGGCGGCCACCCAAGGCCAACATAAGGCCGTCTGCCCTGTTTGCCCCCCTCACACACCCATCGACGTGGAGAGGGCAGGAGCCCCCCACCACCGTCCAGGACCGCAGGACGTCCAGGATCTCAGCGGAGACCTCCCGACTCGACGGAGGCGGCGTGTTCCCCTCACAGGATCCGCAGAAGATTTCTGCCATCTGCCCCCCCTGGGCACCCCCCTGCATCTGGCCATCTGCTCCCCCTGGGCACCTCAGCACAGAAGCCCCTACCGCCTCCTGCGCCCCTAGAAACACGCGCTCTGACATTTTTTAAAAAAAACAAAATGTCGGGCGCGATGCGGCCCGAAAGCGAGGCTTGGCATTACACGTTGCCTAGCAACGGTGTGTAGGCTGCTTTTAAGCCCACACATCCGCCGGTAGGCGGAAGCCGGCGGCCACCCAAGGCCAACATAAGGCCGTCTGCCCTGTTTGCCCCCCTCAAACCCCCATCGACGTGGAGAGGGCAGGAGCCCCCCACCACCGTCCAGGACCGCAGGACGTCCAGGATCTCAGCGGAGACCTCCCGACTTGACGGAGGCGGCGTGTTCCCCTCACAGGATCCGCAGAAGATTTCTGCCATCTGCCCCCCCTGGGAGCCCCCCTGAATCTGGCCATCTGCTCCCCCTGGGCACCTCAGCACAGAAGCCCCTACCGCCTCCTGCGCCCCTAGAAACACGTGCGCCGACATTTTTTAAAAAAAACAAAATGTCGGGGCGCGATGCGGCCCGAAAGCGAGGCTTGGCATTACACGTTGCCTAGCAACGGTGTGTAGGCTGCTTTTAAGCCCACACATCCGCCGGCAGGCGGAAGCCGGCGGCCACCCAAGGCCAACATAAGGCCGTCTGCCCTGTTTGCCCCCCTCAAACCCCCATCGACGTGGAGAGGGCAGGAGCCCCCCACCACCGTCCAGGACCGCAGGACGTCCAGGATCTCAGCGGAGACCTCCCGACTCGACGGAGGCGGCGTGTTCCCCTCACAGGATCCGCAGAAGATTTCTGCCATCTGCCCCCCCCTGGGCACCCCCCTGCATCTGGCCATCTGCTCCCCCTGGGCACCTCAGCACAGAAGCCCCTACCGCCTCCTGCGCCCCTAGAAACACGCGCGCCGACATTTTTTAAAAAAAACAAAATGTCGGGCGCGATGCGGCCCGAAAGCGAGGCTTGGCATTACACGTTGCCTAGCAACGGTGTGTAGGCTGCTTTTAAGCCCACACATCCGCCGGCAGGCGGAAGCCGGCGGCCACCCAAGGCCAACATAAGGCCGTCTGCCCTGTTTGCCCCCCTCAGACCCCCATCGACGTGGAGAGGGCAGAAGCCCCCCACCACCGTCCAGGACCGCAGGACGTCCAGGATCTCAGCGGAGACCTCCCGACTCGACGGAGGCGGCGTGTTCCCCTCACAGGATCCGCAGAAGATTTCTGCCATCTGGCCCCCCTGGGCACCCCCCTGCATCTGGCCATCTGCTCCCCCTGGGCACCTCAGCACAGAAGCCCCTACCGCCTCCTGCGCCCCTAGAAACACGCGCGCCGACATTTTTTAAAAAAAACAAAATGTCGGGCGCGATGCGGCCCGAAAGCGAGGCTTGGCATTACACGTTGCCTAGCAACGGTGTGTAGGCTGCTTTTAAGCCCATACATCCGCCGGCAGGCGGAAGCCGGCGGCCACCCAAGGCCAACATAAGGCCGTCTGCCCTGTTTGCCCCTGTTCGCTCCGGGGAGCTACTGTTACTGATAGACCTCTGATTCCCCACGCAAAGTTCACAGGCAAACTCCGCATTAAGGAAAAACTTTTTTAATGCACTGAACGCGGATGATCGTATATATACTGGACATTAATCCATGTGAGTACTGTTACTGTTAAACTGCTATGCTATAACTAGCTACAGTAGTGCTCCCCTGTTACCCCTGTCACGTGCTATGCCCCATGCCCTGGATCAGACACCCATTGTCCTATGTTGTGCTTTTTGATTGTTATATGGTTCATGCTATGCCTGGTGTTGTGCCTCACGGTAGCCCACAAGTGAATTGTGCCCCATGGTGCCTACAGACCAGTTTAGAATTGTATTGTGCCCTATGGTCGCCCACAGACCACATTTCAGTTGTGTTGTGCCCCATGGTCGCCTACAGACCAGTTTAGAATTGCATTGTGCCCTATGGTCGCCCACAGACCACATTTCAGTTGTGTTGTGCCCCATGGTCGCCTACAGACCAGTTTAGAATTGTATTGTGCCCTATGGTCGCCCACAGACCACATTTCAGTTGTGTTGTGCCCCATGGTCGCCTACAGACCAGTTTAGAATTGTATTGTGCCCTATGGTCGCCCACAGACCACGTTTCAGTAGTGTTGTGCCCCTTGGTCAAATTGCTCTTTTGTGATATTGACTGCCCCAAACTGCCTTGATTTACTTTGTGATCTGACCAACAGCGTTTTTGCCCACCTACCTGTACATCTCTTGTTTACCAATGCAGCCCCCTAGCCCACACCCCAAAGCGCCTACATACCTTCCTTCCACTTTTTCCATCTTTCTCACATCCCTCTCCTTTCTGGCCACCTGCAACATGCTGCATGCGCACCCAGACCAACATGCCCACCTTTGCCCTACCCCACCATCTGATCTCATACACAACACACTGTCATATGCACCCCATCCCACATTCAACCTCCTTACCGATCCGGTCGGACACCACCCACTCCACCTCAGGCTCTGTAGACTAAGAACTCGCATCAAACACCTCCTTACTCTCCGCAGTACTCCACACTCCTTAGGAACTACAGACTCAGCTCTCGCACCCATACTTCAGCCGCCCAGACTTCCTTCCCTGACCACGCTCACTACCTTAGCTCGCATCACACTGCATGTGCCACGCCCAAGCCTCACACACCCAAATTCACACCGCCCTCCCCCAGCACCACCAACACACACACTCTACATCTAAACTTAAGATGCGCTCTCATCAACGCGCGCTCTGACCATGCCCATGCCATTGAAATCAATGACCTTATCACCACCCACAATCTCGACATACTTGCCATTTCCGAAACCTGGCTCCATGAAGCCTCCAGTCCTTCCATTCACCTCGCTCTCCCTGAAAACTATACCATCCTTAGACAGGACCGTAAAAACTTAAAAATTGGTGGCGGCGTCGCCCTCATCTTTAAGGACACCCTCTCCATAAGAATGTGTAATCAACAATGGGACAATAACGCCGATCTCCTCACTGCCAAACTAGCCCTTTCACCTAATTGCACCATAAACTTCTTTATCACCTACAGACCACCAGGATCTCCCCTTGACTACCAAAAGCAACTCCTCCAAAACATAGGCAACAACCTCAAAAGCACCACCAAAAGCATCCTTCTAGGGGACATAATCTTGGCTTAGCTGACCCGAAGGACAAAGCAGCCACAAATTTAGCCAAAGAATTATCTAACATGGGGTTCGAACACAAAATTACTGCACCCACTCACAGCAAAGGCAGATCCATTGACTGGCTAGCTGATCACAACTGCTCATCTGCAATTACCTCCATCTCAGCCCTTCCTTGGACGGACCATCACCTCATCCAATTCACCATTCCTACCACGCCCACTCATAAAACCTTAACTCATGCCCCACCCGCTAAAGTAAGAAGCTCCAAAAAACTCACTGCTGCCAACCTCGCCCCTCTCCTTGATACCCCGCAACTCAAGCATCCATTCCCCCTTGACCCTACATCTCTAGCCAACATCTACTCCAGCACACTCACTCAAGCCATCGATTTCATTGCCCCGCTAGAAGAAAAAAAAGGGAAAAAATCAATAGACTGCAATTCCTGGTTCACTGAAGAACTATCCGTCCTACGCACTAAGAAACGCAAAGCCCTATCCAGGTGGCAAGCAGCGCCTAACCAATCCTCGCTTAATGACTTTAAAGAGATCTCTCTGACCTACAAAAAAGGCATATTCCTTGCTAAATCCGAATCCTACAACCAGAGAATCACTAATGCCAGTTCCAAATCAAGAGAAATTTTCTCCATATTCAAAGAACTCACCACACCAGCCTCCAGACCAGACGAAATCATCAAGGATGAAGCATGGTGTACAGGCATCCAGGCTGCTCTCCTCAACAAAGTTAAATTACTCCAAGACAAAATAGCCTCCCAACGCAAAGCTCTCAACACCCCCACCTGCCCGCCCATACCTCTCACCTACAGCTCTCCTTCACAAACACCCCTTTTTGCCTTCAGAGAAGTCTCAGAGACGGAAGTCAAGGACCTCCTTAAAAAAATCAAACCCTCCACATGCAAAAGGGATATCTGCCCACCCTCCGTAATCAAAGAGTGCGCAGAATACCTCACCCCCATCATCACGGCTTTTATCAATGCCTCTTTCGCATCTGGAAGTGTACCACAATGCCTAAAAGAAGCCTGGGTCCGCCCGCTCCTAAAAAAACCCTCTCTCGATCCTTCCTCCCCTAACAACTATCGCCCCATCACCACCGTCCCCTTTCTCCTTAAAATCCTAGACAAAGCCGCACACAATCAAATCCAACACTACCTGGAAACCAACACCATCCTAGGCAAAAGACAGTCAGGTTTCCGCAAAGGCCATGGGACTGAATCTGCTCTTCTAGATTTAAAAAATCAAATTACTAAAATAATGGACACAGGCAAACCTGCCCTCCTCCTCCTACTCGACCTTTCTGCAGCATTCGATCTGGTCGACCACAGCATTCTCACATCGCACCTCTCCAATGCTGCACACTTCTCTCACAAGGCTACCACGTGGATCACATCCTTCCTTGAAGGCAGGGCCATGAAAGTGTACTCTGACCAGGATAGCGCCCCCCCCACCACTATCAATTGTGGAGTCCCACAAGGGTCCTGCACCGCACCGACCCTCTACAACCTATTCACTAAACCCCTCTTTGACTTACTGGACTCCCTCAACATAGCGTACACCAACTACGCTGATGACACGCAGGTCCTCCTCCCCCTCTCTGGAGACTACGACCTTGACTCAGAAGCCCTCCTCAAAATCTACTCGACTATCCAAACATGGATGGCTATCAATGGTCTCTGCCTAAACGGAGACAAAACCGAAATCATCATCCTAGCCCCTAACGAAACTCTAACCAAACTCAGCCCCGATTATTCGCACATGATCATCGACAGTATTAGCATACCTGTCTCCTCTGCCGTCAAGACCTTAGGAGTCTACATTGACGCGACACTCTCAATGACAAGACAAACCAGCGCCATTGCCTCAGCTTCTGCTCTGACTACCAAACTCATCTACGCCATAAAACCCTACCTCACCACGCCCAACTGCCTCTCCATAGCCAGAGCTACTATAGGAGCCAGATTGGACTACTGTAACGCCCTCCTGGCAGGCACCTCGTCAAAAAACCTAAACAGGCTCCAAATAGTGCAAAACAATGCCCTCCGTGCTGCACTACACATTCCCAAAACTGACCATATCTCACAGGCCAGACGACGCGTCCACTGGCTCCCAGTCAAGGAAAGGATCAACTTTAAAATCCTCACCCTCACACACAAATGCATCAACCACACAGCACCCCCCTACCTATCTGAAACTATAACCAAGAACTCCTCCATCCGCCCCAGAAGAAGTCATCACGCCAACCAACTCCAAGTACCCACTGTAAAAAGAGCCAAAGCTGGCGGCATTGGCTTCCCTCACATAGCACCTAAGCTCTGGAATGCCCTCCCCAACTCGCTCAGAGCAGAACCATCTCTGTATCTCTTTCGCAAATCCCTCAAAACCACGCTATTCAACTAACTCCACCTTCCCTTCACCCACTTCAGCTCGCACACATCTGATACGAAAAGTGTTCGACACGAAATGCTTCCTGTAATGAAAATTGCTTTGTAACCATCTTCCTTCCATTGTAACCAGACTATGTATGTATTCATGTAACAGCGCCACGATGCCCCCCGGCTGACGTGCGCTTTAAATAAATCCGAATAAATAAATAAATAAATAAATAAATTATCATGGGCCTCATTACGAGTGTGCCGGTCTGGTAAAAATGGTGCTGTTATAATATCAGCACCGTTGTTACCAGACCGGCACACTACGGGTTTGCTTGCTGGAGCCTCTGTGCCCAACAGAGCAGCCCCTGCCAGCCACATCTGCTAGGGTAAGCAACCTGTAATGGTGCCGGTGCTTCCGTGTTCCCCATGGGAATGGAGAATTACAAAATTACCGTGTCTGAGTTCCCATCTGCCGGACTCGGAATAGCCCGGTGGCACCAGGAACTCAGGCGCTTGTAATTCATTACGGTTCCGGCGGCAACCTGCCGGGTTCACCGGCATGGTTACCACCAGACCCGTAAGGAGGCCCCATGTTTCCCACGTGAACCCTTGTGTTGTCCCACTCTACATCGTGACAGCATTGATAAATGCATCCGAGATAATGGCTGCTAACTCATTACATTCATAAAAGCTAAATTCCATTGCTGCTAAATGACATGTTAATTTGCAGTGGAACCAATCTTGTTATTCTGTGCATATACGCACAAAGAGAGAGCTCAATTTGAAGAAGAAATTGAAGAGCTGTTGGTATGATAATTGTTCCAGTAATATAAAACAAGTCCTGAAGCTGAACCTTGTTTTGTGACATTTGGATGATGGAAATATTGCAATGACATATTCGGGCTTTAGGCCAAATTATTTCTTGACTTTGTGAAAGCCTTTGATGTGATGCCACCTTAAAGGTTATTATATGAACTGTCCAACTCTTTTTGGAAGTCATTTTCTAATGGATAAAGAATTAGGTGAACAGATTTTCTTCAAAGTATTGTCATTAACAAAGAGAATTTCAATTGATTTCACATGAATGGAAGGTGACGGCGAATGGTAGGTATTTGCCAGACAGCTCGTCATCCTGTCAATTCCGGAGACTAAGGAGAACGTTAGGATCTGGGTTTACCTGTTAGCAAACTGATTGAAAATGGGGTGGGGTAACTACCAATCATTAAAAATGGCTCCCACTCCTCTTGTGGAAAATCGGTTGACCATGATTTACTACAGGAAGAGCAAAAGGGGGGAACGCAAATGGTTTGTTGGACCGACTGTCTAGATATGAAAGCACTCTCTCCATGCGATGTGATCGGATTTAAATAGACACACAATAGTATAAGTGTTGCATTGGTTTGCCAACTATCTGCTTGAAAATGTCACCATTTTAGCTTTAATGATTTAAAGGGTCTCGGGCGGCTAGCCAACCTGAAAAATCGACCATTACAAAGGTTTGTTAAAAGTATAAAATATCTTGCCAGCAGATGAAAATCAAAAAATAAAGAAGGAAAGCAATGGCACTGGGGCTAGTCGAGCACAAACAACAAGCATTGGCAAAGCTAACATATTTTGGCTGTCCTATGTCAAGTGCATGTTCACAAGCCCCAAGCATCTTATTGAATAAAGGACAGCAACAAAGTTCACAGTATTTAAAGTATTGACAATTACTAAAGTAATTAAGCAACACAGACACAAAAAGTTCTACAAAGCAAGCACTGTTTAGTTAAGCTTTGGAAATGGGAGGGGGTGGGGGAGTTAGGCTCTTTCCGTTAAATGGACAGCAAAGGCTTCCGATTACAATTAAAGCATGCACAAAGGACCTGATTTACAAAAATGTTTTAACATGGGAAAGCCCCATTGAAAACATTTTATTGATACTAATAGTTGTTTGCTCCACTACGCGTCACTAAGGTGGCAAGAGTCAAAACCTGAAAGCAACAGGCAATGAATTATCAAAAGTTTGCTACTCTTAGCAGGCTCTCAAACAGAAGGGAGGTCCTGGGGGGAACGCAAAGCGTTTCCCCCGGGGTGGTTTTCGGTGCTGCACAGGCTGGCCTGGGCATAGAGCGCCGGCGGGGTTATTTAAGGGGGCAGGGAAGGTTCGAGAGCAGGCAACAGTTTAGGACGAGCGTTTGTCCAGGTCGCCTGCTCCCGAGCCTTCCCTGCGTGGGGCCCATAGTGGAGGTAGTAGTGGAGGTTAGGAAGGGTTTTTGTTGGTAGCGAGGATTCAGGGCGGGTGGGCCGTTGTAGTGAGGGGTTTTTGAAAAAAGAAAAAAAGAAAAATGATTGCGGGTGTACCGTAAATAAGATATACCCTTTTCTCACTGTGGGGGGTTGAGGTGCGGCTCCCTAGCCGTTCGATTTCTTTGGGGCTTATCTGGGGAGAGTGCCAACGCGTTTTCACCAGCACGCTTTGAGGCATCTGGGTTTCGGGCCGCCGGTTCCATTTCGGCCGTTTAACCCCCTTTTGGGTGATCCTCCTGTTATTGGGAGCAGGTGTGGGGCTCCGCCTGCCCCCATTGTTGGGCTTGGCCTGTGCGTAGGTGGGGTGGGGCGGGCAACACGGCTCTGTGTCCGCCGGGAGCGCTGTGACTTTGCGGCTCCTAAAGGGGGCGTGTCGGCCCTAGAGGGCCTGTCACACGCCGGTTTGCGGCAAGCCAACGTGGGCTTTGTTGTTCCTCGGCAGCGTGCAGGGCTGAGCTGGGAGCTCGTACGTCATTGGGGGAAGGTGTGCGTTGCCGTTTGCGCGCCGATAGATGGCAGTGCAATGAGCTGCTGTAGTCACGTGTCGGCCATTAGTTTCAATGTGGAATTTGTCAGCCCGCCTGTGAGTTTGGGGTTTTTCCCGTTCACTGGGCATTATTTTAGTTTTGCCACCTGCAGTGGGGGCATCATATATATATATTTAAAAAAAACAAAGAATATACAAAATATAATAAATACATGGTTAGAGTTTCAGTTATATAGGAGTAGTGACAATAAGAGCCAGCTGATAAGTTAGAGCTAAGCAGGAGGGTTTACATTTTTTAGTGCATTTTTAGGTGAGTTGTCCTGCTGCTGGGGGAACACCTGGGCTTCAGAGAAGAAGTTTCCCACCCTGGCAGGCAGGACACATGGGGAGTAGTGGCTCAGGGGCCAGCCTTTAATTGGGTCCAGCAGGGTGGTGCACAAGTGTGTAGCTGCGCTGCTGCAGAATGATAGTGGGTCAAGGGGCAAAGAGGAAGGGATTGATCGATGCCCAGTCATTGAGGGAAACCCTGGCAATTATCAGCAGGGCAAACAAGGCACAGCTTGAGCGGGCGGTGGGGGAGGCTACGGGTAAAAAGGTGGATGCTGGGGGAGGGCCGCAAGGGAGAGCTGCAGCGGATGGGGCACTTGCCGCGGTGGTCGCATGTAGCCCTGCGGCTGGTAGAGGAGACGCCTGGGAGACGGGGCAGGAGGAGCAGGAAGGAGATTGCCAGGAGATCGTCCAAGGGGGCAGATGAAGTGGGAGAGGGGTCAAGGAGGGGTTTTGGGGATAATGACTGAGTGGAAGAAGTAGGTGATAGGAGGTTGGAGGTTGGAAAAAGGTGCAGGACATGCGGGTGATGAGGATAGGGGCGCCGGGGCGCAGAAGGGGACAGCTGTGCAAATGGGTAAGGGGGGTAAATACCTGCAGAAGAGTGCGAGGGGTAGAAGGATGGAACGGTCGCCAGAGAGTAGTGAGGAGAGGCAGAGGTGTGGAATGCCTCCCCGGCTAGAAGAACGTCAGGTGGAGGGCAGGGTACGGCCCCCGCAGTTCCGGAGGAGCAGACAGGAGAGGGCTTAAGAATGGCCCCTCTTCAGGATTTTCGGGAGCAGTCTAAAGGGTGCAGCATGGCCCCTAGTGCGGAGGACCAAAGGGTGGAGGTGAGGACCCCACACCCAAAAAGGGAGGAGCAGGCAGGGATTTCTGCGGCCCCGCTGAGAAGACGGCGTCGAAACAGCGGGTTGGACACCCCGGGTTCACCAGAAGAGGAGCTGTCCGGCACGAGCATGTGCTCGCAACAGCCATGGTATTGCATTGGGGATGATGAAGGGGTGGAGGAGTATGTGGGGAAGTGGGAGGATGAGGGGTACAGGGTGGCAAGGAGGAGAGATAGGGTGAGAAGGGGTTTAAGGTGGGAAGGTGAAAGCCAGGAGCAAAGGGGCTGGGGTCCAAGAGGGCGGGGGAAGACTGGTTGGGTGAGACTGTTGACATGTTTTGTCCCCGCAGCAGGAGCCCAGTGAGGAAGGATATGAGGGGCCTTGGAGTGGAGGCCAGGCGGCAGTTGGGTGATGGCAGGGCAGAAAGAGGTAAGCGGAAAGAGGAATGGTCAGCGGCACGGCATGGGTGACACAAGGTTGGGGGCAAGAAGGGAAGGGGTATGGGTACAAGGGGCGAGGAGAGAGTTTGGCTTCCAGGCTATGGGGGCCTTGGAGGTGGAGAAGAAGGTTTCTTTGGTGGAGGTGCAGACAGACCGGGTGTTTGAGCCCGGGGCACCCGAGGTACAGGTTCCAAAGGAGAAGGATGCAGAGGGCAAGGGAAAGGAGAAGAAGTTGCCTTACATGGGCATTACGAAACCATTGAGAGAGCACTTGATGACTTCAACAAAGGATAAGATATGGGCCGGGGAATTTGTGGACGTGTTCAAGCTATTATATAGGAAGGTCAGAGCCAAAGAGGGTTCTAAGGAGGAGGAGAGGGAATAGCCTCGCGTCCAAAGGTGCTGGTGACGATCGTGAATTGGATGTCGGCTTTTAACATCTCTGTAAATGTCTATTGCAAGAAATTACCGGAGAGATGTGTGGCTCTGTTCAAGTATATGGACGTGATTAGGAAGGCTTTCACAAGTTTTGGAGGTTTCGCGTGAGTACGTTATGATGAGGAGTTTAGAGCAAGGTTGGCGGAGGACAGCCCTGCGGTCTGGGGGGGATAGACATGGATCCCTGGTTGCAATGGATGGCGCCGACGAGGCCAGCTCCAACGGTGCACATGGCAAGTGGCTTACCCATGCCTTACCGGACCTTTCTCAGTCGCCCCGCCTCGGAGGGGGCACGGGAAGGAGGCAGAGGTCAGCCCTTAGCAGCATGTTGGGCTTCCAATAAAGAAGGCTGCACGAGGACGATGTGTAAATTTAACAACGAATGCAGCAGATGCACGGGTCGCCATCCGATTACACACTGTTTCCAGGAAGGGGACAGAAGGAAAGGTCGAGGAGCACTGCAAGGAGGTGGAGAAGGGCCGTATGCCAGTTAAAGTTGGGGTTTCTGGAGGTGGGGCCTCAGTTTATCAGAAAGGGTGGGGAGGCGCAAATATTGGGGAGAGGTTTGGGGACGATCCCACAGGAGTAGGAGGTGGGTGAGGAGGTAGACGTTTAGGTAGAGCCGTGGGGGTGGCGGTAACTGGAAAACTGATAGGTGGTGGTGGCCATCATTGGGAGGGTGTGGAATACAGTGGCGAAGCCCTCATGCTTGCCGCACAAGAAGGTGAGCAAGTTTTGGGGGACTTGAGAGGGTTATAGCGGCATAGAGTCAATACAGAGAGACTCACAGAGGTTAAGTGGATATCACAATTTCGAGCGTGCGGTAGTATCCCCGGTTCACATGAGGGGCAGGAGACAGGACACACGCTACGGCGGGAATTAAGTACACACAGCACTGGAGGAACTTGGCTCGTTTGGCCCTTGGTACACTGGGGGGAATGAGGAGAGGTGACTGCATGTACGGTGGTGCGGTAGCACACCTGGTGCAGTGGGGGGAAGTGATGAGAGGTGACTGCATGGACGGGGGTGCACGAGGGCCCCTGGTGCAGTCGGGAAACATAGTGTAATGGATGCAAGGTGCTGGAAGAGCAAGGATGTGGATTAGACTGAATGGACGGGGGCACAGGTTTGGCCCCCAGTGCAGTGGCGGAGAGGAGAAATGAGGAGATGGGCCTGCATGGACGGGGGTTTACGTGGGCCCCTGGTGCAGGGTGGGTAACATTGGGGCAATGGTAGTAAGGTGATGGAGGGTGGGAGGCAAGTGTGAACAGGAGGGTAATACGATAGCGGAGGCAGGAGGTCTAAGTGGGGATAGGTGCATTTGCTAGAAGAAGGGGGTTAAAGGAGTGAATTAAAGGTGGGCCAGGAAGGGACGGGCCAGGAGGTGTTTCCGTAGTGGGAGTAAGGAGTTGGTCAGGTGAGGATGGGTTTTCTTGGGGGAGACAGATGGGGCTAAAAGAAGGGTGGTTTTTTAGGAGTTGAGTTTGCGTTGGCACACATGTATTGAGTGGTCAGGAAGAAGGTTTGGAGGCAGTGGGGGAGTAAGCAGAGAGGGGGAATGTTGCCTGAAGGTGGTTGGTGCAAGCCATTGGGAAGGTAGTTGGAGGGAGACTAGCAGAAGAGGGGGAAAGAGGGGGGCGGGTGCGTTGGGATAAGGGAAGTCAGGGGATATAAGTAGAGATTTCCTGGAATTGGGGGCAGATTGGGAACGAGGGCAGGAACAAGGGGGGTGGGGTTGGCAATGGCGAAGAGAGACTCTAAACTATTTTCTTTTGCAGATGGGGGCTTGAAGGAGAGGTGAGTTGCCGCAGACATGGAATTGCAGCCAGCAAATGGTTATTGGGGCGGGGAATGTGGGGAGAGAGATCGGTTTGTTTGGACACAACTGAGGGCACAGGCATAACTGTGTTTTATTGAGATAAGGGGCTTAGAGGGGTCTATTTGCTGCCCATGTTGGCGGTGGGAAGGGAGTGTCATGGGGTTTCAGAGGAATTTATAGCAGACGCAGGAGGTATGGCTTAGTAAATTAATGAGGAGTAGCATTGCTATAGAAATAACTGGGGACCTAGCTGGTTCTCGGGAGTGGGGCTCAAGGTAGGTGGTTGGACACGTTGTCACCGAGGAGGGTTGCCGGGGGATGGTATTTGAAGAGGCAGAGGGTCGGGTGAGGAGGAAGTTTTACAGGTAGTTAGGGATGTTGTTGGGGCGGTGGGGGGCAGAAGTGCTGGTGCTCAGGGACAAAGCTGTGTGAGGATTTTCGTTTCAAGAGGAGGGAGGGCATCTATTGGTTTATGGGAATAGTTAGTGAATTAGGACGGTCCAAGACATAATAGAAATTTGAAGTAGAGGTAAGTTAGGATGGGTGGGGCAGGAAGAACACATCAGGGGAAGGTTTTTCTGGTGCCGGGGGCATGGCCCCTTTGGATGAGGGGGGAGGGAAGCACAATGGGGGAATAGCGCAGGAAAGGATGGGGGTGGTGCTGTTTGCACAAATGGACTACCCCGGGGGTGCAAAGAGGGGGAACAGGTATTGAAGATGGAGGGGCATGGCCCCGGGGAGAAGAGGAGAGAAAGCGGGAAGGAATGCTGGAGAAGATGGTAAGGAGATGGTAGGGAGCAAGGGATAGGTAGGGAGGAATTTAAACTGACTTATTTATTTAGTTGTTGGGGGAATTTAAATGTTTCATTATTGATTTGTATGGCAAGTTGTTAAAAACAGATTTGTTAGTCTGTAAGGCCAGGGGCCAGGTTAGCGTTGATTTGTGAGCTTTGGCCTGTCACATTAAAGCAACCTTTTCCACTACAAGTGAGTCTGGGTGTTTTGTGTAGTAAGCCCAAAAGCACAAGTTATGCAACTTGTTTTTATTTCTTTAGCATACGGTGAAAGGTGTGATCCGCATCCCAGCAACGTAGTCAGACACATGCCGTCCAGCCTCTGCTCCTGTGGAAAGGTGGGCAAAGGCAATTAAGTAAATCAATGCCACTGTCTGCCAGGAGCTGACGGCTGAGCGATTGACTGCTGAAGGCTACAGCCCATAACTTCGAAATACTCTTTCTCCTATTTCTTCTGTGTTTCGAAAAAAACCAAACACCGGATCAAAAGTCAGCAAAAAAAAGAATTAGGTGGCCTGCTGTATTCCTGGAAGAAGTGCGCTCAGCCTGCTGATGACCAGACTCCTGACCTCATCCGGCGCCAGTCTGTTCTTGCCGCGTAGGGCAGCGCATTTTATATTCCAGTGCGCTTATTTCCAAATAATGCCCTCTGGCAGTAGGGAATGACAATCTTCCTTTCCATCTCTGCTTTTTAAACGTAATCCCTGACAGCAGAGAAAGTCTAAGCTGTTTCATGTTTTGCAACACTTCACAGATTTCCTGGGTACATGGAGTGGATTTGCACTGCTCCTTCGCTTGCCCAGGTGGATTTTTGTCTTGATTCGATATCTATGTTTCTCACAGGACAACATTAATGACTGATGTTCATCTTCGCGAATATTATAGGGGTTAAATATAGACCCTGTGTTCTTTTGCATGATTTGTGTGTCACTCAAAGCTTTTGAGCAGCTTTATTTCACTGGCCCTGGACTCCTTGCTCATAACTGGACAAAACAATAATTCTTTGAGGAACTTTAATATGCACAACTTATATTTCATAAATCATTCCTTTTATTTTGTTGATCAAGGGTAGTACGTAAGTAATTACAATTGTGTGATTCATTTACCTGGAGAGTCCCGTTCAAACGTCGTTTTCTAAGCTGAGTGAATGGTATTTTGATAATTCAATGCTTAAGTAGTACATTACACGAATATCATCAATTCAGCAAAACAATAGTGGACATCCGGTATTGAAGGTTCCATTTGAAACGTGTGTCTGAGGTGGGGAAATGGGACCCCGCCTCAGAGCTCATATAAATAAAACTTTTTCTGGATGCCTTTTTCCATAGATAGGAAATATACAATTTTACCAATCACAACTCTTTGCACACCATGTATTATGCATTTTCATTCTGTCCATGGGTGGTGCTTAACTAATGGAATGCTTCCTGGGTATCCCGTGGTATTTCCGACAGTGATTACTTCGAAGTAATTGGGCCTCATTACGACCCTCGGAGAACGGTGGTAGTAAAACCGCCACCACCGTTCTTTCCGGACCGGCTGATCAAGAGTTCTGCAGGCGGGAGGTGTCACTCCCGCCAGGTCTGACTTACACAATTCCGCCTCCGGAATTCCCGGGTCACCGGGGTCGTAATGCCCCGGTAATTCCGGGAATCATGGAGGCGGAATGGTAATATGAGTCCGGCGGTAACCTGGCGGTTTTTCTGGCTCGGTTACCGCCGGACTCGTAATGAGGCCCATTTACTTCCAAGCAATTACTTCCATCACAGTTCGAATTATATAAGGGGTTGTGGGTTAAGGGGTTAAAAGGGGCGGAGAGGGCCTCGGGGTAGGGGCACTTGTGTAGGGGAAGAGGGGTTAGTGGAAGGACCCACCCCAAATTTTAAAAGAAAACTATAAATAAAGTGTTTTTAAAAAAAGTAATTACTTCGAAATAATTACCGTCGGAAAAAAGACATCGAACCGCTTATTGAATTTGTCTGAATATAGGAATTTTGAGCAGCAAAAAAATGTATTGCAGGCGAACGACCTGCCCTCCACCTAAAACGAGGGCTCACCTTTCCATTTGTAAAGTGAAAGCTCTAAAGGAGTATGTTTTCACTTGTAGCCAGTGCCTTGCTAATTTCGAAACTTATGCATCATTTATGTAATAATGGAAGGCTGTGTGTGAGATGCTAGTGAATGGAATATTGACACTCAGGGATCTAGGTTTTGCTTCCTTTGTGGTAAGAGAGTTCGAAGCCACAAAAGGAGTACAAGGATTGCGAGATCCTGTTATTTAACTCACCTGCAATGAACCAAGCAGCGCCTCTGTGTCTGTTTCCTTGTGCAGCATTATATTGATGCCACCCATGGACAGAGATCAATTACCAGGCCACGAGGATGGACAGTGCAAGCTGAGGGACTTTATTTTCCTTATGATCTTAAGGGTTGAGAAAAATACAAGAGGGGTACTGGAACTTAAATTAATATTCTAACTAGGCACTCAGGAATAAGGGCGACACACCTTCTGTTTAGTGTGGATCCCATACCCTTTTCCCCATTCTTCTCAGGGGTTTTCCCTTCTGACTTTAAGGTTTCCTGCACACTTTGTCGCTTTCCTCTCAGGGTTTTAAGTTTATGTTTCAAGAGTTTTAGGTTTTCCCACACTCTTCGATGTCTGTTGCATGGTTGTTTCTTGCGCGAAGTCTCAAATTTAATGGTTTCCCACAACCTTTTTCTCTTGGGCCTTAACGGCTCTTGGTTCCTTCAGCTCTTACTCAAAACACTTACTGGAGACATCAGGGTATCATAAAACCAAACAGCTTTCACCTGGAGTATAACCACAATATATACATACCAGCAGTCCGGATTACAGACGTGACAACCTTTTAATATAGAAAACCACAATTGTATTCAATTACAAATGATTTCTATATAGCAGCATATCAAAAGCGAAACCACATCCCGGGTGCCCTTCAATAATGAATTGGGGCTAATCCACCTTGCCCATAACAACACCCTGAGAATGTGTGTCTGGGAGAGGCAAACTGTGTGTGTCCATAGCCACCAAATCAACTGCACAAACCACTCACACAGCCATAGCAAGTAGAAAAAAACAGTATCCTTGTCTTTCACACAAAAGCACACAACACAATCAATGAAATCTGAAATCACTTTCACACGCTCATCACCAACAAGTGTGCACTAAGACACCCAACACATCCACATCCCTGGTACCCGTCAATAATGAATTGGGGCTAATCCACCTTGCCCATAACAACACCCTGAGAATGTGTGTCTGGGAGAGGCAAACTGTGTGTGTCCATAGCCACCAAACCAACTGCACAAACCACGGAAACAGCCATAGCAAGTGGAAAAAACAGTATCCTGCTTTCACACAAAAGCACACAGCACAATCAATGAAATCTGAAATCACTTTCACACGCTCATCACCAACAAGCGTGCACTAAGTCACCCAACAAAAATACTGGAGAAGATACGACGAAATTCACAGCATATAATGTAAGCAGGAACAAACACTTGTGAGAACTGCCCTGGCCACCATACTGAATGAGAAAAGTGCAATTTCAAGAAAGGTGCCCATCTCACCTCAGCCATTTTCCCTTGAAAGTCTGCTCCAGCTGTCCTCAGTCACATAGCAATGAACTTCCTTGTAGGTGCTGAAACCATCCTAGACTGATGAAGTGTGGCATGCAGGCATTCCAAAGCCGTGTGTCCTTGCATAGCAGCAGCTATCTCCTCTAGCAGAATGTGTCAGATGAAAGTTAAACACAAGGCCAAACAGGTAACACATGCCTGCACACAATGACGTACCCTGTGGCCCCTGAGTGCCATGCAACAACTGCAGGCAATGACTCACCAGCCTCCCATCACAATATCTCCCGATGCACCCATGCAGCTGGACCTGCTCACCTCAGGCCAAGGCACTGAAACACACCCCACACAGTGACAGCATCGCCACACACAACACCAGCACCATGTGCCCTCCTGAGTGCCATGCAACAGCTTCAAGAAATGACTCACCATCCTCAAATCTCCATGTCTACCTCTGCAACCATGCAGCTGAATCTGCTCACCTAAGGCTAACCCACTGAAAAACACTGCACACAGTGATAGCATCCCGCCCACAACACCACCATCATGTACCCACCAGAGTGCCATGCAACAACTGCAAGCAATGACTTGCCAGCCACCACTCTCCATGTCTCCCTCCACACCCATGCAGCTGAACTGCTCACCTCAGACCAATACATTGTAAACAACTGCCACAGTGACAGCATCCCTGCCCACAATACCAAACCATGTGCCCCTTGAAGGTCATGCAACAAGTGCAAGCAATGATTCACCGGCCTCCGATCTCCATGTCTCCCTCCACACCCATGCAGCTGGCCCTGCTCACCTCAGGTCAACGCACATAAATACACCCAACACAGTGAACACATCCCTGCCACCAATGGCACCATTTGTGTGCACCCATGAGTGCCATGAACAAACCTGCACAAAGTACACACCTGGCTCCCATACACAGCATTTCACCCAGAATCACTTTCTCAGCTTGCATAGACATGCAGTGCATGGAAGTAAACCAAATGGACAGCCTTGAGGTGTTTCGTATGGAACAAGGTAACTTAACAGCCATGGTCTACCCGGTGGCACCAAAGGGTGGGGTAGAACCCCTGTCCGTTCATGGACCTGCTCTCGATGCCTTTAAGCTTTGCCCTCCTGAGTGGGCTGGGTCCTCTGTGAGGAACTCTGCAGAGTAACGTTGCAGGAACACTGCCCCAGAGGCAGGTGCACAATAGCTGGTTTAGCACCCATGGATGGCCACAGCACCGGCTGGAGAGGCCAGGGCATGGCTTGTGAAACTTCCTTGCCTGCTAACCTAGGCATGCATTGCGGAATAAAATAAGGACGCAGTGAATCCTGCATGGAACTGTGAAACTTGACAACCATGGTTTACTGAACAGTACCCTCTGCATGCCTGAGGTGTGTCACTGGCTTTTGAAAAGCTCCAATGCATTTAGTAGCTGCCTGCCCAGCCAAGGTACACACAGCCACCCCCCTGCACCATAAAACCACTGTGGCATTCTCCTGTGCCAGGAGAATGGGAATGTGCCTGCTTATCAGGCTCATTGGAAGAGCTATCTTCTGCCATGGCCTGAGCTCATGATGGCTGGGTGCCACCCCTCCCCTGAGCACCTGCCTCCAATGTGGGTCGACCTTTTGTCTGGCCAGAAGTGGACCGTGGGCCACTTGCTGCGGTCGCTGTCCATCCGTGGAGGGAAAAGCACAAATGCACCCTGGTCAGAGCACCACTGCCGCACCTCCTCACCCCTGAACCGTATCCACCTGGATTGTATATGGGTCTGCTTTGGCCCCTGTCCAGTGGGTCATGCTGTCCCCTGGCCATGGTGCCACATGGACCTTAGAGCCCTGGACCATTGGAATGCAGGGCACTACCATATGTCTGGCCAAAACTGGAAGTCCAGAGGGCTGTAAATTATCAAACTTCAATTTCAATTTGGTTCCAGAAGGAAGCTGGATGCTTATGGCTAGAGCTCCCTCTCGGTCACCCAGAGTACACATAATACAAGAAAGCTCAGTCACCTTTGTCTGCATTACTGTACAGAGTGTGTAAGGGACCTGTCTGTGCCATACTTGCTTCTCACTGTCCCACCTGTTCTTTGTGCTGAAAACACTGTGACAGTGGACACTACCAGCCCAACACCTTCCATATGGTTGTGCCCTGAACAGAAAGACTTGGGCCCCCTGAGGATGCTGTGGAGTCTGTCTTCTGTACACCTAATTTTCTTCAGACATTGCTGAACTTGTATGCAGTGCTGGGCTCTCCCCTTCCCATGTGCTGGCACTGAAGCAATCATGGTCATTTACTTTGTCCCTACTTAGTGAGATGGTCACATTGAGTGTCTACCCACATGCATTCTGAGGCCATGCTGGGTGAGCAGAAACTCTGGTGGCTGGGCCTAAGCCCAGCCCTCTTGGGGTGTTGGCCCAACATGGTACCTCTTGCGTAAATAAGTGTGTGCTGTCCTGATCTGCAACAAACACCACCTTGGGTGTACTTTCTTGATGGATGTGGTTGTGAGGTCGGCATCCGACACCCATCCCATGATGGCAGCTGTGGAGCATCACAGGCAGCCACATGTGCAACAGCCAGCTTTCCTTGGGTAGTGTAATGTGCGTTGAAGGGTGCATCCCACCACCACCAACACCACGTGCATGCTGTCGACATCCTTCACCTAGCCCCACAAGGTGTGAAAATGGGAGGACAGGAGGCCCCCGGGAAACAAGTAACTGCACCAGGTCCATTGAGCCAGTGATGGTGCTGATCTGGGTCTGAGTTTAGGGGGAAAAAGTAAACAGGAACCCTCTGACAGCCACAGTTGCAATCCCAGGTGGGCCCTGGGCAATTGATGTTAAAGTAACCCTCAGACCAGCATAGCCTCAGGAGGAACACAGAGCTGCAAGGTGAGATTGAAGTGACAATGATCAATGTACTCTACAGATCACACATACAAATTGCAGCTACCTGCATTTTTCCAATGGTGCATGAACTGAGTGATGACAACTTTCATCCATCCATATGTTGGCCAGAACCTGCTGGTGCAGGAGAGGTTGTGGGAAGGCAGCGCCAGCCGTCCTGCCCGCATGGTGAGACAAACCCATGCCCTTTTCAGCATCTCCATTTAGCGATCCAAATAGATCATTGTGGAACACAGCAAACATGTTTTTGTGCACTGCCCTCTAAGTCTGCTTGCTGGCCTCTGTGGCAGCATGACGGCCCTTCACATGGTGACGGTGGCCAGCACTGCGACAGTCATATGTTTGCCTTGTTCAAGACCACCAGCCCCATCATAAGATCCAACTACGGTCAATTACAAGTGCAGTAACTGTGACATACGCATGTAGACCTTGACTCACCATGGCTACTGCCACCAGACTTGCCCCAAAATGATTCCCCATGAAAGGATGTAAACTGAACACATTCCATTCACAGGGAATCAAAAGAATCCTGTGACATTGATTCAAGTCACTACAGCCCCAAATTGAGAGTTGCCAATTAGCATGCCTGCTACCTTCCTTGGATATGGTGGCTGTTTGTCAGACTTACTCCCTTGTACTGAAATATGATTCCCCCTTAGCTGTGAGAACCATGGTAGGCACAGGAAGTTGACTGGCCAAACATCACAGATATATGCCTGCCATCATGGGGAGGTGTAAACTGGCCAAGTGTAACTACAGTCACCGAAGTGGCAATGATGAACCATATTGTTCTAGGTCTGATTAATGCGCACATCCCAGGAGGTTAGTGTCTGCTGGCATGTATTAGCTGTACAACCAACACAGAAATCAGGTAACTGAGTCAACCATCAAAAAAGGACATTACTAAATCAATGAGGCATTTGCACTGTTAGTGTACTAGCCATGTTTACAAACACATGTATGGCTTACTCATTCAGACAAGCATATGCCACTGGCTGGATCCTTACAGCAGCTGCACCTGCCTCAGAGTTGCAATGTGGGTGCCTTGCACTCGCCTCGGACAGATCTGCATGCCCTCTGGGATTATGTGGGACAGAAGCAAGAGAGCATGCAAAGCTCCAACACTGCGGGTGGGCAGGTCAACCACATGTGTACCGCAAGCGAGCATGCACCAGGGGTGGTGGTGGAAGGGCAAAGACTGGCCTCAGGCACATTAGAATTGGGAAGGGTCATGTGCCACCACCAGTGTGGTGACAGGCGGGTTAGCACCCCACAGAAAGGTTGGTCTGGTTTGCTACACATACGTGCTCAGTGGCGAAGGCTGAACAGCATGGCCGAAAGGGCCCACACTGGGGAAAACAACACCCAACCCGTCCACTCTGAACTGGCCACCAGTGAGCTTCCAGGATGCTTAGCCTCTGCTCTGCCTTACCCATGTAAGGGGACACACCTCAGGGGGCATACCCTTGACACAATCCCAAGGCAGGTGGAATCCATTTCCTAAAATTGTGCCCATGAATGTGGGAGGCACACCAGAATGGGGTAGGCAGAGCCACAGTTCAGGAATAGGGATCAACAAACATAATGAGGGTGCTAAAATGGCATAGAAAGTCCAAAATAACGCAGAGGTTCTGGAGTCAGTTCACACCAGACTCAATAACGGAAATAGACAAAATAAAGCAGGGACAGCATACAAGCATGTCATTCTTGGAGCTCTCGCAAGTTACATAAAAACACAGGTTTATACATTCAAAATTTATCATAACTGACATCATACTGTAATCTTAGTTACCAAAACCTCTGGGTAGAAGAGCTTGGCTAATAGTGGTGATTACATATACATTCTATAGGGGTTACATTTCTAATTGGGTAACGCTTGCCTAATGGCTCCTCCTGCAATCACCTCTAAATTGATAAGGATAAAAAAATACCTCATCTCTACAATATGTAGTTGGCTGGCACCTTAATTCATCGGCAGCCTAACATTGGGGGTTTTCATTGGTTGGCTTCATACTAACCAACCTTGGACAACAGACAGGTCACCAAGACATGAGCAGGACAGGAACGGGGGAGAGAGGTCCACGGACAGCTTTCCTTTCAATTAAAGAAGATACCATCTCTAATTTCTAGGCCAAGAGCCAGGGTAATCTCTTTGTATTTGGTCTTGTGTGGTGTCTCGCATCAGGGGAAATGAGGGGATATGTGTAAGGAGTAAGGTAGTAAGGCGTAAGGTAGGTGTCCTATTTGTGTTAGTTGCTAATGAATAGACAGTGTTCTTCAATTATGGGTCACGTGTGATGGGATCGTGTTTGGAATTATTTCACCCTGCATTTATTAGGAGTTTAGCTAATATTGATGCAAGTGTTATGTTTTCTCTTGCCACTGGGGACACTCTTGAGTTATTATTCATGGAGTCTTTTGGCTTATAGTTGTCCTGCACCTGTCTTACAAAGGCTGGCTTCACTCATATAAAAACTTTAATTAATCTGGGAGTATCCATCTTCATCCTTGGAATTACTGTCTCATGCTTTCACTGCAACGTTCTGACTCTCCCTTAATTTGCAGCAACCTTGGGTGTGGTTGTCAGCTCCTGTCTGAGCTCTGCATGGACCTGTATTTCTATGGTTTCAGCATTTTGAGTTCTCGTGAAGCCTTGAGGCCTTTCATTTAATTAGAAGCATGTTTTGGCTTCCATTTTGGAAAAGATGCTGCGCATTACTGTTGCATATCTATGTTAGTGAGCTATATCCGCGTGTCGATCATGTTGCATTCATCTTATACATTACTTATGTTATTATTGTTCATGTCTTTTTGATGCTACGTTAAAATTCTTCATGTAGAAATGCATGTACAACCTAATGTATGTGTTCTTCATGCTGTGTACACATTTGCTTCGTGTACGATGCATGCACAAGTATTGTCATAATGTTAGATGCATTACACTTGCCATCTTTAGCTCAGATCGTGCACATCTCCTGCTGTACTTCCCTGGGATCAGGGTGTGACGGTGGCCTTAGTGAGTAGTGTTGCTTACCTTTATGACATTGGGCTGGGGGAGGGGCACAAGCTATGAATTATGTATTCATCTGCCTCACAACTCTCCCCCAGATAAGGATCTTTGGGTATCCATATCTTCATCACCCCCTCAAGCAGCCTGTATTTCTAACATGTTTGTCCACACACCAGGTCATATAGCAGCATTCCCCATTGGAATCAGTGCTCAGTGTAATTGTGGGGGTCCTGAGGACAAATACATTTTTATCCTGGAGCGGCGATGGGGCTTTCCATTGCTCAGGTACGGGGGCAGTCATCTGTTTGGCTATAATCGTGTATGTGAGCTTCCATGTTTATTACTATTTTCATTCCTACTGCATTTTTGGCAACATGTTGCATTGGCTTATTGCAATTCTAAGAACACAGAAGGCAATAGTACTAGCAATGCAATACTTTGAATGCATTAGCCAACCAGGAGGGGATCCATGAGAACACGCAATTAAACCAGTCATCATCAGCCAATATCATGTACCTCCTCCACCATTCTTGTGTGCATTTCTGTTATGGTAGCTCTGCCCTCTGTTATAGTTCCATTCTTCGCATTGTGGGTGGGTATCTACATGCAGCAAGAAGGCCCAATTTATGGCTCTCCATGACCGTTATCAGATGGAGAATGTACTTGTTCCGGAGGGTGATGAGTCCTATTGCCCTTAACTCTTCTCTTATGGCATTAAAACTTTTTACTGTTGTGTTTACTGTCTTCAACAGCTCCCAGCACATTATTTGCAGCCATTTTGCATTTGTGTTGGCTTGCAACTCAGCAGTAAAGAGCGATGTAAAGAACATCTCAGTTCTACTGAACAATTTATGGACTTCTGGTATGGTGTCATATGCATTTTCCATCTTAATTGAGTTATCGTCACTCCTCTTCATGCCTGCAAGTGTAAGGAACCTCTTAAGTCTTATGTGTGTTTTAATTTTACAGAAATCGCCAATCTGCACTTCACTTTGTCGTACTACACAGGCTGGTGTACATATTACAACCAGGGAGCACACGCCTCCCCAATTTGGCGGGAGCTCCATATAAGCCCTTGTACCACAGGCCCAATAGTGGTCCATTAATACGGCGCCGCTTATTTTCATACCTGGCACATCAAAATTGCATTTAACCACTTTGTTTTTCCCTATATTCACTGGGCCAGTATTCCTGAAACATAATGTGCCATTCTTCACATGTATTATGGTTAGGGGGCTTGCTTCACCCTCTACCAATGTGAGCAATTTGGAATATTCTGTTCATTCTTTGAGGAATATATCATTTGCATTCTGCACCACCTCTTCTAGGACTGTCAGGAGTGCTTATGCTTTGTACCTCTTCATCCCTTCGACCCAACCTTCGGAGGTAAATACATGTCTGTATATTAGTAGTTAGGGTCTTTCCTCGAACTAAAGTATCTCTTTCCCTGTGGCATTCGTGCACTGTTATAACTTATGGTCCATTATTTTAACCTCTCCTCTGTTCGGGCCTTCTAATGTGTATTGCAACACCTTATTTTTTCTTCCAGAATCATCCATCATAGCCTTTTGTTTTATGTAGCTATCCTTGTAAGGGAACATCTTTTTTGTCATCCATCGAAAGGTGGCCCATCTTCCTTGGAATTGCCACCTAGTTGTGCTAAGTGTGTTAGGCAGTGTGCTCTATATGCAGATTTTTCTGTGGCCACAACTGTCCTGGACCCACTCATAGAGTAGGGAATGAGAGAACACACATAACAGCTCTCATCAGAGGTCTCTCTCCCTACGTTGCTCATGTGCTGGTACCACACGTTTTAGTGACATGTGCAGATTTAGTAATATATTTGCCCAGGTGCCTAGAGACATTCAACACACTTATTTTTAGTCTCCTCATCTGTCTGTTTACTACAGGTAATTCTTCTGGAGCCATTTCATTTATCATTGTTACAGCACTTATACTCATGTTTACTGGTCTAGCAGTATTATAAATGATAATTTCTCTTGCTGTGATACAAATTATTATATAAAGACTACAAAATGTAAAAAAAACATTGCTATTACAATTATAGCTAGGGTACATTCTTTCTGAAAATCTCTGCAAGTAAATTCTCTTCTAGAATTCAACAAAGGTAGCAGGCGCCCCTCTCTCGGAAGAACAAGGCATGATAACCTGTTCAGTGGTTGTTAACCACATTGAGAGTTCGCAGCCATCTGCTTTTTGCTCACTGTACCTTTCACAGATGGGAAATATCCATTTGCATATCAGTCTTTGTCCCGCCCACATGGGCAGTCCAGCACCGAAATGCTATGGCAATTCCTCTCTGAACAAGAGTACCTACAGCAACCCCATACACGTGTTTCAGCCTTGTTGGGCATCATCAGTGAGGTGAAGCTGAGCCTCTCTAAGCACAGTGAGCAGGGAGTCCACGTCTGGTTGCCCCCAGGTAACCTCGGGTGACCAACCCCAAGTTCCTTCAAAGAATTCAACAAAGGTAGCAGGCGCCCCTCTCTCGGAAGAACAAGGCATGATAACCTGTTCAGTGGTTGTTAACCACATTGAGAGTTCGCAGCCATGTTCTCTTCTAGGCATAAGATAATATTTTATATTATTCAACATATGCATTCTTGCATCACAAGACAAATCTTGTCAAAATGTCTTTCCAACAGTATGTAAGCATTTATAGTCAATAGTAATATGTTGATGCAACAGTTCCAGGCTCCTAAAAAGGGATACGTGTTCATAAACAAGGACAAGACCAAGAAAAATAAAATTGCTATAGGGAACATCTGTTATTTTCCTTTTACTGTAGAAATATCACACTTTCTTTTAGGAAAGCATCCTCAAGGGATGTCAAACTAACTTGTCTGTGCAGGATAGATCATGGGCAATGCAGACAATGCCATGCAACACAGGTTTGAATCCTGATCCCGCGCTTAGAAACCACTTGCTGGTATTAAGCATGTTATAAAAGAACAGTAATACTCTATATAAAAAAACAATGTGTCTTTTATTCTTCTTGTTGCTGGTTGGCTCTTGTCCTTGACCTCATTTGGACTCTTCTTTCATCTTCAATTTCATGCTCAATGATGGCGGACAGGGGGCTCTCTCCTTTGTAGGGTTTGAATTGCCTTCTTTGAACTTTCAGTGCAGGCATTGGTAACTGCCTCCACTATAAATGGTCCTTCGAAGTGGGGCTTATGCCACTGTTGAGTACATTTCCTACACAGGACCTTGTCCATGGAAACAGTGCTAGTGGTTTCAGTAGAACATCTGGATCAGCTTGCTCATTTGTTTCATCTTTCGTCATTGAACCCCCCTGCTGCGCTTGTACAAATCGAGACATACATTTAAGAGATTTCCTCATAGCTATCAAATAATCATGCATTTTGTTGCCTAATACAGTAGCAGCATTCTCTGCATCATTTTGAGCTCGAATAAGAGGAGCAAATTGTGTATGCATTCAGCGTACCATCACCAGTTCAGGGCCATGCTGATTGCGTAATGCAAATAGGGTCTCTTTTAGTTTGGCATTCACTCCTTTAAGAGGCTGTTGAGGGTGTTGAGGCACTCACAAATACCCTTTGCTTGTGGGTAATAGCTGATGATAATTTCTGCTTTATACCCAATAGGATAGTGATGTGCTTAAATATCACATTTACAAAATGTGGTCCACTGTCAGACCTGAGCACTTCATACACACCACACCTTGGAAATACCTCAGGAACGAGGAACTTCACAGCACATGTGGCATCTGGATATGTGCATGGACCTGCTTTGATCCATCGGGATAAAGGGACATACGACCACTAACATGAGACCCTTACAAATCTGGAGCCTATCTGCATAGTTCATAGGTAAATGCTGAAATGGTCCAGTAACATGGGTTATTGCTCCTCTCACTGTTTGCAAAGTATGCCCAGCAGTGAACTTCTGGGATGTCAAAGAATTTACAATAAAATTTGTGACATGTTCTGCCAAATTCAGGACAAACCAGTCCTCCGAAATCAGTACTGCAAGACACTCTCTTGATGTGTGTGCTGGGTAATGCAGTTGGTCTTGTCCTAGGGGCATGACTGGCTTCCCGGTGCTGTCCTGTCTCCACATTGCATTTGCGGGGGACAAAGAATAACCCCCTTTTATCCATAACTCTTGCTCTTCTGGTGGTGCCCTTCCCTGAAGTTCAAAAATGTGTGCTATGTGTAGAATATTAAAACCCTCCTTCATCACCATGTTGCATGCATGTGTGTATATGTTCGGAGCAGTCACAATGTCAGATATGTTGAGAAAATATGCTGCTAGTTTTGCTTCAAGTTCAGCAGCCTCATTGCCATGAAAAATCAAATCTTCACTCTGGTATGCTCTGAACACTTCAACACAGCGATGGCTGTCGGGATTTGAAGTGCATCTGTGAGTCTGTCCAATAGTGGTGCACGGTGTGCCGTCTGTGCACAGGAAGCCGCTCCTCTTCCAACGTGACAATCCTGCATGTACTGTTGGCGTCACATGGGTGGAGTCGAAAAACACCATTAACGCCTATCCTTCATGCGCACCAATTCTGCTGCTTGTGCTGAGGAACGTGAACCCATAGACCTGGGCCCTTTAAGATGAGTTAGCAATACTTAGAGATGGATGGGGATGCAGAATTTACTCACACATCAATAATCAAACTGACTCAGGAAGTTGACAAAACTCAGTGCTGTTTTATTTGCAATTGTTTAAAACAGGGAGTTACAACAGACATCAACGGACGTCGCAAAGCACAGTCTCAATGCATTTCATAAAAAACATAACTTTTATAGTCAAAATCTGTCATCATTGATGTGACACTATGTGGCAAACTACAAAAACCTACTTGGGGATGTGATAGGCTTACAGGGAACATCTAAGTATACGTTCCATACTAACAGGGTTTGTGATTGGGTCTCTAACATCAGGTGGACAACTAAGCCCTCCTCTAGTGTAAGTCATCTTCATCGTCATAAAAAACACGATTCATTCGTTACACAAAATATAGGGCTCTGATAGATGGCCTTCTACAATTGGTTGTCATGCTTGTACCCTTCTGGAATATTCCACACGTTAGCAGCACGCAGGATGGTACCCCAGGTGCTGGGAGGGTCAGCCTGGTCATGCCTCCACACCCAATTAGCCCAACATCTATCATCACTCTTGCCTTCTGCCATTCAATTAAGGTTTTGAACTTGGCCTTGCAGAAGCTCTCTGTGCCTGAGAATAAAAGGGAGTGTGGCATGGTCTTATCTGTTGGTTTCAGTGTAGCTCGACGCAAAGTCTATTTGACTGACCATGTGACTGGAGACCATGTTTTTGAGCTCTTTGCTGCATATAATACTATTAAATGATGAACTCTTGACTCTGCCAATCTTTTTTCATCCCACCTCAAACAGAAGTTTGTTCCTTTCTCACGTTCATGTAACTACTTGACAGCCAACCAAGCTTACGGTGGCCGTCGACTCTTGGTGCTGGGCCAGCCAAGCCTTTCTTGAATTCTCCTTCACCCATTAGCTATTTTCCAACTGCGCCACACGGAAGCACTTTCCATTCATAGGGTATAAGTCTTGCTAAAGTGCATTGTGGAACATCCAGGTTCTATACATTCCTATGTATATACATTGGCACATCGCCGCAATCTATTCACTGCGTAGTCAGCCTCAAGATTACTTCGTCTACTTGCGTTACAGCATCTGTAAAAGTGTAAAATGACTTGGCATTTTCTTCAGTGCTTCCTCGCACAAGCATCTTCATTTTGGTATCAAAATGTTTATTTTCTTCGACACCTTCTTCAGATCTTATAGAATGTCTATGTTCCTCCGCCTCATGTATCTTTTGGGGTGTGTCAGTTCTGCTTCTCATGACGTCACCAGTCCTCTTTCTCTCGTCCATTTTCACACTTCTTCTGGGACTCTGTCCCGAACACCATCATTTCTTTATGAATGCATATAGGGTTTTCTCAATGGAAATTTTGTTTTGAGAATTCTTTCTGGTACATGCATCCTCACTGGTACTGCATGTGTTGCAATTTCAGGTTCACAAAATATAGCCAACATGGGGGCAGAGCTTCTGGTAGGGGCTTTTGGCTCTTCCTCTACAAATTTGCTGGCAATCTCGCACCTGTCACTGTATCAAAGCTGTTATTCTCTTTTTCCTTCACTACTGCAGTGCCACTATGCCTTTTGCCGGTGCTCTGGTCTATTGACGACCTAACAATGAAAATGATCACCCCCTCCTAAGAAAATGTCCTTGACATGTGGTATTTCATGATGGTATTCAGTGTATTAAGTGAAATCATGCACATTTTATCCTTCCTTGGTGAGGAATGATAGCTCAGGGGCAACACATTTGTCTTGGAAGCAAGGCAGGGCAGTGCAACACAGCTTGGACTCACAATCCCTCACTTAGAAACCACTTGTTGTTAATAAGCACGTTATATAAGAGCAATTATAATAATTGTTCTTTACTGGTTCTACTATAAATCTGGCTTATTTCTACTCATCACCTGACAATTTTAATCATTGGGTTTTATATAATTACTTCATAACCGGAGGCTCTCTATGCAGTCAATGTGCTTTTGTGCTTTTCAAGTATGGCAGACAGGGCATGCTCAATGTATTATGTAGCTGTGCAGCCCATAGTTATACTGGCAAATTTCTCAATCGCAAAGGCTACTACTGCCAATGCTTGCTTGCAGGGATAATGACCTCTCATGGCTGGATCTAAAATCCCAAGGTAGAATGCTAATGGATTGTGTCCATGGTAGTTTTCTGTTCAAGGACAGCTATCATAACTGCTCCATTTGATTGGGAGATTAAAACAAATTCTTCATTGTAATCAGGGATCCCTAACACAGAGGCTGTGCTTATTACTATCTTCAATTCATCAAAGGCATCTATCATCTTGCCTGTCCAGGCTAGATCACTGTTATCTTTCGGTGCCTCTTTCCATCATTTTAAAAGTGGCCTTACATATGTGCTGTAATCAGAAACCCATGCCCTGCAATAATCACAAAGGCATAGGAATTGTTGTAACCCTTTCACTGTCTCTGGCTTGGATATCTTCATGATAGCTTTTGCTCCTTAAAGTGCCACCTCCCTTCCTTCTTTTGATATTAGCTGGCCTGTGTATAGGACCTCTTCCTGGCAATATTGCATTTTCTCTTTGTCTACTATGTACCCCTTCTTGGCCAATACTATCATCAGATTTAATGAGTCTCTCCTGCACTCTTCCTATTTGTTGCTGCACACTAAAATGTCATCTACATATTGTATTACTGTGCTGTAAAGTTGTACATTTCCCAAGTCCATCTGCAGTACTGGGTTACTGACAGAGGGGGTTTCACATTACCTGTGTCTGGGGATACATTGAGTATGTTTTAGTTTAATTCCACAGTAAGTGGACAATGTCAAATACTGTGATTCTTCATGCAAGGGGATGGGAAAAACATTCTTTAAATCAATCACTGTACAATTTTTAGCTTTGGATGGGATGTTACATACAATTGTGGGTGGGTTTGGAATGAATGGGAACTCTGCCTCAACAATATTATTCAGAGGGCGTAAGTCATAGATAAATCTCCACAATTCCTCTGTCACTTTTTTAAGTAGTACACAGCTGTGTTACATTGGGACTCTGAAGGCACTAATATCTCTTGTCGCACTAAGGCAACAATAGTTTCATAGATACCTTTGTCAGCTTATTTTGACATTGGGTATTATCTTTGTCATGGTAAAATAGCTCATTGCTTCAATTTAATTTTGACTGCCCCCACTGCTTTTATTAGACCAATGTCATATCGGTGCTGGTACACAATGTGCTTGGTACATAAGCTGAATCTTCCTGGAGAAAGGACAGTACTTTCTTTACTGGTGAAATTCTCTGTGGTATCTCCCTATTTTCCATTTTTAACTGATATGTAAGACTTATATTAAACATCACTTTCCCTCTTTATCACAAGATCTGCTAAGAAGGAAAATGTGTTGTCACCTATGGTCACCCCGACCCTCGGGTACTCTTGTGGGGCTGGTGTTATAGATAGGATGGAACATATCAAGGCATTCTGTAGTCTATGCTATTGTGAATACATATCTAGTCCTGCGCCACTGAAAGGGTTCCCTCCCACTACTGTCACACTCCCTAGTCTCTATGTGGGTGCCTGTGGCAATTATGTTTGTATTCCATTGAGTCACTGTATTCGGTTGTGCTAGTGCCTCTGTCTGCATTGGTGTTTGCTGTATCTGCATCTGGGCTTGTTGTGTGTGCATTGGTGCTTGCTGCGTTTGGGATGGCATCCCTAGTTGCATCTGTTGTATTTGTGGCACTTGTGCCTGATACTGCGTGTGATCTTGGGCATAATATTCAGATGGCTGTACGCTATACGGTGGGGGTATGCTGTCCCCCCTCTTGTATATGCTGCTTTCCAGTTCTGTTGCATCCCTCTCCTGCTTCTGCAAATGTGTGAAATGTGTCCCATCTTCCCACATGTCAAACATTGCTGTGGCTGTCCTCCAAACCTCTTTTGCCCTCCATTAAACCCTCCTCCTTATGGCGCTTGGAACCCAAACCCTCTGCCTCTGGGTGCAAACCATTGTCCTCGTGAAAAGTTATTATATCCTCCCCTTCCTGAAAAAAATTCCATCTGCTTCTGGCTGTACCTGCTGTGCCCTTAATGTATTAAAACGGTCTCCCCGACTTGTTAAAACCACCCATTCCACTGAAAATGTTGACGATTTCTTCTGAACTAACTTTGCTTCGTCAATCTTCCTATTCCCAACTTTCTTTCTGTCTTTCTCTTTTTTTAATCAACAATGGTGAACCATCGTCAGCTATATCTCTGCCCATGGCTTCAATTCCATTGACACAATTCTTCTCAATTGTCTTTGCACTTCCTCGGGAAGTCCCTGATATAAAATATGATTAAAAAAAATAGTTGTTTTTGTCCCACGGTTCTCTAGTTTCTAACTGCCATCTATTTTTAAATATCCTGATTATAAGTCGTCAGATCTTCATCTGCTCTCATTTTACGAGTTATAATTGTACTCATGTCTGATGAATCAGGGTACTGGACTCTAAGTGCTCGCCATACGTCATTGTGACAATTATTAAAAGATGTTGGGTCATGGTTAATATTTTCTGCTGTCACCCCAGGATAACCCGTTCATTTCCAAATGTCATCTGATTGCTACACATATATGACAGCAAACAGGATTTGTATGTCACAGACTGCTAAGGTCATCCCAGCTGTCATTCTCTCTAATTCATTGATCCATTTACCCGCCCCTGATGTGAGTGATGGCAATTTACAAATTACATTATTTTTGTCCATTTGTTGTTGCAGTCCTCCCCCTTTCTCCAATTTGGGGAATTGAGTAAACCCACCCTGTTTGAGTGCAGCTGCACCCTTTGTCGTTGTAACTGTGTTTGTCATACTAATTATCTTCTATCCTGGTAAATTCCTCAGTATATTCACGTACAGCATTCTCTCTTCTAAACAGTTTTATTGCATCTTTGGACATTTACGATATTTAACAGGCTTTGGCCTACTCACCAATTCTTCCAAATATAACCAAGCTATCTTTTTCTCCATCCCCATGCTTGTAGAAGGGGCTTGTGCATCCTCCTCCTCTACGCTTCCCTCCCTCTCTTCATCTTCTAATATAGTATTGTCACTGTCATCACCTTCATCGTCTTCTCTATCTTCAAAATCTAGTCTCTCTAAGAGACTTGTCCAATATGTTTCACTCATCACCTCCTCCAATATGTTTGTTCCCCCATCTTGCAGAGACCCTCCTCTACTCGCCTTTATGCTGTTGGTGCTTTCCCTCCAGCTCCTGTACAGATTGCCAGTCCTCTTTTGTATAGCCCCTTCCTCCCCTTCATCTGTAAGAGTATGCTTTTTGAGAATCTCATCGACTTCCTTCCAGCAACTTTCTAAACTCCTCTCTCTTTCTCTCTGTTCTTGTTTCCTGCCTCTCTATCTGTGTCTGGGAGCTTACGCCCTCTAATAATATCATCAACTTATTTTCATCACCTTTTCTCTACTTCTTTGCACACCTTGCGTCTCTCACTTTCCCTTTCTTCCTCTCTTTTCCTTTCTCTTTCCCTCTCCTCAACTCTTCATTTCTCATTTTTGCTTTTTATTCATCTCATCTCCCTTTTTCTGTCTGCCTCTTGCTTCCTTTCTAGCTCCCATTATTCTTCATTCCTTCTTTCTTTTTCTCTCCCCTCTCTTTTCTCTTTTTCATGCTCCTGTTTTTCTCTAATTTTCCCTTCTCTTTCTTTAAAATGGTCTCTGCCCTTTCCATCGAACTTGAACATTATCTGGCATTCTACCAATTCATTTGGTACAATCGCTGTCTCATACCTATTTCGCTGCATGCCTCTCTCACTCTCTGCACCTCCTCCCTGGCTTCTGTTAGTTTTGCTTGCAAATCGTGGCGCTCATTATATTCCACGTGTGTGGACACTGGTCTATGCTTACTTAGTTTTTCTCCACTTATGATGTCTTCACTACTGTACGTGGGGGCACATATGTCAGATTAGCATAGGCTGGTGCTGCTTTTAATGCCTGTAATGGATATATTCACTATGCTTCCGAAGACACATCACTGCTCTGGGTCGGAGGAGGAAGAGCTGTGCGTGCCATGCCCCCTTTGTCATGCTGATAAAGCATTCATTATTTCTCAGGTGGCTCTTCTACATCTTCTCCAACCACCTTGCCCCATTTTGCCAGGCCCATGCCACACTTACATCTGTGGATCTGCTGAAGGTCTTCGGTTTTGAGTCTCCCCTAACAGTCAGTTGCCCTCTGTTTTACGGGGTGCCCTGCGGAGACCAGACAGGATTTTTCTTCCAAAGGGACTCCTGTCGACCTCTCTCCGTTGCACAGTCCTCCTCCGTAGTCTTCAAGTCACATCAGGGAACCAGAAACAATCCGACGACTCCTAGCAACTCATCATCTCTTCTACCACCTGTTAAGATGGCCTGGAAACCCTCAAATTACACAGAGGTTCTGGAGCCAGTCCAAACCAGACTCAATAACGGAAATAGACAAAGTGCAAGATAAACACAGTTTTATAACCATCAAAATAAAGCAGGGACAGTATTCAAGCATGGAATTCTGGGCGATCTCTACCGTTACATATAAACAATGGTTTACATATTTAACATTTGTCAGGACTGACATAATAATGTAATCTTAGTTACCAAAATCTACAGGGAAGGGGGATTGGCTAATAGTCGTGATTACATGTACATTCTACAGGGTTCAATTTCGAATTGGGTAATGCTTGTCTGATGGCTCCTCCTGCCATCACCACTTAATTGATGAAGGTAAAAAAGACATTGGGCCTCATTATAAGTGTACCAGTCCGGAAACAAGGGTATCGGTAAGCTCACCGCACCCTTTTTTCTGGACCGGCAAACTATGAATCTGCCTGCCAGAGCTGCTGTGCCCAACACATGTCTGACCCTGCCAGGTGCAGCGGCCATGGTAGGCAGACCGGTCACGGAAACACTGGCACTGTTATTAATGGTGCTGGTTCTTCCATGTCCCCACTGCCATAGCGTCCTATGAGACTCTATGGGAATGGGGACTTACATTTTACCGGCGCCTGACTTTCTGTGCCACTGGACTTGGAATCTCCCGGTGGCACCAGGAAGTCAGGCACCAGTACATCTTTATGAGTCTGGCGGCAACCCGCCGGTAGCACTGACAGGGTTACCGCCAGACTTTTAATGTGGCCCATCATCTCTCCCATATGTATTTGGCTGGCACCTTACTTCATGGGCGGCATAGCATTTTTGATTTTCATTGGTTGACTTTGTGCTAACCAACCTTGGACAACTGACAGGTGTTAATGATAGCGTCACGAGGGCGCTGCGTACCTGTTCGTCCGGTTTGGGGTCTCGAAGATGATGCCAGACTGTCTGATGATCCGTGGAGATGTAACTGATGGCGCGGGAAACCAGCCCAGCTCCAGCCCGAATGGAACCGGATTGGAGGTGAACCGGCTCCCAACACCACGGGTTTGCTCACCCCTGATTAGCGTGGCGTCGGAACAGTGCAAGCACTGACAGGGGGAGCCTCCTTGTCGATAGTTCTGGGCTCACAGAAGGCAATAGGATCCGGATGGATGTTGACGAAGACCAGAAGGCTTGTGGTAGAATAGTTCTTCCAAGTATCAGCAACAGGCAGCAAGTGACAGAGGCAGGCAGGCAAGGAGAACCAGAAGGAGCAGTTGAACCCAGGACCAATGGGAAAAGGCCTGCAGGGGGAATCACCCCAAAACCAGAATGAGAGCCAGGAAGAACTAGGATCCCAACCCCAGGAATGGAAGGAGAAGGGAACAGGAGAGGCAACTAGAAGGGAACCAGGAGGGAAAACAGACTGGAACAGGGCAAGGCAGAACGACTCAGGAAACAGGTAAGTAGAACAAGGAACCAGCGTAGACACGGTCCGAACCAAGCCGCGTTGAGACGCGGTTTGAATAAGGGCCGGGGCTCCTTATATGTGGCCACCAACACCTGGGAGGCTTGCCACGCAAGCCGTACTGTCTCCCAGGCATTGGTCTGCCCACAACGAGGCTTGGGCCGCAGGATCCCTCGAACCGAGCACTCTGCGCACTGCGCATGCGCAGAGAGCGGAGAGCGGCCACCCGCGCATGCGCCGAGCAACGCACACAGAAGACCCGGAAGCGCCCGAAACCCAAGACAGCCCCGGGCCCCGAAGACGGAAGCGCGGGTACACCCTCCAGGACGGGGAGCGCCGTAACAGGTAAGGCAGCCCCAAGACAGGCGGCGTGACAACAGGTCATCAAGACATGAGCCAGGCAGGAGTAGGAGGAGAGCGGTCCACAGATTAAAGAAGATACCATCCCTCATCTCTAGGCCATAAGCCAGGGTGATCTCTTTATATTTGGCCTTGTGTGGCCTCTCGTGTCTGGGGGGATACATATAAGGAGTAAGGCAGGTGTCCTATCTGTGTTAGTTTCTAAAAATAGACATTATTCTTCAATTATGGTCACGTGTGATGGGACCGTGTTTGGAATTATTTCACCCTGCATTTATTGCGATTTTAGCTAATATTGACGCGATTGTGTTAAGTTGTCTCTTACCACTCTCAAGTCATTCTTCAGGCAGTCATTTGTCCTGCACCTGTCTTACAGAGGTTGGTTGTACTCTTATAAATATTTAATTAATCTGGGAGTATCCATCTGCATCTTGGGAATTACTATCTCGTGCTTTCACTGCAAAATCCTGACCCTCCCTTCATTCGTGGCAACCTTGGCTACGGTTGTCTGCTCCTGCCTGAGCTCTGCATGGACCTGTATTTCTGTGGTTTCGGCATTTTGAGTTCTTGTGAAGCCTTGAGACCTTTCATTTAACTAGAAGCATGTTTTTGCTTCCATTTTGGAAAAGATGGCTGGCCATTACTGTTGCGTTTCTATGTTATTCTGCTATATTCACGTTTTATTCATTTTGCATTCAGTTTATACATTGATTATGTTAGTATTCTTAATGTCTTATGGATGCTATGTTAATATTCTTCATGTATAAATGCATGTATCACATAATGTATGCATTCTTCGTGTTGAGTCAACATTTTCTTTGTGTCTAATGCATGCACATGCTTTACAGTAATATTGTCATAATGTTCATTTTATTAACGCTGTCCACACTGTGCCCTATATCTGCTACACATGTCCTGTTAACTACGGAGGTACGTAAACTTCACTCACTTCTATGTGAACTACTGAAAGAAATTAGGCAGCACATGGCAGAGTGTCCTGTCCTGAAGATGTAATAAGATTCCGAAATGCATTGGCATACCTGGGACATATTGTTTTGGTTGTCAATGCATCTCAAGAAGAGATTATTAAAGACATTTGGCCATTTTTAACAAAAAGGGATTTATGAATTATTCACTACCTATAATGAACCCACTATGGAATAACATGAAATTATGAGTAAAGAGTAACAATTGCAACTGGATTCCAGGGCAAATTGAGAGCACCCGGCCAACGGAGGGTCATATAGAGAAAACAACAAATTATTTTTAATGATTTCTCATGTTTAGTGTTGTTGTCATTTCTCTATATAATGTGCAATGTGTGTTTTTGTATTATGAATTCATAAGCTTTGTGTAATCGTCTTGTATAACCTGGTTTTATGTTGGTGAATTTTGATGTATTTGAAACATTTTCCCTGCATGAAATTGTATATTTTCAAAATAAAAAAATGCATTATTTGTACTTGACATATTTGCCGTTTGGAAATATGTATGGGTTTATAAACCAGCTATTGTGTGACACTATCAGATTTCTATACAAAATAAAAAATAAAGTCTGTTTTCCTTATATACTATATAACGCTGAGTCTCTAACAGTTTTATTACTCTTGCCATCTTTAGCTCAGATTGTCTCCATCTCCTGCTGCACCTTCCTGGGATAAGGTGTGGTATGGTTGTCTTAGTGAGTAGCGTTTCTCCCCTACAGCATTGGGCCAGGGGAGGGGCAGAAGCTATGGATGACATATTCATCTGCCTCCTAACAAGTGGGCATTGCATGCACAGATGGACAGGGTCCCCCTCTGGCAACACCAGGAAGGTCAGATCAAAGAGTATGAGCACTGATGAATACATCAAAATTGGAACTAAGGAACAGTGTAATCACTGGCAGTGAAGTAAACACATTTCCACCAGAGTACGTTATACGGTCTGGGCACAGGGTTTAGTCTGCCCTGGGATGCAGGCACCAGGCGGTTCATTGATGGCAGGCATACCAGTCGGGTACACCGACTGTCAGGTTGCCTGTGGTCCTGTGTGGTACCCCCTGGATGCTGGCGAGGGAAAGGGACACCAAGTGAGGAGAGGAATGGCTGGAAGGTGAAACTACAAGTGGGGTAGCTGATGAGAAATATGAAAGAGGGCAAGAGGGACTGGGGACAGGGGACAGAGGGAACAGGGGGATGAATGAGCAGCTGGGGAGTGGAGAGAGAGTGGGAGTGGTGAGCAAGGATGGGTTTGCTGGTTGGGAGATGAGGGGAGATACAGGGGCTGCTAGAGTGGGTGGGGGCTGAGAGAAGGGGGGAAGAGAAGAAGACAGAAACAGAATGAGAGGAAAAGAAGTATGCGGAGGCATAGAGGCCAGGAGGCACACAAATGGAAAAATAGTACAGTTTGGGGGTGAAATAGGGGTAGAGGGTAATTGGCAGAATGGGAAAGAAAAACCACTGCTAAAGGGGACTCCACAGCTTCTCTTCTCATCCCCAGCCCACATGGTCAACACACTACAGCAGATAACCCAGAAAGAGAGCCAGGTCCTCAATCCCCATGTATATAAGGCCGTTGTACCCCTACTCCAGACTCAGCCCCACCCACCTACCACCCCTGTTGGACACAATAGTTCATGGATAGCCCATCACTCCCCAGTCATCACTTCCCCCTCAATCAGAGCCCACATCCAGGATGAGCTGCTTCAAGAAAGGTTTTGGGAATCATATGGTGTAGTGCAAACAACAGATTAATTTACAGGGACAACAGATTAACTGTTTTTGGGAGTGAATGATGTTTAACATGCATGCACCCACAACAGTAACATAAAGTGCAGTCATTCATTGTGCAAGATTTGAACAACAATTTTGAAAAGAAATGTCATGCAGTACATTGAAGATGACAAAACCATACAGAAAAACACCATTAAACAACAAGTGAATCATATGTGTAACACAGGTAAAGGCTTTCAGGTGTCTACATGTGCCAAGCAGCACACATCTAGATGGTCCAAATGCACTAAATTGCTTCTCTGGCATGCAGGGAGACATACAGGCAGGCTGTCTTTCCATATGTGTGCAAGCCAGCTGATGTACTCAGTTTCCACAGGAACACCACTGGCCCAAAAAAGCTGGACTCATGAAAACCAACACAGCCATGACATGCAGTACAACATTGCCATGGGTCAGCAGGGTGCCTCCAGCAGGGCAATCTGTGCTGGTAGAAAGCATGACGTGTGTCCTTTGCCTGGCTTGGGGAAGAAAAGAGCCAGGTGTTGAGTGCCTTCCGCAAGGTATGGTGGTCCTCTACTTGGCGGATGCTGAGTGGGAGGGAATTACAGAGTGTAGGAGCCTGGACAGAGAAAGCGGTACCTCCAATTTGAGCTGAATTGAAGGAAGGGATCACAAGAAGGAGTGCATAGCCTTATGTGAGGTTTCTGTTGTGTTGGTAGCCTGTGAGTCAGTGTTAGAGGGATTCAAGGCACATCTTGTGGAGACCACAGTTGATGATGCAAATGGCCCTGAAGGTGGTGCGTCAGACAATGGGAAGCCAGTGAGCACCTGGAGTGTAGCAGTCATGTGTTCCCTGGGTGTGAGTGCAAGGATGAGGCAGGCTGCGTTGTTCTGGATATGTTGCAGCTTTCTGAACTGAAAGTAGGGTGTGCCCACATTAACGGAATAAGAGCAATCTAGGCAGGAGAGGATGATAGACAACATTGCCATGACTCAGTGATGGTAGGATAGGCATGGGAAGGATCATCTAAGGATGTGGAGGTGTAGATGACAGGATCTACAAGAAGCGTAAAATGTGGGTAGATAGTGTTCTGTCAGAATCCATAGTGCTTCCCAGGTTCTATACTGAGCTGGATGCTGTGGCAGTGGGCTCTAAGGAGCACAGCCACGGTGTGGGTTGGTGGAAGAAAACTACATTACCGCAAATCATGATTCCACTTCCACCAAGATTTAGGAGGAGATGGTTAGCTGTCAGGCAGTGGTTTGAAATCTGTTCACCCCGAGGTGAGGTCAGGATGTGGAGTAGCTGGGTTCTTGGGGGTCTTGGAAGGATCTGGGTGGCATCTGCATAGTTGCAGCAAGTTGGATAGGGAGTCCCACTCGAGAACCCAGTTGGAGGCAGGGGAGAGCATAAGGATGGCTGTAAGAAGATTTGTGAACGGTCCCAGAGGTAAGGGTTCAACCATCTTATTACAGAGTGCATGGTGCCTAGACAGTGGAGTCTGTCAATGAGGATGCTGTCATTGATAGTGTCAGAGGCTGCCAATGGGTCAAGGAGGATAAGTGTAGCACATCCTTCTGAGTCTGCTGCCCTTTGTGAAAGTGCAACCAGAAACCCAAAGCACATGCATGGATGATCAAGGGGATAAGCACACACTCAGACATGTCACCCAACATACATCTTTAGTGACAGTTACCATCCGCAGATCACATGATCCATGCAGACCCTATGTGTGGCACTACCTGCCACTATTGGCGTGCAAAAATCCTATGGCCATGAACATGATTGACAGTGCACAACCTTACATGCTGGCAGAGCTGTTCTGCCGGGATTCCCTCACCACCTCCACCGCACACTGTGCCTGCGCATTGGAGCATGGAGGTCCAGTGTTTGACAGAGGGTATGGGGAGTACGGTGGAACATGGGTACTCGGTGGACCTTTCAGGGAGTGCAGGTACTGGCTGAGGCAAGATCCCTGTAACAACATAGGACATTGGATTGGACAAGCTGAAGGAGTCACATAGGGGTATTTGGTGATGTCCACATAAATGACAAAAACTCTACAGAAAAACATAAAAATCATAAGCCCTCCATGAGCTGGCATGGGTGGTCTAGGACTGCCAACCTGTGGTTGATCCTCAGGTGGTGGTGGTGGTGGTGTGGGTGGGAGTGGTACATCCAGTCCATGTAATGCCAAAGCATGGTTTTCATTGGTTAGGGCCACTCGTGACACAGATGCATGCATGAGGTAACCCAATGGTGAAGATGTCATGATAAACTACCTGCCGAGTGGCCACAGAGTCCACATGTGCACTCACTCGTGACACATCAGAGTGCTGGGAGAGAGTGTGTCTCACCAAAAGCTCATCATGCAGTGAATCCCTCAAGCTCTCCATTTCATGGCAATGGGAGGTTCGAGATGCCAACATCTCCAGCTGCAGGCATTTTTTCTGTGCCACTACATCTCAATGCAGGGAATCCCACCGAGTCATCAAATCAGCTTGCTGGATTTTGATGTTGGCCTACATGCACAGTTTGTGGGAGAGACTTGAGGACTGCATCACAGCATGCAGTGTTCTCCTCAGGCTGTCCATCCACCAGTATTGATGGTCTGCTGAGAGGCAAGATGCTATGCATCCCGTGCATCCCATGCAGCTGGTGAGGAGATGTTCTCAGTCAGGCGATGGATGTCCCTGGCCACCTCCTGCACAACTATGCCAAGTTAGCTTGTCACACACAGCATCTGCTGCTCCCACTCTGACTATCTGTCATGCACATGTCCACCACATGTACGGGGCCAAAGGTGGTGGGATGCTAGGGTCCAGGCGTGTCACAGTGGGACCCCTGTCCTTGACTGCAGGTCTTCAACCCTCAGTTGGACAACTGCCCCTGCTGCTGAATCCAACACAGCAGAAGGAGATCTTGCAGCCGTAACCACCATAGACACAGGGCTTTCCACTAACTGGACCCATGACTCCTGGTTCGCTGTCATGGCCACTGGCCACTTGCCCAGGATCACAGGAACTGCACCATTAGGTTGAGAGAGCAAGGGGCACTATGGTTCACACACGTCCCATTGGGACGTTTATACACAGGGGTTCCGGTTGGACTCAGTCCTGGCGCCTTTGGCGCCAGGCTCATGGAGAAACATAGCAAGACTCTTTTATTATGGGCAGGAGTGCTTTCAAGAACTTTCCACTTGTGTGCAATCAGTCGGGGTGTGGCTTTCTATCTTGAGCTGCACGTGCAACTTTCCAACTATAGGCTGCACATGCAACTTCAAGGAGTGGCAGGGTGTGGCAGGCAGAACTGAACTAGCAGGCGTGGCCTTAAGAGCTCAGCTATAAAAGCCAGCCCAATCCCAAGGCGCACGCTTCACGTTAGTCTGCATTCGCATGCAGCGTAACGCTCACCGCCGCCAGGGACATGCTGCACTTACCTTGGGAATCCTGTCTCCTGTCCATACGCTTACCTCCTGGAGTCAGCTTTCACCTGCATTCTTCCCCGGTGAGCCTTGCGTCCATTCTTCATCTTCCGGAACGCAGGACTTCAGCTCTGGGCATGACATCGTCTTCATCCTCCGACACGCAGAACTTCAGCTCGGGGCACTGCAGCATGACATCTTCTTCATCCTCTGACACGCGGGATTTTGGCCCTGGGCACCGCAGCACGACATCTTCTTCCTCCACGAAGGCGGATCCTGTAAAAGGACAAAAAGGCAAGGTTAGATATACGAACCCACAGTTTAAGGTCGTGCTTGAATAATTCTTCACGCTTGTCCTTAAAAGCTCACTTACCTGCTGCCGGACTGCAGCAGGATCCTCCGCTCCTCATCTGGAGCCACCTCGGGCTCTGTTGCTCTGCTGAACTGCAATCACACCTATTTGGGAGAAAAATAGACATTATTACAGAGCTGACAACAGGCTGTGAGAAAGACAATAACAATCCTTCAAGACAAAGAGAAAACAGAAAGACACCAGAAAGGCGTGGAATCATCGCAGCTGGACTGGACACTACATACAAAGGACCAGTGAAGGAACTTGGTCCTCATTCTACATGCGCCCCTGCCAGAAGTAGCAGGACGGAGAGCTCATCATTAATAATCTACAGGTGAGCATTAATGGGACGATGCATGCTCACCACGCTATGGGAGGAAGGGTTTGAGAGGGAATTCTCTCACAGGCCAGCAAACTTACGTCCTCTCATATCTACGCAGGAACAGTGTTCCAATTCATCACAGCAGCCCATAGCCTATTTGCAGCGGGAGAAAGCAGATCGGGGGGTCCTACTTCCTGGGAGGGCTGCGACCGTGCCCCAACGTCCCTGCAGAGACCAAATGAGCGTAACACTCACCTTCTCAGCCTCAATGGCCCCATCCGGACTGCCCATTGGGAACCCTCCATGTTCCTCTGTGAATCATCCACATCTGAATCAGCAGATTCATGTGACGAGTCTGAAGAGCCAGGATAATAGTCTGAAACCCTACCGAGGACTGCTTGCAGCAACAGTCTTGGGAACAGTCTTGGGAGGATATCTCAGGGGCAACACGTTTGTCTTGGAAGCAAGATGCTGCGGAGCAACACAGGTTATGATCCCCGGGTCTGCGCTTAGAAACCTTTGGGTATTAAGCACGTTATAAATAACCCATTACAATTACAATTACAACAGGGGGTTCTCACAGAGCACGACACCCCTGCCTCCACTGGTGAACTGCCACCTGACCCCCTCTTCTTCCTCCTCCATATCTTCATCTGCTGCCTCTTCACCTGAACAAAGACAGACTACAACATTCTGAGGCATGGGTACCTGGCAGAACATGGATATGTGAATTACAATGACAAAAATGGCCGGTCTGACATATATCACACATTGTGAGTGAGCACACTGTGACCTGTACGGCACAGATGAATGGCATTTGGTGACCTGTGCAATCATGCCCAGGCATATCGGGCCATGCAACATGGCATGGTTTGGGGTTCAAGAGTACATACATATACACAGACTTGATTGAGAGTAATTGCCAACAGTGGAAGGATGCAGGTCTCTGCATCATTGGTGAGCACCTACTCTACTGCCACCTTTTCTTGTTGCAACAAGTGGAAGTGTATCGTTTACATCTGATGACCCAACATTTCATGAAGGCACATGTGTTGCCATGAGCTCCACAACCACCATTGCAACATTGTCCCCTGCAAGATATGTGGTTGGTCCAAAGCACATGGATCGCAATAATGTGTGAATAGACTACGACATGGAACTGACCAAGGCAACTGCTTCATTCACACTTCAAATGTGGAATGTACTACACTGAAAGATCAATTGGCCATCCACATCTCATCCCATCTAGAAAAAGACCTCATGCATCTATGCACAGACATTGTTGCTCATCCATGTCCAAATGGAGCCGTGGCCAGAAAATAGGCTTTGACATCATGCACACATTGCTGTGATTCTACGTGAGTCCTGGCTGGCATTCACAATAGACAATGTGCATGCATGACATTGTGAATGTGGACAATGAGATGTGTGCTTCATGTAATTGCCAGACATACGAGTACTGGCACAGCAGTGAATATCATCAGACAGTGATGTGTACTATGACACCAACATGTACCATGCACAGAAACCAAGCGACTACCTCCCTGAATGTAGGTTAGGTGATGGAAGTGTGCATGGTAGCCTTCATGCAGTGCCCATGGATGGTTGCTAACTGCAGCCAGCTGCACTCCAGCACAAATGTGAACATGTCATGCAGAATTATCAGCACATATGATATGCTCAAATGCCACTCACCATATGTGTTGACATATGCATCCATGACTCCCATGCCTAGCACCTGCTCACTGCTGATCATTCCTTTTGTGACTTCTTCGAAAGGAGTCAGCTCCTCCTCCTCTGGTGCCCCTAGCACCCACCTCCAGTGGCCTGGGGGTGGCCAGATGTCCACAGAGTTTCTCTTTCATACTTCAAATGAGGTCCTCCATCTGCTTGTGTACCTGTTTAACAGTGCGCCTCTCCACACCATATGCATTGATGTGGTCTGTGACCTCCTCCAACATTCTTATTCTCTGAGCAGGAGTACGGTTGCTGCCAGCTAAGGGGTAGAGGTCCACATGGTGTTCCTTTGCATAGTCTGTGAGAATTACCAGCTCCTCATTGGGTAAGTACTTATTCCTTGGTAGCCTCTTCACCTGTGCCTGGTAATGGGTTGGTGCCTCTTCCTGCTCTGCAGGGTGTCCCTTCTTGGTCCTAGTGGCCCTTGGTAGTGCTGGGCCACCTCTAGGTCTCCGACCATGTCATCATCTGTGAGCTGAGGCTCACCACATCCTGGGATTAAGGCACGTGTGTCCTCACCATGTCCTACTCCTGGAGCAGGGTCATGTGTGTCCTCACCATGCCCCCTTACTCTCCCTTTGGGAGCCTTCCAACTCATGGTGCCAACAAACAGAGAAGCAAACCCCAAACAATATACAGGCTACGTGACGGAGTGCGTACAGTGTGCCTGCAACGCTCCAAAGAACCCCACAAAAGAATTATGCATTACGCAATGCGCAGAGGACGCCCAAACAAAACAATGTGGTACGTGATGTGTAGTGTCACCCCCAAACAGAAAAATGCATACGAGATGAGTAGAGGCATGCCCAAACAAAAGAATGCGGTAGGCATAACATGAAGGCAATGACTTGTGAAGCACCCCCAAACGTGTGTCAGCAATAATAAGTCTCCATCTCCATACCTTCTTGTGCCCAAATGGGAATGTGCATCGCTCCTCTTAAATCACACCGTCACTGCTGTTGGCTGTGGAGGTGAGCTGCATGTAGCATGTAACACTTAAATTATGCGCTGAGGCCCTTTACTCTCATCTCCATGCTGCCTTGTGAGTCGATGACACAGATCTTTTTCCTCCTGCCTCTGTGCCATTTATTTTGCCTCATCTCGTCCTGTATTGCCTCTAACCCCCACCATCTGCTGATGCTTAGTGTTTGTTAGTGTCTGCTGCTCACTGGCACTGTCTTGGAGTTCCTGCTGTTCCCCCATTGCCTGTTCTCCTGTGGCTCACCTGTGAAGCTCTGTGACCACCTCTCCTGCCGACAAGGGACTTCCACCTCTCTATTTCACCTTCACCACTCCACATCACATTGTCAGGACCAGCTGCCCTACACCTGCCTCAGGGGTTGTCATGTATGGTCCATCCTCCCCTCCATCGAGTGGCACCCCCAAGGTGAGGGGGAGGGCTCCCAGCTTCACCTCCACCGAAGTTGGCTTCCTGGTGGATCAGGTCCTGACCAACTACAATGCCCTCTTCAACCCAGCAACTCAGCTGGGAAGGCTGGACGTAGGAGGATCTAGGACCATTGTGGCTGCCAACAACACAGAGTGGGTGGCAGTCTGTTCCTTCAAACTGTGATGAAGCTTTGGGATGACCTGAAGCACCGGACCAATGAGCAGGTGAAGGCAGCCCTTGATGCACGTGCCATCATTGAGGTGCACCATGCGGGCTGCCATTGGTTGTCACTGCTTCAGCTCTGAGTCCAGCAGAGGTTTTACCCAGACCTCTGCTCCCAGATCCTTGAGTGGCAGTCACGGCTTGAAGCTGGTGGTGGTACCCATGGGGTGCACTGCTCTACAGTGTGTGTGTTCTGCATGGCTATGCATGATTGCAGGTACTCCCGTCTGTACACAGCATGTGTGTTGCACTGCTCTACTCCAGAATCCAGCATCATGGCAGATATTTGTGAAATGTACAAGTGTGGGTATGTGCACTGTTAGTTTTTTGTGAGTTGATGCACTTGTGGGAATGCAATGTGAATCGATTACCACATTTACTCATATAGGTTCAGATGACGGATTGCCATATTGGGGGCATGTGAAGGGCATACATGCAGAGCACCTCCATGGGTTACACATTTGCTATTGAAGATGGCTTCATTTCCACTCAGCAGCTGTGACTGACATGTGTATGGATGTCTGGAAAAGACAAGTTGGAGCATCAACTTCTCAGGGACAGCAGTGTGATCTGTCAGACCAATACACAAGGAACCAGACATGATGTGTGATCATCCCATTTGTTTGGGGTGAGAGCAATCACATACGTGCTATAGCTCAGCAATGGGTGCCTGCACGTGTTGAATGCTTTACGCTCAAACAGTCTTGAGTGTATTTTGATGCATGTAATTGGATGTAAAAGTGCACAAGCAGGTGTCATGAGCCCTCTACACCCGCTTGCATGGCCAGGTTGTGGGTGATCAGTTCACTGATGGCCTGAGGGGTCCTTCATGGAACTGGATGGCTTGCCAGCTATGGTGTGACCAGCAGTGCAATCTTCTAGCCCGGGGATGTCTGCAGACTTGATATGCTCCCATGCATTTAGTGGTTTGCCCCCTACCAAGGTGCCCAATGCCCACCCCTCAACCCCTGTGTTCTGTCTCCCAGGGCCATGCTGCAGGGGGGCAGGCAGTGGTCTTTGCCAAGAGGTCAGAGCCATGGTCTGCCTGTGCCCATAGTGGTCCTTTGAATTTCCAGTTGGCCAGTCTCCATGCACGGCCATCTGATGTTCGACATGGGGAATGCATGATAGATCCAAAAGGCTCTCCGGCTCCGGAGGAACGGATGGGCTCCAATCTGGAATGTACTCATGTTGTATCCATAAGGAGGCATGACACTTTTGTACAGACCACCTCCTCTGTCTCCCAGGATGACAAGTTTACATTTAAGCATAGTTTCCTTCCTCTGGCTTACTGGTAACAGTGTGTAAGGGTTCTGTCTGCCCTCCACTTGGTTCTCGTGAGCACACCCAGGATCCTCACATCCCCAAGATGGACAAGGTCCATACTACACCTAATGCGCTAACAGAGCCTAGACTGCTGGGGATGCTCTTCTGTGTGGCCAAGTCCATTGCAGCCCAGCAGGGTGTCTGTCTGACAAATGAACCTCAGCCGAATTGCACACAATGGCAGGGCAGCCTTTCCGCCTGGCTCCCTTCAATCCACAGGTTAATTTTGCACACGTGCATGAATGATGATACCTCCTCTTCCCCTTGCTGTTGCTATATATCTGTATCTCCGATATGCCCACAACCCCCCACCCCTAAATGTCCCCTAAATGTCTGTCCGTCGCTATGTTCCCACCATCCTACCCCGTGCCTAGTCTCGGGCGCTCTAAAGATAACCACCACATCACATTACTACTCTTACTCTCTACTATACACCATCACTCAAATAGAACACAGCTATACCCCTGAGTAATTCGGCCTAGCTGTCCACATACGATTACGACCTCATCAACACCTCATCACCCTAATAAAACGCAGCTAGCTGAGCACATTCCGGCTTGCTGCACACATACGCATCCTCCAGGCCTAACGCAGCCAAAGCCCAGTCTGGATGTCCACCCACCAGACTGCTCACATCCAACTGATTTCCCCAGCACCACACCTAATCGCTAGCACACAGCTACCACCCAACAATTACACCAGCTGTACACATATCTGGTGCACCCACGCACTTTACGACTCTACCTCTCTCTACTGAACAGAATTACAGTTCCTGAGGGCGTTCAACCTAACAGCGCTTTGAAGTCATACCAATGATATATAAAGCGCTATATTAATGCCAAATAACATAACATAACACAACTTGGTTCAACTTGGGTTGGACTGCTTGTCCAGCCATGGCCATTGAGATGGGTATTGACATACCACCTGTGTTGGGACAGCATTGACCCGAGAGTATGCCTGCTCTGGGAATGTCCTCTTACATGAGGGTCTCTCCCCTCCAAACAGTGCAGAGGCAGGGCAGTGCAGTTGTACCCCAGTGGCCATGTGAGAGTGCAAGGATGGTGGTCTGACCACAGGGCCTGCCCAACACGTAGTAGGTGCGGACCCATGGAAGCCATGCACTTGCCCTCATCAACCGGACTCATTTTTCAACTGCACTCTATGGTGATGACAGTTCCTCAGGGTGGCAGAATGACCTTCCCCACACTGGTGGGGTGGGCTTGTAAGGCAGCCAACCCCTTCTCACAAGATTGGTGCCTGGGCCCAGGCTCTCTCTACCAACCAGCCAGTTGGGCCCTTAGCACATGAGTGACCAACAGGGCACCTCAACCTGCAGTATTGGGACATCCACTGACACTGAGGTCAGACAGAGAGTCTATGGTCACCTGCATACATATTCAGGTCTGACATGGTGGACAGCTACTTTTATGAAAGTTACCTGAGTGGATCACCGTTACATATAATGTGACCAACTTCCCAGAAATCCTCAGGGGGCTCCAGCCATTTTGATGGAGCCGACCTCACAGACAGTGTTATGCCACTAGCAGACACCAGCACAGTATTGGTGGCTTATGGCAGATCCTGTATGATGGCCTTACGGGTAGCCCTGCCTCATGGTCCCATATGCATTTGTTCCAGCTGGCCCAGCTGTGTACCTGTCATGACCCTTGCCCCTGGCCCTCACTGGCAAGACAACCTTCCAGTTAGGGCCAGGTCAAAGGCCTTAAAACCTCATCCAAGACTCTCTTGGAGTCAGTCCTGGCGCCTTTGGCGCCAGGCTCATAACCAACATGAAGACCAACATTAGAATGGGATTATTTACTTGGGACTATTTAACTTGGGGGGATTCAGCCAACATGGAGGCACACACATAGCTCAGTTACAAGGAACTGAGCTATGCGGTCTATTCTTTTGGGTGTGGCAGGCCTGGGACTACTTTACCTGGACTACTTTGGGTGTTGCAGGCCTGGGACTATTTTACCTGGATTACTTTACCTGAGACTATTTAAACCACACCCAAACAGCAGAACATGCTTTGCGTTATTCTGCTGTGGGCAGCGTAACGCTCATTGTGTCCAGTTCTTTGATGCCAGTTTACCTGAAACCAAGGACCTGCAGAGAGAGAAAGAACACTACGAAACTTACCTGGAACAGTATCCTGTCTTCAATCCATCGCTGACTTCAGTTCCACTCACCTGACGGTACAAACTCCATCATCCGGCACTGCATGCATCCTGGAATACCATAACCTGGAAAGAGGAGAAAGAATGACAGCATTAGTAAGCGTTTACTCACATTTCCTCCCGAATGAAGAAAGCCACACAATTCTTACCTTGGTAGTCATCTCCTGGTCAGTATCATTGCTGGAACATTACGACGCTCGGCGAGGAACATCGCAACTTGCAAGGAGAGAAAAGACTCATGTTAGCAATGTAAAAGGCGAAACAGCGCCAGGCATCGTGCATTACTCACCGGACAGCATCGCGCACACCGCGCTTTCGCCTACCGGCCCATGCTCATCTTCAAACTGCATGACAACACCAAAATACCTTTCCATACCTAAAAGGAAAGAAGCAAGACATTATTATTCGAACTAAGAGGAACATAAGAACTGCATATGAAGACTGTAAAGCAGCAAACCTACGGAGTCGCAGCATGCCTGGATTCCCACAGGGGGGCTTGCACCAGTGAAGTAACGTGGTCGCTGCTCGCCCCCACATCTACGCGCCCCTGCCACGAGGAGCAGGACGGAGAATCCACCTTTTACAATATTAAGACCCATCTTTAACCAGAGGCCTTACCAAGGGACCGGGAGAGGGTTCAAGAGTGCAATTTATCCAACCAGGGCTGGGTGGCGTCCCCATGGAAACCAGGTGAGCGTAACAGTACTACATTTGTTTGCAGAAAAGGTCCATGGACCACACTTTGTGCAGGCATTGTCGTCTTTGGTAAGTGTCTCCCTGTGTGACGGACATGTGTCATGTGAGTTTGAGGGTCACCTCTGTGCTGGTACCAGGGCAACAGAGCAGGTGTATTACTGCAGGCCTGGCTGCTGTGGGAGTGGCTAGAAAAGCCATCAGTTATGTTATGTTATGTTATGTTATGTTACTTGGCATTTTTTAAGCACTCCTTATATAATTGGTATGATCGGAAAGCGCTGGTAGGTTGAACGCCCTTGGGAACTGCAGGTCTGATTAGTAGAGGAGAGAGATGGTGTCATAGGATGCGTGGGTGCAGCAGATGTAATTGCTGGATGATAGCTGCATCCTAGCATTAAGTGTGGTGTTGAGGATATCAGTTGGATGTGTGCTTTCTGGTGGGTGGACAGGGTTTGGCTGCGTTAGGCCTGAGGGACGCTTATGTGAGCAACTTGGTTGGAATGACATTGGATAGCTGCATTTTAATAGGGTGATGAGGTGTTCATGGGGTAGTGTTTGTATGTGAACAGCTAGGCTGAATTTATCAGGGGTATAGCTGTGTTCTAGTTGAGTGATGGTGTATAGTAGAGAGTAGACGTAGTGATGTTATATGATATGTTGGCTCTTCCTTAGAGCACCAAGAGCACACACGTGAACAGGATGGCAGGGAGCACATCGACACATGGGTACACAGTGACAGGGGCAGAGCTTACGATGACAAGAGGGGGATATGGATATATAGCAACAGCATGTGGATCAAGAAAGCAGGGTACACAGAGACACATGGGCATGGTGGATACATATGTTGACGAGAGGGTTGGGTAATGCCGATCACAGGAACAGGATGGTAATGGGCATAGGGACACACGTATACACAGTGACAGGGGGCTGGGCTTACAACAGTAGGAGGGGGACATGGGATATACAACAATCGCATGGGGACATGAAAGCAGGATACACAGAGGCATGGTGGGCACCTACTAGAGGGTAGGGTAATCCCATCCATTCCTTCAATCCATCCAGCCATTACATCAATGCATCCGTCCATATCTTCATCCATTCATTCCGTCCATTAACACAATCAACGCATCCATCCAATTTCTCCATTCCTTCCTTTACTCCATCTATCGATCCCACTAATCCATCCATCCATTTCTTCCACCTTCTCATTCATTCAGTCCATCCATCCTATCTGTGCATCCATTTGTTTCTTCCATTTCTTCATCCATTCATTCCATCCATTTGTTCCATCAGTCCGATGTCCTCCATCACTTCATCACTTCAATTCAATCCATTCCAGCCATCTACTCCATCAAATTCCACCCACTCCATCCTCTCCATTCACTCCATCCATCCATACCATTGATGCATCCATCCAATTCTTCCATTTCTTTATCCATTCATTCCATTCACCGATCCCATTAATACATCCATCCATTTCCTCAAATTCTTCATCCATTTATTCAGTTCATCCATCCCATCCATGTATCCATCCGCTTCTTCCATTTCTTCATTGATTCATTTAATTGACTCGCTCCATCAATCCGATGTCCTCCATCACTTAATCACTTTCATTCCATCCATTCCATCCATCCACTCCATCAAATTCCACCCATTCCATCCATCAATACCATCCACTCCATCCATTCCATCAATTTCATATACATACACTCCATCCATTCCATCCATCAATTCCATATATAATCATTCCGCTCATTCCACATGCATCCATGCCATCCATTTCATCGATTCGCTCTAAATGCGTCCATCCATTCCATCCTTTTCATCTATTCCGTCCATTCCGTCTGTTTTATCCATCCATTCCATCCACCCAATCCCATCCATCCACCACATCAACTCCATCCATCTCATCCATTCCAGCCACCCCATCCGTTGTCCTCTTCATCCATTCCATCCATCTCATCCTCTCCATCCTCTTCATCCACTCTGTTTATTTCATCCATGCAATCCACCCCATCCACTCCAATCACCCCATCCATTCCATTCATCCCATCCCTTTCATCCACTCCACCCACTCCATCCAACCCGTCCATTCCATACACTCCATCCATTCTATCCATTCCATCACATTCCATCCCATCCATCCACTCCATCCATCCCATCCATCAATTCCATCCATCAGTTCCATACTATATATTCTATCTAATCCCAATCAGTGGGCGTAATCATTGAAGCAAAGGTCGGGAGTCCCACAGTGTATTTAGTCATTGGGTTGTTGGCAGTTCAGACACATCTTTATGGTTGTTGTTGGCGATTATGGAAAAAGCCATGTTTTTAATAGTTTGCGGAATGTCATATAGACCTGGGTGTGTCGGATGTGTGTCGGAAACAAGTTCCACAGAGTCAGGGTCAATGCTGAGAAAGAGAATCCTCCAATCTTGACAGAGTTGGTGGGTGGGATCACTAAAAAGGAGGGCAGTGCTTGATTTTAGGGTGCAGGGTGGGAGGTAAGGTTTAAGCTTATCTTGCAGGTATAGTGGGCCGGTCTTGTGCGCTGCACGATGGGTGATGCACAGGGTCTTAAAAGTGGCCGTTCATTTGACTGTGAGTCAGTGGAGGGTTTTGAAAGCTGGAGAGGTGTGGTCTCTTGGGCCCAGGGCAATGAGCAGTTTGGCAGCAGCATTTTGCACCCTTTGGAGTTTATTAAGGTGGTATGCTGGGACTCCTAGGTATAGGGAGTTGGCATAGTCCTGCCTCAGCATTATAATGAACATAACAGCAGAAAGTCTGTTTGGGAAGGAGAGGTAAGGAAAAATGTGTCTAAGAATTTTGAGATGGTAGTGACAGCATTTAGAGATGTTGTTGATCTGTCGGGAGAGGGTTAGGCCAGAGTCCATAGTGCACTTAAGAGTTTTTACTGTGACGGAGGGGGTAGGCGGTAGGCCCATGGAAGGGGGCCAAGGAAGAGGATGGCGTAGAAGCTCAGTGTTGCCGCATACCATGATTTTGGTTTTAGTGGGGTTTAAGAATAGGTGGTTTGTAGTCATCCAATGGTCGATATCTAGGAGTCAGGCAGAGAGGTCGGGCTGGGGGTTGGAGTCTGTGGATTTTTAAGGATGATTTGGGTATCGTCAGCATATTTGTAGCATAGGATATTGTGCAGGGGGATGATTCCAGGAAGGGGTTGATTCAAAAAGAGGTTGAATAGGAGAGCAGACAGACATGCGCCTTGCAGGAGTCCAGTATTAACTGAGTGAGCAGCTGAAACAAAAGGGGAGAGGAGGGTTATTTGTTTCCTGCGGTTGAGGAAGGAGGCGATCCATTTGAGAGCGGTTCCACGGATTCCAAGGGAGTGGAGATGGTCAAGGAGGATTGAATGGTTAAACGTGTCGAAGGCTGCGGACATGTTGAGGAGAATTAGTGCAGCGCATCCAGCAGTGTCTGCGGTGATCTTAAGATCATCCCAGATTGAGGCCAGGGTGGTTTCAGTTCTGTGTCATGGTCTGGAGCCTTATTGTGCGGGTTCGAGGAAGTTGGTGGATTCAACAAAGTTGCTTAGTTGGGAGTATGCTGTTCGGTGAATGAGTTTTGCAAGGAATCTGGTATTCGAGATGGGTCTATAGTTTTTGAGGTCAAGGGGGTCAAGGGATGGTTTTATAAGAAAAGGCTTGGCATGTGCAATTTTGATGGCATCAGTAAAGATTCCAGAGCTTAGGGAGACGTTTAGAATTGTTCTTGCATGTTCTCCTGCGCAGGTGGACGAGAATATTTCTTTGAGGACTGAGCCAGGCAGGGTCTAGGGGGGAGCCAGATGGTTTACTAGCAGATAGAAGGTCAAAAATTTCTTCTCTGGGGATTGGTCTAAAGGAGTCAAAGGTGGGTAAGGTGGGGTATGGGACGGCGAGCGGGGGGTTGTTGGATTGGTCAGTAGTTGTTGGGGGTGGGGGAGACAGTTTGTTGTTAAGGCAAGAAGTCCTGTCAAGAGCAGTCGTGTAGAAGTGGAGGGAGAGAGAGTCGCAAAATGGGAAAGTGGATCTGCTGAGACTGTTTTTTTCTGCTCGCCATTTGCATTTCAGAGATTTATCGAGTTTTTGGCATTCCTCAATTCCGGAGTAAACCATTTGGGAAATGGTCCAGTGCTTGAGGTGGAGTGGCGTAAGGGGGTGAGAGGAATTAGTGAATCATTAACCATGAGTGGAAGGAGTCGATGGTTAATGATCTGTCAGGGGGCGTGTTGTCAGTGGTCTAAGAAGAAGTGCTTCGGCTAGGTCGGGAACGATCTTTACTTTGTTCCAGCATTTGCGGTGGAGAGGGTAGGTTGGAAGGGGGCAGGGAGAGGGGCAATGGAGAGAATGGAGGAGGGGACTGTAAAGTGGTCGGACTAGATGAGTGGTAGGGGGGGCTTGATGTATCAGGTCATGGGAGCTGCAGATAGCATCTAGGGGGTGCCCCTTAGAGTGGGTTGGACCGTTCATATGAAGGGAGAGGTTGAGCGCATCAACAATGTTGATGAGTGAAAGGGTCATGGGGTTGGTGGGAAAGTCCAACCAGATATTGCAGTCTCCTAGTAGGGAGCACTGATTAACTTGAATGGTGGCTACCGAGTCACAGAGGTTGGTTGTGAAATGTCTGTCGTAGACAGGAGATCTGTAAATGATTAGGAAGCTGTGGGAGAAGGTTGGAGGTAGTGAGAGTTTAGCAAGAAGGGATTCGCATGATGGGATGCCTGTCTGGGAATCAACGAGCGAGGCGCAGAAGTGAGATTTGAAGAGGGCTGACACGCTGCCTCCTCTTGAGGGCTTGTTGAGCGGAATGAGCGAGTAGCTGGGGGGAATGCCTCATGTGCAACAGGGGAAAAGTCATCAGAGAACCAGGTTTCAGTGATAAAGGCTAGGTCGGGTTTGTCAGAGGAGAGGAGGTCGAATATGTTGTGTCTGTTTTTCGCTACAGAGCGGGCATTAAAAAAACAGGATGCACTTGACTTTGGAGAGGGGTGGGGTCATGGAGGTTGTTGGGGTGTGAGTAGGAGGAGCATACAGGACAGTGGGGTGGGACGGGGAGCATGGCGCTCAAGGCCAATGAGGCAGGGAGAGGAGGGGTAGTGGGAAGATAGGGTGTCAGTGGGCTCTGGGTGACGAAGAGCAGGGGCAAGTCATGGAGGTTGGGAAGAGTAGGTAGGTGAAGGAGGATATGTGAGGGGTGTGGGTAAAGCTGAGGAGGGGCGGGTGAGTGGAGAGATGGTCAGTGGGAAGGGTGGGATAAGGGGGTGGCAGTCTCAAGTGAGTCTTGAAGGGGTGGGGGAATCCGCCTGCAGGGGGAGAAGTTGAGAGAGAGAGAGGGTGGAAGCAGGGGGAGGGCGTGGGGTGGAATGGGGAGGGAGAGATTGGGATGATGGGGGGAGGTAGAAGTGGTGAAGAGTAGACAGTCATCGGGGGCAGGCTCTTTTTCTACTTTGAGGCATTCTGTGTAGTAGAGGTGTGAGAGAGGGTGGGGAGGTCAGAGGGTGATGGAGATGATGCTGCTGTTCTTGTGAGGGCGAGGCATGCTGCTTTTAGAGAGGGGAAGGGATAAGGAGGGGAGTTTGGCTGGTGTCGAGGGGAGGTTAACTGGTGGTGGGGGAGGGAGAGGGGTGTCGAGGGGAGTTTGGGCAGCTCTGTGATGGGCTAGGGGAGGGGGACTTTGAGGAATGAGGGGTGAAAGGAAGGGGGGATGATTGCTAGAGGGTGAAAGGGAGAGAGTTTGAGCTGTTTGGAGCGCCAACAGGATCCTCTGGCTTGGGAGTTAGATAAGGGGCAGGGTTTTGAGGTGAGGGGTATTCGGGGGTTTGCAGTAGTGGTCAGAGGAAGCGAGGGGAGCGATGAGTTTGAGAGGGTGGGGGGGTAGTGTGCTTCTGAGGAGGGAGGTGGTTGGCGGGCCAGACAGCTGTTCTGATTTTAGAGTGTGATAGGGGGTGGGTTTTCATGGCCGGTGTAGTGGGGAGTTCTCATTAGCGGTCAGAGTGAGGGTGGGAAGCGTTGAGTTAGGGTAGGAAGGGTAGGGGGGAGTGGGCTTCTGAGGAGGGGGGTTGTAGGCATGCCAGAGTGCAGTTCTGGATTTAGGGTTGGGTGCGGGGTGGTGGTAGGAGATTGGGCGAGTGGGGTTATGATGAAGTGAGGTGAGCAGGGGGAATTCTACCAATGTGCTCACGGAAGGAATGATGGAGGGCTAGAGGAGGCGGGTGCTAGAGTGCGGGTGGCATGCCGAGGGGACTGATTCAGTACGGGGGGAGGGAGCCGGGGGTTCTAGGAATCTAGACGGGTGTGAGAGGTGGATATTTGTGAAATGGGGTCTCCATCTGGAAGTGATAAAGTCTTAAGAGGGAGAGTGTAACACAGTAGGCTTTCAGTGCACTATCAAGATTTGAGATAGGCTCAGAGGGTGGAATGCAACACAATATCGCTTGGGCTCAATATCTAGGTGTGACATAGTCTGAAGAGGCAGAGTACAACACAGTAAACTTTCTGTGCACTATCTAGTTGTGACAGTCTAACAGGCAGAATTCAACACAGTAAACTAGTAGATTTGAGATAGGCTAAGAGGGTGGACTGTAACACAATATCACCTGGGAACAATATCTAGATGTGACAAAGTCTTATGAGGCAGGGTATAACACAGTAAGCTATACAGCACACTATGTAGGTAGAGATAGAATGCAACACAGTAAACTGTCAGTGCACTATCTAGACGTGACACAGTCTAAGAGGAAGAATACAACAGAATATAACACAGTAAACTTTCTGTGCACTATCTAGATGTGACACAGTCTAACAGGCAGAATTCAACACAGTAAACTAGTAGATTTGAGATAGGCTAAGAGGGTGGAATGCAACACAATATCACTTGTGCACAATATCTAGATGTGGCACAGTCTTAGAGGCCAAATGCAACACAGTAAACTTTGAGCACACTCTCTGGATGTGACACAGTCTAAGAGGCAGAGAAATGGGTGTTTGGATTTTCCCATATGTTTGAACATTTACATTAGTTTAAATGGACTGTCATAATAGTGCCATGTAGGAACCTTTTGTTTAAAAAGCTGACAGCTAAAGAAATGTGTAACTGACAGAAGGGGTGTACCTCTCCACTCGACTTCAATCAGGGGACTCCATGGACTGATCAGAGCAGAGAGGGGTTTGCTCTGGGGAGGTGCAAGAGAGGAAAATCCTTGCAATGAGAAGGTTAGCACCAGTAAACTGCACATCTAATTATAATAACTGGAGGTGTGGCATACATTAAAAAGCACTTCCTCTATGCAGAAGGGGAATAACAAGGACAGACAAATATCAGACAAGGAGAAAAACTACCAAAAACATTTTTGGGAGGGAGCTTTCAAACATCTTCCTGGACCTGCCCTTAACCCACCTGGGGGTATCCTGAGACATCTGCCTGACATCTTGAGTGGAGAGGCCTTAACATTGAGAGGCTTTAAACTTTTCCTGGGAGAGAGAAACTGGGGGAAGCCAACAGCTGACTAGGCCATGATCCTTAAGGAAAACCAGTTGAGGGATGAAAGCTGGTGAGGATTTCCGACTAAAGTGACCAGACTCTGCTGTCCAAAGACAAAGAGGAGCCTGGCTGTCTTCCCCAAATTCCACCAGAACAGAGGTCACATGTAAGAAGAATTGATAGATTTGAAACTAAGTCTGTGGGGGATCTGCCTGCCTTAATATCTTCCCTTCATGATGGGTGTAAATCTCCACTGATACCCCTTCCCAAAATGTGTTTTTAAACAACAAGGTGTTTTGCCACAAAACGAAATTCCCAATTGTCACCACTCCTTAAACATTGGGCCTCATTATGGGTATGGTGGTAGCCATGCGGATCTTACTTTAGCGGGCCCGATAATTCCCATACCGGTAATGGGGAGGATGCTAACAACGGGCCCGTAAACGACGGGCCGTTTTTAGCATCCTGGTCTGCTAGCGGGTACCACTAAGGACGTCTGGTTTGACCAGGCATCCTTAGCGGCACCCGCTGGCAGACCTTGTAATGGGGCAGTAGAATGATAACGGCGCCAGCAGCTCTAGCGGCACCGTTATCACTCTACCGCATTCCTCGTAATGAGGCCCATTGTATTTAAACGAAGGGTGCCCTTGGCCCCAAACGAAATTCCAAAACTGTCCCCACTCCCTAGACCTGGCCATTAAACAGAGTGGTGCTGCATATCACTGATGACTGGGTCTTTTCGCGCTGGGGGGAGAAGTGGTTTGCAAAGAGAAATGAGTGTCATTTCCATTGAACAAGATGCACTCTCTCCTGAGAGTGAGCAAGTTACCCTGATAGCTGAACGAGTTTTGCATTGCTTTTGGGTTTAATGGAAAAAGGGTGCTATTTGCCACATGCATTTTTACAAATCTGTGGTTTCAAAACTGAAAGCATTAGCAGAAAAACCCCATGTATTAAGCATTGTACATGTAATGTGTGACCTGTTTTAAAAATCGAAATGGTGCTTTGTTGTTAATCTAAATTTTATCAAGTAGTATTTACCTGCTTTTTAAAAAAACCTGTATTTCATGTTATCGGTTAAACCAATTTAACCTTTAACATGCATAAAAAATTATTATAAGAACACCATTTCAATGCTATTACTCTACAGAGACCTAAAACAAGGTAGCCAAAAGTACATATATTTAAAAAGAAGACCACTTTCATCACTGTTACACTAAGTACATTCTCAAAAAAGGGCATAAAATCACAGATCACACATCAGTGTCACCTATGCACCAGCATATACATTTTATTTTTACCTGTTTATTGTTGAAGTTTGGTTTGATGGCACAGAGAAGGTGGCGTGTGTAACCAGTCAAGGAAATTATGAATTGAATATATACTTTAAATAAATATATATTTTCTTTGTACCCCGGCCTGGTTGTTGGCTCATTGCTGGCCCGGGGGGAGGGGTCTACGTGGCTCTATATGTGTCATAGATATTTCTTACGAATCCAAAGAAATTAATGGTCCGTTGTGGGCTTTATCTTCATTGAGGGGACTCCCTACGTTGAGCGGCTCCCCCAATATATAGTTGCAACTCTCATCACAGTCTGGCCCTAGATGGAAGTCATGCTGCCCTGCAGAAGATTTTCTCGAAGCAGAGTGCATGGTGAATTATGGTGGTATGTATCTGCGCTTCTACAGGCTTCAAAGCTACAGTGTTGGTTGTGAATTGGTATGGACAGTTGCCTCTGGAAAAAAGCCAGTAGCCATCAGAGTTTAGTTTCAAATTTCCACTGTCTCGGGGCTTGGGATGGCAGTGTCAGTCAGCCTGTAGCAGTCAGTCTCTTTTCTGGGCAGCTGTAAGGTCTCGTGGCCAATGTCAAAGGTAATAATCTTGTCAAAGATAGGTCTGGTATCAGTAAAACCACAGGCATGATTCAAGGACTACGACTAAACATGCATATTGATATCTCACTGGGATATTCACATTCCAGAAAACAACGTTGATAAATACAGCCTCTGCTCCCCTCATGTGACTTTGTGGAAAATCATAGGCAGAGAAACAGTCTCTCTTGAAAGCCACGCATTGTTTCTGGCTGCATAGTCCATTGAAAATGAGGCTGAAGCATGGGATGCAGGGTGGCACAATGTCCCCTTGATGGATAGCCTGAATAGTATGTAGTGCTCTCAGCTGTCTGGGACAAGTGAATGGGGGAGGTAAACTTGAAGTGTACTCCCAGGTGTGTGTGTGTGTGTGTGTGTGTTTTCGGGTGTAGATGTTTACCCAGAACTGTAGTATTGAATAAAGGGTGGACGGATTTCCATTAATCCCCGGCACTGAGGGATTGGAGTCTGCCACGAATGCAAGTATTGAAGTTACATTGGGAAAGCTAGTGTACTCTTTGCACTGTACAGTTACGTGTAGCACAGTTCTTGAGAATACATTGCACACCATGTTCTGTCTGTTAAATTACATAACAATATACCTGAAAAGAAAATAAGCATTCAACATGGAAAGTATTGCAGGGCCACTAAATACAACTGCAGGCTCTAATGGGCTGACAATGACAGGACCCAGTACTCAGAACACTTCTTTAAGTGTGAATGGGTGGGGAAGGGAAGGGAAGATCTTGGGTGCTTCAGCTCAACAGTATTTTTGAAGAGGATGGTGCTGTGAGGAAGAGGGGAGGATGTTCATGGAGAAGTTCAGATTGTTTTTGTGCAAAGTATGGTATTCCTTTCCCACCACCTTCGTTAGATCATAGCTGTCCTGGGAGAGTCACATGCTAAAATGCAAATCAAAATGGCTTACACAACTATCTTTGCACTTGTCCCGGAATGACAATGCAGTATTTACTATGTTCTCTAACTTGTTATGTCAGTGGGATGCCCCTTTCAACTTGCATGATGTATGTGTTATGTTTAGCATATGTCACCATGTCTCTGCTTTCTAGGACTTGTAGTCCTGGAACTGTAGTAAGGAAAACAATATTGAGTCTCTACTACAGCTCCACCCTAAGACACAAGATGCATATGTCCTGACCCCCTTAATGTCCTGCACTCTACATTGCACTGGCAGCATGGCTTTTAGACAAGCAAGCCTACTGTAGGTTTATTAGCTCCATCTGCTGTGTTTCGAACTTACTGTACAGTATATATGTAGTCATATTTATCTTTGTAATATCAGTCGACACACAATGCGCAATTTTCAAGAAAAAAGGCCAATTTCTTTGGCGACCAGACTATTGGGAATTACTTGGATTATAATTTTTTTGCTCCATCAACAAATAAGTACTGAACACATTCACCATCCTATCTTGCGCACAACCCACACGAATATATAGATTAGATTAAAACATCTGGAACAAACAGGTGAAAAAGAAAAACAATAATGCAGGTATCAAATGTATTGTTTACTCAATTCATTCAAAAGAATGTTTTTGGAGTGGACTGGAAATTGATGCCCCGTTTTTTAGATCTTCAGCCAATTCATAAGGCATAAGGCATAAGCCGGTCAAGTGGCACAGCGAGTAGAGCGCTCGCTTTGACATCCGTGCAGAGCCTGCCAACGCAGGTTCCAATCCCAGTGGGGCCAAACTCAGCCTTTCATCCTTCCGAGATCGATAAATGAGCATCACTCACCGTGGGTAATAATAAGCAGCGCTCAGATACCTGAGGGTTCGTAGGCTATATAAATGCCAAATTATTATTATTGTTTTCCCATTTGATGAGGCATTCAGAAGACTTAAACCCTGATCTCCAATATATTATGGCTAAACATCGGAAGAACTCAACCGTGCGTCCACAATCTTACAGCAAACCGTGGCTTTCTCAAAGTGTATGTACATCAAAAGATGTCTATTTCCCACTGCGCTTCTTTCCACGATGCATTTTTGGCCAGGTCAGGCACATGCAAGAGGAAGTGCTTCGAACCCCCTTTGAATAACAATGACTCAATTAGTGGTGAAATAAAAACAGTGTAGCATAAGGCTGTGCCCAGTGTGTATCAGAGACAAGAGACAAAATAGTGGCACAATGAGTTGGTGAGCTGGTATTCAGCTAAAGTGTGATATGAACAAATGATGTGCTCAAGTACAGTAGATGCAGCATAATGGATATTACCAATGGCCATAGATCGGTATGCAGTGATTATATCAAATAGAAAATAACTAATGCAAAAGTACCCTAAAAAATAATGAATGCTGAATATATGGCGGGTAAGGGGTTTGTGGGGACATCACATGATCGCGGGAGCGTGTTCTCGCGAGATCGCACATAACGTGATCTCGCGAGCCCACGCTCCGCGGCAAAACGTTCCCGCTTCAGAGCTGGCAGCCCGCCAGATGAAGCGGTCGCACCACAGCGCTGCTCCTGATGAGGAGCTGAGAAAGTGAGAACTTGCAGCAGCCTTACAGCACAGCTTCTAGGGTGTAACACCACAGCCACAGGAGGCTACATGGGGGCCCTAGAAGCTTACAGCGTGCCATCATAGTGCACACACTTCCCACAGTGATTCAACTGGGGAAGTCCTGAACTGAACTGAGCTGAACTGTAAGTAAGCGCTTGATTTGAGCTTGGACATATAAGGGTCCACACCGGTTGTCATTTAATAAAGTCGGTTAGAACTCACTACAGCGTCCTGTCGTCCCTTAAGGCCACAACATAATTGGCGACGAGGATATCAAAAGCCCCACGGCCCCACAATGCAAGGCGCCACACCGTCCCCTGCCTTTCTCCCTTCACCAGGGACACCAGCAATTCCATGGATGCAGTGGGAGCCCCTTTTCTCCACCTATCTGGAAGCAGTGGGCGGCACGCGGTATGCCCCCGTCAGGAAGAGGGCGATGCTGTTAAATGCATTGGGGGTTGAAGGTCAGCGCATTTTTGCCAGTTTGAAGGCAATACCTGCGGCCGATGATAACGACGACGTCTACAAGGAAGCGACTCGTCGCATTGTGAAGAGGTTCACCAATAAGGAGAACGTTGTACTGCACAGGCTGAGGTTCTACACCCACAAACAAGAAGGGAGTGAACCCGTGGACGACTACATCACCAGGATGAGGGAGCTGGCTTCTCTTTGCGCCTTTGGCGAACACGCAGAACAGGTCATCTGCGACATGCTCGTCGTTCACACTAACTCTAGGAAAGTGCAGGACAAGTTCATACAAGAAAAGGAGGTCACCCTTGACAAGGCCATCCAAATTGCCAGGGCGGAGGAAGAAACCTCCGGCAGACGCAAAGAGGCGGGAAGTCACCTGCCCGTGCCCGGACTTGCGGTGCTACAATGGAGAGGGCGCAGAGACAAGCAGTCCCGCGACGGCCCCAGAGACAAAAGTCCCAGGCAAAAGGAGGCACCCAAATGATATAGATGCGCCAGTACCAAGCACATGGCGAATGATTGCGGCTGCCCCGCCAGGAATAAAGAGTGCTCCAAGTGCAGACGCATTGGTCACGTGGCTCCGGCATGCACGTGGCGGGAGAAAACTGTTTCCCGTGTCGATGGTGACTGCGCTTCAAGCGATGATGACCATCTACAGTACAGACCCATGGTCCTCTTGGTCAACGCCCCCATGCCAGGAGGGAAAAGCCCCACTGCACCAATAAGGTTGACGGAATGGAAACGCGCGTCATGGCAGACTCGGGATCTGACCTCACCATCCTCCCCATCAACACATATAAGGAGATGATGGGACAAGCAAAAGTAGAGATCAGAACAACCAGGCAAAAACCGACGGTGTTCGGTGGTGCAACTGTCGACCTTTTAGGCTACATCAAAGCCCGGATCGATTTCAAAGGGAGGTCTACCACCACCAAAGTGTATTTCTCACCCAAAGGCCCAGCCGTGCTGGGATGGGACGAACAACACAAACTCAGCACAAAACTAGATCCCAGCACTCCGGAACAGGTACTCATGGTCTCCTCAGGAGCAGCGCTAAATTTCAAGGAGATGTTCCCAAACCTGTTTCTGAGAACCCAGGGAAGGTGAGAAACTTTGTCCACAAGATTCGCCTGAAACCCAACGCGATCCCGGTGAAACACAAAGTCAGGGCAGTACCTGCCACAGCGAGACCCGCATTGGATGCCCACCTTCGGAAGATGGTCGAAGAAGGAACCATCAAGACACTGGAATCCTCAGAGTGGCTGAGTCCAGTAATTTCGGTCAAAAAGAAATCCAGCAACAACCTCAGGATCTGCATCGACCTAAGAAGCCTCAATCTAGAGGTAATCACGGATAGCTTTCCACTCCCCAGCATCAACGAAATTGTCCTCATGATGAAAGAGGCGGCAATCTTCTCTAAGCTGGACATGCGTGATGCCTATCACCAGATTCCCCTGCACAAATCCTCTCGCCCCCTTACAGCGTTCATCACGCCTTTCGGCACCTTTCAATATACCCGCATGCCATTTGGGTTGTCGTCGGCAGCATCCGTATTTCAGAGGATGATGAACTCCTTACTTAAAGGACTCACAAATGTTTCCTTCTTTCAAGATGATATCCTCGTGTATGCCAAAGACAACGAGACCCATGACAAGGCACTCAGGACAGTCTTGAGCAGGCTTCAAGAGGAGGGCATTCACCTACGCCACGAAAAATGCGTCTTCGGAGTGAGCAAGGTAGAATACCTTGGGTACTGCATCTCAAGTGACGGCGTCAGTCCCAAGAAGAACCTCATGCAGGTCATAACAGAAGCCCCGGCTCCGTTGTCCAAAGAGGAACTACGCTCATTCCTGGGCCTAGGGGAGTACTATGCCAAATTTGTCCCTAGATTCTCCAAGACCACGTCTCCCATGAGGGAGCTTCTGAAGAAGGGGGCAGCCCACTCTTGGTGCCCGGAACAGAACGAAGCTTTCTGTGAAATCAAAAAGAGAATTCTACACGTGCCGTGCCTGAAACCATACAACCCTGAATGGGACACCTGCATTACCACATACTCCAGCGCGTATGGCCTGGGGGCCACCTTGACCCAGAAGAAGGGAGACACTGAGAATATTGTGGCGTTTGCATCCAAAGCGCTGTCATCATCGGAGAAGAATTACTCCACGGTTGAGAAAGAAATGTTGGCATGCGCATGGGCCGTCGACTTCTTCAGATCGTACGTATGGGGGACGAGATTCAAGCTGATCACAGACCACAAACCCCTCATTCACATGTTGAGCCCGGGCAGCACCAAGACTGCCACCCCGAGGCTGGCCAGGATCGCCGCAAAGCTTCAAGAATATACATACGAGATAGCCCACATTGCGGGTTGGAAAAACGCACAAGCGGACTGCATGTCCAGACTCCTGAACCAAAGCGCCCCTGGTACCACATTCTTGGAAGATGAGTGTGTCGTAGCCTCCATCAGTGACTTGAGGAACGGCGAGTACATGGTCCTGAGTGAGCGCCACTGGCAGGAGGAGTTCGAACAGGACGAGGCCCTATGGCACGTTAGTACCTGGGTTCGCGAAGGATGGCCCAATGAGAGAGCGATCCCCGAAGGCCTTCGTCCCTACTGGAAAGTGAACGAGGAAATCACCACCATGAACGGTCTCATCCTCAGAGGCGATCAAATCATCCCGCCCAGCGGAATCCGCAAAGTGAAACTGTGTAGAGCACACTCAGGCCACCTGGGATCCAACATGACCAGACGCAGGATACGTGAAGCCTACTGGTGGCCAGGCATGGACCAGGACATAAGACAAATGGTCGAAAGGTGCCATGAGTGCACCAACAGTGACAAGCGCCTAGCCATGAGGCAAGCCCCCATGCTGCCCACCGAAGTCCCCAAAGGGGTGTGGCGAAAACTAGGTTTGGATTTCATTGGGCCCCTGGACAACATGCCCCCAGAACACAAATATGGGATAGTCATGGTCGACTACTTCTCCAAATGGGTGGAAGCTGACTTCACTTCAGACATGAAGTCCAAATAGACCAGGTAAACAAACCTGGCCACTAGATCCGATCAGATGAAAATCTGAAAATGCAACAGCATATCAGTAAGGAGGCCAAAAAGTGACATGGAAATGACAAGGAGGCGTAGAGCAATGTGCTTACCTGCGCTCGCGGAGCTGCGAGTGCACAGGGGCTGGAAATACGGGTGGCCGTAGAACGCCGTTTCGCATCGCCAGTTTACAGCGTTGCCTGGGGAACTAAAGCTTAAATAGACACGTGACCGCAGTCCGTCTAGTGAAAGGCGCGATGCGGTTTGTACGCTATGCTGCGGGACTAAGGGGACCAATAAAAAACAAACAAACTAATTGTCAGTGCTAGTGAATGTAATTGAACAATTGTAGAACAGAAAAAAATAAAAAAATAGAAATTAAAAAATAGTCAATAGACATAGAAAACACACTACTAAATGAAAGAAGAACAATATACATATAGAGGAAGAACAAAATAAGACACGTTAAAAGGGAGTAAAAAAGAGTGTGTGGAATAAGGTAAACAGATCAAAATTAAATAACACAACTGTGTGTACACAAGAAACTTGTAAGTATCAGGAGCAATTACAATGCTGCACAGCCATATTGAGGCCATGCCTTCAACCAGTCATCAGAGTATGGAATGTCTTTGGACAATGGTCCCAAATGGTAGCAACAACATGTGCTACCTTGGGTCCCAAACAAAAGTTCGGAAGGGGGGACACCAGTGCTCAGGTTTGAATATATTAGATTATAAAGATACAAGGCGAATATATGTGTAAATCACATGGAACAACAAAAATACCCTCAAAACTATGAGGAAGCAACCAATACCTAACATGGTCAAGGTTGAAATGTTCAAAAATTAAGAATGATCAATGCAAAGGACATGTAAATAATGTTTCACCACAAAACTTCAATCAATCAAGATGTACCAGACAGAATGGTGTACAGGTGGCAGATCACAATGTTCGTACCATTTACATATTGACTCACAAACTTCGCACACCAACCGCTAAGAGTAAAACATAAGAATATAACGGCTCAGATGTAACAATGGTAGTTGATCTCTTCATTCAGGCCATTTGGATAAAGACTACCAAGTCTGTCTATCCAAAAGGTTTCCTTCTGATTGAGCCGCAGGCCCAAATCTTCATGTGGATTGGTTTTCTTCAGTACTTCCAGGATCAGGAACCTGATTTGATTTAAATTATGGCTTTTATCACACCAGTGACGTACCACCGCTGAGTTAGGGTTAGAGTTACGTATACAAGAGCGGTGTTCGTTCCACCGTGCTTTAGCCGATCTTGTGGACTGTCCAACATAATACTTCCCACAGGGGCATTTGATACCATATATAATGTTCACACTATCACAGGTCCCAAATGTTTTAAGAAAAATCTTATTGCCTGTTCTAGGATGGTATATCGTGTTGCCCTTGATTACCAGATTGCAATTGGTGCAGTGTAAACAGGGATACGTTCCTGTGCGCAGAGTACTGGTTTCCTTCACGGGGGGTCGCGTGTGGACCAGTTCATCTCGTAGGTTCTTGCTTCTCTGGTAGGCAAATACTGGAAGTTGTTCAAAAAGATTTTGTACCCTGACATCATTTTTGAAAATACTCCAATGTTTTTTGATGGAGTTTTTTATCTTGTTACTTTGGATGGAGAACTTCGAGACATATACTGGAGTTTTAAGTTCTCTCTTGGGTTTAGACATACTCATCAGTAGGGTATCACGGTCTAGGGAATCTACTCTTTGAGTCGCCAACTCGAGTTCTTCCCTCTTGTATCCACGTGCAGCGAATTTCTCTCGCATTCTGGATTGTCGTGCTTGGCAGTCGTCAGGGTCACTTACAATTTTCTTGACTCTCAATAGTTGGCTGTAAGATACATTTTTGAGTAAACTGGGCTGATGAAAGCTCAAGCGGTGCAGTAAATTATTGCGAACTGTAGATTTGCGGAACAAAGAGGTGCTGTAGTTGCTTTCTCTTTTCTCTATTTGGACATCAAGAAATGTGATCTTGTCTCTGGAGATCTCTCTGGTGAACTGAATGCGTTGGTCAACGCTGTTAAGATATATGAAAAAATCATTGAATGTATCTTCAGTGCCTATCCATAGTCCGAAAATGTCATCGATGTAACGTAACCATAGATGTATATTCTTGTTCCATTCGAGATTATTAAGCATGTGATCCATTTCAAACTTATGCATAAAGCAGTTCGCATATGATGGTGCCATGGTGGCCCCATTGATGTCCCAGAAATTTGGAGAAAAAAACTGTTCTGAAACTGGAAATATGAATTTTCTGAGATGAACTGAAGGAGAGTCAATATGAATTCTTTCTGTGCCCTAATTTCAGGTGCTCTTAACAATGGCCATTCAACCGATTCAATTCCAAGCTCATGAGGTATGGACGTGTATAAACTCTTCACATCGATGGTGAACATCAGATGGTTTTGTTCAAAAGTTACAGAGTTCAATCGCTGTAAAAAGTGTGTGGTGTCTTTAATATATGTCAGGGTTTTCTGTATAAGTGGTTGGAGGAAAAAATCAATATACACTCCTAGCGGTTGGTTAATGCTGTTCATGCCCGCAACTACGGGTCTTCCAGGCGGTTTAGCAAGGTCTTTGTGGATTTTAGGTAGTGTATAGAAATTTGGAATCCTTGGGTGTGGATTGTTCAAACATTTTCGGGTATGTTCGTTTATCCAATCTAACTCCATGGCTTTATCAAGAAATGTTTCCAGGTTCAATTTGATGGACACGGTGGGGTCATGATCTAAGGGCGCATAGACAGTTTGATCTTGCAGTTGTCTAATACATTCTTTGTCATAATCAATAGTGTTCATAATAACTAGGGCTCCTCCCTTGTCAGCTGGTCGAATGGTAATGTCCTTATCACAATACAGGGCTCTAATGGTTCTAATCTCATGAGGTTTCATGTTTTTGTGCGGCGGAGATTTGTAGCTGATCCGCTCGATATCACGGGTGACGAGTTTTTGGAAAATGTCAATCGATGGTACCGAAAATAGTGGTATGAATCCACTCTTACTTCTAAATTCCTGTAAATCGGGGTCATCCATGGTGTTCTCATATGGTTCAAGCTCCTCAAAAAAAACCTTCAATTTGAGTTTTCTTATGAACTTATACAGCTCGATCTTCGTGTTGAATAATGTTGTACTGTAAATTGGCACAAAACTCAACCCTTTCTGTAGGGTATTCTCTTCCGTTTTACTCAGAGTTTTGTGAGATATATTGTTGACTAGGTTTTCCTTAACTGGAGTCTTGTTTGTGGCTTGTTTTTGAGGTTTCCACCTCCCCCTACGGGTTCTTTTGGGCGGGCTCCTAAAAAAGACAAAGATGCAGGTGTTCGTGTGGAAGGACTAGTGGTTAAATTGGGATCACTCAATGTTTGCTCGGTCGGATCTCCGACTCCCTCTGTATTTCTGAATCAGAACTTGATGTGTTGTCTGATCTCGACGCGTTGTCTGATGGATATTTGTAAAGTTTTTTAGGTGCTATAGGACCATATTTATCCATCCATGTATAAGCTTCTTCGTTGATGTAATCATATGTGTCCCTTTTGAATTTTTTCACTTTCTTTTGTTCTAGCTCGGACTTGTACTCTTCAAGTTTCCTGTTAATGTCAGTTAGGATAATATCATACTCCTCTTTCCCCAATGATCCTATCAGTTCCTTCTCAATATCCTGAATCTCGGTGTTAAGGGTGACTACATTTTTGGATAGTTCCTGGATTGTTAGTAATATGAGATCTAGTGAGCATTTATTCAAAATGGCTTCCCATTTCCATACAAATTCCCTACTTTCCTTGCAAAGCGTAGGGCGAAGTTGAATGCGGAGTCCTCTTGGTATGCGTTGGTTCTTGAAGTAGCGATCTAATGTGATCGCATGAAGTTTCCGATTTATCTCTTTGCGTATTAAGTATTCTAGTTGTTCAATGCGTTTCGCCGGGTCTTTAGTTGCAGTAGCATGTGTTCCAATCGTTGTTTCACTGATAAGTTCAAGGATGGCGGCCGCCTCCTCATTGGGTCAATGTGGGCATCCACTTGCTTGTGTCTCAAAAAAGGAAGGGCAAGAGCAAGAAGAAAAATAAGTGGGCACCACTTTGTAAATTGGTATTTCTTGAAATACCAATTTACAAAGTGGTGCCCACTTATTTTTCTTCTTTCACTTCAGACATCACCACAAGCACAGTCATTGAAGCACTCACCGCCGTATTCCAGCGGGAAGGTCTACCAGAAGAACTCGTCACAGACAACCGAGTCCAGTTAGTCTCCCGAGAAATGGAGACATTTCTCAAGCTCAACAACATTCGACAGGGGAGAGCAAGCCTATACCACCCACAGGCCAATGGCCTGGCTGAGCGGGCAAACCGCTTCATCAAAGGGGCGCTACAACTGGCTCATGCCGCGGGCCTAGACCCGTACAAGACAGTCAAGGAAGCTGTAGCAGCCCACCGCCTCACCCCCAACGCCGTCACAGGTGTTTTGCCATTCCATCTGCTGAGGGGGAGAAGGGCAGTATCCTCACTGGTACCACCCTGGCTCCATCAAGTGAGGGCTGACGAAAACTTGGACATGGATGACGTAGCGTTTCGCATGCAGCGCAACAAAGAAGCCATGAAGACCCAAGGGGACTTGCGTCGAGCCGCTCGACAGACAGCAGTTAACAGAGTGAAAATACGCCTCCCCCACAAAGACACTTCGACTGGCTCCAAATATAGCAGTCCCATAGAAGTCATGGAGAGAGGGTCAAACCACATTTGCACCAGCGACGTAAGGAAATGGAATCTAGAGAGAGTGGCCATGTACCGCAGGAAGGGAGACATGGAACAACCACACTGGGATACCGGAGAAGATCAAGACTCCAGGGGACATCCGAAAACCCTCGCCTCTCAGAAAGAGATGCCTTGAAGCCACACCATGGCAACGAGTTCTCAAGCCCCAACTCTCCAACTACACCCAGGGAGTCACAGCGAAGAACAAGACAAGGAGAAGTCGAATCACCCGCACCTCCTCAAGAGTACTCCAGCAATCCTGCCCCATATACAGATCTAAAAAGAAGTATCTATCAGAGCACACCTAATTACTCAAAAACTAAATAACTATTTAGAGAGATTTTATTACAATTCTGGGTGCTGGGGAGGAATACACGCCCTGACACTGGAGCATGTGTTAAACATAAAACAAAAAGTGTCTAAACTTAAAGACACTCCCGTCCCCTGCACACCTTACAAGCTGAAATAAATCAGTCAAATTTCATAACATTTGCACTTTTATATATAGAAAGAATTGTCAATTTAGAACATAGGTAACAAAATATCTTCATAAAAGTACAGAAAAAAGCTATCAACTGACTTCCAATATGGCCAGCATGAAAAACAAATCAAACCAGACAAAGAAATAAGCTCCCAATTTTGAACTGCAGCTTCAAGCTCTACGCGTTTCGGGGACTATCCCCTTCTTCAGGAGCAAAAATATCTAAGGCAAATCAATAGCCAATCCAATCCAAATTCAGGACTTCCAGTACTCCGCATCCAATGTAAAGCATCCTGCTGATTATAGATATGTATAATGCAATTCCAGAAGCGCACCTCTTCACCTCAGATTCAACGGCTCCTCTCCAATTTACACGTAACAGATCCCAACCAATATACAGATCTAAGCAGACCTCAGAGAGAGAGAAGAAAACCCAGCAAGTTTGCAGACTTCGTCATGGAATGACCACCCATCCTTTTTCCCAGCAAAGGAGGTGTGTGGGGACATCACACGATCGCGGGAGCGTGTTCTCGCAAGATCGCACATAACGTGATCTCGTGAGCCCACGCTCCGCGGGAAAACGTTCCAGCTTCAGAGCTGGCAGCCCGCCAGATGAAGCGGTCGCACCACAGCGCTGCTCCTGATGAGGAGCTGAGAAAGTGAGAACTTGCAGCAGCCTTACAGCACAGCTTCTAGGGTGTAACACCACAGCCACAGGAGGCTACATGGGGGCCCTAGAACCTTACAGCGTGCCATCATAGTGCACACACTTCCCACAGTGATTCAACTGGGGAAGTCCTGAACTGAACTGAGCTGAACTGTAAGTAAGCGCTTGATTTGAGCTTGGACATATAAGGGTCCACACCGGTTGTCATTTAATGAAGTCGGTTAGAACTCACTACAGTGTCCTGTCGTCCCTTAAGGCCACAACAGGGTTAAAAGTTGTGGGGGTGGTTCGGGTTAGAAGCATGGGTAAACGGGGTGTTTGGGGGACTCCCCGAATAAAAAAAAACAGTATTCTTTTCGGTAAAGTTGCATTTGTTATTTCTTAATTCGTTATAATCACATGTAACCCATAGATCATAAACCACAACTAATGCAAGGAACAGGATCACAAGGCTTCACACAGGACTAGAGGGCAACACAACCAACTGTCATTGGCCCCCAGCACCCCTTCTCAGATTAATGAGAGATGAGGCCCATCCATGGGCTGGAACCACCCTCTGGAACCTCTGGGGAAATGGACGAAGTGGAGGAAGCAGGAGTAAAAATAACAAGGGGAGTCCTGGGGGTCCTGGGAGTCCCTCTGCCAGACATTAGTCCTGGTTAGGAGAGACTTACCCAGAGTCTTTAGCTCACTATCTTTCACAGAGAAGAAATATCCCAAAATATCAGTCTTTGTCCTGGGGCAGTCCAGCACCGAAATGCTAGGCAATTCTCCTCTGAACAGGAGTACCAACAGCAACCCCAAACCGAATGTTTCGGTCTGGTTGGACCTCATCAGTAGGGTGGAGCTGTGCCTCTCTGAGAATAGTGATCAAGGGGTCCACGTCTGGATTCCCCTAGTAACTTAGGGTGAGACCTAAAGTTACTTAAATATGCAAATTAACAAGGGGGGTCCTGGGAATCAGAGGAGTAGACAGCAAGTTAGTGGGGCTCTGAAGAAAGGGATAACATGACTAGCAGGTCCCTGTGCTAGTGCCTTTCCATTTCTCTGGCCCTTGGGATATATGGCTCACCTACTGGGGCGGTCTGGTGGGTAACACCAGTAGCTCTGAGGCCAGTATGATAGCCCAGGCATACATGTCACTGAGGGGCACAGAAAAGGGCTTGGTCCAGGTCTGGAGGACAGGGCAGCAAAGAGATGTTCGAAGGGGTACTGGCTGGGTAAAGGTCACTGGGGCAGGCTTGGGGTGATGAAATTCCGTAAACGGTTGTCTTTAAGAGCCATGGGTGTGGAACCACATGTTCACAGGAAAGACAGAGCAAGCAAAGAAAATTGTGCTGCGTATGTCCGGAATAGTACAAGCTATGCATGCCCTCCTATGCACTAGCAGACACATCTAGAAAGGAGCGAAAGTGATTCTGGAACATGGGTGCTGGAGGCAGTCGACTTGTGAACCAACCAGGAAAGAAGAGAGGCAGCAATAAGAAATAATAGGTAGTGGACCATTTATATATCATGGGTGGTTTATTATTATTCATTTTATTTATTTATTCATTTCTTTGCAGTGCCCACAACTCTGAGGTATCATGGCGCTAGTACAGTAACAGAGTACATGCATTATAAGTAAGAGTCACAGTATGGTGCGAGCTTCAGAAGCTGATGAAGTACATCGTTTGGAGGTAATGTCTTAGTCATACTTGTTCAAGAGCCAGGTCTTCAGGAGCTTTGTGAATATTGGGTGGGAGGACATGTTTCTGATAGGTGGAGGGAGCGAGTTCCATAGAGTACGGGCAGTGACCACAAAGCTGGTGCCGCCAGCACATTTTTTGTGGAATCTTGCGGTTTGTAGGGTCAGGGAGGATGAGGATCATAGATGATGGGCAGAAGTTTTCTTGCTTTAGTGAGACTAGCAACCAGTTGCAGGTACACGGCAGAAGCAAAGGAGACAGACTGTGTATGCCAGGAGGAGTCCATCATATGGCAAGAGTAAAGTGGGACACAGAAAAGACTCCAGCGCCCCGAGGTTGGACTGCATTTATCCATGAGTTATTCCACATGAAGGTAGTGTCAAAGATGGCTAAAAAGCCGAGGAGCAGAGGTGGTAGAGCAAGCATGGGGCCAGTTGCCAGTGTAAGTGCAAGCAAATTGTAAGGCGTGTATGCTTGCTCTTAAGCCTCTCATATAACTGCTCACTCCAACTTCCAGTTGCCACTCATTGAGCCTCATCACGAGGTGGGCTGAATGGATTTAACGGCGCCGGTAATGGTGCCGGTAAACCCATTCCGCCCTATTACAAGTTTCCCTTGCGGGACCTGCTCAGAACGTCTGGTCAGGTCCCGCAAGGGGACCAGGGAGCTAATAACGGCCCCATTACTAGCTCCTTCCCCATCCCCATTGAGCCCTATAGGGGCTCAAATGGGAATGGGGATGGGTTTTTTCAATGAGGAATTACCGGGTCCTCCAAGGTTGGAATGGCCTGGTAATTCCTCATTGGAGGAACCCGGACCCGAGTTTCCAAACTCGTAATGAGGCCCATTATTGTCTCCACCATGCCTGTAGAACGTTGCGGTGGAGCAGCGACCCGGCGGGAAATCCCTACCTGTGTGTGGACTTGAGGGCAGTAAACAAATGTGAGATACATGACAGACGCCACTACCCACTACCCAATATCAGTGAAATCCTGAAAGTGGGATTTTTACAGTGGCAATGCTAGCACACACTAGTACAGCCAGCATGACAATGGGCCTCATTACAACTCTGCCGGTGAAGTAAAAACATGCTGCTAATTCTGTTTACCAGCACGTTACCACACTGGCAAAGTACAAGTTTGCCGGTCGGGGGCCTGAGTTGCCTGCAGCCAAATGCTGGAGGTAATTCAGGCATTCTACCAGCAAAAAACAGCGATTTTACAAGCAATCATCCGGTGGAGTCCTATGGGACTCCATGGAATGGGGTTAACGACCCTTACTGGCACTTGGAATCTGCTGGTAATTCTGTCAGACCAAGTGCCTATAACGGTAATTCTGTTTGGTGGTATCCCACCAGATTTACTAGCGGGATAACACCAAACTTCAAATGAGGCCCATGTCTTTTTACAATGGCAATTCTGGCATTATTAGTCACAGCCAACAAGAGTGTGTTGTTACATTAGCAATTCCAGCATTTTTGGGGACACCCAATATGAATGTGTGGATGCAGTGTCAATACTGCCAAAATGACCGAATAAAAAATACTGAATGCGTGATTTGGCCAAATTTCGGCTGTTCGAAAAATCCGACGGCCGAAAAGTTCGACCAAATCACACATTTGGTCCTGGGGGCTGCGGGGGGTGACCCCCACACCTTTGCTCACTATATTTTGAATAGGGGTTGCGGGGGTATCCCCTGCATCCATCCCCCCAAAGAAAAGGCTTTGGGGGCTGCGGCGGTGTCCCCCGCACCCTTGCTCACTGTATTGTGAGCGATGGTTACGGGGGAGACCACCCGCAGCTGTCCCAAAAAAAAAAAGGAAAGGACCCTGGGCGCCGGTTCCCGATCACGGAAGTGAAAGGGAACAGGCGTTGCAGGGACACAGCGAGATGGAATGTAAGGTAAATTGGGGGTGGAGGGTGGGGATGTGGGTAGGGGTGTGTTGGGGGTGTGGGTAGGGGTTTGGATGGGGGTGTGGGTAGGGGTTTGGGAAAGACCGAAGATTATTTCGAAAAAAATGATCTTGAGTCTTTTCTCCCTCAAACATTTCTGATACTGACATATATTGTGTGCACAAATATCATGACATTGGAAAATGCTTATGTGTACTATTCGTGACCAGGCAATCAATTATCCATGCTTTCATATGATAATCTGTAGAATCAATTGTAAATTATATGCCTTCTATCCAAGAGAAAAAGTTCTGTAAAATCAACCCATTATATGAAAAACAATTGTCAGGGAAGAAAGAACCTCCCCCCCGCCCCTTCACCCTCCAAGAGGAACTTTGATTTTGGTACAGCTCCCTCTATCATGCCTGCTCATTAAAGGGACATAGTTGCTCTTCTGGAGCGAAAGTATTCACCAGCTACAGCTGAGTACAACACCTGGCCGCGTTGACATATGCTGTGTGCATCTAAATGGATTCCAATAAACTGACCGCACCACAAACTGAAAAACAATACATCATTATGGAATTCGAAACTTTCCTAAAAAAAAGGTGCAATGCAGAGAGGTGCTAAGTACCAGCACACACACTTTCACACACCCCAGATGCCTTCTCGTTTGACTGCAAGTTTCGATACTCTCCCTTTTTACACAATACACATTATGGGGATTTGTTCTCGGTTCAGATGTACCAGTTAAGCATTGTTAAACAATGTAGAGCAAACCCTTTATGAAACATTGAAATGCAAGCAAGTGAGGTGTGCTCATGGTTCGCTCACTTGCCTCAACTTCAAATTGCTCTCTAATGAGCTGCTTCTTCCGGGTCTGGACTGTACGGCTTGCTGCCAATGCTCGGAGAAGGTGCCAGGGAATAGCAGGGATGAGCGGAGATAATGAATGGTCTGCTCCAGTGGATGACAAGCTCTGTTTGTTAAGGTGGATTGTATTGGTGCCATCATGGCTCCCAGTAGGATCTCTAGGATCCAGCCAGTGTAGGGATTTCAGCGCTGGAGAGATGCAGTCCTTAGGCTTGAGGCCAAGGATAAGTCTTGCGGCTGGCTAGGTGAATACATATATTTATAAAGGGAGAGTGAGGGTCAAGATATGATTACCTTACAGTCATCATAAAAAATGAATCGTTCCTATAAATGATGTCTGCAGCATAGGATCCAGTTGGCTGCTTTTGAAATGCATCCCTTTTCTGAAGATGCAGGTGTTTCTCTAAGATTACTTTCTTATAAGACTGCCAGAGGTTCTTCCCAAAGAGCTCCATTGATTTTCGCCTTGTTAAGGATTGTTTATCCTGGATTTCTACAATGATGAGCTCAGCACGGCGGAGTGAGAAGGAATCAAAATTAATCCGGGCACATGAATGGCTCTGTATGATCAGCGACTACTATTAAAAACCAAAGACCTTAATTAAATAGGAAAATATAGCTAAAAGGGAAAGCAATTATGGCGCAGCATCATTCTAGAGATAGCTACACGGCAGCAGATGAAAGTTAATAAGAATAGTCACTTAACCTTTCAGTAATGGTTTCACGCCCAGATCTGTACTTTACAAAACGTAACAATAAAGTCTCCAGATATTGCTGCTTTTCCTGCATTCTTCATTTCTCTGTTTTACTAATATGACTGGACCGAACAAAATATGCCTAAGCAGCGATAGCGTCTGAGCAGAAAATACTTGATAACACTGATCCTGTAGGTCACTGTTCCGATTTGCTCATCGCTTGATGTGCTTTGCACCCTGAAGTAAAGTGCACCGTGAATGGGCACGCATACCACAAAGCAGACATTGGGGGGGAGGCGAGAGTTGGTGTGCTGCTGCATACTGGGACCTTCTGTGCTCTCTCTCCCCACCCGTCGCCTCACCCTGGCATGGTGCAGTTCATTGTGGTGCATTGCAGTCCAAATATCTTGGAAACCGTGGATCCTAGGGCCTGGACCTCGAGTTGTGTTCCTCGTGTCGGAACCGGTCCTTCTACGACCACATTGATGTTTAGCCTGTTTCAGGCAACCGTCTCATGTGTGAAGGTGCTGAAATCTGCGTAAAGGGCTGGGGTTTCTAAAGGTCATGTAGCTAGTAATGTGCAGAGGGACCTAACATGTAATTTTGCTACATTTGGTGCAGAGTGGTAAAACAGTGTGGAATTCTAGAAGGAACAACTCTTCGCCAAGCCACAAACCCACAAATACATTTTGACTTGTGCTGAAATCCAGGGAACGGGGTGGGGCATCCAAATGTCATGTAGCCAGTAATTTATGTATTTATTTGTTTGGAAAATATTTGTAACAAGAAAGGTTTATTATAAACAACAGAGAATAAAACACAGCATATGTAGCCAGTAATGCCAGATGGTCCTGACAGGTATCTATGCAAAGTTTGATGCAGATATGGTGAATCAGTGTGGAATTGTATAAGGAACAACGCTTCACCAAGCCACAAACCCACAAACACATTTTGACTTGTGCTGAAATCTGGGGAATGAGGTGGGTTGTCCAAATGTCATGTAGCTAGTAAGGTCCGGAGGGTCCTAACAGTTAACTGCAAAATGTGATGCAGATTGGTGAAATTGTGTGGAATTGTTTCAGGAACAACATTTTCAACACAAACAAACACATTTTGACTTTTATATATATAAGATTTAACTGGGTATTCTGCAACATTATTTTGGGATACAAACAAGACAAAAAAGCTTACAATATGTCTAATATGGGCCTTAATGAGGAAAATTAGAAAGGTTGAATGCAGATGCTAAGGCATAAAAAAGTGTAGGCCTTTCTATGAACTCCAGGGATCCCCCTAGTTAGCCCACATGCAGTGAAGTTTTGATAGTATATAAAAAATATCAATAATGTGTTAAGAGAAATGCAAAGATATGTAACATTGTAGAAAACTTTAATCCCTGACCCCAAACAAATACTCCCAACAGAAAATGTATGGAGTAAAATTACTCCCCTGAAAAATAGGAAATCAAGGACAGGTAGGTCCCATCCCTCCTGCCCCTCCCCCCCACTTCGCACCGCACCCCACTCCACAGAGCTCCACCTATATGTTTGTACCAGCTGTGGTACAAAAGTAGTGCCATAAGAAGGCACTCTAATATTATTGCTGCTTGATCTGAATGGGTACTTACAGATAAGAAGTTTGCTTTTAATTTACATCAACTACTAGGTTGGCAAAGCAACAATACATGTGTCTAAGAGTTGACATATATTTTTATATTCCGAATGAAATAACCCAGTTGGGAATAAAAAAAAAACGACTTAAAAGAATTCAATCGGTTTCTTATGTTGCTCTTCATTCCAGACTCCAAACTATAAGCGCAGTGCTGGGACTCACGGAACACCTGCTGTCCAGTGTAGTCACGACCAGAGGGTTGCCGCGGAGCTAGCCTTTCTGGAGTGGTGATTAATGTTGTACTCCTTAGAGACCATTTCACTCCAACTTCAAAATAAGGTGTACAAAATTCCAACTTCAAAATTGCATCTGGAGGCACGGACTCTGCTCTTCTCAAAAAACCCTCTGCCCACTTTCACTCGACTATCACTTTCTGAACCTGTGGCGTTCCCCAGGGATCTAACCTATCCCACTGGTTTTCAACATCTGTTTGGCCGCCCTGCATGTGTGATTACCACTTTCACCTCTAACTTCCAGTGCAAGGCGGATGACACGCAACTATCTTTCAGGCTACCCTCAGCTGCCTCCTCCTCCTTGCACATATCTGACTGTCTGTCCTCCATTCAGTCTTGGTGTGCTGCAAACAACCTCTGCCTCAACGCCACTAAGACTGAGATCGTTCGCATTGGGACCCCTGCTCCCACTTTCCCACTTTCTCTCTGGCCGGCTTCCCTTGGGCCTACTTCTGCACCCACCTGTGAAGCAAGAAACCTTGGCGTCATCTTTGACTCCACTCTCTCCTTCTCTCACATTTCAGACATCTATAAAAAGTCTAACTATCAGCTTCACCTCCACAGAGGTACTCTACCTTTCCTCACTTTCCACCAGAGGCTCACTGTTTCCAGAGCCCTGGTTCTCACCAGGCTGGACTATTGCAACAGCCTCTTCCTCAACCTCCCTTCTTCTGCCCTGTGCCCTCTGCAACCCATCCAGAACAGTACCGCAAGACTTATCCTTGGCCTCAAGCCTAAGGACTGCATCTCTCCAGCGCTGAAATCCCTTCACTGGCTCCCCATCGCTGCAAGGATCAAATTCAAGACCCTTTGCATTGTTCACAAGGCTTTCTGGGGCCTGCAACCTACCTACCTGCAACACTGCCTACATGAATGCTGTCCCTCACGAGCCCTCTGCTCATCTCCCTCCAACATTCTGCCAGTGAGCTGGTTCTCGAAGCAGAGATTTGGAGGGAGATCCTTATCCTCAGCAGGTGTCTCCCTCTGGAATAGCCTCCCTGCCACCCCGCGCCTTGAGCTGGATCTCCTTAAATTCAGGAATCTCCTCTAGACTTTCCACTTCTCCTCTTCCTTCTCTCTTCCTCTACTCTGCTAATCCAGTTCTCTGTTTGTTCCCTCCCTCCCTCCTATTCCCTACAGCATGCTGGCTGATCGCCGGGTGTACCTCAGAGTCTCACTGGTCCCCAGCACCCCCTCCAGTCCTCTCTTGCACCTGCCTCAGGGCCCTACACCCCATCCACACTCAATACACTTGAGAAAGTAACACAAGAGAGAGTCTATCTCTGCACTTACCCCAGTGTCAACCGACTGCATGCACTTGACCCTCCCCCTCCCTCTGACCCTCTGTGCACTTGCTCGATAGGTACGCACCACGCCTGTAGATCATCTGTCTGTCTCCCTTGTCTTCACCCCTTAGTTGCACTGTTAAAACTTCAGAATCACCATCAGGCTGTCTCTCAAACTGTTAAATGTATTTTTCACGCACTTACTCTGCCTGTGCAGACTATTATCGTCTCAGAATTTCAAGGGCTTTGAGCGACTGTTTGTTCCCACCCTTCTTGAGCGCTTTGAAACACTTGCCTGTGTATAGGCGCTATATAAATAAACAATACCAATACCAACCCTGATACCGATTTAAATCAATGCATGAGGTGGGACTCACATTTGGCATAGACAGGGCAGGGCTACCATTTTGGGTTCTCTCCTACCACAGAAAGAGTTGGTTTATGAAGAAGTCTTCATCAGCCATATCTATGGGGCAGTACTGTTGTATGGTAGGTAGAGCATTCTGTAGAGGAGCAGGTAGATGCCTCTCCTCTGCCCCCTGCCCCCTCACCACCATCCTATTGGAGTAGCAGGTGAAGAGCTACAATTGGGAACCCATGCATGAATCCATGCAACATTCATATACTGCGTAGAGTGTATGAAAGACAATATGCAATCAAGCAGCCATTCACACTGTACCCTCACGTAGAAGCAGAAGAAGGATGCTACCAGGAGGGCTGCCCACTACCAAGATGTCAGAATGTGGTTATGAATGATATGGATGAACTCTAAGTAAAGTCTGAAGATGACAGAATGATGTCATTAGGGAGATATATGATATGATATGATATGATATGATATATGGCATTTGTAACGCGCCTATACACAAGTGTTTCAAGGCGCGACGAGGCAGGGAGGAGGGAACAGGGGGAAGACAGACAACGATCCTACTAGGCCAGGTGTCATTCAGATCGCGCAAGTGCAGGGGTAGGGGGAAGGGAAAAAGTGCAAGGGGAAGGGGAGAGGGGGAAGTGCTGAACAGGGTAAGTAGAATAAAAAATAAATAATAAATAGGGCCAGCTGGTGGCAAGTGCAAGGTAAGTGCAGACAAGTGCTGGGAGGGGGGGCTGTAAGGGATGCAGAGACAGTCCCGCAGTGCTGGGGTTGCCAGGGAGGCAGTGCAAGTGGAGAGTGGCTGGGCCAAGGACCGAGGTCGGTGAGAGTGGCCCAGGTGCAGGTTCAGTGCAGTTTCAGTGAAGAATTAGCAGGGGAGAGGGAGAGAGAAAGCAGAAGCAAAGAGGAAGGTTTTGAGGTGCTTCCGGAACCGAAGATGGTTCTCCTCAAGTTTCAGGGAGGCAGGAAGGCTGTTCCAGAGGGAGGCCCCTGCCGCAGAGAGAGATCTACCCCCAGCTCGTTGCTTCGAGAAGTCCAAACCTATGTATGACCCTATGCCAAAACGATATGAAAATACTTAAGACTGACAATGTAACTGAAGCACGAAGAGAAACATGTACCTAAAGACAAAGTAATCGTGAATATAAGAAGATGAAATAACGTGCTGACCAATAACTGTAAATACACTGTAACGCAAGGCAGAAAAGATACATACAAGCTTGCTAAAAAGGGGTATATACAATGTTTATGATGGCCATTGGAAGAAAATGGACGACACCCTGTGTTAAGAATTAAACCTGTTACCTAAAAAGACAAGCCTAGGTTTGCAAATTGAAGAACTGATGAAAAAGCTGTTTTTGTGTCCAGTATATGGGAGTACCTTGGCCTGGGCTCAAGAAGGCTATTTCAAGAGATGGGTGCAAGGCACAAAGGGAGTCGAAGTAACAGACCACGTGCATAAGGCACATTTCTGCTAAGATTAGGAGAGACAAGGACATTTGCAAGTGCCAAGTGTTGAACAATCATGAGGGCAAAAGCCTATGTTCAGGTGGAGTGAGCAAGTCTCTTAAGGCCAGAGAGGGTAATGGCAACCTGTTTAATAAAATCAAATAATCATAAATAAGAGGCTGAAATGGACAAAATCGTGGTCTCCTAACACGGGTCTCAGAAGTCGAAAACAAGGCCTATTCATTGAAAAGCCAGACGGAGATAGTGTTCTGCTCATACCCCCTCAATGTTCCAGAACAGTGAGCAGACTACAAGGTCAACTAAAAATGGAAGGCCTTGGCTAAGGATCAGGTCGATGACATACAATGGACTAATTGGGAAAACAAGAAATGAATTGACGCATCTCGAGCACCTAGGTTTCATTTCACTCATACTCATGTGCTGCTAAACAATCCGAAAGTCCAAGGTTGGATGGGTTTGCAAACCAATCATAAAGCCTGACACACACTTTCACATACAGTGTTGCAGTTACCAATCCGCTGCCATATTCTCTGCTATAATCAGTATACTATGTATGTAAAAGTAGCTGGGGGTGTGTCTGACAGACAAGGGGCAGCCAATGAGATATTAACACTTGTATGATTCTTTCGGTAGACATGTTGCCTAATCCAATCCCTCCCGGTAGTAGGTTTTGCAAAATGCCACGTAGGATGATGTAATAAATGACGTATGAAAAAGTATATAAACTCTGTATACTATACACAAGAGAAGGTGTGTTTATGCATGCATCTATTTTGATAGCTGTACAACTCCCTGCTTTTTTCATTGATATTAAAGCAGTATTTAACCATCTCCCTTGGGTCTGTCCGGTTATTTGGTCTAAGATATTTACTGGTAATTCCATCTAGCGTATAGAGCACATTTGGCAGCAGGGGATGGTTCTGGTATAACTACCTAGATATAGGCCCAGGTCCAGACCCCGGACGATCGCCTGCTCCTACAATTAGCTAGACGATTGCAGAGTTTCCTGCAGAGAGCGGCGCGTAAAAGAGTAAAAAAGCAGGTGTTTGCAATTTGCTTGGCAGGTCCCCCTTTTGACGAAATTCCTGTCTGTTCCCCGCAGGAGCCCTGCGGACTGAAGGCGAGCTGGTCGATTGTGGGAGAGTCGATGCTGAGGGACTAGAGATGAATAGCTGATGTAAGTAGACCATTGAATGTGGTAAAAGGTAAAGGGGAGAGGGATTGCATTGTGGTGTGTTGTGTGTGTATATATATTCAGTGAAAGGACTTTGTTAAAGGGACGTTATGGTTAAGTTGCACTGATAAAAACCTATGCAATTCATTGAAAACATTTGTTAAAGGGACGTTATGGTGTAGTTTCACTAATAAAAACCTATCAAATTCAGTGAAAAATATTTGTTAAAGGGACATTAAAGTTACAAGTAAAACTGAAAAACACCAGAAATTTACCAGTTATGGTAAGCTAAGCAACCATAACTCACGCCACCACTGTGCACTGCTGAGACTAACACACATGACATCAAAGATGACATCACAAATGCCATTGATGACTATTCATGAAAAGCTTCTACACGAGATTGTCATTTATTTATTTATTTATTTAGGGCTGCATCAGGAGCCGCTCTGAGATATGGGGTGCTTACAGCTGTGTTGTGAGTCAAGCTCTTCCCCGGCCGCGAGGGGCTCAACTGGGAGCCAGTGGATGCTTGGCAGGTTTCGGGCAGCAATAAATCCTCCGACTTGTGGGCTATTGACACTCATCTCACGGCTCACGCAGATTCCAATTCGATGGAGGCTCGATTAATGTGGGGGACGAGGGTTGGCTGGCCTCTCGATGTCCATTGATGACTACACCAGTCAATGATCGTGGCACAACTCAAGATCTTGAGCAAGCGGTACCCTCTGAAGGCAATCTGGAGCAGCAGGCGCTTGATACCCAAACCCTTATGGGTACTGAAGCAGATATTAGTTCAAACGGCAATCCCTTTAACGTTGAAGTTCAAATAACAGCTAAAACTGGCAGTGAACATTTTGATCCCCGTCACCTCGACTCCAATGATGACAGCAGCACCTATGGAGTCGCAGCCTCTTGGGAGTGTGCAGGAGGACGAAGCTAGTTCCTTGACGCCCACCTCAAATGCTTGGCCACAGCTACCCTTGGAAGAATTGAACCAACCTAATCCATGTATGTCTTCTGTGGTACCACAGCCCCCTGTGCCCCAGTGCTTGAAAACACAAAATCTTGCTCCTATACCTGGAAGGGGGATCTGTGATAGGGGCAGTACCGAATGGTCAGTCACTGCCCTTGGAACTTGTAGGGGTGAGTACCTCTAGAGTTTACAGTTTTGCTAAAATACCGGACAAGACATTCATGAAGAAACAAGACCTGTCCACGCTTAAAAATGTCTGGCAACCAAGAGGTTTAACCCCATGAACTACCTTCTTGGAGACGCGCTTTTCTTACCAAAGGTTAGTGGAACGTCCAACAATGACAAAGGCTTCAGCACAGCTTGAAGACTTATTTGAAAAAAAGATCCACTGCTGTGTCCACAACAAGTTGACTGGGCTTGGTCAGGGGGCCACTGCCCAAGGGCAGGATATGGGAAAGGGGATGGGATCCCGCGGCAAGCATAGTTGAAGGAAACCGGGGCCCCTCCAGAACAATTTAGTGGGGGTAAGGGGCACTGCAGCTTTGAGAGTGGCGCAGCAGGAAGCCCCGCTCTGAAAAGGCGGAAAGAGCAATCGGAGGCCTCTGTGGCCTTGTATTTGTATTTGTATTTGTTTATTATTTGTTTCGCGCACCGAACCCTGAGGTTACTGGGCGCTTGAAAAAAACTTAAAGGTTACAGACATAGACAGGCATATAGATTAGAAACAACAAAAAGGACCTTGGTTACAGATGGGTCAAAATGTGGGCTGCAGGAAAAGAAATGCAGTAGTAGACTAAATGGCGAATTAACCAAAGCATAGAAGGTGATCAGCAAGCCTAGTGAGTACATCTTACTGGGGAAGCTTGTTACTTAGCCAGTTTTTTATACCGGCTTTAAAAGTGAGGAAGGAGGGTTCCTGTCTGAGGGGGATGGGGGATGGGGATAGAGTTCCATCGTTTGACAGCTTGGACTGGGAAGCTGGCCCCTTCTGCTGTTTTTAGATTGTATCTTGGAACCACTAAGTTGTAGGAATGCGATGATCTGGTAGTGCGTGTGGGTTGGTGTAAGCAGATTTTGTCTGCCAGGTATTTCGGTTCTGAGTTTGTGAGGCATTTGTGCATGATGGCAAGGGTGCGTAGAGTGATTCCGTCACGGATGGGTAGCCAGTTAGCGTTATGTCTGTGAGTGGAAATGTGGCATGATCTTGGGAGACTGAGTGCTGCTCTCAATGAGTTATTCTGTAGCACCTAGAGTTTGTTTAGGTTGTGTTCCGAGGAGCCAAGGAAAAGTGTGTTTCAGTAATCAATTTTCGATAGAGCAAGTGCTCTGGCCAACGTTAAGCAACTACTTGTGGATAGAAAATATTTGCAGCTATAGATCAGTTTATTGGTGCAGGCCGTGGAGGACGCAACACTTTTGACCTGTTTTTTAAGTGAGAGAGTTGAGTCGAGGTAAACCCCCAGTGTTTTTATCTCTTTGGAGACGTTGATTATGCTGCCATCAATGACGAAAGAGGAGTATCTAGTGTCTAGTTTATTCAGGCGTGCTTGAGTACACACGATCATTAACTCAGTCTTATCGTCATTGAGACAAAGGTCGTTGGTGGCCATCCAGGCTTGGATTTCAAGATAGATGTTGTTAAGCAGTTTGGAGTCGTGGTCGTAGCAGCCAGTCAGGGGGATAAGGACTTGAGAGTTGTCTGCATAGTTGGTGTAGACGACACCCAAGTTGTCCAGGCGGTCGAAGAGTAGCTTCGTAAAGATATTGTATAATGTGGGTGAGATACAGGATCCCTGAGGGACACCACACAATATCAGAGTTGGATTTGCTGAGGCCGAGGGAGAGAAGACTCTGGTGGTCCGGTTTGATAAGAAGGAATTAACCAAGTCAGAAGCATCAGTGGAGAATGCTGCTGCTGTGGTCAGGTGTTTGGTGAGAATTTGATGGTCGATGAGGTCAAAGGCTACAGATAGGTCGAGTAGTAAGAGGATTGCTAACTTGCCTTTGTCCTTCACCTCATTCATTTGTATCTTTAGATCGAAGAGGGATGTCTCAGTTCCATGTCTGGGTCTGAAACCAGATTGTCTAAGTCCTAGGAGGTTGTTCTCCTCTAAATGTTTCTGGATTTGCGCAGCAGATCTGAATCCGTGAGCCAGAGAATCTTAAGACTGACCGGGCCACATATACCCACATTTGGGACAGTGGCACGGTTCAGTGCTTTCACAGCATCACAGCAGATAAATGTGAAAACTGTGGAAAGTTGATGTTGAATAATTATCACTCAGTGCCTGAGTGCGCTGATGATGGACGGAAGTCCGAAATGCATTGGCAATAATAAATAAGATATGACATTGGAGTGACATAACATATATTACTCTCTATCTTTATTATTTTTCTGGATAAACTCAAACGAAAGTGTTTTGAAGAAATCAAAGTGTGTTGAACATAAATAAAACTCCGGAAGGAGAGCTACGTGTCACAGGTTTCCCCCCTTCTCACCTGTCTATGTTGCCTGGTGTCCTCTTTAGGTGGAGTCTTCTTTCGTATGGTTCGGGACTTAAATAAGCCCGCTCGGCCGTCCTCGGCTTCCAGATTACGTTCAGCTTCGATGTCCAGGATCACGGGAAACTCCGGGATTATTCAAGAAGGAGTAGGGGGGCAAGCGGAAGCGACGCAGGGATTCCGGGAAGTTTAGGAAAGAGGGAAGAAGTCGGGAGAAGGGAATCCAGGGGCCAGGGGATAGCAAATAGCACTAGAGAAGGTTCGGAGCACACGTCCGATCACAGCTAGTAGCAGCGTTGAGACGCGCGGGGCCGCGGGGGTGTGGCTTCTTTATAGAGGGCGCTGCATAGAACGTGAAGACTGGCGAGCAGCGTTCTGATCTTGCCGCCATGTTGGTAGTATTATGGAGTGTAAGGCCCGACGTGTCAGGGACCAGAAGGCCCAGAAGGGGCGAGTTTGATGGTTCATGACAGCATGCCTCCTCCGGAAACTCGTTCCACCGGGTTTGCCCGGGTGGATGAGATGGAACCTTCTGAGTAACCTGGGGGTATTTAGATAGGATCCCAAGTGCGTTCACTGGGGGGATATCCTTTCCATTCCACCAGGTACTGCAGTTTGCCACGTCTATATCTAGAATCGCAAATCCTGGAGACCTCATACTCCAGTTGGTCATTGATGAGTACTGTTTTGGGCCGAAGGTTAGTTCGAGAAGTCTGAACATATGGCTTCATTAAGGATGTGTGAAAGACTGGGTGGATTTTCTTCCAGGAGTCTGGAAGCTTGAGTCGGTAGGCCACTGGGTTGATGACTTCCTTTATAAGGAATGGCCCATAATATAAGGAGCCAATTTATTTGGTCGCAAATGCCGTGGTAGCAGTTTCGAGGACAGCCAAACCTTATCCCCTATTGTGTAGTGGGGGCTTGGTCTTCATTTGGAGTCCGCATACAGTTTTGTCTGGGTTCTGGCCTTTTCTAATTGTTCTTTGGCTTCTCTTTGAACATTAATGAGCATTTCAATCCAGGAATCGACTGTTGGAACTGGTGTAGGATGAGGAAGAATAGAAGGTAGAACCGAAGGGTGGAATCCTTGGCTACAGAAAAAAGGACTGGTCTTAATAGCAGAGTGGTCCGAATTATTATAGGCGAATTTAGCCACTGGTATTAAAAGGGACTAATCGTCCTGGACCTTGGTAGCGAAGCAACGGAGGTATTGTTCCAAGGTTTGGTTTACGCGCTCTGTGGCTCCGTTGGTTTGGGGATGATATCCTGAGGAAAGAGCGCGTTGGATTCCTAGTTTTGGCAAAGATGTTTCCAGAACTGGGAAATGTATTGGGGCCCTCTGTCTGATATGATCTTGGAAGGAAGTCCATGCAGTCGGAATATGTGTTCCAGGAAAATTCCAGCAAGTTCTGACGAGGATGGCAGTTTAAACAGATGTGTAAAATGGGCCACATGGGTGAACAAATCAATGGTGACCATGATGGTTGTATATCCCCTGGAAGGTGGTAATTCCACAATGAAGTCTGTTGCTATGAATTCCCAAGGCCTTGTTGGAAGTGGAGGTTGCTGCAATAGACCCGCTGGTCTCTTGTTGTCATGTTTGTTTTGATTACAGAAAGAGAATGCCTGGATATACCTTTGTACATCAGCTTTCACTCCAGGCCACCAAAATTGCTTTTGTATTAATTGGAGGGTATTGGTAATACCACGATGCCCGGAGTAAAGAGTATTGTGACAGAGATTTATTATCCTTTGCTGTAGTTTTTGTGTTGGGATGACCAAGGCATTGTCTTTGAACAAGTATCCATTTTTGGTTTTCAGTTTCCACTGGTTCTTGTCCGAGATATCTTTCCAGAGTTCCGAGGATTGAGTCTGAATGCGGACTTCATCAAGGAGGCTGGTCGCCTGGGCTACAATTATTGTGTGGGGAAACATCTTGGGAAATGTTCGGCCATCAGGAGGTTCATAGTCAGGGCGCTGAGACAAGGCGTCAGCAATTACGTTTTGTGTTCCCGGAACATGGTGAATCTGGAACTGGTATTGGGCAAAGAAGAACGCCCAACGGGCCTGACGGCTGTTCCTGAATTCCAGGACCTGTAACACTTGGAGATTTCGATGGTCCATCCGGACCTGGACAGGATGTTTAGCTCCTAGAAGTAAATGACGCCACTCGGTGAAGGCTTGACGGATGGCTAGAAGTTCCTTTTCTAAGACTGAGTAATGAGTTTCACTGGAGGTCAATGTCTGTGAAAGATAGGCAATAGGATGTTCTAGCCCGTCATCGAGTTCCTGTTTCAGAACTGCTCCGATGGCATAGTTAGAGGCATCTGTTTCCACTAGGAATGGTCGATTTATATCAGGTTGAACCAGGATGGGGGCTTGTGTAAATTCTGTTTTCAGGCGTTGGAAGGCCTTCTCCTGGGCTGGAGTCCAATGATAGGGAGTATCTTTCTTCAACAAGGAGATGATCCGTTGGCCAATCTCGGAGAAAGATGGTATAAACTTCCGATAGAAATTGGCCAAGCCCAGGAAAGATTGGATCTGTTTTACGGAGGTCGGAGTTGGCCAGTATAGTATGGCCTTAACCTTGGATTGATCCATGCCTGTGCCATCTGGGCTAAGGACGAATCCTAGATCACTAACAGTGGAAACATGAAAAAGGCATTTCTCGGGTTTTGCTAGAAGCTTGTGTTCACGTAGCCGTTGTAACACTGATTTAACATGTTCTTCATGCTTGAGAGGATCCTTAGAGAATATCAAAATATCGTCCAAGTAGATGATGACGAAAAGAAATAGCATATCCGAAAACACCCGGTCCATAAAGCGTTGGAAGATTGCCGGAGCATTAGAGAGTCCAAAGGGCATGACCAAGTATTCGTAATGACCAAAGGGTGTTCTGAAGGCTGTCTTCCATTCGTCACCTTCTCTAATACAAATCAGGTGATAAGCACCCCTGAGATCCAATTTGGTGAATATTACGGCTCCTCTTACGGCTTCCAGGATATCTGAAATCAAGGGTAATGGATAACGATCCTTAAGGGTGCACTGATTAAGACCTCGATAATCAAGACAAGGTCTGAGTTCCTTGGTGTCTTTTTTAGGAACATAAAATAATGAGGCTCCAGCCGGAGACTTGGATGGGCGTCTGGTGCCGTTTTTTAGGTTAGTATCTAGGCATTCACGAAGGGCCTTTTTCTCTCGTTCAGACAGGATAAACATCCTTCCAAAGGGAATCACGGCTGAAGGTTCGGTTTCAATAGCACAGTCCTCAGGCCTATGGGGTGGTAGGGCTTGGACAATAGCAGAAGAGAACACATTGGCGTATTCCTGGTAGTTTTTAGGAACCTGGATGATGTTGGAGACCATAAGAGGATCTTGCTGAGTTGTCGAACGTTTTTCTGATGATGTCGGTGAAGGATACTGGAACAGACAATGGGACATGCAAAATTCAGAACCTAGGAATAGGGAACCAGCTGTCCAATTGATGTATGGGTTGTGTTTTTGTAGCCAGGGCGTTCCCAATACCATTGGGTAATGGTCAGATTTTATGATGTCAAACTTTATCCTTTCTCGGGATGGTTTATAGCAAGCTCAATTTCCTTAGTCTGAAGGGTTATGGGTCCAGAAGAAAGGGGTCTTCCATCAATTGCTTCTACAGGTTGCAGGACGTTCCGGGATTCGTAAGGAATATGATGTTTAAGGACCCATTCCTGATCTATGAATATTCCCATGGCCCCACAGTCCACTAGTGCCAGAATGGGATGGGATTCCTTCTTGGATGACGATAGAAAAGCCTGTAAGACTACCAGGGAGTTTTGTCCAGGAGAGTTCAAGGATGGTATAGATGTGGAGCCTGCATCTCTCTCCCGAAACTGAGCTCCATCTAGGATCGGGAGCTGGCGTTTCCCGAACGCCGTGGAGGGGCTAAGGGACATTCTCTGACTAAATGCTTGTCCGAGGCACAGTACATGCATAAGCCAGTTTGGATCCTTCTAAGCCTTTCTTGGGGGGATATGGGTCCACGCAAGGCCCCTAGCTGCATGGGTTCGGGTTCATTTGTAGGAACAGGAGAATCTTCGGATTTTGAAGGGCTCACAAGAGGATTTTTTTGGATGGTTGACTTGGTCTTCCTTTTCTCTGCCCTTCTTTCCTGGATGCGGAAATCAATCTGTAGAGCAAGATCCATAAGTGCCTGGTAAGAACTAGGACGTGCTACCCTGGCTAATTCATCCTTAACATCTTCATTTAGCCCTCTTCGAAAGAGGGTGAAGCAAGCTTCAGAAGGCTAACCCGCATCTTTAGACAATTGCTTAAATCGAGTTACGTAGGTGAGCATGTCCTGAGAGCCTTGCTGGAAATCAAGTACACGCTCTTGAGCACTAAAGACCTGTTCTGGGCGGTCAAACATAGTCTTAAGTGCTTGGATGAATCCATCATAATCATCCAAAAGGGAATCTCTGGTGTTAACTAATGGTGTGGCCCAGGCTAAGGCATTCCCCGAGAGGTGAGAAATAATAAAGCCCACTTTAGCCCTGGGGGTGGAAGAATAATAAGGTTTAAAGGTAAAGTGGACCAAACAAGAATCCAGGAATCCTCGGAGGGTTTTTGCACTGCCGTCATATTTGTCAACAATGCCGCCCAATAGCACGCTGTCCTTTGAGGCAGAGTCACGTGAAAGTACCAATTGTTTCAGCGCAGCGTTCTCTGCTTTCAAGTTCTCTACTTCGGTCGATAGTTCTTGCATGCCACGCATAACATCCTGGATGGCCGCCTCCATGTCTGTATCGACTTCGGTCAGGTGGCGTCTCAATCTGTCACAGGTTTCCCCCCTTCTCACCTGTGTATGTTGCCTGGTGTCCTCTTTAGGTGGAGTCTTCTTTCGTATGGTTCGGGACTTAAATAAGCCCGCTCGGCCGTCCTCGGCTTCCAGATTACGTTCAGCTTCGATGTCCAGTATCACGGGAAACTCCGGGATTATTCAAGAAGGAGTAGGGGGGCAAGCGGAAGCGACGCAGGGATTCCGGGAAGTTTAGGAAAGAGGGAAGAAGTCGGGAGAAGGGAATCCAGGGGCCAGGGGATAGCAAGTAGCACTAGAGAAGGTTCGGAGCACACATCCGATCACAGCTAGTAGCAGCGTTGAGACGCGCGGGGGTGTGGCCTCTTTATAGAGGACGCTGTGTAGAACGTGAAGACTGGCGAGCAGTGTTCTGATTTTACCGCCATGTTGGTAGTATTATGGAGTGTAAGGCCCGACATGTCAGGGACCAGGAGGCCCAGAAGGGGCGAGTTTGATGGTTCATGACACTACGAGTGAGCCCACTCAGGAACAGAGGGCACTCCGATCCTACTTCTCTTGGATTTGCAGATAAACCACGCGATCCAGAATTTTTAGAAGGAATGGGACGGTGGTGAAGGGCCTATAGTTCGTGGGGACATTCGGGTTGAGGTTGTTTTATTTTAGTAACGGCATAACCCAGGCTTCCTTGAGGTTGTTAGATACCTGGTTAGAAGAAAATGAGGAGTTAATCAAGGTGGTGACGAAAGGGGCTAGTCTTTTTGCTCCGTCCTTGATGATGGTGGCAGGGCAGATATTGCCTTGGCAATGGGATTGTTTTAGGGTTTTTATGATGTCTTCAACTTCCTTGGGAGTTACCTGCGAGAAGGAGAAGGGGGTGCAGGTGTGAGAAGTTCTGTCTGATTTGGGGTGGAAGGGCTGGGAGCCTGTGATGAGACTTGCCTTTTTAGCTTTGATTTTATTTTGGAGTAAGGTGATTTTGTCTGCGAGGGCTTGCTGGATTTTAGTGCACCATTCTGCGTTTTTGTTGCAGTCTTGTGTGGGTGGTGCCGGGGATTCAAGCTCTTTTAATATGCTGAATAGTTCCTTAGTTCTGGAATTGGCATTCTGGATTCTGGAGTCATAGGTGTCTTTTTTGGCCGAGAGGATGGCCATTTTGTAGATAGCGGATGCTGACGTGAAAGCAGTTTTGTTAGATATGGAGGGTACTTTGCGCCAGGTGGCTTCTGCTGATCTGTTTATATTTCTGAGACTTTTTAGTTCGGGGGTGAACCACTTGTTAAGGTGAGCCAATGGTTTGGCTTTCCTGAGTTTGAGATGGGCTGCTGTATCTACAGCAGACTTAAAAGTGCTATTGTAGAGGTCTACCAAATTTGGTGGGTCGAGGTTATTGAATTTAGTTTCGTTAAGGATGTCGCTAATGAGGGGCTGGAGACTGTCTATGGTGATGTCCCGACAGTTTCTGGATAGCGATGGGGGTTCTAGAGTGGCTTTGGCCGAAAAAGGTCCAGGGATGGAGAACAGGATGAGGTGATGGTCTGACCATGCAACAGGTTCATTTTGGGTGATGGAAATTGATCAGTTAAGGTCAGAGACCCAGTCCAACGCTCTGCCTTTGGAATGGGTGGGTGTTGTAATTCTATGTTTAAACCCTAGGTTAGAGATGGTGTTGTCCACTGCTAGGGCATGAAGATTGTTAGGGTCCTGGAGGCCAAGGTTGAGGTCTCCTAGGAGGATTGTTTTGGATCCAAGTTTGGTATGAGTGGAGAGGAGGCCCAGGATGTCATCCTCGAAGGAGGGCGAGGGGCCAGGGGGCCGGTAGACAAGATGCATGAGTATTGTGTGGGAAGGTGTCATAGTTAGTTTAACCCATAAGAGCTCCGCAGACGGGAGGCTTGTGTGGGGCATGGCTCTAAGAGATCGATGGGATTTGGCGATGAAGGCCACTCCACCACCTTTGCCTGTAGTTCTATCTACTCTGATAATGGTATAGCCTTCTGGTAGGGCTAGAGAGAGTGCAGGACCTGCTGCCTGGTGAAGCCAGGTTTCTGTAACAGCCAGGAAGTCTAGGCTTATTGAGATAATGAGGTCAGAGATCTCTGTGGCATGAGCCACAAGGGAGCGTGCATTGATGAGGGCTCCTTTGATATTAGCGGATGGTGGCAAGGAGATAGGGTCTTTGGGGGTCGCATGGAGAAGAGGATGAGCTGTGGCGCTGCTGGTGTTGAGATGAGGGTTTTTGGGCTTAATGGTGACTTTGTGGTTGAGGAAGCGAGTACCTAGTCTTTGGTTCCGAGTGTGGAGTGAGAGTGGGATGAGTGGTGTAGGTCGTGAGGCGAAACGATGTAGCCACTCGAGGAGGCTGAGTAGGTCACTGTTAGCTGTGTTTGGAGGTGCTGCACTAGTTGGACTAGTATTAGGCGTGGGTAGTATAGGTGGAGGAAGGTGCGTAGGTGTGACTGAGTGAACTAGTGGTAGAAGTGAGGCTAGGGCCAGCGTGGCTCTGTGGAAAGAGGACATGGTGAGTTGTCGGGAGTCTGACTTGGGCTGATTCAGGAGATGGCACGGTGGGCCAGGAAGTAAACAATAGGCTTATTAGGGTCTAGGAAGATGGGATGAGTATATGCAATTGTCTAATCCCAGGTTAACAACGAGGGGCAGTTATATGCAGTAGGCTAAATCCACAATTGGCAAGTGGGGCAACTATATATGCAGTAGGCCATTTCCAATATTAACAGTTTGGGCACACATATATGCAGTAGGCTAAATCCAAAATTAGCATATGGGTCAAATATATATGCACTAGGCTGATTCTAAGGTTAGCAATATGACCATATATGTAAGGTGAGCCGATTCATAGATTAGTAGAATGAGCCAAGTATATGCAATAGCCTTAATCATGAATAAAACAGAGTGCATACTGTATGCAATGAGCAATGTCACAGTTTGCGAAGTAGGCTGCGTAAAAGTAATATGCTGAATTGTGCGTTGAGGATGTTCAACACAGTATAGCAGTGTAATTAAGGGCAAAGTGCAGATTATGCGGTCAGATGCTCAGACTGGCGTGAAGTATGTATATGCAACTACATGGCTATTATACAACAATGTAGTGGAATGCGAACAGATCCACAAATTAAATCTCATACATGTGTACAGAAGGTGGTCAAATTGGCATAGAATACGAGGAGGTCAAGTTGTTATACACCTTTAGCAATCAGATGCTACAGCTGAGGTGGATTACATGAAGAATCATTGTAGTAAGATTACGAGTAAGTGCAGCATGATAATGTCCCCGTGCGGCAAGTAGGGTAATAGTCAGTATACAATACAATGTCAATTTGGCAAACAGATGCAAATAGGTGGGTATGGCGAATAGGATATCAACAGAATGCAATACAGAATGCAAGCTAATAAATTATTCGGGTGCAAAAAACATTGGCTACATGAAGTGCATATCGGCAAATGCACCATGCAGTGAAACAGCGCTGTACCGCCGTATTAATGCTCGTGCAGGAAATTAAACTAGTGGCATGTGATATAGGGTAAATAGTCATTAAGATTCTTATTCCAGTGTGTGGCACAGTGGGATGCAGGGCAGATGGAAAGTCTTACCGCAAAATCAAGTTAGGGTAGGGCCTGCGACGGATCAGCGGGTCATAGTCACTTCTGATGCGTGTATATCGCGCGGGGTGTGGTAGGGAGTCTGTTCGGGCAGACCTCCATCCCTCCCGGCGCCGATAGGCATAGACAGGCTTAGCCGTGTGCTTTGGTGCCTTAGGCAGAAAGTGCCCGGCTGGCGCTTTCCGGTTGACTCAGAGAGCCTATGAGCGGCAGCACGGGTTGCTAGGCAACCGGCATCAACAATGCGCAGCAAACGATACGGCGGCCATTTTTGGAGGCTGCAGTATGGAGATTCGATTCACGGTTCCCTCGTGGCTGATGGTGATCGATAGGTAAGCCCAATTCAGTGGGGCTGATGAGAAAAGTGCTCAGCGCTCCCAGATGTACCTTGCTGAAGGCGGCCCTTCGGCAGTGGTGAATTGCATTTGGCATCTTGCCAGGCAGAGGCGGAGGGTCTGGGTGATGCTGGGGACAGCTGCTCCTGCAGCTCCCACTAAGAGGCTCCTACCCTGATGGGGGAGATGAGGAAAGTGGTCTCATCTACAAAAAGTCAAACTCATCAGAAACACCCAATGCCCAGGTGACGGTTGGGGATGCTCCCATAACACCCCAATTTTTGGGGGGATCCCCCGGCTGTCGCTCCAAGGCTCAACTCTTGATAGGCAATTTATCAACTCCACCTGCCAACCAAATGACAGAAGAAGATCTATTGCTGAATTTGGTGGCAGCTCAGGTGGAGGACTTGCCACCCCCCGTCTCTTTCCGGTGGACAGAGGCTTAATGGCAGCCTTACCATTGCCCCTGGCCCCTTTTATGAAGCTGCATGAGACGATGAGTGATCATATAAGAGACCAGACCACCGTCATCGCAATGCTACATACTAAGATGATATTCCTGGAGGGCTTTGTGACGGGCATCCAGGGGAACCTGAAAAAGAAACAAAGAAGAGATCACCAATATCCTTCATTCAAATATCGCTACTGCAACAAGGGATAAAAATAGAAGGAAAAGTGAGGTTTTCCAGGGCCCCCTATTAGAGCCTTCAGGCACTTGCCCAATGGCAATAATAACTCCCCCCACAAGTAACAGAGGGGATGAGGAAGGGAGTAAGGTACAACCTCCAGATTTCCATCTGCCCACGATAAAACTTTACACCTGGGGAATGGTGCAGTGATTGAAACAGGAGGTATTGAGTCAATCATGAAGGCTGATGCCGCCTCACCCACTCATATGACAACTGAGGAGACTTCAGATGCTGCGGCGCCAGACCTGGTTATCATTGACGTCCAGGAGCCTGAAGGGGTGTGAATCCCTAAATCAGCTCACGCTAAAAAAGAATATCACATTTTTTCTAAACTATCGGAAAGTGAGAGGTCAACCATCAAGTCTCCACAATCTAAGAGATTGGCCCAAAGAAGAAGTTGGCCAAGGACAAGGGGGCGGTTGGCTTGCAGGCCTCCAGACAATCGGCCACATCTTCCCTGGCCCCAAGAGTGGGGATGTCAAGGCAGTCCATCATAAGCTTACTTCCTCCTCCCTCTGCAAAGCCAAAAAAGTTATTTGACTCTCACTCTAGAGAGAATGTCAGAGGCAGTGCTATTCACGTCTAGGGAGGGAAGATGGAACAACATAGCAAGGCAGCCAGAGGGTCCAACAGAGGATGAGGCAATTGACCTAACCAATCTCTCTACTTATTCAATGGAAGAAAACGATGATGTAAGATATGAGATAAATGACCCCCAAGGCGATATCCAACTAACTCCTCACATTCATGGGGCAGCCTCTAACCCCAGAGAGATGCCAAGCGAGGAAGAGGGTCATTGGGGACCTATCCCGGAAAGACGATGTAATGTCCCCTCAAAAAAATGGACGTCAAGGATCACCTTCTCTTGGGTAGGCCTCAGTGAGTGCAGCATCTTGGACGCATCCAACAATGAGGTGTCAGTGGAGGAATACCTGAAAGATACGCTGCAAATACATTCAAATTCTCCCACTGGGTTCAGGTTTAAAACGCTCGGGGAGAAAAGGATGTTATGTCTAAATTCCGACAAGGGCTCGAATTCTGCTCGAGGAGACCCAGTAAAAAACGCACCATTTTTTTGAAAGGTTAAAATGGATCGTAGAGGGGGCCAAAGAAGATTGGGGCGATGAAACCCACTCCAAAGGACCCTCTATTAATAAGAGAAGGAGTTATACACTGGCCTTGGAGCGAATTCTCATAATTAAGGACAAATTAACGCTGAATAGAGCGAATGTCATGTGTCTCCTGGTAGCAATACCAGCATTTAATCAAATATATTCAAAGGACCTGCTGCAAGTGGAGTTCCCAGGAGGAAGGTTGCCTGGATAAAATTATATTACATCTCTCGTCAGCAGGTAAGAAACAGATCCTTTCAACTAACAGTGCAAAATTACTGTCTTTGGGCTTCAGGTGAATGGATCAAGATACAGTAATTCCAACTGCTGCAAATCACCTCCAAGGCAAATCGAGGGAAAGAGTGTTTGGGGGCAGGGGGCCCAGAGTCCTGGCTTCCAAGTTTTCTATCCAAGAATGTCGGCAAAAGAGGAAAGAGAACACACCAGGCATCATCCTTATAAAACAGTAGCGAGGACATCTAGACCCTCTCCAAATAATAACGCCCCTCCAATAAGGCCCAGAGATGACACCAGGAGCCCCGCTACAATGTGGCAAAAGACGATTGGGGTTGGCTGGCGGGAGCCCTAGCGGAAGGATTATCTCACACATAGCGCGGGGAATAACGGGGGCCCTGAGTGACCACGTAAAGGAGGAGCAGGTGAGACTGTGCAGCTGGAACACCCGTGGGTTCAGGCATTTGTTTGGAGAGGCCATCCCTAACCTCGCTGACCTCGACATAGTATGCCTGCAGGAGACGTGGCTCAGGCCCCCCTACACCTCCTTTTGGAGGGCTTCTCTATAGTATTCACCCCAGCAAAGAAGGTCCTAAATGGTAGAACTATGGCTGGCCTTCTGATAGCTCCTAGAAATGCGAGTGGCTACGATGTCATCACATAGTGTTACCCCTGCACGTTGATTCAGTCAATAATACTATTGATGGGCTCGGACTTAACAGAGAACACCAAAAAAGTTATGTCGGTTAACCTATATTGGAATTTCGCTTCACCATGGAGCGATAACTTTCTGAGGACAGTGGTCTTGTTTATTGATGATGCAATGGCCTCCCACCCGAATAAAGAGGTTCTCCTGTGTGGGGAATTAAATATTCATTGTTTTGATGAAGCCTCAAATCTTATTGAAGACTCATTTCCTGGGGCTCCTTCGCAAGGCCTGAGAGGACTACATTGGCAACAAGAACTGGCAGACAGAAATATACTCTTGGTGAATGGACACGTTGCAGGGGACAGTCCCCCAAGGCCAACATGGAAAAAAGGCGGGGAAACTAAAGTCCTGGATTATGTTTTTGTGTCAGATTCGCTACTGCACAACCTAATAAACTTTGCAGTCCTAGAAACTGATCAGAGTGACCATAATATTACTGTGATTACGGCAGCTAAGTGGCCTGTGACGAAGTGCACGAGGCAAACCGCGGCACTGGAAATTGAGCCGGGGAGAAACAGGTTGAGGGTGTGCTTAGTGCCTAACAGTCCTTCTCCAAAATCAAATGGGAACCATGCTACTGGGCAGAAGACAGACCCTTTTTTGGCCTACACATCTACACATTTAGAATCAAATAAAATCGGTTTCTCTACGCGTCATAAATATGACACAGAAGTTGCATGGAGGAAAAAAGTATTGACTAAAAAACTAAAAGCTAACTCCGTAAGCAATACAGAGCAGGCAATGGAAATTTCCAGACGGCTTAAACAAGCCTTTAAGAACTGGCTCAAGGGCCATAAGCATCTGATGCTACAATTGGACTTGGGAAAAATGCTGCGTCTGCTCTCCACAAAGAACACAGCGGAGATGTCTAGAGCAATGAACTAACTACACGCAGCGCAAGATGCATTGACTTTGAATCCAATTTCGGCAGAAAACTGGAAAATTCACTTTGAGGCGGTATTCAGGGGCCCCGAGATCCATCACCTTACAGGGCGGCCCGACATGGTGGGCCCTTGGACGTTTTCCACCTCTCGAAGTGAAATCTATGAGCAGATCCACAAAGCAAGCAACTCAAGAGCAGCAGGCCCGGACGGGATGACACATCTAATTCTTAAAGAAGACCCCACAAATGGGCCGACCAGTTGTGGCTTTGGTTTGAACACATCAAACGAGTCAAGAAAATCCCGACCTCATGGACTTGCTCAACCATCGTACCAATCTTTACAAAAGGAAATAGGGTAAATCCAGCTAACTACTTGCCCATCGCCCTTTTAGATGTTAGTGGTAAAATATTTGGATCCCTGCTCCATAAAGCTGGCCGAAAGTCTCATCCCACTACAAGCCGTGGCAGGAAGGGTTTGTAAGGGGAGTAAGGACAACAGTGAATTTATTTCTTCTCAACATCTTTAAAATGAAGGTGAAGGCTCAAACTGGCCAGGAACTCTATGTAGCATCAATCGACTTGGCACAGGTCTTCGACACTATAGACCACCAATGGTTGTGGGCAAAATTAGAGGCTTGGGGATATCCTTGGGAGATTACAGACGCCTTAAAATCGTTACACGATCAAACATCCCTCCGAGTGAGATTGGATAGAAAAGGTTTCATGAGCGACTTAATTTTAACATTTAACGGCCTAAAGCAAGGATGCCCCTGGCACCTGCCATTTTCAACCTGTTTATCTCAGATGTTGAATCAGCCTTCGACGCAGTCAGATGTTTCCCACCGAGACTGGCGGGTATGCCAATTGGGAGACTACTCTATGAGGATGATTTAATCATCCTCGACCAAACCCAGGCTAGCCTTCGAAGACAGCTGGACGCCTTGGGAAAATATATGGAATCACATGGGCTAAAGATTAATGTCAAGAAATCAATAATTATATTCTTTGGTCGAACGAGAAAGAAAAAAATTCCCATATCTAGGGCATGGCACATCAAATGGGAAATATTATGGAAGTGTCAACGCTTACTTACCTGGGATTCTGTATGAATGACAGTATGTCGGACTCTCAAAGAGAAGCATAGCTAAGGAGCAAAACAAAAAACTTAGCAGCCCAAGCCTGTATAATCCAGAAGCGGTATTGTAAATTTTCCTTGCTGTCAGTAATAGAGTTTTATCGCTTAAACGTGGCACGCATTATTACATACGGGGCGGAAGCTTCCTTCTCCCTACCAGCCACGTCATGGGGAAAACTCGAAGGCCTGTTTTGTAGGAGGGTTCATAGTCTGCCGAACCGTGTCCCAATTCAGGTAATTAGGGTTGAATTGGGCCTCACCTCACTATACTCAACCACAGTGTGGAAATCCCTTTTGTTTTACAGAAAATGCTGAGCAATGGAGGCGGAAGAAGGTATTGCCACAAATGGGTCAGCAATGGCTAAGCCTTCGGAAGAGCTTCTAATGTCCTGGAGTACAATCTGCAAAGAAATTGTGGCGGACTTGGGAGAATACAAAGAGTCGCTTCTTGCAAATCCTGTGAGGGTGAAAAGAAAACTTTATGATGCAAAGATCTACAGAAACACCTTCAAAGACGTTAGAGCAAGGGGTTCAGTTCCGCTGTATTTAGTTAAATATCCATGCAGACATAAGCGGGCTAAACTTTTGAGGGTGAGGCTGAATTTATGCCCAACAAAGGAAGTTACAGAGGTGCGCAAACCAGGTGCCCTTCAGAAATTTCAATGCAGGCTCTGTGGCCACAACAGGGAAACATTATTTCACCTCACCTTAATTTGTCCGGGGGTTATTGCTCTGAGAACTAAATGGTTGGAAACATTCTCAGTAAACTTACAACACTACCACCGGAGTACCTGTGGGGGCGGCTGATGTCGTCTTCCCAAATCTCCCTAACTCTCGCCCTGTTGGCTTTTTTAAAATAACTATTTGAATTATTAGCAGAAATGCCGGTGCTGGTCTAAAGAAAGTGAACTTTATGTAGAGAGCTGGGAGCCGATTTCAATTCATTTTTTCTTTTGTGCTTCTGTCTATCGAATAAGGAATTAATTAATTCAATATAAAATTCTGTTTTATCTATTTCATTAATTTTGTGTTTTCCCATGATTTAATGTGATCGAATAGGATTGTCCTGTTTTTTATTAAAAACGTTCTTATAAAAGCTTAAGGTTTACCTTTTTAACCAAATGCTAATAAAATAAAAAAATAAATAAATACGCTGCCCAAAAAAGTGCTCTTCCTATGGGATTAGCAACTTAACCATAACTACACATCCGCTTTCGCAGGCCATGTAATATATATATATATATAGCGTAACTGGATTTTGTGGATTTTAAAGAGAGAAGGATACCTTGATTTCACAGGCCCACAAGGGATGGAAAGAATAGATGCCATAACTCCATATAGGAGTATTAAGTATTCCTGAGGCATAGTGCCAATAAGAAGAGCGTGTATTAAACTCCGAGACACAGTGAATAATAAGAGACAAGATACATTTACTAAGAATGGTAAAGGAAGACATACGTAGGGCAACAAACTGAAAAGTGCACGTGTAGTGGATGTAATATGTTTCTATATAGCTTTCTGCATATTTAAACTGATAGATATGAAACAATAGCAAAAATAAATGAATAAATGTGATTTGTGGTACATTTTGTAAACACAGGATAGACATCAATCAGAAGGTTCTAATTAGATTTTAGATTAAATTAATATACGAATAAAGAAGAGAACCTTAAGATACTAAAAGACTAAGTACGATATAAAAATGATTAATGAAAGTGTAAACAAAGGAGCGAGAATAACAGTGGTACAAAGAGTTTTAAAAATATTTTCATGTACGGATTATGAGCAGCGATTGATGGGGCTTGCTCAAATAGATTAAAAAGATATATTTCATAAACCTATGCAGACCATTTCCAAGATATACAGTCAAAATTAGAAAATTACATTCTGAGTAGGGCAAGGGCATGATTAATAAAACACTTATGTCAACGGGCCCCAGAGCGTTCATTATTAAAGTCAATATTGCGTCACATGATGGCATGCTTACATGCCACTCATAAAGGAAAGAAGTTAGAGAAAAGTTTAGCAGTTTTAGAATCTTGGAAAATGTACCAGAGTGAGAAAGAAGATCCCGCTGAGAGGGAGTGGATGCTTAATCAGCATAAAGGAGAAGGTGTAACACCTTCGGCTCCTCTTCCTCGCCCTGAAAAGCAAGATGTAAATACTGAAGAGAAGGGATTTTATCCCTTGAAGGAATTAAAGGCATGGGGTGGTATGTTAATCCAACATATGAGCCCCCAGCCTATAGCAGTGTAGATACTTCGGAAGAGAGTGGGAATCGAGAATGCAAATACATATTAATACTAGATGAAGATAAACAGTGTGATGACAGAAAGGAAAGGCAGGACAGACAGATAGAGATAGCGGAAAAGGCAGAGAGACAGAAGGGAACAAAGGATCCAGCTAAAGGCATGCAAATCGTACAGAATGAATGGATGGGAGGATAAATACTGCTTAAGCTAGACAACAAATGCATTGATGGAGTTCAAGAAAGAGAGGAAAGAGCGAGAGAAGAGAGAGAAAGAAAAACAATAAGAGAGATTATATAAAGAAGAAAGGGACAAATGACCTCATTACAAGTTTGGTGGTATCTGGGTTGTAAATCCACCCAGATACAACCAAACTGAATTACTGTTACCACCACTTGGTTCAGTGGAATTTCCCCCGATTACAGGTGGTGATGGGGCAGTGTAACTCCACATTTAATTAGAGTCCATTGGACTCAATGGGCCTTTTTTTGGCAGAATTAATGCGGCAGAATAACCGCCATGGCAATTCCGACGATCCCGCTGTTTTGTGAGATAAGAAAAGAGAAGGAGAGATGAAAGTACGTAGATTGCAAAGAAGGCGAGTGGAAGATGCGTTAAGGGAAATGAGGAGAAGAGAGGAAGAAATGAATCAAAGTAGGGGATTAAAAGATGATGAGATTGAATATTTTTTCCATAGGAACGTAGTGCCCAGAGAAGCACAAGAATGATTGAAAGAAGCCAGAGGGTGACAACGGCCCAGAAGGGAGCTGCAAGGAATGTCACAATCAGAATGGGTTGGTGGACAGGATACAGGAGACATAGAAAAGAGGTTTGGGAACCTATATAGGCAAATGAGGGATAGAGGAAAGTATAGCACTAACGATTAAAGTGAACTGAAGGTTGATCAGGAGATATCATGATAGATGATCATAGAACAATGTCTTTAACCGGGTTAGATCTTGATGATATAAAAGAAGATAACAGCCATACGAGTTGGGGCATAATAATGTCAGATGAAGAAAGGAAGGAAGATGAGAAAGCACAAAGAAAACAGTGCATATGGATGCTTAAGAGAAATGTTCCAAGTAGACGTTTTTCAACCTCTACTTGGCCCCTTTGGCCCACTTCTAACCCTCCTCTAACTTTCAGTGTTATGCAGATAACACTCAGTTTTTCTTCAGGCTCCCCTCAGGCTACTCTCTGCTCTCCCTCATTCCTGACTGTCTATCCAAGATTCAGGATTGGTGCACCTCTTCAGGATTGGTGCGCCTCCAGCGATCTCTGCCTTAATGCCTGTAAGACAGAGCTCCTTCTCATTGGGACCCCTGCCCCTGCTTCCCTTCTCTCACTGTGGCCACTTGCCTTGGGCCCTCTTCCTTCACCTTCCTGCAAGGCAAAAAACCTTGGTGTCTTCTTCAACTCCACTCTCTCTTTCTCTACTCACATCTTGGTTGTCGCCAAGCAGTCCCACTACCAGCTGCACCTCCTCAAAGGGAATCTTCCCTTTCTCACTTTTCCCCTGAAGTTCACTGTCTCCAGAGCTCTGGTTCTCTCTAGGCTGTACTACTGTAACAGCCTCTTTCTCAATCTGCCTTCCTCTACTCTCTGCCCTCTGCACCTAATACAGAAGAGGACTGCAAGACTTATGCTTGGCCTCAAGCCCAGGCACTGTATCTGCCCAGCCCTGAAATCTCTCCACTGGCTCCCGGTGGCTGCAAGGATCAAGTTCAAGACCCTTTGCATTGTCCACATGTCTTTTTGGGGTCAGGGCTCGCACTACATCCAATGCTCTCTTCCAAAATACAGTCCCTTGTTCTCCTTGTACTACCCAAAGCCACGCTGCCCTGGGTGCACTTACCCAGAGCATTGCTGCCCTGTTTTCCCCCTCCCCTCTGCCTTGCACTTCCCCCCCTCCCTTTCCCCTTGCACTTCTCATTCTCGCACTTGCACGATCTGAATGACACAAGGCCTAGTAAGATCGTTTGTCTTGTCCTCCCTCTGTCTCTCTCTTTTGTCTTGTTGCGCCTAGAAACACTTGTGTGTAGGCGCATTATAAATGACTTATCATATCATTATCATGTCAATTAAGCGTAAATAACGGGGTAAAATGGTTAGATTTAGAGGACCCCATAGAAGAAATCACCAGAACCAACACCATATACTGAACGACGGCAAGCACGATCGCGCAGTACAGGAAATACATCACTTCCTTATATAAGTATATTAAGTGCATTGCCAGGACAGAAACACACAGGCGAAGACATCACTGCATGGAAAACAAGGACTGTGTGATGGGTATGATTATGAACCAGGACTGTCACAATTCCCACTATTAGAAGAAAGAGGGGGTTGACCACAATATATTCCATGGGGTGAAATGTATAAGTAGAACTTAACTTCCGGTGCGTGAAAGTGGATCTCTGAATTAGAGAAAAGAACGTCAGGAGCGACTTTAGCCATTGGTGACATTAAAGGCCTATTATCAGCTATTGTAGGGGAGAGAACTGATGACATTTGGAAAAGAGCAGTATATCCGAAAGACACTGCGCAAAACACGGGGCACGATGGAGCACCATTTAATAATTGTAGAGCAGATGTATGGTGATCACTCCGAGTACAATATCTTGATACATCAGATATTGGGGCAATGATGACTAGGAAAATGACTGAGGACCCAATTGCCTTTATTAAGCAGATTCAGGATAGATGGAATTTAGAGAAGCATGAATCATGGAGAAAAACGGTAGCATTATTTTATCACATTTTATGTCAAGGGCTGCCAGAGCTGGTGCAACGGCAGCTAAAGAAACAAGTGGGAATGGAAGCAAAACCATGGCCAGAGATACAATTGGAAATTGTGCATTACTGTAGAAAAACAAGGGAGAAAGATAAAAAGAAAGCATAAAGTAGAAAACAGGAGGAGGTGAAGTTGATGCAGAAAAAATTGCCAAAGTACTCCATAGAAGGAGCAGTATTGACAAGTAATGATGGACCGAATGCACAAATAGTGCAGTTACTGAAGCAAAATAATGCAGCACATGTTACGGATCAGAACAGGTATAATGTTATGCCAAGAGGCAGAGGGAATGGGCCTTGAGGAGGAGGATGAGGTGGATTTCTAAAACCTCAAGGAAGGTGAGGTTTTAATGGCGGACTGTCACTGCAATGCTGGAATTGCAGTAAATCAGGACATCTAGCTAGAGTTTGCAGAAGCAAGGGAGGCATGCAACAACATAATTAGCAATCTCCAATGGGGTGGATGGGCTATACTCCACAGTGCAATAGAGATTCACAAAGATATTATGCCCAAGATCACACGCAACCTCAGACATCTGCACTGCAATCACAGGAAATACAACAAGTCCCAATGCAGATGCAATCACTGCAGGGGCAACAACAGCAGGCACTGACACAACAAATACAATATATTCCAAAGCAACCGGCAGGTGCATCACAATGGCATTTGGATACGGGAACCACACAAGTAGCCACACCCAAATCCAGGAGTCTGACTGTGGTAGGAAGGAATCCTTTCACAGGCACACGGATGGATTTATATCCACAATAGAACAGCCCACAGTGTGACCCGATGTGTTTAGTACTATCTGTGACAACAGACCACAAGAGGGACCAAGGGTCAAGGTGACGATGGGAGGAAAGACGTTTTCATTTCTTGTGGACACTGGAGCACCTCGTTCCTGTGTCCGGGATGGAAAATATCCAATGTCAGGTACTGCCATGAATGCGCAGGGATTCTCTTGAGTGATGAGTTTAGTTCCTTTCACAGACAAATGACCAATTTCTATAGGTGAACATGACAGGTCTATGCCATTATTATACACTAGACAAATGCTGGTAAACATACTTGGGTATGATTAGATGATAAAACTTAACATGACAATATCTTTTACTGATGAGGGAATAGTATGTTCAACTCCAGGGATACATTATGTAAATGTGAGAGAGCTCGTATTAGTGTTTATAGGAAAGAAAGCTTTACGAGGAGTACCTCTCGACGAGGAGGTGTTTTTGTACGGAGTGACTGTCTTATTGTCATGGTTCCTTAAAGTGATCTGTAATCTATTGAAATACCTGATACGTTTTTGTTCAGGCCAGAGATCCCTATGCACGATGAGGAAGGGCAAATTATCCCTTTAGAAATAGAAGCAGCAATAGTTAGAGATCAAAGGGTGACTCTTTATGGGAAGACAATGAGAGAAGGGGATGGAGAACGGTGATAGCCCTTAATGAAGGATATCGATTGACAGACTTGACAGACAAGGAGCTATTTAGGATGACTATTCAAATGAGTTAGTATTTTTCATAAATCTCACTTATTGGATCAAGTAGTGAATCTAGAAATACCACAGAGAATGGCATTGGTAAAAAAGCGGCTGCCATTTTTTCAGGAAGATTTGGAAAAGGTACCAAGTATCTTATCGACAAGTCCATATGACATGGGCTTATTGAAAGGGGTAGGAGCAGTTCAAATTAAGTTTAAACAAGGAGCAATTCTGCCACATGCAAAACAGTATCTGATGTCCAGAGAAGCGGATGAAGGTATATTTGAAACCATACCTGCTTTTATGAAGCAAGGCATTTTGATATCATCTAATTCCCTGTGTAACATGGCCGTTTACCCTGTCAAAAAATCAAGGGGGGGTTGTGGAGAGGTCCTTCGCCATCTGAACCATATAGTCGAAGCAGTGTATCCATTAGTTCCAAATCCTGCGAAAATATTGTGCATTTTTCTCAATTCCCCTCATGAAGACTCCCCAGATTTGACTTCCTTTTCGTATATAATGATTTGCTTGAAACACACTTGTTTGCCCCAAGGGCACTGTGAGTCCCCATCGATTTTTAATAGAGTCTGTGAAATGGACTTGGGCAATGTCCAACTTGAGAGTACCATAATTCAATATGTTAATGACATTTTAGTGTGCAGTGAGCAGAAGAAAGCTGCAGAGAAGACTGTCAAATTTATGACTATAATGGCAGAGAAAGGGTACACAGTAGATAAGGAGACATTACAATACTGTCAAGAAGAAGTACTGTATCTAGACAGTTGATCTCACATGAAGGAATAAAAGTGACACCTGAAAGGGCAGAGGCAAAGGCCAGAGGCTATTATGAGAACTGAACAGCCAAAAATAGTGAGACAAATGCAACAAATTGTAGGCCTATGCACGTATTGTGTGGCCTGGGTCTTTGATTACAGTACATATATTCGTCCACTTTTAAAAGGACTCAAAGAGGCACTGATGGCTAAAAATAAAATAATGTGGACAGACGAAATGACTGAGGGATTTTGTGAATTTAAAAAAAGCAATCAGAATTTTACGTATTCTCTCCTTCAAATGGAGAAGGCATGACTGTTATGAGTCGGCGTTCATCCCCGGCTATCAGCAAAACCCGGTCACTTACGCCGCTGGCGCTTCGGGTTTCCAAATCTACTACCAGAGGCAGTAGGAAATTTATAGCGCTCCCCAAAAGGATTCGGCATCAAACCGCGTCGTTTTATACACGATGGAAGTTGCCGTGGAAGTTAGCGGCTCGGAGACTACACCCCCCAGGAAACCTGCTTCCGTACGGTAGTTCACCGGAAGAGCCTCACATTGGCTAGCCCCGCCTTTCTCCATTATTTAGTTCCTGGAGACGGCCAAGACGCTGCTTCTGTTTACAGCTACTACCGGTAATTAGAAGTTCCTTCTTCGATTGCTATCTGCTTGTGGTCCTTACGGTTTTCGACTCGGATTGTTTACTGGACCTTCTATTTGGAATTCCCTCACCTTCTGATCTGCCTTCCCGTGTACCGAAAATCCTGCTTTCCTCCTGGACTCCTCTTCTACACGTTCTGTTATAGTTCCTGTCAGCCAGTGTACCAAACCTTGCCTGTTTTTGACCTACCTGTCTCAAGAGTCATCATTCCGACTGGTTGCTCTGTATCCTGCCAGAATTTACCTCCTTACAACCCATTCACCTGGAAATACCATCCCGACTGTCATCGTCCTTAATCTTTACCCATCAGTGGGAAGACTTTTGGTGTTAAACGGAACATTGGGTTTGTGCATTTTCAGGACGCTCTGCAGCAGTGCACCATCCCGAATCTAGCGCGACCCTCGTGCCGCCTGGGTAGTAGAACCCTACTAACCTTACCTTTTTCTTATTTTCTCCCTGTCGTTGTGTTCTAACATTTCAAGTACTAAGTCAATTCCCACTGGTAAGATCCTACCCACCTTTTTGTTTGTGTAATTATTAAACCAGTTAGATACTAAATCTTGTCCTGCTCTTAGGTGATTCCCGGGTTAATTCCTTCATCTATCCTACGGGGGGAGGAAAACAAGAACCCAGGTACTCCTCAGTTAGTAAGGCTTATAAGGGACAACCGTTACCTTTTGTATTACTTACTTGTTGTTCTTTTCTTTTCAGCCTGGTTCGTGGCGGTACAATTTCTCTCCGCCCTTCTGGGTGATCAGTCCCCTTGTCTGGTTAACTACAGCAAGTGGTCATATCATTTTGAAGGTCTATTTTCCCTCGCAGAGAGGAGGCTTAGGTAGAGGCCCTACTTAAGCTCCTTCAAGCAAAATTCTGGGTTTGGATGCTTCCTGGTTCCTCGCACTCATCCCACCGGTGAGTAACAATGACATCAGTATTTACACAGAAAACAACACTGGGCCATGGCCATAAATCATTGGCTTATTATAGTGGGATCTTATATCCAGTCATGAAAGGACATTTTCCTTGAGAGCAATCTTTAGATGCAGCTGCATTTGCAATTAAAAAGGCCTCAAGAATAACCATGCAATGCAAAGTAACGTTATTCGTAGAGCATGCATGATTTTCCATTCTAGAGAAGCCCAAAAATACATTTACCACATAAAGTATGTCAGGGTATGGGGTAATTATCTCAAACCCTGCAATTGACTGTATAACATATACTGAATGTTTTGATGATATTTCCAGAGTTAGAGAGAATGCTCTAGGAAGGGGGGGAAGTGGCTCTCATTGATGGATCATCAAGAAATGATCAAAAGACGGGGGCGAGGCATACTGGATCGGCAGTGGTAGAACTGAACCAAGAGGGTTAATTTGAGATAATTATTAGCAGAGAAGATTATCCCCAATTTACTCAGCTCAGGGTGCAGAATTAGTGGCGCTTATTGATGCGCTGCGAAGCTTTGAGGATGAAGAAGAGACAGTGTACTCTGATTCTGCCTACAAGACACCAACTGTACATGCAGGCCTGCCACATTGGAAAAGGAGGGGGAACCTCCGCGCAGACGGTCTCCAGTTCAACATGCAGGCTTATTAGACAAACTAATTGAAGCATTGAGTTTCCCAGAGACCATAGCAACTGTAAAATGCACAGCCAATTCAAAGTGAACAGATTTAATTTTTCACGGAAACGAAGCTTCACATTTACGGGCCAAAAAAGCAGCCTATTTCCCAAGCACATTTGAAAGTGAAATAAAAATATAAGGCAGACAGTAAGGTGATGCATGGTGGTTGAGGAAGGATTTAATACGATGTCCATTGTATAGTTATTTATAAGGACGAAAAAGAGATATGGAAAAAAACAAGGATGTTCTCTATCCCCTACTGAGGCAATGTGGCGACAGAATAGCACTTGGAAGCCGGTTATGCTTCTAGCATTATCGAGGGTAGTGTTGGAACAGCTTTACTACCCAGCGCATGTGACTTGAGAGTGTTTAGCTGCAACTACTGCAGAAGAATGGTTTGTACTGTACCTATCTATTTGAACATGTGGCACAGTTCATTATAAACTGTAATGTGTGCCAGAAATGCACTGCAGGACACACTTTGCGAACAGTGAGAGGAGTAATCCCCAGATCAAACAGACCATTTCAGCATCTACATATAGATTATTTAGATATGCTGCAGACGTGTAATGGGTATAGATATATGTTAGTTGTAGTATGTCCCTTTTCCAAATGGATCAAGGCGGGTTCATACACGCACCCTGATGCTGCGTGTGCCACCATGTTCCTTGTGCACAAAATATTTCCAAGATGGGGTGTATGCAGTTTTGCCAACCAGATAATGGGCCGCACCTTGTAAACAAATTATTTGAAAATATAGTTTTACTATTAGGCATAAGACACAATAGTATTTGTGAGAAATTAAATAGTCTTTTGTAAGAAAGAATAGCGAAACTGAAAGTCACTTTAAAAAAGGGATGGCTCCATTGCCTATCCCTTGCGGTGTATGCGCTGCGGAATCAGCCTGCCTCAGATCACCATCTGACTCCTCATGACTTGGTGACTGGGCGCCGTATGAGAACTCCTCTCACTCCCCCAACAATGGCAAATACAAACGCCCATAGTGTAGCACGAGCGCTAGCTGATGAAATGCATGATTATTTGAAAACAATGATCGAAAGTGTTTCTTTTATGTCTCAACAAATACAAAATCTATGGGAGGGCTCAAAGGAAAATAAAAAGGACAATCAACCCATTGATTTGGAAGAAACACTCAAGCCTTTAAACATATACCCAGGGGACCAGGTGGTGGTGCGTACATTCGTATGCACCTGCAGTACCCCCTGCTTTGAGGTCCTCCACAGAGTGGAGGATGTAAGCCCTGTGTCTGTGAAATTACGAGGGAAGAGAGTGTGGACACACCTACATGACGTCAAACCCCTATTAAGAAGAAACCTTGACTTCTCCTGCACCTATCGCCACTGAAGCAAGTGAAGAATTTCAGCTTGCAGACGAGATCCATCACCAAAAGTCAAGAGAAGAAGAAGTAAAACATTTAGATTAGGATTGTTTAAGGACCGGTGGACTTGCAGTGATCCTCAAACACCTTCCTTACACTAGAGCAAGAAAAATAATGGGACAGAAGCAGTAAAAGCCAGGAGGAAAGAAGAATACTTTATTCTTTATGCTACCTATTTTACACACATTCTTGCTTGCAGCCTTTTCTTATTTCCTACACTCTTATCCAGCTCTGATCAGAAGACACACTGACATCGTGACATTTCCAGGAAACCCAAAAAATAACACTATAGTTAAAAAGATTATATTGGCGATTATTTTGCAGCTTGAGTTATTAATAAATCGATACCTTTGGTATATTAAAAAGGATTAGAGAAATGGACAGGTTTCAAGAAGTAAGAAATGTAGCCCCACAAAAGAAATGCACTGTACGAAGAACAATTATTGGAGCTTTTTGTGGTATTTTGATTTTAACTGCTATCCTTACTACGTTGGCATTGACACATATTATAGGCAGTAATGAGCAAGAAAATAAGACATCTATTGTCCTCATTAAGAGTCCAAAATCCCACTGATCTCTGATATTAAAAGGCATTTTTCTCGAAAAAAAGAGAGGCAGTGAAGAAGACAATAGGCCTCATCCCGAGTATGGTGGTAGTCACGGCGCCGTGACTACCTCCCATACTGGTACCGACTCCGACCTGGTTCAATGGGGACTTACCGGTGTAGTCCGACCTTGAAAAAGCCATTCCCCATTCCCATTTGAGCACCCATAGGGCTCAAAGGGAATGGGTAAGGAGCTAATAAAGGTACTGCAATTTGCGGTGCCGTTATTAGCTCTGAAGTCCCTTAACGGGTCCCGTCCATAATGCCTGGTCAGACCAGGCGTTAAAGGAGGGACCCGCTATGGGACCTCGGATCAGGGCGCAAAGGGTTTACCGGCACCGGTATCCTTACTGGTGCTGGTAATCCCTTTGCGCCCAACTCGGAATGAGGTCCATATATTTCGACAGATTGGCTCATCTAGCTAACAGCCTATGGTACCAGCACATGAGCGAGGTGGGCGAAAGAACATCAGAAGAAGGCTGTTTTGTTTGCTCCTTAATACCATATTTGTATTTGTATCTATTAGTTTATATAGCGCTTTACACCAAAGCGCTGCACAATAGAACAACTTGGTACATAAAACATAAAACAGTATAACGGTAGAAGCAAATTATAGTTATGAATCAATCAACAAACCAGTAAGAAGAGCAATTGAACCGAAGGGAATGCGGGAGTAGAGCAGTGGGAATGTGAGGGAGAAGGAGAGGTGGAGAGGAGAAGGAGGAGAGAGGGGAAGGGTGAGGGTGGGGTGGTTAGGGGTGGAGGGAAGAAATCAAGGGAAGCAGAAAGAAGGGAGGGGGAGCAAGAAGGGGAGGGAGTTCCAAGACGGGGGGTGGAGGAGGAGAGATTTAAGGGAGGTGCGAAATGAGGAGAAAGTAGGAATAGAACAAATTGCGAGAGGTAGGGAGTTCCAGTGCAGGGGAGCTAGGAGCTGAAAGGAGCGGAAATGGGAGGGGGCACAAGGGGATGGAGGTACAGTGAGGAGGAAGTGGTCGGCTGAACGAAGGGAGCGGGAGGGAGTGTAGAAAGAGAGGAGGGATGAGAGGTAGCGGGGAGCAAGCCCATAGAGAGATTTGAAGACAAGGCAGAGAAAGTGAAATTTAAGTTAAGAGTGAAATGGAAGCCAGCCAAGGGAGGAGAGGGAAGCCAAGATGGAGTCGCTGGAGGTAAGGAGACAGAGGGTGCGGATAGCAGAGTGGTAGATAGACTTGAGGGGGGCGAGATGAGAAGTGGGTAGACCAAAGAGTAAGGAGGAGCAGTAGAAGAGGCGAGAGAAGATAAGAGAGGAGATTAGAAGTTTAGTAGCATGAAAGGTGAGAGAGGGGCGGATTTTGCGAATATTTAAGAGGTGGTAGCGACAGCCAAGAGAAGTGAGAGAGATATGGTGGGAGAAAGAGAGAGAGGAGTCAAAGTGAATGCCTAGGTTACGAGCGTGGGGAGAGATTAGCGGGAGGCAAGTGAATGAAAGGAGGAGGGGAGGGAGGAGGAAGAGAGTTGGAGGGGAAAAAGACGACTTCAGTCTTGTCAGTGTTAAGGGATAGAAAGCGGGAAGACATCCAGTTCTTTATGGCAGTAAGGCAGGAAGAGAGTTTCAGGTGGAGGTCAGGTGAGAAGGAAGAGAAAGAAAGAAAGAGTTGAGTGTTGTCGGCATAGAAGTGGTGGGAAATGCCAAACGAGGAGATAACAGGGGCAAGGAGCGAGGTGTAGAGTGAGAAAAGGAAAGGTCCAAGCACTGATCCTTGAGGTATGCCGTAGTCAAGAGGTTGGGATGGAGAGGACCGGCCACCCCAGGAAACAGTAAAAGAGCGCGAAGAGAGGTACGAGGATAGCCAGTTAAGAACAGAGCCTGTGAATCCAAAGGAAGAAAGGGTGTTAAGAAGAAGGGGGTGATCAACAGAGTCGAAAGCAACAGAGAGGTCGAGAAGAATGAGAACTGAGGATTGCTTAGAGTGTCGAGCAGAGGAGGGAGTTAAGCATGTAGGTAAGAGCAGTTTCAGGAGAGTGCTTAGGGCGGAAACCCGATTGGGAGGGGGGTAGGAGGGAGAGATTGGTGACAAAGGTTGAAAGCTGGGAGTAGGCGAGACATTCAAGGAGCTTAGAAAGGTATGGAAGAAGAGAAATAGGGCAGAAGTTAGCGGTGAGAAGGGGATCGGCCGAAGGTTTCTTCAAAATGGGGATGATAGTGGAGTGTTTGAAAGCAGAGGGGAAGGTGGCCGATGAAAGGCAGGTGTTGAAGAAGGAAGTAAGTTAGGGAATGAGAGGAGGGTAGATCTTAGGAATAAGAAGGGATGGGAGAGGGTCAGTAGGGGTAGATGTGGGGTGGGCTTTGGAAAGGAGGGTGGAGATGTCAGAGTGGGAGACAGGTGAGAAGACGGACATACAGGTAGATGGGGGGGGAGAAAAGGGGGGAGAGAAGGAGCAGTTGATTTTTTGCCGAAGGGCAAGAATCATAGAGGAGAAAAAGCTAGCAAAATCAGAAGGAGAAAGGGTAGAGGAAGTAGAGGGATCAAGGGTAAGAGGGGAGAGAAATTGTGAGAGAGTTTGAAAGATATATGCCATCTATGCAGCAATAACCTTTATTGCAAGGGAAATACCTGCACATGATGCAAAATGTCTCAGCCACCTGGCAGCACGCACCACCACAGGACAATTCGAAGGGAAATGGTCAACTCTAAGATGGCGATCAAGACTGACATTTCCATACAAAGACACATATCTGAAAACAAAGTGAATGGAGACTGGATTGGGGTGGACAAGCAAAAACCTCATGTATCTGTCCCACTATAGAGACTCAATAAAAACAGTCAAAATGAAGAGAATGAATTGCTCAGATATGAATGAAAAAATCAAGAGAGCCAGGATGCTGGGGAAGAATGCAGCTGTTGGTGTATGGGCGTGTAGCAACCAGTACTGGATGGGAAGATGGCCTAATATCTTGCCCTGCACACTTAATGGAGACAGAAGCAATCTGCAAGGTGCAAAAGTGAATGATTAATGCCTAGAACTATGGGCCAAGCATACAAGACTACTAACCTGGGTTGAGAACGAAGCAGGACCAGTGCATATATTGCAAGTGAAGAATGCGACACCCTGCTTCAAGAATGATGGTAAGGTCTATGTTGGGAAGAATAAAGGTTGTGGAGAAATAATCAAAGTGCCAGGAATGAATGGAGGAACTGCAGTGCTAATGGATCAATATTGGTCTTGCGGAGCCAGAGCATACATGCAATTGCCTAAAGACTGTGCAGGTGTGTGCTCCATTGTAATGGTACACGTTCCAGTGTTAGTGATTCCCCCAAAGCGACCTCCATATTGAGGAGTTTCCAAAAATGAATGAGTACCTAAGAAGGAAGTGATCACTTCATCTTCGTTGACTAAAAAGAGACAACTATTTTTCATCAAAATCAATAAAGTCTGACGATATGCCTGATGAATTCAAATTGTTCAGTAAGACTGCCATGATAATGACATCCATATTAACATCAGGTCTCCAAGCAGCAGTGAATGCCAAGTGGTTACAAATCACTAGGTGGGAATTGCTGCAGACGATTAATGCAACAATAAAATAATTCAATGCAATCAAAGAAGAAATGAGAACCATCAGGCGGAAGACCCACCAGAACAGGTACGTTCTGGACCTAATAACAGCAATGGAAAGAGGCGTTTGTGCCGAAGTCGGGTCGCCTTGCAGTAAGTTTTATACCAGCTCATGATGGAGAAAATGGAACCCTGACAGAAGCAATAACAATGTTAACAACCCTGCATACAAAGATGGAAGAGGAAGCTGATGAGACGGCAGGAGACAATTGTTTCTCATCTCTGTTTTCATGGATTCCATCTTGGTTGATATGATATGATAGTTTATTTGTATCGCGCCCATACACAAGTATTTCAGAGCGCAACGAGGCAAGGGAGGGGAAACAAGTTAGGACAAAAGCAACAATCTTACTAGGCCTAGTGACATTGAGAATGTGCAAGTGCAGGGGAGAGGGAAGGGGGAAAGTGTGAGGGGGGGTGGAAAGTGCTGATCATGTGATAGAACAACAACAGGTAGTGTGGCCAACAGGTGATAAGTGCGGAAATAAGGTGTAGACAATGGGGATCTGATAAGTGCTGGAAGGTACTGTAGGGTTGCAGATACAGACCCAAGTGCAGGGGATGGCCAATGCTTTCAGATTACCTGGAGCCATACTAGTGTTAGTGCTGCTAGGATTCTGTCTCACAAGGATCATCTTGGGACAATGCCAAAAGGCAGCCAAGAAAGCTATTGGAATGAAGATAATGATTGACATTAACAGTGGTACTGGAGAAAAGATGCAGACATAAGAAAGTACTCGATAAAACATTAGGAACTGTTCTCTTGCACCTGCAGGAACAAGGTTTTACTATCCCCAAGATCGGAAGAGGTATATGGGACGATGCATATTCTATTCGCCAGCTGGGGATTGTCGAAACATGACTTGGAATGTGTCGATGAACACATACAAAATGCAGGTCTCCTGAGGGGGTGATGAAAATATGGGTCCCAAAGAAAAGAAAATATGATAAGATAGAAGAAGATGAAGCAGGAATTGCAGAAGAAGAGGAAGAGAAAAATATGGTTGAAGGGAGGAGGGAATGTAGAAGAGCCGGTGGATGTCTCTCCTCTCGTCCCTGCCCCCTCACCACCATCCTTTTGGGGTAGGAGACAAAGAGCTACAATTGGGAACCCATGCATGAATCTATGCAACATTCCTATACCGCGTAGAGTGTATAAAAGATGATATGCATTCAGGCAGCCATTCAGATTGTACCCTCATGTAGAAGCAGAAGAAGGATGCTATCAGGAGGGATGCCCACTACCAAGATGTCAGAATGCAGTTATGAATAATATGGATGAACTCTAAGTAAAGTTTGAAGATGACAGAATGATGTCATTAAGGGGATGTATGAACCTATGCCAAAACGATATGAAAATACTTAAAACTGACAATGTGACTGAAGCCCGAAGAGAAACATGTACCTAAAGACAAAGTAAGTGTGAATATAAGAAGATGAAATAACATGCTGACGAATAACTGTAAATATTCTGTAACACATGATAGAAAAGATGGTATTACCCAAATTGATTGTTTACAAATGATTGTATGGTAAATCTGGCTGAATTCGGCCAGTACCATTCGATCGTTTGTAAATGATCAATTTAAGTAATCACTACCAAACATGGGGTGTAGGGGTTGTGGGAGTGTCCCCCGCTCTCCATGTTTGGTAGTGATGGCTTTTGGGGGTAGCGGGGGTTCCCTGCTTCCAGAGGTTTGGAGGTGGGGGACGGGAAGGAAAAAAAAGAAAAGCGGATCCTGCAGCGTCGGATTCGACCTGCGTAGGAGGGACAGATCAGACGCTGCAGGGTTGGAAGATGAGCGGACGGCAAAAAGGTAAGTAGGGGGTGGGTGGGGGAGTGTATGGGTGTGGGTGGAGTTTTTTAGTTTGGGCGGATTAGGCCGCAGAAAAATTGGCTTTGCGGGCAAATTGACCACAGTCAATTTGGCCGGAAACATTTGTGCCAATGCCAAACTGTTCCTCAAAAGACTAGCCTAGGATTGCAAATTGAAGAACAATTGAAAAAGCTGTTTTTGTGTGCAGAATAAGGGAGTACCTTGGCCTGGAATCAAGAAGGCTATTTTGAGAGATGGGTGCAAGGTACAAAGGGAGTCAAAGGAATGGACCATGTGCATAAGGCATATTTCTGCTAAAATTAGGAGAGACAAGGACATTTGCAAGTGCCAAATGTTGAACAATCATGAGGGCAAAGGCCGATCGGAGGGGGAGTGAGCAAGTCTCTTAAGTCCAGAGAGGTTAATGGCACCCTGTTTAATAAAATCAAATTGTCCTAAATAAGAGGCTGAAATGGACAAAATCGTGGTCTCCTAACACGTGTCTCAGAAGTCGAAAACAAGTTCTATTCATTAAAACCCAGTTGGAGATAGTGGTCTGCTCATACCCCCTCAATGTTCCATAACAGTGACCAGACTACGAGGTCAACTACAAACACAAGGCGTTGGCTAAGGATCAGGTCGATGACATACAATGGACTAATGAGGAAAACAAGAAATAAATTGATGCTTCTCGAGCACCTAGGTTTAATTTCACTCATGTGCTGCTAAACAAGCCAAAAGTCCAAGGTTGTATGGGCTTCCCAACCAGTCATAAAGCCTGGTTGGGAAGCAAGTTACAGTTGCAGTTACCCATCCGCTGCCATATTCTCTCCTATAATCAGTATACTACGTATGTACAAGTAGCTCAGGGCGTGTCCGACAGACACGGGGAAGCCAATGAGATATTAAAACTTACATGATTCTTTAAATAGACATGTTCCCCTAATCCAATCCCTCCTGGTAGTAGGTTTTTCAAAATGCCATGTAGGATAACGTAATAAATGACGTTTGAAAAAGTATAGAAACTCTGTATACACAAAAGGAGGTGTGATTATGCATGAATCTATTTTGGTAGCTGTACAACTCCCTGCTTTCTTTCATTGAGACTCCCAGGACCCCCCTTGTTATTTGAAATTTTTCATTGAGATTAAAACAGTATTTTACCATCTTCCTTGGGTCTGTCCAGTTATTCGGTCTTAGATATTTATTGGTAATTCCATCTAGTGCATAGAGGATGCTTAAAAGTGCTAGAGCACAATTGACTGTCACCAAATGCTGCCCATGTCTATCCTTTTTAATATTAGAAATTGATACTAGTTTATAATGATGATGATGACTATTTCAGGTTACGACCATTTATACAACCACTAATTTAAATTGTGCCCTGCTTTTCAATTATGTTCCAGTCGTGATTTCCTGGATAGCAACATCTGATGCTCATTCTGTAATCTGTGAACCTAGGGAAACGCCCGAATTTTTTTGTTTCCCAGCATTCCTTGGGTAAGGTAGGATCACTACAGGTCATACTGTAAATTCTTCCATCTGACATATCCGGGTTACCAACAGGATCTTTCCCACATTTCTCTAGACAGGTCCTCTCCTAGTTCCAGCTCCAAAGTAGTCCTGACTCACTCGTGATGCATCCAGAGTAACTACTGCAACTGTTGCTTTACATCTTACAGAAATAGCCCCATCCCCTCCCACATCTAGATTTATTATGGCTCTTAGAGGACAACATTTTTGGGATTCATCTACTATGCTTACATATATTTTGTTGGCAGATGATCCCATTGTGACATACCTTACCATCTCTCATGTCGAATATCAATGTGGTTTATCGGAGCATACTCTGTTGTTCTTTTAAAAAAAGGTACACATACTTACAAATTCTTTCTTTTTCACACTGCGATGTGAGTTTTCTTGGAAAGCTTTAAAAGTGCTTTCAAATCGGGCACTTGGGATCAAGAAGGATGTCCAAAACAAATACTGTTAATATAATTTTTAGTGTATTAGGTGTCTATGTACAATCAGTGGTCAGCTGAAATAAAAACCGGGACACTTCCCAGAAGAAATAACTATGAGCATAATGATAATTAAAGGCAAAATGGTCTTCTCACAAAGTAATCTCTATTCTCACCAAACACTTTGTTTGCCCTCTGGGCTCTTGATGTGAAAGACAGTATCTGCACAGTTCCTTGGAGGTTGCCTAACCATCCTTTCTCCAATCTTGGCAACCTCCAAATAACTGTATACACTCCGTATTTCACATAAAAGGCCCAGAGGCACAGCCACCTATCAGTAACCTTGTGATGAAATGACCCCTGCGCCACAGGATTACAGGATTACACAAATGAGTAGTTGCTAAATTGCATACTCAGCCCTCACACTTCTACAAAACAACAGTTATCTCAATCAAAAAGATTAAAAAGGCACAGATAAGAGATATACCTTCTATGCCTTTTGTGATAACGTGGACCGAAGGCAGCCAATACTCTTAAGAGGAGTGTGAATGTGAAACAGTTGCAACCGATACAGCAATAGTACAACAGTCTAAAAATAAAGGAATGTCAAATTAAGGTTATATCTATAAAATATATGTATATATATATTAATTAAACACACTAGAATTGCCATCTTGAAAGGGTGTAAAAGCCATAGTTTCTTTATTTTTATGGGGCGGGTAATTCTATTTCAGAAAGGGTGGTCCGCTAAGCAGACCTCTCCAGTGGTCGAAGTGAGTGAAAAGAAGTAGTGGAAATATGTTCCCTGCTGGCCTGTCTCCGCTCCTCACAAACTGCATCACCATACCCCCTCCAACGTGCAATACAAACCCCCAAACTAACGTACCTGCTGTTTAAGGGAACGTTCAGTGCTGTGCACTGAAGTGCAAGTTTCAACTTCTTCCTAAACTTTTATTTTAAAACAAAACTATTCCGGAGGTTTAAAAATAAAAAAAAGTATATGAATGGTAAAACTTAATTAAAAAAAGTAGAAGAGCATTGGCCAACAAAGGGGGGCACAGATGAGCTCTACCTCCATGTGAGCTCCCAGTTCTAGGGTCCCAGAAGCGGTCTGAGCCCCACTGGATGACCCCCCACCCAGCAAAATGTCTCAACAAGTGAACACGAAGATGGCCTCCTGCATCTGACAAAAAATCCAGAGAGAATCAGTGCCAGAAACCCAGAGATATCGTCGAATCTCTAGACGCTTCCCAGAGGCTCAGCTGAGTACTACCGGTGCCCTTTAACCAAAAGCAACTTCGCGCTGGGTGCGCAGTTCGAGCTCACGGAGGAGAAACCCGTGGAGGAACGCAGCCGAGGAGAAGATTGCAAGCGGGCACGTCTCTCCCTACCCGAGGCCGGCAAGAGGAGCGCCCCCCTACGTGCACACATGAGGGAGGTTCGCAGTGGCTGGCCGGCTCTGGAACGGTTTTCCAGCGGAGATTAAAAGTGAGCTGGCTGGCACTCCTCCCCTCCCTTTGTCTCGTGCTCTGACAAGTCCCCTTCTACCATTGAAGATCCTCGAGGAACCTTAAGTATAGAGGGCGGGGAGAGGTACCCCTGTTAGAGGTACTTCGTGTCACTACACGGACATCTAAGTGGCACGATCTACAACTGAATTTGCAACCGGACTCGCAGGGTGCCTATACCTTGCCCTAACGTTACATACGAAAGTAGTGCACAAAAGGATTCCCGCTCCATTGCAAAGCAGTCTGCGTATAGCAGATAAGGTGCGGATCGCGTGCCTCCACTCGCCCTGCGGGAACAGTATCATGCTAAATCTGCCACGGATGACTACAGCTTGGCCCCGGTGCATCCCGCCTGCTACATTAATGGAGGAGGGACTCTCCAGGGAGCATCGACGTGCGAATCTCCCCCTTTTAAAAGTGAAATCGCGATTACCGGCTCCTGGGTGTTTTGAAGTCCAGTTGCTAACAGTTACAGTCCTGTAGGTGCCGTTGTTGGAGGGTCTTTTATGAAGCTTGTACTCCAGCCACTCTGCTTCAACTACACAGCACCAGGCTAACCGAAGACCGCTTGGAAGGTGAACTCCACTGACAGAGCCTGCATATCGCTCCACATACTGTGCTGTGCACAGTTCAAGTACATTGTGTGGAAAGAGAACCTGATCCATGGTATCAATAGGAGCTGGAGGGAACGGTGAACCAGGGAGAAACCAACCCGAGTTAAGAGAACCTGGTCCGAGGTCAAGTACCGGAAGGCCAAACTGCTGGAATCACTCTGAGGACACCTAGATTGAAAGGTAACTGAGTCAAGTCATGCTTGCTATTTTGAAATACTGTGATTGACGAGGTGTGGACTCATATGCGTCCAAGGATCACCTCACGACCCAGTGGGGCCGGCACTCGTAGACAGTTATGATTTGGGAGGTATACCCCCTCGTGTACGTGGAAGCTCACTTCACCTCTCAAAGAGGGACCGAGCAGACGAGGGGGTCCTAATACATGAGAGAAGTAGTGCCAGCATACCCGACATAGGAATGCAGTCTACTTAGGTCACAGCGGACACAACCTTGGCACGCAACATAAGAGCTTACCAGAGGGTTGGGCCCCCACCACCGGGGCATGTGCCTTCCTCTAAGTACCGGCAACACACTCATCAGGAGGTGGCGATCCTCCACACTGCTGCAACGGGCGTATAGATTTGCGCTCGTGGAACCCACACAATAATCATCTGCAAACCTCTGGCGAAAGCAAATCGGAATATCCTCTCTCCCCTGCAGTGCATCCCTAATACAGGTGCTGAACTTTGGTGGTGCCGATCCACGTGGGCGGCTGAAAGGGTTGGGCCCCATCTTTAGGGGAGTGTGCCCTCCTCTACAGTTAGCACACTCCAGAATTGAAACTCCCTCACAGTACATAACGGGAACGAGAGAACTGGACCAGGACACATTCTACCCAGAGGGGTTGAGCCCAAGTTGGTGAAACGCATGCGGTGGCAAACTCCGTACAACATACTGCACCCTATTGACGCAACACCAACCAAAAGGCCTATGGACATAAAACAGAAGCTGGCAACATATCGATTTGTCACACACAGCATCGACCCCAACCACCCTCTAGATTCCAGAATGGCGATGCCGGGAACAGAAGCAGCTGCAACTAAAGGCGACGTGGTGGCCCTGCTGAGCGAAATCAAAAGCATTAGGGCAGATATCGGCGGGATAAAATAACACAATGAATCAACAAGATTAAGGAAAGACTTGATGAGGTTGAACATAACCAAACCTCCTTAGGCACACTTGAATCGCAAATAGATCTAAGGATCTCAGAGATAGAAGCTAGGGAGGAAAAATTCCATCTAAAGATGAATGATTTAGAAAATTGAGAAAGACGGAACAACCTACAGCTCTTTGGTATTCCGGACAAAGAGAGAGAAACGGAACGGGACCTGAAGAAGACCCTCCACACGATTATGAAAGTCTTGTTCGAAGATGAGTCCATTGATGAGCCCAAAATTGACCGCTTACATAGGGCCGGAGTGACGGCAGGGGGCCCAAAGACAGTATTGGAACGATTCCACAACTACACTGATAAGGCTAGCGTCCTCGAGAAGGCTATCTGCACCCCACAGATTCTCCTTGACACAGCTAGGGTGTCGATCTTCCAGGACTTGTCATCCCTGACTCTCGCCATGAGAAGGATGTGCATGCCACTTACCAAATGGCTCAAAAAGAAAGGGGTCTGGTACCGTTGGGGCTATCCATTCGCGCTCACGTTTGATTGGGAAGGAACCACGATTAAGCAGAGAACGAAGAAGGACATCCAGACCAGCATGACTGACTTCTTGGGAAACCAGGAAGATGGGGCAAAGGAAGGCAAGAGACGAAACAACGACCGGCAGTGGTGTGTCCAAGGCCCAAGGCGACGGCATATACGTGGTTCCAGAAAAGTGAGGAGGATGATTGCCACACCTGGAGCAGATCACTGAGGATACTGATGAAACATCATGGGTCTATCTAGAGTACCATGCATATTGCTGTATGCGACAAGGATCTATGAGATGGCACGCCAGTGCTCGCTTAAGCAGGTGGAGACCCCTGGCTTCAGGAAATGGACGCCCTATTGGGGGCGCACCGGAATAGCATGACTTTCAGGTGAAACCAGGAAACGAGAAGATTATCTCTTGGTGGTTGGCTAGCACCAGAACGGAGAGAATAGCGGTGACCCAGCCTACGATTTGAGGTCAAGAGGTACTTGCATATGGGCCTAGGTAAAACTGAACCATTGGAGAAATGTAATGAGTTAGGGGATCCGGGAGGGGAGGAAGGAGGGGGTAACGAAAGGGAGCTCAATGTTTAGTTGACTGTTCTGCAATGGGATCGGGGCAATTCCGGTTCTCACTGGTGGTCCGACTCCGGCTGGGTGAAGTTAGCCACGTTGGTTCAGACGCCGCAAAGAAATCTGGGGTGGATAAGGGGGAGGGGGAAGGCAGGTACAAAGTGTTATGCAGTAATGCGATAGGTGGTCTTTTGCGTCACATGAGGAACCCAGATTTGTTAAGGGTTATCTTGCGCACACGACAAACCCCTCAAAGGTAATGGCAGCAACACTTAACACAGCAAAAGGGGCGCTCTCTAGATTTTGCACACTTAATGGCAAGGGGCTTAACTCCCCTACCAAGAGGTCTTTGGTTTGCAGGGATTTTCCGAGGTCTGGGATAGATGTCTTATTCCTGTAGGAGACCAAGTAAGCACAGGAAGAGAAACGTAGGGTTCTACAGCCTAGAGTGGGGATGGAATATTGGGGATCGTGCTCTATTAATAAAGCGGATGTAGGGATATTTGTTAGAAAGGGGTTGAATTCAAAGGTCTATAAGTTGTAGATGGATGTGGAAGGGAGAGCTCTGATGGTGGTGGGTACTATGAGCGGTCTAACGGTCATGCTAGCAACACTGTATGCCCCCAATGTGAGACAAGCCGGGTTCTTACAGCGCATGATATCCAAAATAATCTTAGAGGCCGCAGGCCATGTGATATTGGGGGGGGATTTCAACCTATGGGCGGATACTAAAAGAGACAGACAACTGCCACGGATCTCCCTATACCGCCTGATGCCGGCCAAACGGCGGTAGCAGGGATGATGCGAACATACAGACTGTGAGAGATATGGCGGGAAATACACCCAAACACCACGGGTTGCACCTTTTACTCTGCACCCCACGGCTCATATACTAGAATTGACTATATATATATTTCGGAGAAGCTGGCGTAGGTGACGTCCCGCTGTGACATTGAACCTATCGCCTGGTCAGACCACGACATGGTCTTCGCAGAAATAGATCTAGGATCTTTACCACGTAAAGGAAATAAGTGGCGCTGCAATGGGACTCTTTGGAAAGACCCAGTCTTTCGAACGGAAATGGTAACCGAGGTAGAAGAATACCTCAAGGCTAATAACACGGGCGAAGTATCAAAAAGAATAGCGTGGGACGCAGGGAAAGCAACATGGCAAGGGATACTGATCAGAGAAGACGCCAAACAAGGAGAGAGAAAGGGCTCTGATAGAGCACAGATTGAGGGATGGAGATAACTCACCTAGAGTGGGTTGCACGGATTGCCACTGAAGGATAGGGCGGAGAAGATTGCTCAGGCCAGGCAGAAGCGGGACGAGCTTTGTCTCCTTGAGGAGGCGCAGATCGTTCGGAAACTCCAACTCCTCAAACAGAAGCATTATGAGAAGGGGGGTAAGGACGACACTCTATTGGCAGCCAGACTATGAGGACAAAGGGAGGACAGATGGGTGACAACCATAGATGAAGGGGAGGGGGATACTCATGACTGGAAGGGAAGAGACATGCCAGAAGCATTTGCGCGATTTTATGAACATCTATACGAATCCGAAATGACCCAGGGTAGAGATGAAATAGATAGATACCTGGACGGTGTACAAATGCCGGAACTCACAAGCGTGGAGGCGGACGCCGTGGTTGCCCCAATCACGGCTGATGAGGTAGAAAATGCAGTGAAGAGGTTGCCACTGGGAAAGGCTCCTGGAAATGACGGCTATACGGCAGGCTTTTACATAACCTTTCTGGCCCCCCTCCTACCCTTCTTGGTCGAACTGTTTAATGATATATTGGAGACGAGTGTAGCACCAGACTCCGTCTCGGCGGTATTAATCTCAGTTATAACTAAGGAAGGGAAAGACCCCAAATATTGTGGATCATACCGCCCAATATCTTTACTCAATATCGATGCAAAGATAAATACGAGAATCCTAGTAGCTCTGCTAGAGACATATATGCCTCGGCACATACATCCAGACCAGGTGGGATTTATTCTGGGGAGGCAGGGTTCAGGCACGATGCACAAAACTTTACATCTGATACGTGAATCGAAGACAATGGCGTGCGAACCTATGCTTATGTCTGTCGACGCAGAGAAGGCTTTCGACAGAGTTGAGTGGGGATTCGTGGAGGCGGTTTTGAAGAAGGTACGACTGGGGGAGAGATTTAGGAGATGGGTGAGAGCGGTCTATACATCCCCTAAGGCCTCGGTGTCAGTCAATTCTGACTACTCGCAATGGTTCACCCTGGGAAGACGTATTAGGCAGGGCTGCCCTCTGTCTGCAATACTATTCGCTTTGTCGCTTGAGCCTCTTGCACAGGAAATCAGATCTGATCATCTGGTCGAGGGAATGCTTGTGCAAGGGAAAGAATATAGGATAGCATTATAAGCTGATGACCTACTACTACATGTCACGAATCCGTTAGCATCCATACCCAGAGCTATACAATTGATGGAGCACTACAGACTTCTTTCTGGTTTTAGAATTAACATGAACAACTCTATAATGTTCCCCCTGAACAAACCTACACAACGTGACATGGAGAGGTACTCTGTCTTGGGCCTCACTATTGAGGGCACCACTTTGCGATATCTAGGGATAAATCTGGTAAGACACCTAGACACCCTATACAAAGCCATCTTCCCCCCACTGCTTGACAAATTCCTATCTGATCTAACCAATGATGATGAATTTGTGAGGGCGACAGGTTTGATCATCCCCCTACTTCTGGCGGCACGAGCATGTATAGCGATCAAATGGAAAGCAGTCACAGCCCAAGTAAGAAGGAGTGGGAAAATGTTGCCACCAACATATGTCTGATGGAGAGGATTACTGCGGCTCTACATGGGAGATCCACACAATATGAGATATTATGGAAAGATTTCATTTACAAATATGTTACCGGTCCCTAAATCAAAAGGTGAAGCGGAATTCTAAGAAGAAAATGTCATATCGCAGATGATTAGGAGATGGGGGTGTAGAGCAGTGTGAGATGAAGGGCACACTTGGCACATTTGGGAAAACGCCTTGGAGAGCTCCTTTGGTTGTTGTTCATTAACCTTCAGTATTGTAAGAGACCTAAATCTGGACATGAGTGATAGTTTAAGGATAAAGACCTATTGGTGGACTCATTTTGAACGTAACACTATTCCTGGGAGGGTGGCGGGAGGGTGAGGGGGACATTTGTTTAGAGATGGGATTCAAACGTTTGTGGGAGGGAGGGTACGAAGGTTCTCCTTTCTCTGTTTGACAACTCTGTAGTGAATGGTACCTGTATGATGTTTAATTCGTTATGTTGAAAACTCAATAAAATCGAAATAATAAAAAAAAAAGTAGAGGAGCAACGGTTACAACCGCTCCCACCCACTTCGACCACTGGACCTCCCTTTCATCAAACTCGATGCCAAAAGCCTAGCTGCATTGGTATCCTGAACTGCAGTGCTTGCTCTCTAGTGGCACAGAGCAGGTTCACATGTCACTTTTGTCCTCTTGACAGCAATTTCCCTTCATCACAGTGGCTGCAATGAAGGTCTGCACCTCTGTTTCAGAACTACATCATTATGATGCATTACCATCCTGGCGGCAGTTTAATTTTCAAACATAAGCCATACAGGGGTATGGTGGCTGGTAGTTAACATAATTATTAATGCCACATCTGATATCTATCATACATATGCCACCACTAAAAGGTCAACTTTAGACAGGCTGTGTATTCCCCCAAGACCCGCTTTCTATGTTGCCCTCAGTTGGATCTTAGTCAGTAGGGCAGCCCTCTTGAGATCCTTTGTGAGGTTGGGTAACACATATCTCCTGCGGAACAGACCCTCAGCAGGAGCTAACTTGGGAAACAGGAATGAAAGTGCACACCCTAAACAAACGGACTAGCATCACATCTTGGTGTTGCCTATCAAAGGGACTTTGATGCTATGGATCTAGGAAGGGGATGCGGCTGATGTAGTGTGAGGGTGCTTAGCACCATTGGGGAAGGATCCCATCATCTTGTTTCTCTCTCTACCTCTGTTTCCTTCCTGTCTCCTCAACTTCATTTGGCACAAAACACTTTGGGTATGATACAAGAAAGCAAGGACCACTTCTCACAAGGACCATGACTAGAGCCCTTTAAGGTGGTTTGGATTTGTTCAATGCCCTGGAGACTTTTGCTTATAAACGAGAATGTCTTGCACCCTTTCTTTGATTTATTCTTGGACCATCCAGCTCAAGAAAAAAGTAATTTGGGTCTCTTTTGGGAGAGTTAATCTTTCCAAAGCCCTCAACCATTAAAGTGAAGAAGGAGTGTTCCATTCCAGAGGCAAGCTCTGCTCCCTGCCCACCCCCAGGACACATTGGAGGTGACCTTTGCCACTGGCATAACAGGGGCCCCTGCAGCCCCCACGGTGCAGGGGGCCCCACCAGCACATGTCCTGGGAGGGGCCCCCACTTGTAGAAAAAAAATATTTTTTTTGCAAAAAAATATATTTTTTTTCTTTTTGAATTCCCTCTGCATTTATAAAGAAATTATTTCTGTCACAGAAATAATTTCTTTATGAAGTCAGAGTGACTTCAAAAAGAAACGATGGGCCTCATTACGGTTTTGGCGGCAACCGTGCCATTGCTACCAGCAGGTTGCCGCCAGACCTGTAACGATTTACCGGCACCCGAATTCCCGGTAACACTTGGGGATTACAACCCTGGCGGTCTGGGAAGTCAGGCGCCGGCAAATGGTAAGTCCCCATTTCCATAAAGTCCTATTGGACTCTATGGGAATGGCGACCATAGAAGCACCGTCACCGTTAATAACGGTGCCGGTGCTTCCATGAAAACTATGCGGGTGGGTGCCGTTCTGCCCGGCAGGTTTGACCTGCCGGGCAGGACGGCAACCGCCCGCAGAGCTGTAATATGCCGGCCCGGAAACAACAGTGCCGGTGAGCTTACCAGCACCGTTGTTTACAGTCCGGCATAGTTGTAATGAGGCCCAATTTCTTTTTTAAGTGTTAGGGCTCCCCTCAACCCCATGATGTGTGTGAGTGTATGTTGAAAGAGTTCACACTTAAATGTATAGGTGGCTGCCTGTACGAGTGTATGGTGAAAGGGTGCACACTTTAATATACGGGTGGCTGCCTGGGTCTGCCTGTATGGTGAAAGGGTGCACACTTAAATGTATGGGTGGCTGCCTGTGTGAGTGTATGGTGAAAGGGTGCACACTTAAATGTATGGGTGGGTGTCTGGGTGTGTGTGCCTGTATGGTGAAAGGGTGCACGCGTAATTTTATGGCTGGCCGCCTGGGTGTGCCTGTATGGTGAAAGGGTGCACACTTAAATGTATGGATGGCTGGGTGTGCGTGTGTGTATATGGTGAATGGTGTGTGTGCTAGCGTTCATGGGCGCAACCAAACCTACATTTCGGGGGCTAACCCTTCAAATGTTGGGAGGGGTGCCAACTTCATGGGTGGTGGGGGAGGGGCAAACTTATTTGTTTGGGTCACCTAATTTCTTTATGCATTTTTATGAGACTATTCTAGTGCAGCTTCAATGTTACAAGCAGTTAACTCTCTCCTTTAAGGTTTAAAGCACCCACTTATGGACTGCTGTGAGAATGAGTGGTCTCCTGTTCCCTCTCTACCCTTCCAATCACTCCCCTGGCATGCAAGTATTAAACCCACATCACAATTTCAATTGCCTAAAAAATTTGGCATTTGAATGCAGGTACTAACAGTGAATTGTTTTATGTTAGTAATTGGTGGGTTCTTGTTAACAGAGAAACCCAGGTGCCGTTTAACATCTGTGTCCTTTTTTGTCTGGCAACTGCTCTGAAGGTCATCCAGGTCTGGTCAACATAGCCCAACATTTCTGGGTGGGGGTGCTGAATCCCAGTCAACTCAATGGTGTGCACCAATACTTGTGTTTAATGCCTGGATTACTTATTGGTAATCTTCATTACTCCTAGCCCTATTCTTCCTCGTCCCAGTGTGTAAGAGACAGTACTTGTGTATAAGGCACTCTGCCTCATACACAAGTACTGAGATGAGGTAGAGGTACATGGAAGTAATGCTTGATTTAGCTAGCTGTAATCCTCATTACTCCTAGTCCCACTCTTCCTCATCCCAGTACTTACCTATGAGGCAAGGAGCCTCAACCGTAAACTCTGGGGCAAGGAAGAGGGACGTGGAGGTAATTCCTGGCTAAGGAGCTGATTTTGGAGGTTGAGGTGGGAGGGAGAGGGGGGCAGGATTATACGACAAATTATAATGGCTGTCTATGTCCAGGCTAAGCAGGCATGATATGTGGCATTAGTGGCTAGAGAGGCATTTTGGTGCAGCCAGTCTAGTCATTCCTCAGTTTGGTATGACTTTTTTTTAATGGGGCATTTATGATAAAGCAGTCCTGCTAAGTGAATTACCTGGCTAGACTGCCATTTGGGTGCTGCCAGTCAGCCGTTTCTTACTGCAGCATTGTATATTTTTCTGGACATCTGTGATCAAATGATATATGTCATTTACAACGCACCTGCACACAAGTGTTTCTAGGCACGACAAGACAAGGGATGATAGAGGGAGGACAAGACAAACAATCTTACTAGGCCTTGTGTTATTCAGATTGTGCAAGTGCGATAACGAGAAGCACAAGGGGAAAGGGACGGGGGAAGTGCAAGGGAGAGTGGAGGGGAAAACAGGGCAGCAATGCTCTGAGTAAGTGCTGTCAGGGCAGCACAGCTCTGGGTAGTGCAAGGAGAACAAGGGACTGTAGGGTTACAGTTACAGCCCCTAAGTGCATGGTAGGACCAGAGGAAGTGCAAGGGTGACTGATCAAGAAAGAGTCTCGACTCAGTGAGACTCTGAGGGTAGCCAAGCAACCAGTCGGTACAGCAGACAGGTAGGTCAGGTAGGCCAGCAGGGGAGGGAGAGAGAGAAAGCAGAGGAGAAGAGGAACGTTTTGAGCTGCTTCCAGAACTTCAGGTGGTCTGCTAAAGCTTGAGAGGGGCAGGGAGGCTATTACAGAGGGAGGCACCTGTAGAGGAGAGAGATCTACCCCCCACTCTCTTCCTGGAGAAGCGTCTAACCCTTAGAGAGTTGTAGGTAGCTGAGCGAAGGGCTTGAGAAGGAAGATATTTTGGAAGAGAGCGTTGGATGTAGTGTGGGCCCCGGGCCCAGAAAGCCTTGTGGACAATGCAAAGGGTCTTGAATTATTTGATACTAGCAGCAACTGGGAGCCAGTGGAGAGATTTCAGGGCTGGAGAGATACGATCCCTGTGCTTGAGGCGAAGGATAAGTCTTGCAGTCCTTTTCTGGATTAGTTGCAGGGGCTGGATAGTAGAGAAAGGCAGATTGAGAAAGAGGATGTTGCAGTAGTCCAGCCTAGAGAGAACCAGGGCTCTGCAGACAGTGAGCTTCTGGGGGAAAGTGAGAAAGGGGAGAGTCCCTCTGAGGAGGAGCAGCTGGTAGTGGGACTTCTTGGCAACGTCTGAGATGTGAGGAGAGAAAGAGAGTGGAGTCAAAGATGACACCAGTGTTGTTTGCCTCACAGGAAGGCGAAGGAAGAGGGCCCAAGGCGGGCGGCCAGAGTGAGAGAGGGAAAGCAGGGGCAGGAGTCCAAATGAGAAGGATCTCCATCTTACTGACATTAAGGCAGAGATAGTTGGAGGTACACCAATCCTGAATCGCGGATAGACAGTCGGGAATGAGCGAGAGATGAGAGGAGTCTGAGGGGAGCCTGAGGAAAGCAGAATGTCCTCCGCATAACACTGAAAGTTAGAGGAGAATGTAGAGATCAGGTGGGTCAAAGGGGCCACATAGAGGTTGAAAAACCAGAGTGAGAAGATGGAGCGGGAGAAAGGGACCAAGTTGGACCTGGGAGGTGCAGTCCAAGAGGAAGGAGGTCAGACACTCAGGGGCCTGATCCGTGATGCCCAGGTTCTCATGGAGTCGATTGATCAGGATTGATCGGGATGGCATGGTTGACTATGTCGAAAGCACAGGAAAGATCAAGGAGGATGAGGACAGAAGGAATGCTGGAATCAAGGTTAGAGAGCAGAACTTCACAGGTGTTCAGGACAGCAGTTTCCGTGTCTCTGGCACTGAAGCCAGATTGATGGTCATGGTGACAACCAACAGATTCTGTGTGGAGAGTAAGCTGGGAGATGGCCAGCTTTTTCAACAGTTTGCCCAGGAAAGGGGTGATGGAGATTGGGCGATACTTTTTTTGACGGGCAGGCATGATCGGCAGAAAGCTTCTTGAGGAGTGGGTACATAAGGGAGAGGGAAAAGAGTGATTACAGAAATCGGTCAAGGCTGTAGCGAGGGTGTCAATATGGTTCTTGATGGTTCTGGTGGAGCAGGAGAGCACCTGTTTGGATGAAACTTTCATAGATCGGACTTGTCTAGAAACCTCGTCAGGTGTTGTCAGAGAGAAAGAGGAGAAAGGAGGAAGAGAGGTAGAGATGGCCAAAGGGGGGTCGAGAGAGGAAGAGGGGATGGAGGACAGGATGTCCTGAGTTTTAGCGTAGAAGTGAGATGACAGAGCCATACAGAGGGCCTGGGAGGGAACAGGATATGTAAAGACCTCAACAGGATTTTCCAGTTCTTTTCAGATTTTAAAGATTTTGGCCGTGTTGTTAGAGGCCACAGTGACACAGGCTTGAATGTGTGTTCTATTCTTGATGAGTGTTATTGCTTCGACTGCCATTTTGGTGCAACCAGTCTAGATATGTCTAAATGTGGCCTGGCAAGCTTTACTATATTGTTATTACATGTCGACACTGGTCTACCTTGTGCAGCCAGTTGGACATGTTTTCATTGTGGCATGGCATTTTTAATAGCAAAGCTTTAATGTTCCTGTGCTCTGTTGGTGACTTGCATCTATTGGATTGGTGTTACCCTACAAAACAATTGCAAACACTCTGGCTTTTTAGCCAATTTTTCTCAGACAGTGTGCTGTATGTTAAATTAAAACACATATGTATATCTTTCTCCTAGTGCAGTGTGCAGCATATCCGTTCAGCAGCAGTGTGATAATCTAGGCTGGCCCAGAGTGTGGCGCGACCCTTGATTTGTTGCTGAGTTGGGGGGCCCCCTCAGCATGGCTCGCAGGGGGGCCCCCACATCTTGTGTTACACCACTGACCTTTGCTGAAGACCAAGAACTGCCACTGTGCTTGTAAACCTGCCTAGGTGGAGAGAGCAGAACTTGAAAGCCCTCACCTAGGCCTAGAGCCCCTGTCGTGGGTGTCACATCATGCCGAGTTCCAGAACAGCCAGTCCATGTTTTAAACACAGCAAACAGATTGAGACACATTAAAACCATGTTCACTGCACTCCAACCAGAAGGATATGCCAGTGCTCCTTTTGGTACTGTGAGGACTCTTGGTACTGTGAGGTTGGCATCATGGAAGGAAACCTAGACAATAGATTAAATGTATAAAAAATGCTTTAATTAGAGAAAATGTCAAGATGGAGTAAGGCCTAACTTGCCAATGCTAAGGTGGGATTTCACTCCCGAAAGAAACTAAGGAAAGTCTGTGCCATTAGGTTCAACTGAAAGTCTGTCTGTGCCCAAAATCTATGCTTTCCCTCACAACGGAGACAAAACAATGTGTGGGGATGTCAACCATGAACTAAGCAGTGTTCCAAAAGTAAACTTTTGAGCTATTTTCAGCTCAGGTTTATTCTTCAGCCCCTTTTCCCCAAATGACAACCAGTTTATCACAATGTTCAATTTACCTTCTGTTGGACTTGAAGTAATAAAGTTCCACACTTTCTTAAATGTCAGGATGCCATTCCCCAAGTTCAATATGTTCTAGGGAAGCACGCCTCAGGCTTCCCTTGCCCAAGTTCAATGTCAAGAGATGTCACAAAAAAGAAGTATCTTGAAGCGTTGTTCGTTAGACTGTGTTTAAACAATTCTTTACAGCTCAGGGTTCCCTTCCCCTCTTCATGTATACACCAATGGTAGCTTTCCTTTTGATATAACAGTAAGTTTCCTTGTTATTTTACAGGTTAAAAACCTTAAGAAGGACAAAAGGAAGCTGGAGGATATATGGCTAAAATCTGCCTTGGTAGAAGATAAAAACAACTGGAAGGTGGCATAAAGAATTTACAAACTAAACATCCTAAATGCCAAGCAAGACTTCTATAAAAAATCAAATAAATAGTGCACAAAACTCCACAGGGAATCTCTTTGAAATCCTTAGATCCCTCAAGAAGTCAAAGGCTCTGGCCATCAGCGTCCAGCCCACGGCAGCCGACTGTGCCGAAGTGCAAAACACGTTGTAGCTAAAATGCTCAAAGCCAGAGAGAAAATCAGCCAGGCACATTCCAATTCGGACCCAACGGCGGGGCTCCAATCAAACCATATTGAGCTACCAGAACTGGAGAGATTTGCATTCATCCCAGTTACCAACTCAGATATGAAAGTTTTGTTGACCACAATGCGACCCACCTCATGCGCCGAAAACATCCTCCCCCCAATGGTCATATTGGATCACCAAGAACTGTTTGTTCCGTTCTTTACCCGCATGGGGAGCAGGTGCAAGTGGATCTAGGTCACCTGGCCTAAGCCCCGCCCTCCTGGTTCCTTCCTGGTTGCCGCTCTTTTTCACCACTTAGCAAGCCCCGCCGACCTGGTGCCTTCCTGCTTGCCGCTCATTTCCCTACTTAAGGAGCCCTCCTGCCTCTTTTCCTTTGCAGCTGGGGAGCAGGTGCAAGTGGATCTAGGTCACCTGGCCTAAGCCCCGGCCACCTGGTGCCTTCCTGGTTGCCGCTGTTTTTCACCACTTAGCAATCCCCGCCCACCTGGTGCCTTCCTGCTTGCCGCTCTTTTCCCTACTTAAGGAGCCCTCCTGCCTCTTTTCCTTTGCAGCTGGGGAGCAGGTGCAAGTGGCTCTAGGTCACCTGGCCTAAGTCCCGCCCACTTGGTGCCTTCCTGCTTGCCGCTCTTTTCCCTACTTACCGAGCCCTCCTGCCTCTTTTCCTTTGCAGCTGGGGAGCAGGTGCAAGTGGATCTAGGTCACCTGGCCTAAGCCCCGCCCACATGGTGACTTCCTGGTTGCCACTCTTTTTCACCACTTAGCAAGCCCCGCCAACCTGGTGCCTTTCTGCTTGCTGCTCTTTTCCCTACTTAAGGAGCCCTCTTGCCTCTTTTCCTTTGCAGCTGGATAGCAGGTGCAAGTGGATCTAGGTCACCTGGCCTAAGCCCCGCCCACCTGGTGCCTTCCTGGTTGCCACTCTTTTTCACCACTTAGCAAGCCCCGCCCACCTGATGCCTTCCTGCTTACCGCTCTTTCCCTACTTAAGGAGCCCTCCTAACTCTTTTCCTTTGCAGCTGGGGAGCAGGTGCAAGTGGATCTAGGTCACCTGGCCTAAGCACCACAAACCTTCTTAGCCCTGCCTCTTCCTTCGTGCTCTTAACTCTTAGATCAAGGGCGTCCGAAGTGAAGGGCAGACAAAGAAAAGGGCAATTCCTGGTTGGACCTGTGCAGACCAGGAGGACCCAGGGCCCGACCCCCTGCTCAGACAGCAGGTAAGCATCTACCAACCTGTGTTTAAACCCTCTGTCCCCACAGGCCATCCTGACCCCTTTGTGGTCCCCCCTTGATGTTCCCTTGTGCCCCCCCACGTCTCGCACACAGGTGTTGCCTGTTTTGCTTGATTCTTCTACCCTGCTTCCCCTACCCCCCTCCACCCTACGTCTGCAGGAGTCTGTCCTGATACATTCTGATTTCACCATCACCGTCTTGGGGCCAATGCTGGATTGGACTTTTATGGACTTCATTGATTCACGGTGTGTCACCCTTTCTCAACTCTCATTCTGGACTTCCTTTGCATCTTGTACTCAAGGTGGCCCTGGATCATGCTGTTCCCATCTTCATCTTGTATCCTGGCTTGCAACATTATGTGTTACTACTGACTTCTGCAATTGTATTCGCTCTTCCCTGTTGCTTTTCCACTCTTTTTGACTGCTTACTCTCTGTCCTCTCCTCCTATCCCTTCTCCCTTTTCCTATCTCCTCCCCTTACTTTCTTCTATGCACTTACTCCATCAGAATTTTCCCTGGACCTAGTATCATAGCAACCTCGTCTGTCTCCTCCCACCTCCCCTTACTGCCCCCCAGCCCCTCCACCACTATCTGAAATGTTGTCAGGCCTAGTACGATAGTCGCTTGCCTTGTTCCTCCCCTCACTTTCTGCACCCCTCTTCCTCACCTTTTGTTTTTCTCTGGCTCTGCCAGAAACGTCGTCAGGCCTAATACGGTAGTCGCCTGTCTGTTTCCATTTCCTTCCCACTCTCCCGCTCCCTCCCTTATCTATGTCTTAGCTCTTGCACTATCTGAAATGTCGTCAGGCCAAGTACGATAGTTAATTTCACATCCTTACTGTTCATGGCCTGTAAGAATGTCATTGTATTGTTCCTTGTTCCCTCCCTTTCCTTGAAGCGCTTTGAAACACGTTGTGTATATGCGCTATATAAATAAACTATCATATATTATCATATCATGGTCAATGCCTCTTTTAGAGACTGCTACATCACCAAAGCTATTAAAATTGTGACGGTCTCCCCATTGCTAAAACAAACCTGGTCTGGACCCGAAAGATCGAAGTAACCTCAGGCCAATCACAAACTTCCACTTTTTGTTGGAAATCCTTGATAAGTGTGCTATGGGGCAACTCCAGCGCTCCATGGAGGATAAAAACACTCTGCACAAACAACTATCAGGCTTCAGGCAAGCCCATTACACAGAGACAGTACTTACCGACCTGCAGACACATATGTTGACGATAATGGATGAAGGAAAAGCTGGTGTGCTGATGTTGCTTGACCTGTCTGCTGCTTTTGATTTGTTGGACCACGACAGGTTACTGCAAGATTTCGAACAGGCAGCAAACCGCTCAAAGGGGGCAGTTAATTGGATTCACTCCTTCCTTCCTTCCTTGCCAAACGAATCTCCAAAATCCATTGGTGAAACACTTTCTCGTTTCTAGCTCCCATTAGTTGTGGAGTACCACAGGGTTGCAGTTTGTCACCTGTACTCTTTAATGTATACCTCCGACCCCTCTGCGCCCTGTTGGAGAGCTGCGGCACAGTCTTTACTAACTACGCTGATGACACTCAGCTAGTCCTAGAGCTGAGCGGCAACTACTCTAAGGACTCTAGTAAAATCGCAGGCATTTACGACATCATCGAGGCATGGATGACTATGAACTGGATGTGCCTAAATGGCAGTAAAACCAAACTCCTTATTTTTGGCTCCTGGCGGGCTCGCGCTAAGCTGAGTGAAGATTTCACTCCCTTAATATCAAGAACAATGCCATCCTGGTTCAAGGCAAAGTAAAAACTTTAGGCATCACTTTGGAATACTCAATGAGCGCTGAAGCCGATGTCAATCAAATAAACAAAAATTGTCAGTATCATCTACGCCTGCTCAGACAAATCAGACATTTGATAATGAAGAGAAGTGTGCCACGATTGCCTGAGCCACTATGCTTTCAAGGCTGGACTACGGCAATGCGCTCCTAATAGGGGCAAACACGGCTTGTCTGACTAAATGTCAGAGCATCCAGAACAGCGCTGTGCACATTATTAAAAACATACTGAGAGGAGGACATATCTCAGCCAGTAAAAGGGATCTACTCTGGCTGAAGGTGGAAGACCCGATTGTTTTCAAATATAGCACACTGGTACACCGTTGTCTCTTTGGTACAGCTTCTCTCTGTCTGAAAATACTAATCTGTCCATACGTGCATAGCACATACCTGCATTCAGGAAACCAGGGCCAGATCAACAGCGTTACCCACAAACGGTCCAATGGACTTGGTAGATCCTTCCCTGTTAGAGCGGCCAAAATCTGAAACAAACTCCCAACTCCTCTAAGACTGGAATGAAATAACCTGAAGTTCCGCTGTGCTTTAAAAACTGCTCTCTTTAAGTAATCACTAAGATAGATGGTTGGTTCTTCATATTTCTGTGTATCCTTTGTCACTTTTGTTTCGTCTATTGTCTCCATGTTGGTGCCCTGATGCCTGCAGGCTCCGCAGCCTGATAAAACTATAAATAATAAATAATAATAAATAGGTGTTCTCTGATATTGGTGTAGTCGTTAGCCCACATAATCCACTCATTACAGGTCATGCAACCAGGAACCTTGAATTTGCTTTCAACAGTTATTCATTCAACATGTAGGAGTTCTCTGGTCTGGGCGCAGCTGTTTCTCTTTCTCTTTCTTACACGTCTCGGATAATAATATCTCCTGCCCTTCTCAGAGACCATGGGACATGGTGAACAATTCCAATACCCACATCTGGGATCGGAGTTCCCTCCGGCAATGAGGATATGGAATACCATGTCTTTCCTAAGGGCATCCCACTTCCAATCCCCATGGATCCTCCATCCAAAAGCGATGGCCTTTCCCTGCCCATCTGTATAGAGGACCCAAGGGGAGTAGTTGTGAGAACACCCTTAGGTTTCTCACAGTACTCACTTGACCTTTGAACCACAGTGCTTGCAATATTGAACTGGGTAGACCCTATGTCACCAGAGCAGTGCCCAGCTGCTTGACCCTCGCATCACTTACTGACATGAACCAGCTGTGCTCATCTTTTTGAACCATGCTTGATTGTTAAATCACTCCTGGTGACCCATTGAACTTTCATCCCTTGACGCCACCTCTAAAATCACAGAGCACTCTCTCGAATCGGACTGACCGTCAACTCGCCTCCTGGGATTGACATGGCTCAGTGCATCAAAATCTAGTTTGACCAAAAGGTACAATAGCTCCAAGAACGTCTAGAGACAATCGAATGACCTGAACCCGGAATAAGGTACTTTGAACTGACCTTTTGGGGCCCTAGAGACAGGCTAAGTCTCTTGGTCTGCAGTTCATTATGATTATTTGGTTTTGGAACAGAGGTAAAGGTCTTAATTCAGGGTCTGCAATGCAGTGACTTTGCTATCACAGCAGCTGTCAACCAGGGCACCTGTGACTTTCTAACCTGATCAGTGCCACTGGAGTGCAGGCACTGCAGATTAGGATACTGATGCAGCAGGGCATAGGTGTACACTATGCTTTTGGCATGGAGTTTGACAAAGGAGGGTTCTGATTAGCAGACCACTCTTTCTAAGATTGATTAGCTGCATCATTTTATTTTTAATAAAAAACAAAAAAAGGCTAGGCCTTCCCTAAACTGATCTGCTGACACTCCATCACACTTCCAGCACCTCTTCTCCCTTGTAGTTGGCTGTTCGCTTTCTGGTGTCCTCTACACCAAGATAGACTCCTGCTCCAAGTCCAGCTAGTTGGCGCTATCTGCGCAGGTAGGCAATTCAAAGCTTTTTTGGTTTTTGCAACACAAAATGATGCTGGTAAATCTATCTCAAAAAGTGATCTCTGCTGATCAGACATTATTTTCTAAAATACTCGATGCTGAAAAGTATAGTGCACATGTGTTTTCTGTTTGTTGTACTCTGGCAACTGACATTCCAGAAACTGCCATATAGCTTGGCAACATGGCAGCCTCAGAGAACAAAGAAAATACGGAAAAACAAATGATGGAATGAAAATGTATTCCAGCCATTAGCTGTTCATACCATTGGGCCCCCATTAAACAAATTATGTAAAACTGTACAACACTGGTGCCAGATTGATAAATATAAAGCTATATCAGGCTGGATATAGTTGTCTTTAGGAAGCTACGGTTATAAATGTCTAAAAACCATTTGATTTCTTTTAATTCAACTGGATTTCCAGTGGCCCCTGCAAGTGTGAGAGTTTTGTCTAACATTATCTGGGCATGGGTTCCCTTAACAACAGGATGCTAGAGCCAGCCCTAGAGTCAGTGTTCTTTCCTGGAAAGACGTGCCACCTTCTAAGAGAAACGGTATCTATCTTCAGGGGCCCAGTTGGAAACCACTTTTACAAAGGAAACCCTGCCAGCAAAAGGGGATGTCACGCTAGCGGGATAATGATTGAGGTCTCTTGGATGTAGGGCAGCCAGTGGAGCGGGAGGTTTAGGTAGCGGAATAGAGGAGTTGTCGACAGGAGAGGGGTGCAACATCTTGGAATATTCTAGACCACCCATATTTCCTGTGCCTACTCCCAACTTCCTGGTGACAAAGCATTCTGCTACTGACATGGCTCACTAACACACATGGACTAAATGCGAGATGTGGCTCACTTACATGCATGTGCTAAATGCGAGAAATGGCTCACTAACACAGATGCCCAGCTATTACCACCTTCTTCCCTTCACTATCCAACAAAGATGGTATTACTTCCTCCTCAACCTGTCCAAATATTACCACTTCCTACTGATCCCTATTTATCACTGATGATATCACTTTTTCCTGCATCTCTTTCACAAACATCACCTTCTTTTGATCTCCACTCTCCAATCTTGAGGTTAGCACTTTCTCCTGCCCTTCATTGCCACCAACATCTCCAGCCTGTTCCATTCTTCCACTCTTTTACTCTTCTTTACATTTTCAGCCTCCTCCAAAGTTCAGCTGCCTGCTTCTGCCAGTGGGGCTTGCTGAATTTCTACGGCGTTCCTTCCTCCCCCAGGGTGGACCTCAATCTGAGAGGAGCATGCACTTCTGACCACTGATTGATTGAGGGATAGGATTGGCTACATTTCTCAAGCACCTCTCTGGTTAATTTGGGCACAGGTGGGCAGGAAGAGCCTTCTCGAATTTCAGACTTGCTGGTCTGGCATTTCCTGAGAGAGCCTGCATGGTGCTGAGCGCCACTGTGTTTCAAGCATGTGGATTACTGAAATGCTTGGTAATCCCTATGTTTTACTCAATCAGTGTGGGAATGAGCACTGTAAGCGAACATCTTTGTTTCATTAGCATGCACAGTACTCAGTGCGAGAGCCTCCATGCACCGAGTCACAGACCTGAAACAAAGTATCTGTGGAGCTGCAATATTCATTGTCATTTCTACAGACCTTCAAAGCTAGTTCCTAACTATTCTGGTCAACCTAGAAACAGTAGTGCTGCTCTTGCTGCCTCTCTTAAAGCTAGAGAAAGGTTTTCCCTTAAAGGGAAAAAGCTTACTTTCAGCACTGGAGATCTGGATTTTGGCTAAATAGAGTTTTAGATGCTCTCCATTTGGGGGAAAAGAACCTTTCCACTAGCACATGCATTATAATTCTAGTTTGGTGAATGGCAAGGCTGACTGCAGTGATGGTTCAATGGGGTGGGTGTAGATAGGACACTTGTAAGAGATCTGCAGTATGACCATGTGACTATCCCCTGGCATGTGTCAAGGACCAGAGCCATTTGACTTGGGTATGCTCCTTATGATGCTGACATGTCCAACATCTACTGGCTTCGGTGGCACCAGGCCCCGTGAGTCACTGACTCAGTGGGAACTCTCAACCAAATGAAGTTTGGATAACCTGCTCTAACATGACTCCCCATCTTTTCCATCTGGGAGGCCATGTAATCAGTTGTGAAGCAGGACCATAACCATCTGTGCTTTGAATAGTTGCTTTTATTCTCAAGTTACATTAATGGAATACTGTAGTTGTACTCATCCATGGGATTCTGTGTCCTTTCCATTTTAAATTCCATCGTGCCCCTGAGGCTGAAATGAACATGGCATAGCACGGTTAAATGTAAAGGAGAAAACATGAACGTAGTTGACCAATTGAAGTTACAACTTCTTTCCCCTTCTTTTATCATGCTTAAACAAACCTAAAATTAAAATATCTATTATGGTACGGGACCGGCATCCATTACAAGGAAATTCTCGTTCAACATACCACCAAGAACACTATGATCCAACACTACGTTCCAGCAACAATGCACTAGTAACACACGTTAAACTGGAAAATACAGGGAGGCTCCACCTTCTGCTGCCTAGCAACCAAACTTTGTAACTGCCTCGCCAAGTGTAACTGTACAGAGGAAGACAACCTTATCTTCAGAAAGAAGCTAAAAACCTGGCTCTTCAATTAAACTCCCCTTGAAACCTCTGGACTGCAGACCTACCTACTTCAGCCATACCTCCAGCGAAGACTCCTTTATGACCACAAAAAACACCAGGAACCCTAATGCACTGCACTGACTCAGATCCCATAATGTAACCTACATGGGTCAGACTTCACACAACCAAAAAGGAACCCTACATCTACCACTAAATACATACAAACAAAGAAGTCAATTCACTCTCCTCCATCAGGCGCTGACCATCTAAGCCGCAGAGTGTATTTACTTCTTCATAAACCTTTCCACTGCCACTACCCTGTCACCATCTGTCTATCCCTTAGCCAACTAAGCAACCACCCTCTAAATCCACACCCTTTAACCTTACATCACACGAATCACAGGCCTGACCAATCTCACAGAAACAGTACCAAGCTATTACTAAAGCTCCACTCTTCAGATCTGTCACACTCCTCCCACATTAACAGATAACAGTAACCTAAGCACCCTGTACGCCTTCCAGTCCTTGGGCTCTTTGCTTGGGGTAGCACATTCCCAAGTGGCTCTGTCAATCGCATAGTAGCATACCAAAACCTAGGAACAGGTTACTTCGACATGCATCCATCAATACCACATATTTCACATCCGCCTCTTCCTCTCTCCCACTAACAACCCCTCCACTTATTTTACAGAGCCACGTGCCACAACACCAACATAAATGGCAGCAGAGCTGTACAGAAGACCATATTATTATCAGTATTATTAGTGTATGTATTTTGTGCTAATGCTAACCTTTTCTATTACCATATATTCTGTTATATATAATCTGTCCAAATGTCATTACCAACATCTTCTTGAACTCCGCAAGGTTTAGAACATTTGGACAAACATTTCTTCGTATGTTTACACATAGGTCTGGGAACCCCTCTAGTGAGGACGAACACAGACAAATAACTGTTCTATGGGAATTTATCCTCCACTCAGGAGGGCCTTCAACCATGTTCTAACTCAGCGTACCATTCACAGAGGCGAAATTCGCATTTGCATATCAGTCTGATCCCAACCACTAAGGCAGCCGAGCACCTAAATGCTAAGCAATTCTTCTCTGAACTAAAGTACCAACAGGAACCCCAGACACATGTTTCAGATTATTGTTGGTCCTCATCAATGAGGTCACACTGCTTCTCTAAACACATTGAGCAAGTGGTCCAGACAAGGATTATCCTGAGTAAAACCTTATGATAAACCACCAATTCCTTAACCATTTACAATTGATTCTGGAAGAACCTCCACTGAGAACAAACACAGACAAATAACCTGTTCCATGGGAAGGTACCACATGGGAGTGTCTACAACAATGTTTTAGCTCACTATATCTTTCACAGAGAATACATATTCAATTGCATATCAGTCTAGTCCCACTGAATTGGGCAAGCCTGCAACATAATGCTAGACAATTCTCTACTGAACAAGTGCAACAACAGAAACCTCAGACACATGATTTAGCTTTGTTGAACCTCATCAAGGAGGTGACACTGTGCCTTTGTAAGTACAGTGAGCAAGGGCTCCACGTCTGGATTATCCTGGGTAATTTAGTGTAAACCCCCCGTACCCCCTAAACATTCACACATAGATCTGGGAGTTCCGCTACTGAGAAAAAACATGCACAAATTACCTTTTCCATGCAAAGGTACCCACCCAGGAGGGTCTGCAACCACAGTTTAACTCACTCTACCTTTCAGAGAAGTATCCATTTGCATGTCAGTCTGATCCCACCCACTTAGACAGTTCGGTACAAAAATGTTAGGCAATTCTCCTTTGAGCAAGAGGAGCAGCATCAACCCCAGACATGTGTTTCAACCTTGTTGGGCCTCATCCGTGAGGTGAAGCTGTGCCTCTCTAAACACAGTGAACAATGGGTCCATGCCTGGATTACCCTGGGTAATTTAGGGTGAAACCCAAAGTCCCGAAACATTCACAACTTAATCTGGGAGCCCCTTTACCAAGAATGAACAAGGTCAAATAGCCTGTTCTGGAAGAAATTACACTGAACAGTTTGTTTTAACCATGTCCATTCTTAATAGAGCAGCTCTCACTTTCTTGCTAATTTTATAAAATCTTGGGTTTTCACCCTAAGTAACCATCGGTAATCCCAACATGCCCCCCCTCGCTCAAAGTGCTTTAGTAAGGAAAGCTTCACCTCACTGAGGATGGCTAACAAGGTAGAAACGTGTCTGAGGTTACTGATGGTGCTCTAGGTTCAGAGGAGAATTGCCTAGTTTTTCGGTGCTGGGCTGCCTTTATGCGTGGACCAGACTGCTATGCAAAAGAATATTCCTTGTTTGTGAAGAGTGCAGCAAGCTAAAACATGATTGTAGACCACCCTGAGTGGAATACATTCCATAGAACAGGTTATTTGAACCATGTTCGTTCTCGGTAGAAGGGCTTTTGAGAAACCTGAAGGCGTCTCACCTGCTAGTTCCCGGTGATCTGTCATCCAAGTGGTCAGGACATGGCCATCGCTTTTGGATACAGTTCCTGGGGGTGTACCAGTGCGGGAGGATCACCTCGATGAGGGGTGTTCGGGGCCTGCGAGTGGGACACTGGATGGTGAGAAGCAGTATTCCCTTCCCTGTAACACGTTTTCCCCATCCTACAAGGTGTGATAATTAGGAACTCAACCCCCTCATTTCCTGACATGAACACGTTCTCATGGACAGCACACTGTGAGCGAAAACGGACTAACACCAGTGCCGCATAAATGACATGTCCCAATACAATAGTCAGGCAAGGATAGGCAACTACTGATCATTACACACACCTGACTTCCATCCCACTTCCCCACGTGGATAAAAGGCAGAGCATGAAAGCACACTCTGAGCAAGGTAAAGCACACAAGGAAGAAGCAGTTACAAGATGGCAGTTTGATTTGAGGAGAAAGATGGGGAGACCAGAGAGGGTTGCAAGGAGGGAGGTGCCCTTGACCTTTTCAGACCGTTAGTTTTGTGAACCTTGGATATAAGAAACCAAACCGTGGATTAAAGCTAAAGAAACCTGCATTGTGTGTCGGAGGTACCCAAGGCTCTCCCGCGTTGAAAACCATGGTGGGGAGGAGCATTTGCTGCTGTTTGTTTGTTGTTTGTTTATTGATTTCTAATGCGCACCAGACCCAGGGGTATCAGTGGGCAACAGTGACAGGATATGCAAAGCTTGGGTTCATCAGTTACACAATAAAGCCATTACAGGACATAGACAAAGTCAAATATATACATTATTACACAGTGGAACTATTACAAGGCAGATCAATTAGATATATACTATAGGTGAGAACGTTGTTCTCAGGCGGGGTGCTCGCCTGGAAGGGGCTAACGATTGGAAGACTTGAGCCAGTTCATATAGTTGAGTCTGAATTTCCGGTATGGTTGATCTTCTCTGATGGTGTGTGGCAGGGAGTTCCATAGTTGGGCAGTTTTGATGGGGAAACTACAGCCGCCAAACATTTAGAGCTTAAACCTAGGGATAGTGAGACAGTTGGAATTGGGAAGTCTCGCTGTGGTACTGTCCTTGGCTCCTACAACAAAGCAGTGCCAGTAAAGACAGCACAGCCGGTGAGTCAGAGAGACAGATACCAGACCAGCCTGTGTTAGAACCAAGGTTGGAAACTGCAACATTGTATGAATAAATCTAAAGAGAACAGTGTGTGAAAAGTATTTAACGAGCAACATGAATATCAGTGAAAACCAGAGGAATGACTGAACTTTGGAGGCCAAGAAAGATACTGTAGACAGAGTGGTCCGGTGCCACGTGGGTGCTCATTCAAAGGTCTCTGTTAGGTATACAACTGGTTGGCAACTGTGAAAAGGGAATTTTGAGATCAAATTGGTCCTGCAACGGGGCAAGCTAAACCCTGCGCACATTGGATAGTTTTCGATAGTTTAATGCAAATTGAAATTGGCCCGAACACGGCTGAAGGAGACTAATTGTGTAAGAGGAAGGATCTGAGCCCGGCTGAGGTGGATCCGAGGTGAACCGTGAGTCCCCCGAGAAAGAATATTCTCTGACAATTGTAAAAAAGGGTCTCTGCGCCTGGAAATGCTGGATCCAAAGTAACAATTGTGATATAAAAGGGATCTGAGACCGGCTGAGGGGGATCAAGGGTGAATTATATGATTTGAGTACTTATAAGATTAAATGAACTTTGTGTTTTGTTTTGGAACATCTGGCCCTCTGAATCAAAAGATTTTGATAAAGTAAAGAGACTTGGGCACCAACTGCCATGATGCTGGTAATGGAACTGTATCCTCATGCAGAAGAAGCCAGAGTGTGTGCTTTGTCGAGTGAATGGCCTTGTCCCATGGTGAACACGTGGAGAAGGGAGGCTAACGGCCTGAACATCCTGACATATCATTTTGTTAGTATAGGCCCTTTTTCTTTGACGAGACTCCACTACGACTGCATTATTATTATTTGATTGTTGTAGCTTGCTCCCATCTGTAGATTTAGGATTAGATAGGCGTTTTATCACACCATTGTTGAAGTTCAATGAACACCCTTGTACTGTGGTCACCTTTGTCTGTCTTACTGTTGACACCATGCCTTCCTTACATGCTCCCACACTCGTGTTAATTTTGTAAAACGTAGGATTTCACACTGATGTGGATCCCTGGCTCACTGTGCTTTAGAGAGTCTCAGTTTCACCTCACTGAGAAGGACCTACAAAGCCAAAACACATGGCTGGGGATGCCGATGGTACACTTGCCCGAGGAGAAATGGCAAGCATTTTGATGCTGTATTGCTTTGTGGGTTGGACCAGACTAATATGCACATTACATTTGTCCTTTGTGAATTGTGCACTGAGCTAATACATGATTGTAGACCCTCCTTAGTGGAAGAAATTAGATATAAGAGGTTATTTAAACCATATTCCTGTTAATTTTATATTCCCTTATCACCTGGTACTTTTAGTTTGACAAGATCCCGAACTCTCAATTATACACCCTTTCAAGAATATGTCTGATTACAGTACCATTTAGTTCAGCAATTTCCTTAATCTGTTCTGATTTACAACACCTTTTCCTCTCACTTCATCCAAAAATTTCAAAAAAGTGTCAACTCCATTATACAGCAATCTGTAAACCAGAACTCTTGGGTGCAAATCATCCTCCCATTTCCTTACATCTGTAATATGCATTCACACACAACCCATAATTGTCTCTCTGAACCTTTCAATGCAGTCATTTGACTCAAAATGATAAAGTGAAGTTCTGCAATGTATTATGCCATTGCTTGACGAGACAAAGACAGTTTTGGTACAGGCTAACTGCACTCCACTAGCTAGCATAATTTAGGAAGGAAAAGCCCATCTCCAGAACTCATCCTCCAACAAATAGATCACAACTTTTATCAAATCTAATTGTTCTCACCACCTTAAACTTTGGCCATTTAGAGTATGTGTACACCAGCACCAGGATATACGACCACACCCTTCTCATGTATTCAATTGACCAAGGGCCTCATTACGAGTTTGGCGGTAGCCATGGAGCTAATAGCTCCATGGCCACCGGCTACCGGTGGCCCGGTAAAGGAGCCAAACCGGGCTCCTTAACCGGGTTCCCAGAATGGGGAATTACCGGGCCATTCCGAGTTCGGAGGGCCCGGTAATTCCTCCCTCTGGGAACCCGGGCCCGGACCTTACCCATTCCCATCTGAGCTCCCATAGGGCTCAATGGGAATGGGAGAGGGAGCTAACAACGGGCCGATTACGACCGGCCCGTGGTTAGCTCCCTCTTCCCCTCGCGGGACCTCGTAATTTCGTGGAACGGGTTTAACGGGTCCGCCTCCATTAGCGGAGCCCGTTAACCCGTTCCGCAAAGGCTGTAATGAGGCCCCAAGTGTTTTTAAATTAACCAAATTAATCACTTCCCATAGTAATTTTTACAATATTAGGCTTATCAGCTGACTTTTCCTCATAATCAAAACTTTCCCACTAGCTTCACACTTCCGGCAATCTCTAACTGGAATCTTCATCATGACATCCATCCATGGCCACCTGCAAACCTGTCTCATCTTTCATTTGGTCTTTGATATGCCTAAAGGCCGTTCATGAGCAGTTACAACATTTTCTCTTGCATTCCTAGAGGTGGCATGCACCTGATCCCCATACCACAATATCCCTTTGTTAAACAATAACTCATCCTTTGATCCTCTTGAACACTTTTGCATCAACATCATCATTGATTTCATCCTTCAAAGGCCTGAACACACAGCCCTTAACTCCCCAGTAAAAACTGACTTCTTCAATGTCTTTTTCCACAACCCCCTTTGTACACAAAGTTTGACTTTAAACCCTTAAACCAAATCCTTCAACTCCACATTGGATTCAGCTCCATCCGGCATTGGCTTGCCTGGGGCAGTATCCATTCAATTCATTGTCTTTTACAGCAGCAAGTTCTACAACAAACTCTAGTCCTTGAAAATTCATGACCAATTCACAATTCTTCTGGAAATTCCATCCATGTCTTTGTCCAAACGCACACCCAGCAGACACTAACAGTGAGTTTTTCGACAGAAATGTCTGACCTCAAATATAAGTAATGAACCTCTAATTTCCCAAAACACATCCCAGGGCATCCCTACCAATGACACTAATTGTCTTCACCTCCGCTCAAAGCCTTGAACACTCCTCCCCATTATACCGCTAATATGAAAACCGCATGCCCAAATCCACTGGTATCTGGGTAAAATAGTTTATAAGCCTCCACCAAAGCTAGCACCGGACACAATAATTGATAAATTCCTTCGTAATACTCACAAACACCTAATTATATTCACCATTCCAAACAAACTCCACATCTACCCTCACTCTTCCTGTTTTGTCAGAACATTTGCATGCACATTTGGAGGAAAATTGAATGAGACCTGAAAACAATGTCACTTACTCTCTATTCTTTGACCTGTACCTTCTCAACAGCCTAAATAAAACCTGCCTTTTTGCTGAACACCCTCACCCAGCGGCTCATGTTCTAAACCATCTTGTATGTACATTCCAACGATTTTCCAGACTTATGATAAGTCCACCAGCCTTCAAAATTGTCAACACCTTATTCATCATCATCAGCTTTAATAGAAACATCAGATTCCAAAAAGCACCAATAATAATACAATTATAAATATCATTATAAAATACACAATATTCATGACAACCATAGAAGAAATAATAAAACACAATAACATCAAGCATTTGACATGTGGAATGCTAATGTTAAAATCATCGTCTTACATTACCGGCATACATACAGTCAAGCAGAATGCTGGCAGTTTGAAAAATGTTCAGTTATGGATTCTATAGGCAATCTTTAAAAATCTATTCAAAGCCCTAGTCAGATGCTTATTAATAGTAGTTGAAGATATGCTATTCTAGCTTGTATCAAACCTGTTTACCTAAACAGCGGGATCATTGGTACCCTTCTCATTCCGCTATATTTGGAGTAGAGGATAGTAAGTCGATTGTGTGTCTAAATTGCAGCTGGACAAAATGGACAACAGCTAAATGGAATATCAATTGTATGCCATCTGCTATGGTATCATTAACATACATAAGACTGAATCTGAATCGTATAATACAAAATTGGTTTGAGGGTACAAGTTAAGTAAGTTTGCCGATGCATGGATCTAGTGATCCTAAATTGTGCTACGATAACTGCCATGCAATGTTCTATGTTCTGTCTAGTTTCATTCAGTTTACCCACAGGATTCATTTTGATAACAAAGTACATACTCTTCTGTATTTTAGTTGTATCATCAAACCAAATCCCAGTATCATTTCTTAACAAAACTATTTTACTGTAAGCAAGCCATTGTTTTGTCAGAGGTGCACATTAACTAAATATATTAGCAGAATGAACATCTTTAGTGTTGTGTTACTTGTGAATCCATGATATTATAGGTGTCAATGTAATCCTATCCTACACATACACCAATCCAATTTCTTATAGCACGCTTCACGCGTCATGTTCAAAGTTGTCCTTTTCATTTATCAATACATCATCCTGTTAACAAGTGAGCGGTTTTCACTGCCTCAGTAGATGAAACATCACACTTGCCAGGACTGTAGCTCAAATAGCATTCTCCTAAATCTCTGTAACCTGTATTGTTGTAGCCATTGTTTTGGAATTAAGTTTAACCAATGAGACACTGATTTAGGGTCAATCAGCAAGAACAATAATGTTTTTTTGTTTAAGCCCACTGTCCTAAATTGGGTAGGTCAATTAGTCAGCAAACACATTTCTGTTGCTTCAATCACTATGGAGGAGTGAACCATATTTCACCTGGGTAAATAACCCATGTAAAATAACGTTTTTTGTTAAATTCAGGGTACTCATTTTACTACAGGCCATACTCACTGCCAAGTGTCATTCTGTTGCCTCGAATAAAAGTGTTTTCTGTATTGAACCTTTTGAATGTGAAACCCATTTTGTTATTGTTATGCACCATATATAAGAATATTTGTTTTCGAACGGGGTCACTTGATTTTTGGACGCTATGATATTTTGAAAAGTTGCTATTTTAGCTTAGGTTGTTTTAATCAACCATAAATGAACTTGAATGTTGTACTTGGTATGTTCGTTCCAAACTTCGTGAAATTATCTTCCTAAATGTGTTCATATGTGGTAGTCTGGTTACATGAGCCTGTTGCTCCAGTTTCTAGATTTTAGATTTAATGGGTTTTTATCTTTATTGTGATTGACTTCCCTGGTTGCTTTGTGCATTTTGAGTGCACTTTACGTGCTTATGTTGATATGTATTTGATGTTGTGCTTTAACAGAAATGTAATATTACTGAATAATGTAAAACATTCAGAATATACGTTTCTCTTGAGAACACTAAGGTCCGCACAAAGATGTATCTTAATATTAGATTTGTTTGTCACAGCCAAAGACAACATTGATCGAGTTGCTGCCACATTCTGTTTTACTCCTTAGCTTCATAATGTCTCTGTTTCAACAGTGACGTCTCGAAAACCCAAAGGAACGGTGGCCAGGTAGCATCACTTAAATGCACAGGGGTCTTTATTTCTCTCACATTAAACAATTTATGTGTCACATGAAATTATTCGGCATCAGGTAATATTATCCCCATCAAAAATATTGCCATATATATGGTCGTCGGGAACGGCCACAGGCAATATTTTTAGTGGGGATAATATTAGGGTTTTTTGGTATCGGGGTTGCGGGGGTGTCCCCCGCTCCTTTTAAAATAATACTGAGGTTGCGGGGGTGTCCCCCGCAGGTTCCATGCCTATATTTTTGCGGGAATATTAACACATGGAACCAATTATTACTGTGAATAAGTCCCCTTTTTGACAATGGATGTTCAGCAGTGTGGTGGCCCTAGGGGACATTGCACTCCGGGATGGCCCTAAAGGAAGTAAAGGCGAGACTCCCTGGAGCATGGCACTTGTGCACAGCAGAGGATAGCCTCCCCACACACCCCCTGGAATTATTTGTTGGCAGATCATTGAATCCCAGACCCAGACATTGTTTAACTCAGGGGAAGTCCCTTTTTGCTAAACCAACCTAGAGAATCATGGTACAGATTAAATTTAATCCCTCTGATTTAGAACTGATGCAGGTCCCTTTAAGACAGTAGCGCTAGGCTTTTCACCTAAAACTATGATAAGCACACAGAAACCCTCACAGGCAACTCCTGCAGATGATTCGATGTCCATGAGGTTCGCAAACCTGATGCAGAGTGTGTGAAAATCCAGAGCAGGAGAAGGTTCCATTTCAAATGTCATGGGATCCGCAGGCCTGCTGCCAGATTTGCAGACCCTGCGAATACCGTAAACAAGATAATGGCAAGATAAGCAAGTTCATCATTCCCCAACCACCCAGGAGTAGAGCCCTTTGGATGAATAACCCATATACCACATCATTTGTCAAAAATACCCCTTCAATACAAAGGAGGGCGATACAGTCAGCAGGCAGAATGATACAGAGCAGCCTAATGAAATCCAAGATTACTGCCCCACCTCTTATAGCATATGTCTCATGAAACCCTCCCCAGGCAGAGTCAACAGAAGGTACCCAATCACAGCCAAGACCTACCCACAGACTACAGGGGCAGATAATCAACAAAAGAGCTATCCCAATAGAGGAGCTATGACACCATAAGAAGGTCCACAGATCAAATCATGTTGTGGTTTGATTGAATAGAGGAAGGACAGAGTTTGTACAGAGTTGGTGAGCAGTGAACGAAGGAGTGAGTGGCTGGAGGAGAAGAAAGGAGGAGCAGGGTGAGGTAGAGGAAGATTGGTGCAAAGGTATTAGAGCAGATTGGGTGAGAGTGGCAGGAGGAGGTATCCACTGGACGTAGGTGAATAGAGTTTGTTTGAAGGAGGGCAGAGAATTGTTGGAGAGGCTAAAAGAAAGCAGTAGAAGGAGGTAGGAGAACTGATGGAAGGGGTCGTGAAACCTGAGGAGGAGATTAAGAACAGCAAGAGCATGTTGCAGATTATATGGAGGAGGTTAGGAAAGAGCAGGGGACAGGGGCATGAGAATCATTGAAGGGGGCTGAGGAACTGTTGTAGGATGTTGGGAAAGAGTAGAAGGATGAGGTTTGAGAGTTATTGGAGGAGATTGAGAAGGTTTGAAGGACAGAGGCAGATTCAAGGAGGAGGTAGATCAAAGTTCAGTGGAAAAAGGAGAGGTTGTCAAGGAATACAACAGAGCTAAACATGTAAAGGTTAAATCACAGAAGACAGAGGAAGAAAGCAATGACAGGAAAGGAAGTTGAGTCAAGGTAGAGACTGGGGGTACTATTGGAAAAGCAGAGCCAGGTAGGGAAGAACTCAGGCAGGGTGGTCCTAGGCTGGGGTTGTGTCCCCAATCTGAGGGGAAGGAACCCATGGTGGGTGGAGGAATGAACAGCGAAGAGGATTGGCTTTGTCCAAATTTAGAATAGGACAAATGGAGAATTCACAATATTATAGATCTCCAAATCCAACCTCCCTACCTGAAGAATCCACAGCAGACCTCTGCCCGTAAATGGTGACGTGACCTTAGAAGTTGTTTTGCTATCATTTGGACTAGTCTCTGCAGAGAGAAAGCAAAGGGAAAATACGACCCCGATGAGACATCCAGAAAGACGTGGGACTCCACCATCACCATGTAGAGGGTGACTCTCTCCTGCACTGAAGGGTCTTACCCTGGAAATGGGTTAACATCTGGGTCTGAGTGAATTAAGGAAGACACTGAGACAGTCACATAGGGCCCACATCTAGGAGACTTTCGAAAGTGGGTGGAGTAGTTTTTCCAGCTTCACATGGGAGCTGGTGTGAACCCTTGAGGATTTCAATTCTTATACCCATATCACATGAGATAGGTCTGAGGTATTCCTCTACTTTTAAAGTTAAGGGCCTTATGTAAGTTGTTTTGCTTTAAAACCCTTGACAGAAGGTGGTCTGTGTTCCTGGTCTCTATCCTGACATTCCCGTTACACAAAATCTTTGTTCAGGTGACAGAGTCACTTAGATGCTTGTCATCAGCCTCATTTTCTCTCAAGTGTCTCACTCTTTCTCCTGTACCTTCTGCATTTCTTCTAAATTCACAACAAATCTCAGGTTATAGGAGATTCTCAGTATTCCCAGCAGCTCCCAAGTCCTAAAAATGTTTCAAATTGTGCAGTGCCCCTCAGGTTTTAGATACTTTTCAGGGTTCTCATCATCTCTATGGTTCAAGATGCTGTTCATGGTTATCAGTGCTCCTGAACTTCTAGATGTGTTTTATGGTTCTCCGCACCTCTCAAGGAAGATGTTCTACGAAACTTAAGGATTCTCAGCACTGCTGTGTTTCTAGACTATTTTCAGGGCTCTAAATGCCCCTTGAATTCTAGGAGCTCTCCAGGGTTTTCAATGTCCTTCACTTTCTAAGCGCTTCTCAGGGTTGTTAGCTTATCTCAGAGTCAGTCTAATGCAAAGAGTCAAAGGCTGTCAGTCTCTCAGATCATTATCTTGGTGTTTCCTCCTCCTGCTCCAGATGATGATGTATTTCTGCTGCAGCCTTTCTTTTCTTATACCCTTTGTCAAAACGCTGAGTGGATTACACAAATCTGCCCAACACAAAAGTGTAGATAAAGAGGGATTAAGCAAGACTTTTTTAGAATGGGCAAAAATAAACAGAATAACTCAAAACAATAATAGATGACTTTCTGTTTATCGGGTAATGACACCACTACCCCAGCCCAGCCCACTTGCACTCTCCTCCTAGACATCTTGCCTCCTGTTCTTACCTTAGTGTTAATTTACTATGTGGAGGTAGATGGCAAATTGCACGCTCTTCCTGGTGTCTGGTGTCTGAGAGTTGCAGGGGGGGTCTCTGGCAATAGAAGGGTGTGGTTGTGAGGATGAGGGGCCGATGGGAGGGGGTTGCAGATGTGTCTCCCGCACAAGAGGAGTTTCAGGTATGAGTAGGACTAGGAAATGTGATCACCACACCACCAAAGCCTGACCCAGGATACATAGCTTCTGAAAAAGTGGAATGCTGAGAAAATCACAAGGATCCAGGAATTGTGGTTAACACATGGCCAGTCTAAACTGGAACATCCATTAAAGTAACAACGCATTGGGGTGTCATGTGACATCACACAGTGTGTGGCAGCACCTGCCCTCCTAAGCTACCCCACCACCTACCTCAAGGGTCAAGCATGAGACTTTGTTAAAAGTTCCTCTAATCTCTGTATTGTAGGATACTGTGCTCCTCTTGATCTTTAATAGCATTTACTCTGGAGTTCATCTTAGCCCTTGTTCCCGTGATGCTTTGTTTATGACACCTGCCAGGTCAGAGGATGGTCAGGATATTTCAGCAAGGCTAGCAATAATTCATTTTATCAGTTATTCTTTATGGAAGCCACCAGATGGAGCTGTAACGTCTTGGAGCGAGAATGTCAATGAAACCCGGGATTCTAGATAACTCACTACCTTTACCTTCTGCATTAGAGGATATTAGTCACATTGCATGTCCCCACCCATAATTTTGACAACTACTCTGTATAACGAGTGGTGAAACAAAAGTTAACATTTCTTTCTAGCTTCTCTGTGGCCCTTGTCAATTCAAGATCTCATCCTTTAATGCGGCTTTCTCCAGCATCTTTGAGATTTATTTCTATTGTATCTAAAATACCGGCACCGCCTTGGTAGAAAGGGGAATTACCGCCCCATTCCAAGGTTGGAGGGGCGGTAATTCCCCCTTCCACCATTGCCCTTCCCCATTCCCATTTTTGCCCCATAGGGCATAATGGGAATGGTGAAGGCGCTAATTACGGTACCGCAAATTGCGGTACCGTAATTAGCTCCCTGGGTCCCTTTGCGGGTTGGTTTTTAACGCCTGCAAAAAGCAGGCGTTAAATTCCCCAACCCGCAAAGGGACCTCGTAGTAAGGCGGTAAGGGTTTACCGGTACCGGTAAAATACCGGTACCGGTAAACCCTTACCGCCTACCGTGTAATGAGGCCCTTTCTCTGGTAACTATTCAAGCCATCATTAGTATGACATTTCTTTCCACAAGTCTCCCGGTACCTTCTTCATCTTTGCTAGGTCTCCTACTTTTGCTTACTCTTTACCTTCCCCTTTTCAATGGCCCATGTATGTATATGTCTTAACCCCTCCTGAGGCATCAACAACTGCGCAAGACTACTCTTTCTGTTCACTTTGACCTGCCTAATCACCCATCTGAACCACTGGCTTCTTAGTTTGCTGTTTATCATGTGTTCATCCAGTTTTCCCTATCCTTACCGCCATGTTTTACTACACTTGTTGTAATATTCTTCTTCTCTCACCCTCTTACCTTTCCACATTCCTGGTATGAATGTTTTTGTTCTCCAAAGCCTGTAAAAGTAAGAAATGTCCTGTACTCGTTGCCCTTAGTTTTGTTGTGGCACAAACCAACTGCACTCACACCTGTCACCATACACTTCACCAATAAATAAGCCCAACCTAAAGGTTACACCAATCCCTGGCTTCAGCGAACTTAAGACTGACTATCCTGTTTAGTATCCTCGCCCCACTTGGTTCCCTGCATCCAGCGGTCTACCACTGGAATCTTTTCAATCTTTGTGAATTTGTTTAACTTCTTCATGCACATTATTCATCTCACATTATTCCTTTTGTCTGTACTCCATTTTGAGCATGCTCAATGCTGTAAACAATTCCTATGAACTTCTCAAAGAAGGATCACATTTAGTCAAAATATCTTCACAAATATTCTCATTACTGTAGCTTATCCTGAATTGATCACGTTAAGTGTTCATTGTACAGTATTGACAACAAACCTGCAGCATACGATAGACCTCTTAGAGCAGTATTGGAATACTAAACTGTTTCCTTTTTAGCGTAATGTTCCAGAACAATATTTATTTTCGTAAGATTGTGCTCATCTAGCTTCTTATGGTTTTCTCAAGCACATTTACGCTATCTTCCAATCCTGCATTTTCTTGGCGATGAGGTTGGTCCTAAGCATCTTTCCTTCCTTTATGTCCTGGGCTGTTGAGCAGAATTTCATGCTTTCTATGAGAGTTGAAATGTGGGGCATAGATTTGCAAAATCGTATTGTAACAAGCCCTCTTTGTAATCCTACCACTTAATTTGAGGCTTGCCTGTATTCGGTAAAAACAAAAGCTGGAACATTCAACATTCTTAACCGAAAAGTGTGATATAATGATATTAAATATGATGATAAACTTTTTATATAATTTAAGTAAACGAGTAACACAAATGGTTTTAGGTTAACATCAGGAACTTTTGGAAGTAACACAAAACCTCACAAAGAAAAGTTCCTTTTAAAGTGTTCCACAGGCTTGTTTCCAAGATGATGCAATTGGATGTTACGCCTCAAAGCACACCAAATAATGAAAAGGACCAAGAGTCCCATATTGGAAGCTGACCAATGTACAGTTGTAATATTGGCCGACACGCAATGTGCTCTCTCGCTGATGTGAAAGCTGTTGTGTCATTGAGTGAACTCGGATTGATGGATTTCCTTTTTACCATTGCTGCTATGTCTAGAGAGAAAGGCACGGCACCCCCTCCACCCTCTCCACCATGTGGCACTATGTGGATAAGGCAGTATCAAAATGAGTCCATTATAGTTCTATTTATTTTTATTGTTAAAATTGTGTTAATAAAGTACACTGGTTGTCTATGTTAAGTGGACAGTTTGGTGCTTCAACAAAAGGGCTTTGTTTCAAACAGACATTTAAACATGTGTTCTTCTGTTACTGCTCAAGCTCCGCTCCCCTTGCCCACCTGCCTCCCCCAGGAGTTCACCCCTGCAACTGAGTCCCATGAAGGAAGAAGGTTCAAGATGTGACAGAGATGAAATCAAGCACTCCCCAGGAGGCTAACATCTCAATCCTCTAAATGTACTGTTGCAAGAAAGGTGAGAAATGAAAAAAAAGGCAGGCCAAACCATAGCTCACATTTCAATAAAGAGTTCACGCTCCAGATACATCAATGCAATTATTATTCTTTTAACCAAGAGCAAAAACACGAGGTTAGTTGGCAAGGAGTCCTGAACCTGTCTTATTTTTACAATGGGCGGATAATTTTAAACAGTCGGAGGCCTCCCATTGCAGGGACAGACTATCTCCAGCTAATGTCGGAAGTCAGTGTATTTGATTGCTTGAAGACATAAAAAAGAAAATACATTTAGAAAAAGGGCAATTCAAAGGCATTCATGGGGGGGGGAGTGGGAAACAATTCTGATGGCCTCCTGTTAACCAGTGACATACGCTCTCGCGACTTCACCACTAGCACAGCTTCAAACTATCCAAATGCATCCCAATACATTCTGCTTTAGAATGACTGTTACATTGCACACAAAGCTCATTGCAGCTTCGAGCATGTCAGTTTCTGTTTCCATTTACGCTGCTACAAACTGAACACAAATATACATTGAAAAAGCTAGTGTTCCCTTTTGTGTGGAGGTCGGCAACCCGTGACTCTCCTGATGTAAAAAATCCAACACCAATGCTTACTCCTGTCTCGTTTGTTGATTGCACCTTTTATGGAGCCGTGGGAAAGAGGGTTGGGGGACCCATACATGATGTTACTTCTCCGATAAACCTATATTAGGTAATGTTCTGCCCTGCGTGTATTCTTAGCATGATCTAAATGTTTGCCTTTCATCCTAGTCCATAAATAATGACTTCCAAATGAAGGTCCCTACCAAGTATGACTGGGCTATTCAACTCAAGTCAAGTCGGCTTTATTTTGGATGTACACCATAAAAGCAAACACATCAATACAAACATAATCATTAATCATCTTGAAACAATCGATTTAGTCAATTTCAACAGCATTACACCCATTCTTGAATTATTGCCCAAATTGTAAATAACAATTATCACATGCATGGAGTTATGTGCAAAGTAGTAAATCCATAATCCAGTAGAATGGTTGGAGACAGACAAGCAAAGATAATCCATCATCAATACCAAATCCTTCCGGCACAAATCATGTGTCTACAGCTGTTTAAGAAAGCTTTCCCTATTTCTGAAAGCAGAAACCTTGAGACCACATTAAAAAGCCTGGTTAAAGGGCGCACATTCAATATTGTAAGCACCTCTCTCCTGGTTTCAATCACATACTGGATTAGCAAAGGTTTAAGACTCTTGCATCTCAAAGCTTCATGTAGGGGAAAAGACAGTAAACATGCATATCATTTTCCACTAATGCCACACGCACTGGGGAAACAGCAGACGTTCACATGTGAACGGTTGAAGGAATATTCAATGGTCCCTCCCGGCTGAAAGAACAAAGAGAAGTACTGACTAGTATGGTATTTTAAGGGAAGAAAAGAAGAAATGTTGTGTAGGATGCATGTCTATATAGCATATCTACAATGGGACAGGACAGGCTAGAAATATTACAGCATCCAATCCGCATGGATGCCAAGGTCCACACATTTGTAGAAAGCCAACACAAAGGCACACACATGATACAAGCAATAATAGTCTACAAATCTGTAAACCCGAAGGAACAAGGACAGAATGATGTGCAAAGGTTTGACAGTCGAGTTGTATTATGCAGGGGAAGTAGATCTACTGGAACAAGACAACAGGGTATGTCCCATGAAGAAGTGTCTAAGAGCAAAGATTTGTCCAGAAGCAGAAGTAGTCTACAGGTAGGGAGACTAGGCACCTGGGGGGTAGTGTGGAGATAGGAGGAAGAAGGAGTCCAGCAGATCAGCAGAACGTCCAAAAGAAGGCAAGCCAGAAATCAGGGTAGAAATTAGTATAGCAAAATGTGGGTGTCCAACAGACAGGCAGAGTCAGCAATGAGAAGTGCAGGGATCAAGGGTAAGACTCATATTCCTCTCATTGTGACCTCTGCTCCCGCTTTCCCTCTCTCACTCTGACTGCCCACCCTGGGCACTCGCCCCACACCCTCCTGTGAGGCAAAAAACCTTGGTGTCATCTTCGACTCCACTCTCTCATTCTCTCCTCACATTACGGACCTGACCAAGAAGGCCCACTTCCAGCTGCACCTCCTCAGAGGTATTTTTCCTTTTCTCACCTTCCCCAAGAAGCGCACTGTCTCCAGAGATCTGTCTCTCTCCAGGCTGGACTACTGCAACCACCTCTTTCTCCATCTTCCCAACTCTACTCTTGGCCCCCCTTCAGCTAATTCAGAACAGGACTGCAAGACTTGTCCTTGGCTTCAAGCACAGGGACTTCATTTCCCCAGCCCTAAAATCCCTCCATTGGTTCCCGATGGCTGCAAGGATCAAGTTCAAGACCCCCTGCATTGTCCACAAGGCATTTTGGGGCTGCGCCCCACACTAAATTCAACTCTCTCTCTACCTAAATACCTTCCTTCCAGAGCCCTGCGCTCATCTTCCTTTAACTCTCTGCGGGTCAGACGTTTCTCCAAGCAAAGAGTGGGGGAAGATCTCTTTCGTCTGCAGGTGCCTCCCTCTGGAATGGCCTCCCTACCCCTCTCAGACTCGAGCCGGACCTCCTTAAGTTCCAGAAGCTTCTCCTCTGCTTTCTCCCTCACTCTCCCCTGCTAATCTTTCCTCCTGTTCTGCCTACTCTGCTTGACTGGCATCTTGGTGCCCTCTGAGTCCTACAGGGCATCAGGCACACCCCATGTCGAATTCAACCGCACTGCCACCTTGGCCATCCCTGCACTGCCCCGTGGTCCCCCTGCACTGTCACCTGGCCTACTTGCACTTCCCGGCTGGGACTGTATCTGGGATGCCTGGCCTTCCTCACACTTACGCAGAGCCTTGCTGCCCTGTGAACTATCTCCGTCACCTTCTCCCCTGCACCTCTTGCAGCGCACTTGCATGATCCCAATGACATAAGGCCCAGTAGGATTTTTTGTCTTGTCCACCCATTGTTACCCTCCCTTGTCTTGTGACTTGAAACACTTCTGTATAGGCGCATTATAAATACCTAATCAATCAATCAAGACCCAGACACAGTGGCATGTTAAGTGTTGGTTATAGACTTTTATTTTCAAGAAAGTAATAAAAAGGTTGGGAGTTATCTTATCTATCCCTTATCCTAAGAGGGGTTTCCCTGTCTCAACAAAACTAAGGAACGGCTGTGTCAGGAGGTTAAATAAAAGAGTGTCCTCCGTCCTGTGTCCAAAAACCCTAAACTGACCCATACACTCTAAACTCAATATAATGTGAACAAGGGGATTTCTGTAAGCTGTGCACTTGTAGCTTTTTTTCAAAGTTCTGAACAAAAGTCTTAAGGTGCCGAACAGAAAAGGAATACAAGTTCTGCCAGAGAAAGAGATCCTCCCTTCACCTATATTTCCTCTGGTAGTCTGAATGTCACTTCATCACAGTTCTAGCCTACTGCATGGGGTGAACCTTCCCATAAGTTTCCTTTAAATACACAATTCTTTTAAATGTTAAATTTCTCACACTCTGTATCTCTGTGAGCTTAACAAAGGGTATTGTCTTTCCCCTTTACATTCACTGTTCCTCTTTCTGCCCCTGCTGTACTCTCCTGCCAGGGTATTTGCAACTTTCTTATTGATCCTCAAAAAGGGGCATGGGTCTTCCCTTTTCTATTCATTCTTACTGTTTCACAGTTTCAGGTTTACTTCTTTTCTTACTCCTAGTTTACTCTCCTGTCAGGATATCACCACTCTGTTTCTTGGGTGCGGGTCCCAGACTCACACAGTGCCTGGTTTACTCTCCTGACAGGGCTTTTCCATTCTCCACTCACTTTCTTTTACCCAAGAAATTATGTTTTTACAATATTGGGTCACTGAACCTTTCTTAGCACTGTTTGCATGTTTGTTTGTATTTATATCAATCTCTCTTTCCAAGTTTTGGGTCACCAAACCTTTCGAAACACTGTTTGTAGTTGTAACAATCTTTCTTCCCAAGTATTGGGTCACCTACCCTTTCTTAATACTGTTCATAGTTGTATCAATATTTCTTCCCAAGTATTGGGTCACCGACCTTTGCTTAATAAACACATATCATCATATTAAGCAAAAATATGAAAAGCATTACATCAACTCAATATAATTTCACAAATAAAACAAGATAAGCGCATATCATCGTAATAAACACACATATAAAACATTTAATCATTTCAGTTATACAAAAAAAGTATCATACCGTGCTAACGTGGACTAAATTATTTACAATTTCCACCAAACAACTTCATGCGCTTTCCCCACTCTTTTTGCTTATTTTGGTGAGATCCAGCAACCAGATGTAATAAACAGCTGCTGTGATCACTAATGATTCAGCTACATATATTATGGGCCAAAATTGATCCGATTTTATGCTAATCTCTCTACTGCACATCTCTAAATATCCCTTCAAATAAAGGCTTCTCAATTCCACACAACTTGTCAGGATGTGTCTTGATGTTTCTAAATAACATTTGCAGAAGCAGCAGCTGTGCATTTCTTGTGCAATACAAGCCCACCACCTGTATATTCAAAGACCGGTAGCATATTGAATCTAAGGTATACAATGAAATGCCGTAGCTTTGGACAGCAAAGCTTGGTAAAATAGGATCTTGAGCATCTATTAGGTTTGCCTGCATCGAGTATTCTTTATACCTTTTCCAATTTACAATGGCCTCTGTGTTCTGAATTATGTCCCAATGTGCTGCCTTTACCTTGCGTATTTTTATAAAAATCCCATTTTCCTCTACAGTAGGCATTTCAAGTTCTAGCTGTTTCAGGTAATCTAGGGTAACATTCGCCAGATCTGCGTATGCCTGATTATTACTTTAATTCTTCAAATGTTTAACCAAGAGGGTAAGTAGTGCATCCCTTTTTTTATCTTCTTCTTGAAACAGTTTTAAATACAGTTTACAACATGCCATTTTGCAGTACATACGGTGAGAGGTCAACCCCAATTCCAAACATAATACTTTTACAGGGACTATCTTGGAAAGACCAAAGAAAGGGAACGCAGCAGTTTTCCTTCTAGGCCCTTGAGCCATTCAATGTGTTTTTCCAGCAACATTTCCAATCGTTACATAACACATGGTATGATGCTTGTTCGGTATATCTCCAAGAGGTCTTCTATGGAGCCACCACATTTTCTGTTTATGTAGTTCTTAATGACCTGCCACCAGGTCTTATCCTTAGCTGGAGAGTGTCTTTATAAAACGTAGAATCCGGGAAAGAGTGAATAGGCTGCCCAAGATATATATACGAGTTAACCCTCTCAAGTTGATTACCACACATCTGCCATCTATAGGTAGGGCTACAATGTTTATTATGTCCCAGAGACATAACTTTGGTCTTGCTTTCCTTCACCCTGAAACCATTTTCCTTTGCGTACTCTCATAGGGCGTCAATTGCTCTTCATTGGCCCACAGGGGTTTGGTCTATGAGGACTGTATAACCCGCATAGGCCAACCATCCTAGGGACCTCCTAGCTATTTTTGATGGACATTTTCAACACTCCTCCAGGTATATGTTGAGGTAAGAAACTGTCAAAACCAGACAATCTTTGTCACAACCCCCTCTTTGCCTGAAGCCAATTTGCAGCCAAACTTTCCTCACAAGAGCACAGTCTGTAGGAGTATGAGAAAGCACCTAACAGACTAGGGGCTTGAGTGAAAAGGCAGGAGCAGCAGCAACAGAGCTAGAGGAAACAACAATAACAGCTGTTTACTACTTTGATCAAAAGTACCAACCGTATCCGACACCACCCCCTATTTCCCACTCTTACCTGCTCCGTGAAGAACAAGACCCGAAACCTACTTGGCCACAATGAAGGAAATGGAATGAAGAACCAAATAAAGAAGGTCCAGGAGAAGTCCTGTAATCCCAACAGGAATGGATTGACAACAGTTCTTGTCGTACTGCAGAGCGTCCAGGTAATTGGTGAAAAGGAGTGACCAAAGAAGAAAACAGGAGAACGTCCACAACAGTCACTCTTGTGTCCAAATGAAATAATCCTCGTGGTTCAGCAGAGCGTCCCAGGGTGCAGGTAAATGAGTCCGTGTATGAAGGTATGGAGGAGGGGGCAAAATAAACAAGGATAGAAGGAGTAAAGGAATGGAAATGAAAGAGAGGAAAATACAGGAGCGGGTCCAAGCGGGAGCGGGAGGTACTTGACCAGGTTTCAGAGCGATAGCGCTGAATTGCAGAGTTCCGGGCTAGCGACGTAACAGAACGGTAGGCAGTGGGAGTCCAGGTAACGTATGCCGGGTCAGGGGTAACAGGAATCAATCCGAAGGAGCCGAATACCAGAAATCAGGGGCAGTTCAAAATGGGCAATCCATAATAACAGGCCAAGGAGTCAAAACAGGTTCAAGAAACAAGATTGCAGAAAACGGACACTACAAAACTGGCTGTAGAACTCAGTTAAGGAGACGCTTCCATGTGCGCAGCAATAATAAGTAGTACTCGCATACAGACGTGAACGATGGTCCGTGCGTATCACGTGACAGTAGCGCCTGACGCGAGTACTAACACGGAATGCTGGATGCTGCAGTCCACACAGAACCGCCATATATTCGGTGTTGTGCCAGACGCCAAGGAATCTTCCAAGTGATTGGAGGGGCCATCGCAAGTCTTCATAACTTTAAATAAGGTCGATTCACGACAGAAACATACAGATTATACAAGGCTGAAGCCAAAACACAGCCCTGTTTTAATCCAAAATTGGTTTTAATAATTCTGGTCAGGTCTCCTTCGTGTGACACTCTGACAGATACACATATATTAGTGTATAGAGCTTTGATACAGTACAGCAATGATCGATCGATCGCCCACTTTGTCAATTTACCCCACAGCCTTTCGCGTATTACACAGTCAAAAGCTGCAGAGTAGTCGACAAAGCAGGGGTACAGCCAGTTCTGCTGCCTACGGGTTGCCTCTGCCACCAGCAACTGTAATGCCCAGATGCCACGGATAGTGCTCCATCCACTTCAAAATCATGTCTGCACAGGGCTTTAAAGATTCTTAGATTCAGCTGACTTGTTCAGGCTTTTCAGCGGAATTGGGCCTAGTTTATATATTGGGATGAGTATTGCTTTCCCACTATTCAGAATTTATGTAAACCATTCAAACAGTAATTTCGCCCATGCTACCGGATTTTTCTTGATTACAATGTTGGCCAAGCCATCCAGATGTGGTGCTCATGATGATTTAAGTTTGATGATTAGAGAATGAATAGGCCTCATTCTAAGTGTGCCGATCCAGAAACAACAGTGCTGGTAAGCTTACCGGCACCGTTGTTTCCAGACTGGCATACTACCACTCTACGGGAATGGGGACTAACAAAATTACCGGTGCCTGACTACCCGGCCACCAGACTTGGAATAGCTCGGTGGCACCGGGAAGTCAGGCGCCGGTCATTTTTTATGGGTCCGGCAGCAACCCGCTCGTAGTACCGGCAGGTTTACCGCCGGGCCCGTAATGATGCCCAATGTCTTCCTCATCGTTTCGCCTGCTTCTCCCCGCTTTACTAGCCGGAGTCACCAGTTCTGTCCTGATATAATGTATCTATGTGCCTGCAACAGTTCTCTTCGGAAATAGCGGGAGATGTATGTACGATATAGATACCAGAACTTCTTTGCATTATAGTATTTAGTCAGGTGAACGATCTGTTTCAAATTAGACACATTTTTATTGAGATTATGTGTCCTTAACCACTGCTTACAGTAATCCTCAGGCTAGTGTGTTTAATTATCCATGAGCACTTGATGTTACTTATGTCTCTATAGCATTCCTTCTTTGTTTTATGTATTTCAATATCAAAGCCCACTGTGGGCTTCATCAGTGAATCCTAGTAATGGCTGATGCAGTAATCTTGTTTATCAAAGCGTGTGTGCAACATAAATTCTCTTTCAAGTGAGGTACTTCTAGTGCACATATGTTTAGTATTATCATAATCGCTCTATTAACATTTGCTGGATACCAACTAATACGAGTTCCTTGTATTTCTGCCATGGCCTGCGTAAAGAAACCTCCCTGTACCAACTTTTCTTTAACTTGTATGGAAGCTATAAGGGCTGCATGCTCACTACGTTTGTTGAATACCACTTTGTATGTCTGCATGCACATATGTATATAATACGAGACACACATTACATCCAGGCCCAGGTATTAGGCCCATTGCTCCAAGTTCTAAGTGTTAAGAGAGAGGTGCAATTCATGGGTACCATTGGTAGCAAATCATACCCAATTAACATATTTGACCACACTCCCCTTATAGCTTTATCTGAGTGCCTCTTAAATTGCTTGCTGTTACTTTTGTCAATTAATTCACTCTGGTATTCATCAATGGTATAAACATCCCGTTCACACAAATTATTCATAAAAATGTGGGTGAATGTTTCAGATACCTAAAATGAAGAGCGGAGGTTGCGGGGGTATCCCCCGCTTGTAATGTTCATTATTGAGGGCTTTGGCGGTTGCGGTGGTGTCCCACGTTTCCTCAAAATTGGAGGCAGGGCACCCAAAACAAAAAAGAAAATAAAGAGGGACAATCCAGCGTCACATCGGAACCGCTTTAGAGGGACAGAACTGATGCTGCAGGGTACATGAGAGGCAGCGGATGGACAAAAGGTAAGTTTGTGGGTGTACTGGTGGTTTGGAGGGACATGTTTTTTTTGTTGCTGAGGTAAAAACATATTTCCAGTGAAAATGACTACGGTCAATTCCGCTGCAAATCGTTATACCTCAGTCAAACAACCCAAATCCATCAACAGCAACTGTTATCCAGTGTGCATTAAAGTCTCAGGCGATAATAACTGCTCCCCAGGAAATGTTTCCTGCCATTTCCTTAAAACCTTTGTGAGATGACTCTGAAGTTTTGACTCACTACATCTGTCTGGTGGATCATAGAGGCTGATACCCAGGGTATGCAATCTTCATGCAGGAAAATCAGCAATCATTACACAAATACAATTTTTATGCCGCTTTTATGTATTTTTTTACTCCTATTTATACGCCTGCTTTTGGTCTTCCCTCCTTTATTTTTAGAGCTCTGTGTAGGTATGTTGTATGCCCAGCGATTACCAAGTCATCCGTAACCCAGAGTTCCTGCAAAAGGAACAGGTCCCCATATCTTAATTTATGGTCACCATCTGGGCGAGTAGTAAATTACTGGTAACCTCTTGTGTTCCAGGAAAAGATATGGGAAGAATTTGAATTAAGAGGTGAATGCTACCCATGGTCATATTCATTTGGTGCCCAGGAGTTTCTTTCTTGCTGCAAAAATGACCGTTTGTCATGTGCACAGTCGATTGGTATATGTTCTCCATCTCCTCTGCCAGGCTTGTTTTCATATCGCCACTCAATTTTTTCTCATTTTTTTTGCTATATGAGAGGATAGTTGATGACAATGTTTGCGCCGGTAACATAAATTGAATTAAAAACCCGGAATCGGATTGGAAAGAGAGCAAATACGATCCACTATCACAGATGATACAAATGTGATCACAACCCAGTTAGTGCTACTATCAAGTTCCAGCAGCTCCATCTTATTACATCTTGTGTAGTCACAATTTGTAATTCTGGTATTTGATGAAGGAGGAAGAGAACCTGCACTTGATTTAAAAAAGGGTTCTCTCTCATAGTATAAATGTCCTCAAGACATATAGTTTTTGTAACCGGATGATCTTGCTGTTTGATAGGGTGAGTGCTATCATTCGCCCTGGCACGCGCAGTTACATCGGCTGGCGCAGTTGTTACCATTCTCCATCTCTGGGTATATGGCCATAATTCTTGTGTTTCCAGTCAAGGTGCAATCTTTAACACCAGTCAGTTTTACTAAGCTATTCTAATTGCTTTGACTCATTGTCGGGGTTGTATTTACCGTACTTGTTATATGGGTGCTTTCATGATTTTCCCCATTTCTCGCTTTATCAACTTCTTGTACACACTCATGCCTCTGTGCAACTCTAGCACACCTTTGTTTTTTTTCTGGGTTTTTTAGCAACAGGTCAAGAGTCCTTAGAAATTTACAATTGTTAAGGCCAGGCCACAGTTTCTTCGATTTGTGCTAGTCTTTTTTAGTTAAGTCAATTTTTTCTTGGTTTTCTGCACAGAGCATATCATATTGGTTATTATTTGCCAGCCCTTGTACATTTGCTCTCCTTATTTGTTCTTTGGTGGGGTGAGGAACTATGTTTCTCTTCTATTGCATTTTGCGCTTCTTTCGCTTATAAGACCCAGATTTTATTTTCCTTGGCTGTGGTTTTCCATTCGGAGTTAGGGCTTCCATAGTGGAGACTACAGTGTCCCTCTCCATCCCCAAGCCCGCCTCATTTGACTCCTTAGTTGATCCCGAAGCGGGTCAGGAGAATAAAGATGGAGCATCATAGTCTTCATGTGTGGGGCTTTGATTATACTCCTCTTCATTTGAACAATTAAGTGGAGGTTCAATCTGGCTTGTGTCAGGTTGATATCCACCACTTTGGTGAAAATTTATTTTTATTTTGCGCTGTTCTTGGGCCAGGTTTGAACACAGCCCAGAAATCGAGTCCACCGTTGCCCCGATTGCGCTAATACAGGGCATAATTGATGCACCCTTTTGAGTGTTATTGACACAGTCCTTCCTTATTGTGGTGTAACACAAATCGGACTCACCAGAAGATGTCAATTGAAGTCTATTTAAATCTGCACTGGCAGATAGATTAGTATTTGCAACCACTGATAAGTCTCTGCTAGTGGTCTGCATAGTTTGCTTCTCGCTGCAGGCCCAGGCATATATTTAGGAGTGAGTTGTTGTTATCCATGGGGATCGAGGTGGCTGGTGAGTCTACCATTGTTACAGGCTGAGTGTTGTTTAAGGTGTCATTGATCATGGCTAGTCGTTGTGGTAGTAAAAAGATCTGTGATCTTTGAGCGACCAACCATAGGTTCCATATTCCTTTCTTGCTTGCCCAAAACCTCTATGGGGGACTCAGAGAAGATCTAAGTGTTCCTTTACAGGATTTGCAATTTTTAGCGAGGCGGTTTACAAGTTTTCAATATTTTTATCGGTCTCCCTGCCCTGCTACGCAGCGCATAATCTCTTGGTAGAAGATGTTTAGTTTACCTCTTCTGTCCCTTGCCACCACCATGGTTGTCATAGCAATGATGAGAGTTAATTGCAAATGAAACCTTGGTAGTATTTACTCACTTATTCTTACTCTGCTTAGTACTCTGTGCTTATTTTAAATGTTCAGAGTCACCCGTTTTGGATGCCTTAAGCACTGCAGCACCACCAGCTTAATTATCAGTCCCCCTCCAGTCACAGTGCTACTCAACAGATGGCAGATGGGACAGTGACTCAGTGACTAATATCCGCTTGTCGGCTTTGTGAAGCAATTTCGTTGTCAGGAATTAGTCAGTGAAAGGATCAAAGGTATTAAACCTGCAGTCTCCTTTCCGTTTTAATAGCAATAGCTTTCGTTTCAGTTAGCTTGTTACACGGGCGATGGGTGTATTGTGAAGATCTGAGGTGAAGGCGTTTGTCACCTGCTTTTGCAAACCTGTCGCCGGCATTCTTCTTTTAGGCTCACTTTGTCCTGAGTTGTCTACAGAATGAAGGCTTTCAATTCTCTGCTTCAAGAGAAACAAGGGTACTTAACAGCGCAATGCTCGCTGCTCAACCATGGACAGGACGCCAATACAGAAAGTAGAAAAAATAGAAGTTGCAATCAGTGCTAAGGCTTCTCGTTGGACTCAAGGAAATATTCAAAGATATACGGCACAAGTCCATTAATTCCACTCGATTTCTGTCTGCCTCTATCATGAGCGTCAAACGAATCAGGTCAATTTCACACGATCATGCCCAAAGATATGCTGTGCAACAAGGTTGCCAGTCCATTAATTCCGCTCGGTTTCTTTCTGACTCTATCACTAGCATCAAGTAAGTTGGGTCAATTTCACTTGATAGCGGCTCAGCCCCACACTGCAGTGAATCACCCAGGTATACAGGGGAGGGGAGCTTGGCGGGGTTGAGGGGGGATGGGTGTATTGTGAAGATATGAGGTGAAGGTGTTTCTCACCTGCTTTTCCAAACATGTCACCGGCCTTCTTCTTTTAGGCTCTCTTTGTCCTGAGCTGCCTCCAGAATCAGGGTTTTCACTTCTCTGCTTTACGAGAAACTAGGTTACTTAACAGCTCAATGATCGCTGCTCGACCATGGACAGGACACCAATACAGAAAGTAGAAAAAATAGAAATTGTGATCAGTGCTAAGGCTCCTCATTGGACTCGAGGAAATATTCAAAGAGATGTGGTGCAACAAAGTTGCAAGTCCATTAATTCCACTCGATTTCTGCCTGCCTCTATCTTGAGCAGCAAACGAATCAGGCCAATTTCATACGATCATGCTCAAAGATATGCAGTGCAACTAGGTTGCCAGCCCATTAATTCTGCTCGGTTTCTATCTGACTCTATCAGTAGCATCAAACAAGTCGGTCAGTTTCACTTGATAGCAGCTCAGCACCGAACTGCAGTGAATTTCCCAGCTGTATCCCCTTTATGGAAATAAACGGTGTGAACGTTTGGCAGGGAAATGACTTTAAAGGACGAATGAGACCGATAAAGCACAGTAATGTGCAAGGAAGCAGAGTACTTGCCTATAACACACGTATATCTCACAGTTTGGCACAGCTTACACTTCTTTCCCCACTTCAATGGTTCACTGAACACTGATTACTCTTGGGTATTGGGCAATTGTTCAAGACGGGTATACGGACACAGACCTCAAGGCTCCCTGCAGGGGAACTGGTGTTATGTTTTTTAACATCCTGCACTCCAGATTGCATTGCATGTGTGCCTCCTGTGCCACTAGACTGCCTCATGAGCTGGGCCAGAACTTGCAGTGCAGCCTCACCTCTGTCCTTCATCTATCCTCTGCCACCCTGTTGGCACTCACTATCTTTCCTATCTTCTCCAACTGCTATACTATCACCTACCCTCCCTCTCTTACAAAGTTTGGAAGAAAAAGCACAAAAAAGACATACTGAGGGGTAACCCTGGCCTACCCATCGCATACACCTATGTCAGTGCAACTTCCAGAGAGGTCTTCACCAACATCCTTTTCTCTGTCCCTATCTATGGACTCCTCATCTAATCTCCACTCTCCTCCCTTTCACATCCTCTCCCATTAATGGTGGCACCAAGTGGGAAGTTGTCTTGGCCGGCTTCTCATCATCACGCTGCATCATTAATGTCTACCACACAGGTACTATCTTGGTTCAAGGTCCTCCACCCAACCTCCTCCTCTTTGACCGGTGTCTGCCATCCCTCATTAACTTCCTTCCTTCACCTGCCTCTCCCACCCACACTCTCTGTTCCTCCCCCTGACTGGTGTACCACTCCCCTGTACTCCACCTCAGAAAACCTTCAAAGGCAGAGACCTCCTTCAACTGACTACTCTCAACACCTGTCTCCTTCTTAAAGACACTGACCTCGACATTCTCGCTCTTACCAAGACATGGTTCAATGCCAGGTCAGTCACTGATTTTGACTCCCTGTTCCCTGATGGCTTTAAGATAATTTCCTAGCCACAACCTCACTGTGCTGTTGGTGGGGTTGCCTTAATCTTCCCTGAGTGGGTCCCTTCTTCTGTCATACCCACCCAACTCTACTCTTCCTTTGAAACCCTCGTCTGCAAATTGGTCATCTCTCCCTCCTCTTCTCTGACAATTGCTACTATCTACTTGCCTCCCGGCACTACCACCCTCTTCCTCTCTTCTTTCAACCACCTCCAATCTCTTCCTCTTGGGAAATGTCAACATCCAATTGTACTCCCCTCCCCTCTCACAGCATCCGCTCTCTTCCTTGACCTCTGCACTTCTTTATCTCTCTCCATTCTCACTTCTCGTCCAGCCCACTTGGCTGGACACACTCTGGATGCCATCATCCTTCTGACCTCTCTCTTTCCCCTCTCCCCCCTCTGGTCACTCCACTCTGTTGGTCAGACCATTCTCTCCTGTCCGCTTACCTGGTTCACCTTGGCCATCTGACGGCACCTCCCCCAACCCTGCCAACCTTGTTCACAAACATCCATCCGATGAAACGAGTGTCAGGTGCTGCCTTCACATCCACCGTCATCCCTCCCTCTCCCCCACCCCAGGCTCTACCACTGACTCTGCTCTCAGCAACCTCCATTTGTCCATTACCAAAACCCTTGAAATTCTTGCCTCAGTCATGAAGATCCGACTGAAACCCGCCTCCAAGCGTATCACCTGGTAGAACTCCGATCTTGCAGCCCTAAAATGCAAGTGCAGAAATGGAGAACAGAAGTGGCAAACCACAGGCTCTCCCTCTGACAAAGTGGCCTGCCGCCTGCTCCAAAGGCAATACAGACTCTCCGTCCATGCCAAGAAAAGGGCCCACATCCGAGCACAGGTATCTGGTGCATCCAACAACATGGCTGAACTCTTTAAAATCTGCAGGGAACCAACCAACCATTCCGCAGTCTCCTCCTCCCCTCTTCCATCCCAAACCCTCTGCAATGCACTGGCCACTCACTTCACTACTAAAACCCTGGACATCTTGAGCTCCTTCCTACCCTCCCATCCAACCCGTTCTTCATTCCCTTGCGTCCGATGGCTTCTCATCCCCTTCTTCCCCCCTCTCCTCCTTCTCCCCTGTCACACCGGAAGAAGTCTTCAAACACAAAGTTGATGCCAGGGATTAATAATAGAAGGTCATCCCTCGCAACTCTAAACCAATAAACCTCGGGCACATGTGTGTAAAGCAGTGTTCATGTTACAAGACAGTGGCGCGATCTCAATTAAGATAACAGATTCTTCTACTCTATTCTCAATTATAATTAAAAAGATATAAATTGTTTTAGCAGCATCAATACAATTTATAAAAATCTTATTCATAACTTACAAAAGAATCAACCTTTTATATAGATAAAGTGACTTGTGCAGCATAATGCTGGTTTCAATCTAACTATGAAGCCTATTATTACATTCATTTAATGAGAACAAATATAGGGACACCTGAAGAGGTAACCAGAGTGGTTCTCTCCATGAAGGTGTCCTCCAAACAGGTTTCCCCTGGCTCCTCCAGAACCATCAAGGACTACATTGGCTCTGTTGCCCCTGCACTAGCTGATCTGTGCAACCACTGTTTTGCCACTGGATCTTTTGCCTCCTCCCTCATGCACTCCCCTTCAGCAGACCCTACCTGTCCTGCCAACTACCACCCCATTTCTATCACCACCATCCTTGGGAAACTGCTGGACAAGCTGGCCTTTTCACAACTTCAACATACCTCACACACTGAACTTGTTAGTAGTCTTCACGACCATCAATCCTTATTCCCAGCATCCAGAGGCACGGAAACTGCTCTTTTGAACACCAGTGAAGAACTACTTGCATCTCTGGCCTCTAGCTCTCCAGCTGTCTTCATCCTACTCAGTATCTCCTCTGACTTGACACGGTCAACCATTCTATCCTCATGAAATGGCTCCATGATACCCTTGGTATCTCGGAACGGGCACTGGACTGACTGACCTCCATCCTAACTGACAACTCATCCCAAGTCATTTTGGTCACCTTCTTCGCACCTTCTTCCTTTTCCACCTGTGGTGTCCCCCAGGGCTCTAACCTCTGCCCCAGGCTCTTTAACACTTAACTTGCTCAGCTGGCACACCTCATTTCCTCCTTCTCGGACAATTTCCAGTGTTATGCAGATGACAAACAACTCTTCATCAAACTTCCTGCTTACCCTCTTGCATCTTCTACCATCCCTGATTCCCTATATGCCACCCAGTCCTGGTGTACTTCAAACAATCTCTGGCTCAATGCCAGCAAGACCGAGATCCTTCCCACTGGGACCCCTGCTCTCTCTTTCTTCCCCTCACTCTGGTAATCTTCTATGGGTTCTCCCCCTTCTCCTTCTTCTGAAGCCAGAAACCTTGAAGTCATCTTCGTCTCCTCTCCTTCCTCCCTCACACTCAGGACATTGCCAAGGAGTCCCACTTTCAACTTTTCCTTCTAAAGGAATCCTTCCTTTTCTCACTTCCCCCCAGAACCTCAATGTTACCCGAGTCCTGGTTCTCTCTAGGCTTGTCTACTGCAATAACCTTCTCCTGAATCCACCTTCTTCTACTATACGACCCCTCCAGTTAATCCAGAATACGGCAGCAAGACTTATCCTTAGCCTTAAGCCCAGGTACCACATCTCTACTTCCCTAAAAAGAATTCACTGGCTCTTGGTTGCTATACGGATCAAATTCAAATCCCTCGGCATCATCCACAAGGCTGTCTGGGGCTGGGGACCACGCTATCTGCAACTTTCTTTCACTAAATACTCATCCTCTAGACCGCTATGCTCCTCTGGCACCAACTCTCTTTGTATAAAGCGTTTCACTAAAGAGAGGGTCGGCGGCCGATCCCTTTCTTCAGCTGGCTCCCTCTTATGGAACAGCCTCCCCCTTCCTTTTCATCTTGAGCAGGACTTCCTCAAGTTCCGGAAGATCCTCAAGACATTCCTTTTCACTTCCTCTTTCCCTTCTTCCCTCCTCTGCTAATCTCACAGTCGCTGTGATTGGTGCCCAGGGCCCTTTTGTATCCTTCAGGGTCCTGACCATCAACACCCAATCTCCCCAGCCTCTGCCTACGTCTCAGCATTTGTCTCTGCACCCACCGGCCTTTGACCTGTAGGCGTTCACTCATCTACCCAATGTGGCTCCTGGCCGCATAGCACTTACCATACTATGCACCTCATCTGCTGCTCACCCAAAAGCACAGACACTCTAGCACCTACCCCCACTCACACCTCCCCTCTTCTCACTGCACCTGTATGTTCTGAACACTCACAAAACATAGTAGGTTTTTCTTTATCCTCCTCTGCATTATTGCGCCCTACCTGTTGCCCTATGGGCGCTTTGAAACACAATTGACTTACTGTATAAGCGCCTAATAAATGCACAATAAGGCAAATAAATAATGCTGCTGCTATGCTGATGCTTGGGCCCAGAAGAAAAATATACCCAGCAATGACGTTGGCAACTCCTCCTTGTTCCCATTACCTGCATGTTATCCAGCAAGCCTCAAGATACAACTGCTGGAACAGCCTACTAACGCTGTCGCTACCATTATTAATTGAACTTGTTGGCAGATAGAATGTTCGTGTTATATTGCACAACTTGTGTCATTTGTTCACAGAAAGGCATAGCAATCATAGGCTGCTGAATAAATGCGACAGCCGGCCAATTACCAACAGTCTTCTTTTTACTTATAACAGTTTTAAGAAACTGGAAATGGCGAGATAGGTCAGAAACACTGTTTTTCATTCACATATACAGGAGATTAATGTTTGTGCTTTAATGTCTGGTACTCACAGAACTGTAGGGGGAAAATGTCTAGGGGTCCAGATAGAACTGTAGCTCATCGCCTTTGTTGTTAAGCAAGAAAAATAGTTCCTTTGTCACAAGTTACTGGTAGTTCATTTCACCAAGTGTCTCACCGGCCTTGTCCAAACTGCTGCTTTACTCACCCTTAGAATGATGTGATTCTCCCATTCTAATGTCCTGCCCATCATTCCGCTAAATCAACATGACATAATACAGTTGAATGGAAAAGAGTAAACATGAACAGTTAAGCAATTGTTGTTATGACACCATCCTATCAGAGTAGCTCAGAAAAAGAATTAAACTACCATATAATAAGGGTATGACGTTCTTTCATCGCAGGATTTTTTTTGGGGGGGTTTTGAACTGTGAATTTTTTACCGAAAAAACGAATCACATTTTTTTGGGGGGGTACAAAAAAATATAAATTGGGTGTGGGTATTTCGTGAATACATTTAAAATTAAAGCGGTTGAGGATTTGGGGGTGGAACCCCCCAAAATAAAAATAAAAAATCTGATGAGTTTTTCCATAAAAAAAATCTGTGTTAAAAAACCCTGCTAAAAATATCCCACAATGAAATGACATGGAACCATGATAAGCTCCTCTCAGGAGTATCATTATCAGCCAACCACTATGTAGAATGTTATGAATTTGATGCCACATAGTATATTTCTCAATCTAAGGGTCCCACACTAACACTTTTGCCTGAGACATCAGTCATTATCAGTTAAACCATTCTAAAAATTCACAAGACCAGTGTCGTCATCACTGTATCCAGTCTCAACACAATATCTACATCTTGGGTCTCAAAACAATATCTACAATAAACTTAGAAGCATCCCCATCTTCAGAATTGCCATCATTCCCATCATAAAAGAGTGCTTTATCCAGCAATCTAATTAAGGGCCTGATTCATGGAACGTTTTCCTGTGGGATTGTGCCATTATAAAACGCTTCTGTGAATCAGGCCCTATGTGTCATTGTGGTTCTAAATGGGGCATGTTCTAATACATTTCTCCTAAATACATTTCTAGTACAAAGAATGTTCGGCCAAAGTACATTTTTCCAACCACTAAGAATGCAAATGTGCATGGAAAATCCAATGTTGGATGGGTAGAGCATAGGTTGTTGTTCAAAGCTTAGGTGTAAATATGGCAGTGAAGAGTTTTATTTATGAGGGACCATGGGCAAAGAAATTTACTTGTCAACTATGGGGGAAAATCACATGGCTTAAATATATGAAAATGGTCCTATCTCGGCTATGGCTGATCAATTGTACAGTGATTCTGCAGCAATTCAGCCATGCTGCGACTGTAATCGAGTCGATAATTGAAGTACAGGAAAACCAGTATTGGGCAGTGTCTCTACAGAAATGTAGCATGAGATCTTAATTTAGTCATACAAATAGGTGGTGTTCATTCACACATCTGAACTCGATTACCATTGTGACCCAAGGGCACATTCTTACGAGCGGAAGAGCATGTTGCCTCTAAGAAGCAACCTAATGAAGTGGGGGCCTAATGAACATGTGTCAGCTTGTTGCTCTTGATCACTGTAGTGTCATAAAGACAAGGGTCCACTTTCTGCTCTTTTGCCCGCCCTATAGAGGCCTGAGGAGATGACTGATGCTAATGTTTAGAGCTGTTGGACCCCTTAACTATAGGAAGGTCTTAGTTTCTTTTATGAATTTAGAATGAAAGAACCATTTGCACATACATGGCAACTTTAATTAGGCTAGCTCTGCACTGTAAACATTGTTAAATAAGCTCTTTCATAGTTATTTTGTAATGTCCTTTAGTAAATAATAAAGTTGTTTTTTATATGGTTTCGTGTATTTTGGCAATATACCTATAATTGTATAGTGATGTATATTGTGAAATAGTTTGTAGTGTCATGGTTTGGAAATATTTTATTTGAAATAAACGGTCAGGACATATGAAGAATTCCATTTCACAACAATACAAATACACATAAATTGACTCTAAAGAAGCAAAAAGAACTGAATTAGTTAAACACCGATTGATCAATATCAGTACAGAAATCCAAGAAAGTTGGTGCCTTGCTTGTCATGGAGATCACACAATATTCTTCACAACATACTGCAACGAGAGCATAACACAATATATAGATGAAATATAGAGACACCTACAAAAAAACATGAAACACACCCTTGATAATGGAGATCAAAGCTCCACTAAGCCAGTGACATATATGGGGCTGGATTTGAGGTACATTTCACGAAAGATGCTCTAGACTTGATTTATTTATATAAATACAAAAAAGGTAACAGGGGCCCCTCTCTAGAAAGAACATGGTATGATAACCTCTTCTGTGTTTTTTTTCTCCACTTTGAGAGTCTGCAGCCATCGCTTTTTGCTCACTCGACTTTTCAGAATGGAGGAATATCCATTTGCATATCCGTCTTTGTCCCGCCCACAAGGGCAGTCCAGCACGGAAATGCCAGGTAAACCTTCTTTGAACAAGAGTACCAACAGCAACCCCACACCCGTGTTTCCACCTAGTCGACCCTCATCAGTGAGGTGGAGCTGTGCCTCTCTGAGCACAGTAAGCAAAGGGTCCATCTCTGGATTCTCCCAGGTAACTTCGGGTGTCCAACACCAAGTTCCTTGCAAAAATACAAAAAAGGTTTATTTACATGTTCCAGGACATTCACAAAACAAAGATCATCCACCAGGAAGGGCCATTATTTCCCTTTTTGAAGATATTTTTGAGCCACTTGCAAATTACATAGATGTTTTTCTGAAACGAGCAATGCAGTAAATATTATGTGCAGGCACATTCATATAGTATCAGAAAGGTGGGGAGCACTGATGAATGGGACTCAACTATATTACCACAATGTTGAGGCACATTCATGGATGCAAAATTTGAGCCAGCTTATGCAAATATGATGGCTTGCAGACAAAACTATTTTGAACATGGAACGATGAAATAATGGAGACAAATATGTGCCTGGTCAATTGATGACATTTCTGTGGTATGGAAAACCAATCATGAATCATTAACAACTATGTTGTGTTATCTAAGTGCCATTCATCAACAGAGGACCTTAATTGGTCAGTCATTAGGATAATTCTATAGAAATCTGCACTGAAAAATCAAGTTCAAACTGCAAAAACAATATAAACTACCAGCCAACATACTTGGCTTCATTTAATATCTGTGCCTCCAAGGAAAACAATTGAATCACTGACACATCCCATTCACTGAAAATAATAACCATTTTGTCCACGTATGAAATAAATAGTGTAGACCTAACACAGGAAGAAGAGGAGGATGCAGAGGAGAATCCAATATTGGATGGGCATAGTAACACTGAACCCCAGACTGTACAGGATGCAAAATCTATGCAAACACGACGGTGCATAAGGGTCATCACACCAGATAAAGAAAAAAAACGGAGCATTCAAGTACATGAACATGCAACTGGTCCACCAATAAAAAAACAATTCTCAACGCTCGACGAAAGATGGGCGCCGGCTATCTTTAAATCATCTAAATGCTTGAATAAACCACAGGCATAATTATTTGACTCATAATTAGAAAATAGACCCTCGAGAACAGAAGAAATGTTGAATGCTAAGGGCCCATCAAAAATTAAAGAAAACAGTGAGTCAAGAAACGTTGAAACAAAAGAAGAATGGAGAGAGGACAAGAGATTACCACTGAAAAGAGCAACTCAATCGGCTAAGAAGAAGCAGAATATAACCTCAAACTTCTGTCTCCTGTTAGAAAGAACTTTCCAGTCTGAGGATGGATTAATTCTGAACAGATACAATGTATTACAACTTTTAAACCATATCCCACAACTGAGATCCATAACAACGAATGACATAAAAATGGTGGAATTCATAGAAGATTCAACGACAGATTGAGTACTATTGCACATCTTCTCAAGAGCGATAACAGATATCATAGTGGAAAATATTCCCGACCTATACTCCTTGGGCTTTAACATAACCGAAGCTTGGGTTGATTCTATACCTGAAAAAGCAAAATCGACATCGAACCATCAGAAAGAAAATTATCAGCCCAAGAGAAGCGACGATTGTAGCCCACAAAGAACTGTGGCGAGGAAGGTGGGGACCATGGCTGTCTCGAGGATTTGTGGACAGAAGTGAAAAAACAGATAAATATCACGTTTGGCCGTAAAGAGAAGAGTGGTGAGATGCCAAGAAGTGTTGAAAGTGGAACAAACAATGAAAATGATAAAAAAAAGTTGGAGCTGGATAGCAAGCTCCCTAAATCCACGATGCAAGAGATAACACCAAAATAGTAATGTAAAACAGTACGTACAGATGGGCTTGTGGAACACAAGAGGCTTTACCCATCTATTTAATAAGTCTCAGATGCATAGAAACATTACATTATCTGTTTACAGGAAACTTGGCTCTTGACTCACCCATCAGTTGAAGGTTTTGAAATTGCCTGGAATACAGCTATCAAGCAGGCTAAAGGAAGGCCAATGGCTGGCTTACTAATCATGGTTATATTAAAACATGGGCTACGGATCATAAGTGCATCAAATCTAACTCCCTATATACAACATGTGATGATCGAAACTCAGAGAAAAAAAACGAAGAGAACGTTGAGTTGCATGTCATCAACTTGTATTGGCAGCATAAATCATCAGACGAGTGGACATTTTTGGACTCTATTGTTGACCTGATAGACTCTATACTGATCAGCGAAAAGAACGCCAACATCATACTTTGCGGTTATCTGAACATGAAATGCTTAAAATTACAAAACGCTATGGAACAAATATGTCCACAATCGTACAAAATAAAAGATCGAATAAGAGTTGCTTGGGAAGAAGAGATGGAAGCACGAGGAAGGTCACTACTGAATGGGAATTTTAGAGGAGACATCCGTCCTAATCCCACTTGGCGAAGTGACAAATCTAAATCAATCTTGGACTACTTTTATGCATCAGAAAATCTTGTTGGAAATGTTAAAGAGCTAAACGCAATAGCCATGCCGTATAGTGATCATGACCTGGTGAACATAAATTTATATGGTTTAAACTCAGGTATCAGAACAGACATGGAAACATGGTATCTGTATCATGCCAGGCAGAAATCTACTTAGACTAGAGGAGAAACAAATTATAACATTGGCCAAGTTGCTGTCTGGTGACAGGAAAGATGAAATTACAGACCAGATAGAATAACCTGCATTACTACAAGCATATACTGAAACGAGGAAAGAAGGGAACCTAAATAATTTCAGAAAGAACCACATTTATTGATGCAAACATTGTTGCAAATAAACGAGAATTAAGAAAAACTATTACAGCCCTGCAGAAAGATCTAGTCCATGATTATAAGAGATTGAAAAACAGAGCGAAAGCAAAATATAAGAACTGGCTGCGTTCCCACAAAAGCATTTTGGTGCAGAACAATGCGGAAAAAATGCTGAAGATACTGTCATCAAAATACTCAAGAATTCTTTGGGAAATTATTAACAACTTGGAAGCGCCACAACAAGCGATACAAAACAACATGGTGACAGAAGTGCAAATGATAAATCACTTTATAAATCTCTTCATGAAAATTACCAAGAGGGAATATCAACAACAAAAAGTAGCCTCACCATGTACCATTACCATCACTAAGAATGAAATCCTGGAAAACATCAGAAGGTTGAGCTCATTGAGGGCCCCTGGACCTGATGGCCTTACAAATGAAATGCTGAAATTGCACCCTGAAGAGTGGGCTGAGTTCTGCAATCATCTTTTTAAAAACATAATTGCAGAAAAAAGAATATCAGTCTCATGGAAAAGTGCAATAATCGTGCCTATATTTAAAAAAGGAATAAGAACGGACACTAAAAATTCTAGGCTGATAGCACTTTTAGATGTAGTAGGGAACATTTTTGCTACTCAGCTTCTATTACAACTAACTGAGTAGATAAAACAATCAGGGGTAGCTAATATTCGCCAGATTGGTTTTGTTAAGGGTGTCGGTTGTGGGCTGAATCTATTTCTAATTAATTCGCTGAAAATAGAGCCTGTAAGGAAAAACCCGAAAATATACTTAGCCTTCAAATATTTAGCCCACGCTTTCAACAGTATTGAACGCAAGCTTCTGTGGACCAAAATGAATAAACTGGGTTCTTCAATAAGCTTGCTTGCCGCAATTAAAGAGCTTTCTTCAAATACCAGCATAAAAGTCAGATCGGACCAACAGGGAGCCCTTTCACTACCAATTACAACATCTAGAAGAGTGAAACAAGGGTGCCCTCTCAGAGCAACCCTGTTCAGTATGTTTATTTCGGATGTTGGAAGTGCGTTAGAGGCAACAAGAGCTTTTGCCACAAAGGTAAATGGAAATAGACTGAGCTACATCCTGTATGCTGATGACATTGTATTAATAGATGTCACTCTGATTGGTCTACACAGAAAACTGTCGGCATTAAAACAATACACAGAAGTAAATGGGCTAGTGATCAATCTGGCAAAAACAGAGATATTAGTGCTCAAAAATCTAGGCTCGACACAAAGAACGTCAGAAAAATTTAAGTGGACTATCAGTGAAAAACTGATTCAACTCACGATGGAGACCCAATATTTGGGAGTAATCATAAATTCACACATCAATGACGATCAAATGGTGCAGAAAATCCGTCGAAAATGTAAATCCTTGACAGCCCAGGGATCTGTAATAAATAAAAAGTATGAGAGTTTCACCCTGAAACCGACAATTGAATTTTATAAAGCAAAGGTAATCCCACCACTGATTTTTGGTGGGGAAGTGATGTTGGAATGCCCAGCCTCAATATGGTCATGGTGTGAAAACACATACTGGAGCAAAATCCTACATCTGTCAAGAGGGACACCACTTGCCTATATTAGATATGAGTTGGGTTTAATTTCGATTAATGCAAAGGTAATGTGGAACATGCTCTCAGTATATAGGAAAGCACTTGGAGCAGACGATTTACCACAAAATCAAATCCTGCACACAGACGTAAATATCCCAGACGAATCAATCCTGAGCAAGTGGAAGTAAAACCGTGCTACCATTCTAAAACAACTGCAAGTTGATCAACAAATGCTAATTCAAAATCCGAATGTAGTAAAAAATAAATTGTGGAATCAGGATTGGTGTGGAAAAACTGGAGCAGAGAGCTCAACATAGGTGTATGGCACAGGTTGCACCAGAAGGAAGAGCTCTGAACACTCTTCCAAAATACTTGGAAACCATCCCGTGCAGCAAAAAAAGGAAAATCTTTATGAAATTCCGCCTGAACCTGTTCCAAAGCAAAACTGTAATGAATATTAGAAGTAAAGCTAAGAATCCAGATGATGGTTGCAGGTTCTGTGGGTTAGAAAAAGAAACACTGAAGCACCTGGTATTATATTGTAAGAAACTCACTGATATAAGAACCACATATCTAGGGACTGAAATCACAAAAAGACCACATCTGAATGGCGAGGATTGGTGGAACTTGATGGCGCAGGGAACCACCAAAAAATTAACCTTTGCACTAACATTTTATCTGGAAAAATGACAAGGGAACTTGGCAGAAAAGGATTGAGAAGGCTGCCGCTGGTTTGAACTTTAAGATTAACGTGTGAATACTATATATGAGTTCAGGAAAAACATGATGTAAATGTTGATTTTTAATTTTGTATATACAAGAGGCTGAAAATGTGCGTTTTTTCTCACTTATCATGGAAGATTTGTAATACATGAAATAGAACGCATCATGAATGCATAATATTTTGAAAGTTTGTAGTGAACTATAAAAAATAAAAAAAAAATAAAAAAAAAATAACCATTTTGCATGAATTTGAAAGTACAGCAAAATGTGTTACAAAGCAGTTCTTTCAAAGACGATGTACACATCAAAATGTAACAGCAACACTATAAAAAGTGAAGCAAAGAAGGCAAACAACAGCACCAACTAAAAGCACTCATTGGAAGCCTGTTAACAAAATACATTGGTCCTTATCACGAGTTTGGTGGACTTAGTAGTGCTAATTCAGCGTAAATCATTTACCACTGCCACCGGTTTGAATCACAGGTTATTGTTATTGTGAATTATGCCATCCCATAAGACTCTATTGAAGATTGGAGGAATTACCAATCGTGGCAATTCTGCTGGAGATAATTGCTCTATTTTCCTGGAGGAAATATTTTCCTGCCAGGTATTCGAGGTATTTTTCTCCAATTTACCTCCAATTTCAGGATGTAGCAGAGAAAATAAAATGGCAGTAATTATGCCACCACCATTTTTCCCATTACTACAATGGTCGCAATGAGGCCTATCTAAGCAATAGAACCCTGAGAGGGGGGCATTACCGGTAGAGTAATGCCCCAGGGCAATAGTTAGAAGCCCGACCGTTAATGCCCCCCCTCTGAGGGTTCTATTGCTATTAGTAACCCGGCATGTCTTAACAGGGTACTAATAGCAACAGTTTCTCGACTAATACATTTCTCGAATAATAAATGGACGACATGGAAAGGCAAAAAGGGACTACACGTAGCCCCTTCTATCTTTCCATGGCAGCCAATTAAAAAATGTAAACAAACAAAATGGCCACGGTGAGAAGGGACGGGAGAAGGGACAGTAGTCCCTTCTCCCTTTCCATGGCGGCTAATCGTGGGCCGGAGATGCGCTGGGGACAATCCTGTTCCCGGTGCCAGCGAGGGGCAGAGGAGCCCAAATAAGTGGGGTTTGGGTAGGAAGGGTATTGGATATGTGGAAAAGTGGGTGGGGGTGAGGGGAAGGGTCAGGGGATGTGGGGAGTATACCTACCTTAGAACCCAGCGAGGGAAGATGGGGGCCTCTCAGCTCCGAGGAGGCTTGGAGCGGTTTCTTTCCCCGTCTGGTAAGGACCACGTTCCAAGCCTCCTCATTGGCTGCGAGGACACCACACCCCCCTCGTCGATGACTACTGTTTATTAACACAGAGTAAAATGCTATAAAAATCATTGTTGGCCATTGTTGCAAATGGACAAATTATGTAAACCATTAACCATATGGTGAATAAAACACTCGTAGAAAAGGATGAATATCTTATTTGACAAACTAATGCAACTAAATATTCTCAGGACTAAGGCTAAACAATGACACTTATACATCGAAAAAATGTATCTGTCTCTTTTATGAGTTTCTCGTGTTGGAGCAGTATTAAAAAAGGCAAAGTGCTTTATCATCCTTTGACAGGCTAAACAATAAAACAAGATTATACCCTGTGTATCAGTGAATGTGTTGTTTTCTATGAAATGCCTACATAGGAATTTTGAAGTTTGGAAAACAACAAGAAAATGCAAGTTAAGATTATCGTTTTACAAGAGTAGCCATATGCAACTACAAGATTTAAATAAGTGTAGCCACATATTGGAACAAGTATCAGCATTCTATCGTACAACTGACATTTCAAATTCCGGAAGCAGTGAAATCTCATGACACAAGAAAAGAGAGAGAAGTGACATTATTTAAAAAAATATATATATGTATTGGATGAATAACACTTATCCACAATCCCCTAATTGTTGGAACAAGACCATACATTGTCATGTTTTCCGGTAACGTTTAATTTAAGCAACATACTGATGACAAAGATATGAAAGCTTCATTTTTGTGTTATATTAATACAAACAGGCAGTTTCATGATGGTACGCCCCGTAGCATAGAGAAATCAGTTGTGCCATTATGTTTACTACACCTTGGAGTCAGGCTTAAATCAATTCAAATTATCATTTGCCCATTCCTTTTAGCCCTTGATAAAGGGAGCAATACCGAAGCATGTTGCACACTATGAACATAAATTGAAAAATATAAAGGGAACAAGAAAACCGTTTTGGCTTTTGTGTGGGCATGGTGGAGGCCTTTACCATGAACTACATAATGGTACTACCTAGCCATACGATAGTAATAGCTGGAAAATGGTCTGAATATCTGGGCACATGATGCCAGTGCCTGGAAAATGCTTATCTAATGTGCATAAGAACCCAAACTGTTGGATTTGCCAATCATTGTGTTTAACATGGCTTTAGTGCAAGGAACAGCTTAAAGTCAAAGCAAATTATAAATCAAGTGGCTGGATGCACAATGGGATACGACATTTTTATTTCACAGAAGCTTATTTACAGATACTAATAAACCATTAAATGCGTTGAAATAACCTCAGCAAGCTCTGCACACCACAAAGTTTGATGTGACTGCTCCATAGAGCTAGCTCAAAGAGATCCCAGCAAAGAACGCTTTGGGCGTGGAGGGGCAGGTCGGGGGGGGGGGGGGGGGTTGGATTTCCGCTAGAGATTAGCATGGCCATGGGTAGTGAATGGATTGGTAAATAGCCAAGTAACTCCCACAAGCCATGGGTCTTCCTCACATGCCATCGCCCTCCTATATGAATCCCATTGCAATGATTATGGCTTATTGGTGGTGTTTAAGTGCCACTTAATTCCCGAAACTAACACTAAGCTTATTAAAATACCCAGACAACATAATGATAATATGATGTCATCAAACAAGATTGCCAGCCTGAAATTAAGAAACCTTTGTAATCCGTTCGTTTATAAAGTTGAATAGCAGGCTTCAGGGCAAAATGTGCTCCCTAGCCACAAGTGTGATTTGCCTGTCACCATAACTGCAGAGCGAAGGCAGGCAAAGAGCTTGATGGCAACAGCAAATAGTGTTGAGATGAATAAAAAACCGTGATGAATGTTGCACTGTATTGTCCTTCTGTCCAATTTTGCCTTCCCTGTCCAGACACTAGCTGCAGTACTGCAGTAGTGTAGGAGACCTGGTCAATTCACAGGTTTGTGGACAGCGTTCATCTTCTCCAGGTTACTGAATAAATACTCATAGCCAAGGGAGTCAAACAGCTTCTGGACATATAGAAAAAACAGCACATAGTCATCTGTTGATTCCTCAATCTCGTCCATAATATAAAACAGATATTTGAGATTAATGCTGGTGTCACTCCACAGTACAAACCCTGACTACTCTTCTCCAACTACAGTAGCTACCAACTTTTGAGTCATGACATTCATATTCAAAAAGATAAAGGGCTCTGTGATTTGCACTTTAATTGATGTGTACTGGTGTTTGGCAGAACTGCTTCTCTTAGTGAGACTGGCATATCTATTCATAGGATCAAGATTCTCTGGTAGAACATCTCCCATTTGAGTTTTATCTCTCCCTATGTTTTTTTTTGTTGATGGCAGAGTCCCCTTGTCCTAATCACATGGACACCATACACTTCTCCTTGTGGTGAGTGAGCAGGGTGTCAAAGGGAGAGGGTGTTTTCGGGACTACTGTAGGAATTACGGGTAAATGTGCAGAGACAAAGATAGCCCAAGGAGTGCAGGCAGTAATCTTTAAAGGGTTCTGGGAGGAAGGAATGGAAGGATGGGTTTTAAGGCATCCATTTTTCATCCTCTGATTCTTCATGTATGATAAAATGGATATCAAAAGAGTTTACCCCAGCCCCCTCCTTTTAGCCCAGCTGCTTGATCTGTGCAGCCTGCTCTCCATGCCCTTTTGCTAAAATCTCTTTTTGATAGAAGTACAACGTTCCTTGGGTGGGGCAGATTCCGCTTCTAGCTGCACAATTCATTCAATAACATATGAACCCAGCACCGCACCGTGGAGGGGGTTGGCGGCAGCCATACAGATGGCAGGCTTGTTTGGCACTCCTAAATGTCTCTGTTCAGCATTGGAAGTACTCTCCTGCTCAAATACTGCAGCCCCGGATTTCCAGTACCTCTTGCACCTCTGCTCCATCATCAATTTTATGGGCAGGTTACTCAGGCCACTGTTTTCTTTTCAACTCGATATATGGAACTGAGTTGCTGGTGCTAAAGGAAAAAAAAACATACAGTTTGTTAATGTCATTGACAAACTATAGGTGGCCCAGAATACATTATAATCCTGAAGGGGGAAGGCAAATGGTTTCAGGTGGAGTTCATTGGGATCCCATTTTAGTCAACAGATATGAAGATTCGTTAGGAGTACAATGGACGTTTCCTTTGAGGATGATTCTGTTAAATTAATGGGGTTTGTTGGGAGAGTGAAAATGAGAACAAAGTAGGTTTCACGTTGAGAGTGACCTATAAAGTATGATCTTTGGTGGATAAGCAAGGAAAAAAGTATATTGGGATCATAAACATCTACATTTGCTTTGATATTTGTTTGGATATTATCTTGGATAAAGAACACATATAGTACACTACCCCCATATCAAACTCCTCCAAGACCCATAGAAAATGTACTGGTTTTAGTAGGGAAGAGAACTTACTCTCAGTGATGAATACAACTGTATTGTGTCTGTTAGATACTGACTTTTTCTTGCCCTTTAGATGGACATTGTCCTTTCACTCCGCAGGCAGTTTCTTTTTATACTGTAAACATTTACATCTCTGGAATATTGACATAGGTTATCTGTTTGCACTGCCTGGCATCATACAATTTCCTGGTCTCTGTTTAAATCTTGTTGCTGTCGCCACAATGGCTCAGTGGAAATGCTCTTTGCATATATGATCATTCAGTAATGGTGACGCATGTAATTTCTAATTTCATAAGCGCTTGCAGTGAAATTGACACAGGGCCTCATTACGAGGTCAGTGGTAACCGGGTGGTGCTACCGGCGGGTTGCCGCCGACCTCGTAACACTGTTCCGGCCACCTGATATCCCGATGCCGCCGCGACATTACAAGTCGTGGCAGCCTGGTATAGTAGGCAGCGGTAACTGTAAGTCCCCATTCCAGTGGAGTCCCCTAGGACTCCAATGGAATGGGGACACGCAAGCACTGGCACCGTTGCTAATGGTACTGGTGCTTCTGTGAGAAACATGCCTGCAGGGGCTGGTACTCCTGGCAGGTCAGACCTGCCGGGAGACCCGGCCCCTGCAGGCATTCTCGTAGTCGGGCGGTCCGGAAAGGGTACCAGTACGTTTCTACTGGCACCCTTATTTCCACAACGCCAGACATAGAATGAGGCCCAATGTCATACAACTACTTTTTGGAAGCACGTTCACCTTGAGGCTTCAACTAATTTTTGAGCAGTGAAGCCGTTACTCTAAGCTTTGGATCCTACAATACTTGATAGCCGTAATACAGTATCTCTGCACAAAGCTGGGCAGTGCCACTGATATGAGGGAGAGGTAGTCAGATTGAGGGTGAAGGTTCATTGAAGAAGCTGGTAATGAATGATTATGAAACATGCCTCTCAACTTTGATGTCTTTGCAGTGAATCTGCACCCTGCCAGAAATGGTTTTGAAGTTCTAACTTCATGGCACACTACCAGTGGCCGGACATTTGCAAACATCTCCACAGCATTAAAAAGAAGTAATAGAAAATCATTTAAGAAAGAATATGGGGCCAGATTCATGCAATATTCTAATTTTTGGCCACTGGTTCATTCGAGCAGACCACCGCCATAGTAGATGGCATCTCCCAGGCCATGCAGTCTTGCTGCCTACACCAGGTGTTGGCAATCATAACTGCACAAGCTTCTTTTGGCTGGCATATCTATATGCCCAGAACACTGGCAGAAAGGCAAGCAGTGGCCCTGGATTTGTATGGGATGGCACACTTGCCAAAGTGCTAGGTGCTATTAATTGTGCCCATGTTGCTCTACATACACCTAGAACAACAGAGCACATCTACAACAAAACCAGAAACATTGGTACTCCATCATTGTTCAGGTTGTGTATGATGCCAATGGCATCCTTACTGAACTGTATGCCAACTATCCTGATAGCACACATGATAGTTACATCTTCAGGATGTTCCTGCTACACCGGGCACTGGAAGCTAGGAAGCATGGCAACACATGGCTCATTGGTGGGTATGAATGGCCATGTTGTACATAGACCAATAGACACTGTCAACAAATGGCAATGACAACCATTCTCAACTCTACAGGGGACAGTGCCTACCCTCTGAGCACATAGGTGATGATGCCCATATGCAACCCCAACACACCTGCTGAGGTAAGGTGCAACACTGCACATTTTGCGACCCAGGGCATTGTGGAGCACACATTCAGAGTGCTCAAGTCATGTTTCCGCTCCATTGACCACTCTGGTGGTTGGTTGCTATATGCACCACTAGTACTCTGCAGGATCATTGTGGGAGCGTGCATGCTGCACAATGTTGCAACATGGTGTGGCATCCAGCGGAGGTTGTGATGGCCACCCATCCACACCCACAGGCAAACCGCTTGCCTATGGCCGGGCAAAGAGCATGTGGAGAAGCTGCACGTAACCAGCTTGTGCAATCTTTTTTCACCTAAAATCCTTCCCCTGTGGAGTGCACATTATCCCACCAAATCCCAGGTGCTATTCAATGAAGACAATGGGCCGATTCATTGTGCCCACAAAACCACCCTGAGAAAGTGCCTTTGGAAGTGCAAATTTGTGTGCATTCATTAGAACTAAAAAGACATGCATTCAGTATTTCCAAAAGAAACACTTTGAAGAAGGAGTACATTATTACCACCACGACAACCATTGAATAAAATCACCCACTAGGCACTAAAAACATCCCATATGACTAACATACCCATCAAATGAGTAACTACTGATAATTCACTAAACTCACCAACCATCATATCTGCGCTGCCACCCATAAATGGCCTCCGAAATTTAACTGTCCCCAAAATACAAGAAGCACAATGGCATACTGCTGCACACATCTTCGAGAATGTGCATGATGTGCACACACATGTCTCTATTGTGGTGTGTGGAAAAGCAGTGCAGTAAGGATCCACATGTGTCATAGATTCTGGCAACATGACACCAGTGCACCCCATCCCAAATTAACCACTAAACAAGATGTAATTGACAATTGTGACAAAGAGAGCAACACACCAGAATGGGCACATCCAGACGTGCAGCAAATAATTTAGCCATTCCATTTGGATCAAGATAAATTCACATCTTACATGTACCTTGGGCATGAAGTCGACAGTCAAAAAACATACCATGAAATAGCCATCATTCCCTGATGGAAGGATCTGCAGCCTACACATCCATGCGCCCTAAAACTACAGACACACGTGTTCCCCTCAGTGACACGCAACACATACCAACAACTCACAAGACAACCATCAACATGTGTCCCAGCACACATGCAGCAACACATGTACACTGCATGCAATTCAAACACACAAAATGCACACAAACAACCAGCAAATGTGCATGTCACATATCCCCATTTCCAAGTTGATGGCACATACACAACACATGCATCAGTCAACAAGCTGAATACACATGAGAAGATATCAGAAATGCAGATAATTGACCCCCCAAAAAAGCAGGAACCCCTTGGAAGACAAGCAATGACATGACAAGGCATGCCATCACCAGCGTAGTAGTGGGACAGTGCAGTGAACATAGTCATGGAATCCCATGATGCAAAGCACAAGAAGGACACTACACAAATACTCACCTCTTGCACTCCATGCAGGACCATGCTGGAGGCAGCATTTCACAGAGGCCGATGTTAGACTAGAAGACTGGCCGCTGAGGCAACTGCCATGGAAGACATAAGTGGACATGGCAAAGCAATGTGAAATGGCAAACAAGGATAAATGCATGCAAAAGGTAGGATGAAAGATAAAAGTGCAACGTCATTGCAGACTTCATTGTGACAGCATACAATTGGTTCAATTGTGCATTCAATTGAATGCATCAGTACCATGTACCAAGCTGCGGTCAACTTGAAGCTGCAAACACCATGGTGCAGCATGCATCGGCCATGCATGTGAAAACACCAACACTGCACAACATAGTGTGCCTGTTCACAATATAGCATCCGAAATAAGTGCATCAATGGTTGCATATTTGTGGATTGTAACTCGGGCTGCACACCATCAATGGGGAACCCTGATCAAGAGAAGCCAAATGTGCTGTCGAACCATTACACCACAAATCTTGCATGGGATGCAAAGTGTCACTCAGTACACATGTGCAAAGTGCAATGAAACACACACTAGCATAACCATCAACACCTATCACAGGCCACAAACAGCTGGCCCTGCCACCCACTCCCAACCACCCAAGAAAGGCCCAGACAGCTGGAACACCCAAAATGTGGTATCTGGAACCTGTGGCCCCATTAATCCATAGAAACCACACCATGCCCAGACATATGACCATAACCACATAATGTGACACATGAACCCATGAAGTAGTACCGGTGCCCCACAAGACAAGTCAATCTAAAGTGATCACACACAGTACAAGACTCAAAGACAAACATCACTCAAGTGTCTGCAAATGCCCTTCACTTACCTGCACAGGGTACCCACCTGCCTTACATATGATGCAACCCACCGGGAGACACATCCCCTAAATATAAAGACATGCATAGTAACAACAGAAAGAAACTGCACATCCATGACAACACATGAATGGATGACGAAAATATGCAGAGACCACCCACTGCAGAAGGGCCACAGGGTGCAAGAGGGTGACGGGACATAGATTGTGATCTGCCCATGAGTGCAGCGTAGCACAACAGCGACAAAGAGTGACAGTGAGAGGGCAGGCCAAGTGAAAAACACATCAAGAAGCACATTGACTGGATTGGAGATGGCCAAGGACATGCACTACACCACAGTAGGTGCAGGCATAGCTGAGTTGACCGAGTGAGGAAGACAATGACATGAATACCACTTTAAAAACCATCCTGGCATGGTAACATGCAAAGCACATATAAGGAAAATGCCGCATGCAGCAAACACAAGGAACAATGAAGCATGCTCTTCATGCAAGACGGTGCTCATTCTTACCTGTTGACTGAGACGGCATGATGTGAATCCCGCATCACCTTCAGCGGGAACTGTGCCTCCAAATGAGGGACAGGAGGGACAGTGCCTGGCGGAGCGCATGGGGAGCATGGACCTCAAAGGGTGCAGGGTGTCTCCCACAGGACAGCAGTCACCACCTCATTACGGATTACTGAAACAACATGGGACAAGACATAAAAACAGTGCCCAGTCATTTTTTCGAAACCCAAAGTTTCAAATGTAAATTCTGAGAATACATCTTTTCGAAAAGCCATTCTTTTGATAAGATATTCTTCCGAAATACATTTGAATATGGTATCTAAATGAAGGTAAGTATTAGTGCAGGGCTGGGGCCAGGGTTAGGGTTGGGGCTTGGGTTAGTTTAAGGGTTACATTGGGGGGTTTAATTAGGGTTAGGGTTGGGGTAGGTTTAGGGTTTGGGGTTAGGGTTGGGGCTAGGTTTAGTTTAAGTGTTAAAATAGGGTTGGGATTGGGGTTGGGGCTTGGGTTAGTTTAGGGGTTACATTTGGGTTACGGTTAGGGTTGGAGCTAGGGTTAGGGCTTAGGGTTATGGTCAGGGTTGGGGTTTGGGTTAGTTTAAGGGTTACATTGGGGTTAGGGTTAGGGTTGGGGCCAGGCCTAGGGTTTAGAGTCAGGGTTGTGGCTTGGGTTGGGGGTTGGGAGGGGTGGCATGGGGTTGGGGGAATATACACAAAAACTTTAAAACGTAAAAAGGGGGTGGCCAGTGCTGAAATTTCAGCACTGGACAGCTCCACGTAACGTTTTAAAGATACAAAAAAGCATTGAAATGCTACTTTTAACATGTAAAAGTGCATTTTTATTGAAACCAGTCGATCTTTATTGTCGACGGATTGGTTTCGATAGAAATGCACTTTTGCATGTTAAAAATAGCTTGTCCAAGCTTTTGTTTTCGAAACTTTTGTTTCGAGGCTTTAGTGATTCAAAACTTTTGTTTCGAAACAATCACTATGAACCATTAAAACAGGCATAGTACAGTACCATTGACACAGCACACGTGTGTCAGGATACACTGAACCCATAGTTACATGCACATGCCATCCTGAGCACCACCATGCAAAGATGAAAGTTGACCTCGCTCTGCATGACTGCTTGGCCACCAATGCATACATCATGGCCTTGAGAGGGCAACTACACAACTTAAATTAAAAATTAAATCCCCCCAAAAAAAGAAACCTGGAAAGGGCGTTGTCAGCGCAGGCTTGAAATGCTTGACAAATATGCATAGGACAGTCTTGGCAGTTGAACCCATCGTGTAGCCGATGAGATCTTTCTGCCAATATATCTTTGAGAGGGACTCAGAAATACCCCCTGAAGGATCTATTAACCAAAAGATGGTTGAACGTCACAGGAACCGCCAGCCTGCAAAGGAAGTCACAATTAATAACAGCCAAATGACAGTAATCTGCCAAATAGGAAATCACAACAAGGCACTACCTGCAAGACTAGGAGGAAGTCACTATAAGTAGAACCACAAGACGTCTAACCTAGAAAAACACCAAGACTATTAAACACTAATCAAGGATATAACTAGACTACTGAATGAAGAGTCAACATAGAACGCTTTTACCATCTGTATGTTTCTGTTACGCTCACCTGGTATCCACAGGGACGCCATCCAGCCGGGTTTCTCACTGGTATGCTTCTCAGCTTTGCTCTGATGTGGTCTGCGGGGAAGGTTCTGCCTGAAAATACAGGACTGTGTTCAAGACTGACCGACTGGGTTCAGTATCCTCCCTCCACCCCCGTATGATTTCAGTCCCTCTGATGCCCTCTCCTCACCTTGTGGTAGAGTTATGCGTGCCCTCCGTCCTGCCTTCTTTGCAGGGGCCCGTTGTCTTTCATGGGCGAGTGCGGTCCAGTTACTTCACTGACGCCGGCCCATTTGATAATGTTCAGGTAGGTCTTATTGCTGTTCTTTAGTTTTGTTGCTATCCTGCATGCCTTTCTTTGTTTAAAATGTCTCTTTTTTCTCCCTTAGGTATGCAGAGCTTCAGCACAGCGAACTGGCTTGGTTGAGCCCCGCTGGTAAATGATGGCGCATTAAGAGCGCTATGATGCGGTAAGTAAGTGCTATGTGCAGCGCTGCAAAGTCTTGCCTTTGCTAACCTGTGTTTTCCTTCCTTGTAGGTCGCGGTGTTCTTCAGCGCGATTGGAATGTCCGGAGTGGTGCCAGCCGAGAGGTGACCAGCCAGGTAAGCCTTTTGAGCAGTTCGTATTTTGTAAATGTCTCTACTGCTTTCTTTAATGTTGCCTCTATCTTCCTCTTTCAGGTCGTTCTGTCCGGGAGGCGTGCAGATTCGAGGAAGCTGGTCTTAGTAGCTGCGAGTGTTTAAAGATGAAGACTGCAGTTAAGATGCTGCTGCTAATGATGCTCCTTTTGTCTCCTTACAGGTTCTGCTTCTCCGTGGTTCGAGGAAATAGCTGGACACGGTGAGCGTCATGTTGCAAGCTGCAAAGTAACACAAAGCGTGTTGTTTTGCTCGGGTGTGGTTTAAATAGCCCCAACAAAATAGTCCAGGTAAAGTAGTCCCTAGGCTACCACACCCAAAACACTAGACCGCATAGCTTGGTTCTCACGAACCAAGCTATGTGGATGCCTCCATGTTGGCTGACAATACAATAAAGTAATTCACAAGCACATTGTTTTTCATGGTGTATGAGCCTGGCTCCATAGGCGCCAGGACTGGCCCCATGAGGGCTTTTGAAGAGGATGCCCGGCTCTAGAAGCCGGAGTTCTGACTCCACTATGCCAATGGGTTTGCCAGAGGGGGTTTTGGGCGAGGGTTGTGACAGCTTCTTTCAGGTTCATGAAGAAGAGGAATCCGGTAATCCAAGGTAAGTCTGGAAGACCCTAAATCCTGCTGGCACGAGGATGCCTAATAGTCCACAATCCCAGTGTCCGTGTAGAAAAATGTTCAGTGATCCACCTACCCACCGCCGACACGAGGACACCTAATCAGCAGCACAAAGCATCTCTAGTTCAATACGCCGGGAGGAAACGGGCGTAGAAGAAGTCCGAAGTAAGAAGAGCTCCGATGACAAAATGATGGGTCACAGATCCAAGGAAAGCCGAGGAAGCCATCTGGGTCGGCAAAAGTGCAGGTAAGGAATAGGCAAGGGTTAGGCAGCAGCAGGTCAAAAAGTAGTCCGAGGGTCTGGCTATAGTAGACGAACAGGAATCAGAATCACAAAGCATAGGAAGGTCGATAAGGGGTCCGAGGTCAAATAGTTCCAAAAGCCAGAAGACAAAATGGACAATCCAAAGGGAATCCAATAAGCAAGCCGAGGTCACGAAAATTCAAGTGTCAAGAAACACAAAAACAAAGGCAAAAGAATACAGATTCAGAAGTGAAGCGCCAAGTCCAAATGGGCCATTAATACCCAGAACGCCGGTCATGTGATCCGCCACTGGGATCAATGTGAAAAGACATGTGATCCCAGCAACGCAGAGCGTCTGCGTTGCCATGGCAACCCCCAGCGCTTTCGCAATGATTGATAGCGCACCTGATGATTACGGGTATGCCCGCTGCAGGGAAATGCTCTGATTCCATGACATTCACAGTGGATACATGTGGAAACAGCGGGAGGAACAGACCTTGCTACTTGGCACCGGATTCCGAACTTGCCCGGATAACAGACCCCTTTAGGTTCCTGACAGTATCCTCCCCCAATGAAAGAACCCCCCTCCTGGAAGCTAAAAATCGTGACAAGAGAAGAGGACTGTGTATATTTGAGGCCGGTTCCAAAGTCCGATCCGCCGGATCATAACCTTTCCAGTCCACCAGAAAATACCACTTATCCCTAACAGTCTTAGTATCAAGAATAACATTGACCTCATATTCCACAGAACCATGGATCATGAGAGGTGGTGGATGGGTAGGTAATCTGGTACCTTGAGTACAAGGTTTCAACAATGAGACCTGGAACATAGGATGCTTTCTCCAATATAACAGCAACTCCAAACAAACAGCTACCGGATTGACCAGAGCCTGGATCGTGAAAGGACCAACAAAACAGGAGGCACCTACGTCCAGGCATACATAGGTTTTTTGTGGACAACCATACCTTGGCACCAGGCTGATATCGCGGTGCCTCGCCCCGATGACGGTCGGCAAACCACTTGGCCTGCACTTTTGCATCCGTCCAATGGAGCAGAACATCCTTTTGAATGGATGAGAGATCACATAGACAATCCTCACCACAGGGTCATAATATCTAAAGCAGTGTCCAAGGGCAGGGTACGAGGGTTCTGGCCATATAAGGCGTAGAACAGGGTGATACCAGTGAATGCATAGATAGAATTGTTGTAAGCAAATTCAGCATGTATCAGAACAGAAAACCAGGACTCTTGGTATTGTAGGGTAAGGCAGCGCAGATATTGCTCAAGCGTGGCGTTAGGGCGCTCAGTCTGACCATCTGTCTATGGATGGTAAGCGCTGGAATAACAGTCGTCAATGCCTATGGAACTCGTGAGATGTTTCCAGGATCTGGAGGTAAATTGGGCACCCCGGTCTGACACAATGATATCGGGAACACCAAAAAAGCGAAACACATTGTGTAGGAACAACTCAGCAAGAGCAGGTGCTGTGGGCAAGCCCTGACAGGGAATGAGCAAGGATAGCTTGGAAAAGTAGTCCATGACCACCCAGATGGTGTCGAATCCCTTCACAGGAGGCAGCTCTTCAATGAAGTCCATAGAAACCATTGACCAAGGACGATCAGGTAGTGGTGATGGTTGCAAAAGACCCAAGGGATTCGAAGTGGAACCTTTACATTGGGCACATATTGAACATGAATCAACATAAGACAACACATCCCGAGACATGGCAGGCCACCAACACCAGCATCTCAACAACTCCAAGGTATTTTTCCTGCCCGGATGAGCAGCTAGAAGAGAATCATGACACCACTGCATGGCAGTGCGCCGAGTGGCAAAATCAGGCAGAAACAGGCGACCCTGTACATAAGGCAAAGAACGAATAACATCCATGTTATATTCCAGTAGTTCATTGGGTTCCTTTGCTATCCATTCCTGAATGGAAGACACCAATGAGGGTTGTAATTTACAAGCGCAGACCGCTTGATTTCCGTGAAGGATAGTACCTCCCCAAGAACGAGACAATGCACTGTGTAATCTCGAAAGTGCATCAGCTCTCGAATTCATAGGACCAGGACGATAGGTAAACTTGAAATTGTACATAAAGAAGAATTCATGCCAGCTGGCATGACGAGCGGTAGTACATTGTAAAGACTGTAGCGCTAAGAATTTCCTATGATCAGTGTATACTTGCACTGGAGATGCGGTACCCAACAAGTGATGTCTCCACACCGTGAAGGCATCTCTTACGGCCAACAACTCCTGCTCCGTAACTGTATAATTTTGCTCATAGGGAGTACGTTTTCGCGAATGGTAAGCTACAGGATGCAGCAATCCAGTGTCTTTATATAACTTTGACAAAATAGCCCCTACAGCAACCTCAGAGGCATCAGCCTCTATGAAATATGGCTGTCCTGGATCTGAATGTTGTAACACCAGTGCTGTGGTGAAGGCTTGTTTCAAAGCATCAAAATCCTGTTGGGCCTCCGGACTCCAGACAAAAGATCTCTTGTTACTAGTCAGGGCGGTCAAAAGAACAGCTGTCTCTGAGAAAGAGCGGATAAATCGATGATAAAAGTTAGCAAAACCAAGGAATGACAGTAAGGCCTTAACGGTATTGGGAACGGGCGTATCCAACACAGCATTGACCTTGGCATTGCTCATCTTGATACCAGCATTGGTTATGTCATATCCAAGGAATTCCAGTTCCTGAACGTGAAACAAGCATTTTTCCAATTTGTCATATAGTCGATTTTCCCTTAAAAGTTGAAGAACAGCAGATACATGCTTCACGTGCTCTTCATAAGAAGAGGAATACACCAGTATATCGTCCAAATAAACGACAACATAGCGGTCCAACATGTCACTCAAAACATCATTGATGAACAGTTGGAATGTAGCAGGAGTGTTACACAACCTGAAGGGCAGAACGAGGTACTCAAAAAGGCCATATTTGGTTTTGAAAGCCGTTTTCCACTCGTCGCCCTTCCTCATCCTCACCAGGTTATACGCCCCACATAGGTCAAGCTTGGTAAAATACTCAGAGGTACCCAACTGATCCAAAAGCACCGAGATAAGCGGAATCTGGTATTGATTCCGTATGGTGAGCACGTTCAATTCCTGGTAATCGATACAAGGACACAGGTCCCTCTCCTTCTTAGGCACTAAGAAAAGGGAGAAGCTTCTGGGGAGCGAGACGGGCGAATAAAGCTGTTCTCTAAGGCCTTGTCGATGTAGTCCTTAAAAACAATGTTTTCTCTTTGGGTAAGGGAGTAAACACATCCTGAGGGTAGTCTAGGCCCGTCTACCAAATCTATAGGACAATCGTATGGGCGGTGCGGTGGAAGGGCCTCTGTTTTCTTTTCAACTCGATATATGGAACTGAGTTGCTGGTGCTAAAGGAAAAAAAAACATACAGTTTGTTAATGTCATTGACAAACTATAGGTGGCCCAGAATACATTATAATCCTGAAGGGGGAAGGCAAATGGTTTCAGGTGGAGTTCATTGGGATCCCATTTTAGTCAACAGATATGAAGATTCGTTAGGAGTACAATGGACATTTCCTTTGAGGATGATTCTGTTAAATTAATGGGGTTTGTTGGGAGAGTGAAAATGAGACCAAAGTAGGTTTCACGTTGAGAGTGACCTATAAAGTATGATCTTTGGTGGATAAGCAAGGAAAAAAGTAAATTAGGATCATAAACATCTACATTTGCTTTGATATTTGTTTGGATATTATCTTGGATAAAGAACACATATAGTACACTACCCCCATATCAAACTCCTCCAAGACCCATAGAAAATGTACTGGTTTTAGTAGGGAAGAGAACTTACTCTCAGTGATGAATACAACTGTATTGTGTCTGTTAGATACTGACTTTTTCTTGCCCTTTAGATGGACATTGTCCTTTCACTCCGCAGGCAGTTTCTTTTTATACTGTAAACATTTATATCTCTGGAATATTGACATAGGTTATCTGTTTGCACTGCCTGGCATCATACAATTTCCTGGTCTCTGTTTAAATCTTGTTGCTGTCGCCACAATGGCTCAGTGGAAATGCTCTTTGCATATATGATCATTCAGTAATGGTGACGCATGTAATTTCTAATTTCATAAGCGCTTGCAGTGAAATTGGCACAGGGCCTCATTACGAGGTCAGTGGTAACCGGGTGGTGCTACCGGCGGGTTGCCGCCGACCTCGTAACACTGTTCCGGCCACCTGATATCCCGATGCCGCCGCGACATTACAAGTCGTGGCAGCCTGGGATAGTAGGCAGCGGTAACTGTAAGTCCCCATTCCAGTGGAGTCCCCCAAGACTCCACTGGAATGGGGACATGGGAGCACTGGCACTGTTGCTAATGGTACTGGTGCTTCTGTGAGAAACATGCCTGCAGGGGCTGGTACTCCTGGCAGGTCACACCTGCCGGGAGACCCGGCCCCTGGAGGCATTCTCGTAGTCGGGCGGTCCGGAAAGGGTACCAGTACGTTTCTACTGGCACCCTTATTTCCACAACGCCAGACATAGAATGAGGCCCAATGTCATACAACTACTTTTTGGAAGCACTTTCACCTTGAGGCTTCAACTAATTTTTGAGCAGTGAAGCCGTTACTCTAAGCTTTGGATCCTACAATACTTGATAGCCGTAATACAGTATCTCTGCACAAAGCTGGGCAGTGCTACTGATATGAGGGAGAGGTAGTCAGATTGAGGGTGAAGGTTCATTGAAGAAGCTGGTAATGAATGATTATGAAACATGCCCCTCACCTTTGATGTCTTTGCAGTGAATCTGCACCCTGCCAGAAATGGTTTTGAAGTTCTTACTTCATGGCACACTACCAGTGGCCGGACATTTGCAAACATCTCCACAGCATTAAAAAGAAGTAATAGAAAATCATTTAAGAAAGAATATGGGGCCAGATTCATGCAATATTCTAATTTTTGGCCACTGGTTCATTCGAGCAGACCACCGCCATAGTAGATGGCATCTCCCAGGCCATGCAGTCTTGCTGCCTACACCAGGTGTTGGCAATCATAACTGCACAAGCTTCTTTTGGCTGGCATATCTATTTGCCCAGAACACTGGCAGAAAGGCAAGCAGTGGCCCTGGATTTGTATCTGATGGCACACTTGCCAAAGTGCTAGGTGCTATTAATTGTGCCCATGTTGCTCTACATACACCTAGAACAACAGAGCACATCTACAACAAAACCAGAAAGATTGGCACTCCATCATTGTTCAGGTTGTGTATGATGCCAATGGCATCCTTACTGAACTGTATGCCAACTATCCTGATAGCACACATGATAGTTACATCTTCAGGATGTTCCTGCTACACCGGGCACTGGAAGATAGGAAGCATGGCAACACATGGCTCATTGGTGGGTATGAATGGCCATGTTGTACATAGACCAATAGACACTGTCAACAAATGGCAATGACAACCATTCTCAACTCTACAGGGGACAGTGCCTACCCTCTGAGCACATAGGTGATGATGCCCATATGCAACCCCAACACACCTGCTGAGGTAAGGTGCAACACTGCACATTTTGCGACTCAGGGCATTGTGGAGCACACATTCAGAGTGCTCAAGTCATGTTTCCGCTCCATTGACCACTCTGGTGGTTGGTTGCTATATGCACCACTAGTACTCTGCAGGATCATTGTGGGAGCGTGCATGCTGCACAATGTTGCAACATGGTATGGCATCCAGTGGAGGTTGTGGCGGCCACCCATCCACACCCACAGGCAAACCGCTTGCGTATGGCCGGACAAAGAGCATGTGGAGAAGCTGCACGTAACCAGCTTGTGCAATCTCTTTTCACCTAAAATCCTTCCCCTGTGCACATTATCCCACCAAATCCCAGGTGCTATTCAATGAAGACAATGGGCCGATTCATTGTGCCCACAAAACCACCCCGAGAAAGTGCCTTTGGAAGTGCAAATTTGTGTGCATTCATTAGAAGTAAAAAGACATGCATTCAGTATTTCCAAAAGAAACACTTTGAAGAAGGAGTACATTATTACCACCATGACAACCATTGAATAAAATCACCCACTAGGCACTAAAAACATCCCTTATGACTAACATACCCATCAAATGTGTAACTACTGATAATTCACTAAACTCACCAACCATCATATCTGCGCTGCCACCCATAAATGGCCTCCGAAATTTAACTGTCCCCAAAATACAAGAAGCACAATGGCATACTCCTGCACACATCTTCGAGAATGTGCACACACATGTCTCTATTGTGGTGTGTGGGAAAGCAGTGCAGTAAGGATCCACATGTGTCATAGATTCTGGCAACATGACACCAGTGCACCCCATCCCAAATTAACCACTAAACAAGATGTAATTGACAATTGTGACAAAGAGAGCAACACACCAGAATGGGCACATCCAGACGTGCAGCAAATAATTTAGCCATTCCATTTGGATCAAGATAAATTCACATCTTACATGTACCTTGGGCATGTAGTCGACAGTCAAAAAACATACCATGAAATAGCCATCATTCCCACAAGTGTCTGCAAATTCCCTTCACTTACCTGCACAGGGTACCCACCTGCCTTACATATGATGCAACCCACCGGGAGACACATCCCCTAAATGTAAAGACATGCATAGTAACAACAGAAAGAAACTGCACATCCATGACAACACATGAATGGATGACGAAAATATGCAGAGACCACCCACTGCAGAAGGGCCACAGGGTGCAAGAGGGTGACAGGACATAGATTGTGATCTGCCCATGAGTGCAGCGTAGCACAACAGCGACAAAGAGTGACAGTGAGAGGGCAGGCCAAGTGAAAAACACATCAAGAAGCACATTGACTGGATTGGAGATGGCCAAGGACATGCACTACACCACAGTAGGTGCGGGCACTGCTGAGTTGACCGAGTGAGGAAGACAATGACATGAATACCACTTTAAAAACCATCCTGGCATGGTAGCATGCAAAGCACATATAAGGAAACTGCCACATGCAGAAAACACAAGGAACAATGACGCATGCTCTTCATGCAAGACGGTGCTCATTCTTACCTGCTGACTGAGACGGCATGATGTGAATCCCGCATCACCTTCAGCGGGAACTGTGCCTCCAAATGAGTGACAGAAGGGACAGTGCCTGGCGGAGCGCATGGGGAGCATGGACCTCAAAGGGTGCAGGGTGTCTCCCAAAGGACAGCAGTCACCACCTCATTACGGATTACTGAAACAACATGGGACAAGACATAAAAACAGTGCCCAGTCATTTTTTCGAAACCCAAAGTTTCAAATGTAAATTCTGAGAATACATCTTTTCGAAAAGCCATTCTTTTGATAAGATATTCTTCCGAAATACATTTGAATATGGTATCTAAATGAAGGTAAGTATTAGTGCAGGGCTGGGGCCAGGGTTAGGGTTGGGGCTTGGGTTAGTTTAAGGGTTACATTGGGGGGTTTAATTAGGGTTAGGGTTGGGGTAGGTTTAGGGTTTGGGGTTAGGGTTGGGGCTAGGTTTAGTTTAAGTGTTAAAATAGGGTTGGGGTTGGGGTTGGGGCTTGGGTTAGTTTAGGGGTTACATTTGGGTTAGGGTTGGAGCTAGGGTTAGGGTTTAGGATTATGGTCAGGGTTGGGGTTTGGGTTAGTTTAAGGGTTACATTGGGGTTAGGGTTAGGGTTGGGGCCAGGCCTAGGGTTTAGAGTCAGGGTTGTGGCTTGGGTTGGGGGTTGGGAGGGGTGGCATGGGGTTGGGGGAATATACACAAAAACTTTAAAACGTAAAAAGGGGGTGGCCAGTGCTGAAATTTCAGCACTGGACAGCTCCACGTAACGTTTTAAAGATACAAAAAAGCATTGAAATGCTACTTTTAACATGTAAAAGTGCATTTTTATTGAAACCAGTCGATCTTTATTGTCGACGGATTGGTTTTGATAGAAATGCACTTTTGCATGTTAAAAATAGCTTGTCCAAGCTTTTGTTTTCAAAACTTTTGTTTCGAGGCTTTAGTGATTCAAAACTTTTGTTTCGAAACAATCACTATGAACCATTAAAACAGGCATAGTACAGTACCATTGACACAGCACACGTGTGTCAGGATACACTGAACCCATAGTTACATGCACATGCCATCCTGAGCACCACCATGCAAACATGAAAGTTGACCTCACTCTGCATGACTGCTTGGCCACCAATGCATACATCATGGCCTTGAGAGGGCAACTACACAACTCAAATTAAAAATTAAATCCCCCCAAAAAAAGAAACCTGGAAAGGGCGTTGTCAGCACAGGCTTGAAATGCTTGACAAATATGCATAGGACAGTCTTGGCAGTTGAACCCATTGTGTAGCCGATGAGATCTTTCTGCCAATATATCTTTGAGAGGGACTCAGAAATACCCCCTGAAGGATCTATTAACCAAAAGATGGTTGAACGTCACAGGAACCGCCAGCCTGCAAAGGAAGTCACAATTAATAACAGCCAAATGACAGTAATCTGCCAAATAGGAAATCACAACAAGGCACTACCCGCAAGACTAGGAGGAAGTCACTATAAGTAGAACCACAAGACGTCTAACCTAGAAAAACACCAAGACTATTAAACACTAATCAAGGATATAACTAGACTACTGAATGAAGAGTCAACATAGAACGTTTTTACCATCTGTATGTTTCTGTTACGCTCACCTGGTATCCACAGGGACGCCACCCAGCCGGGTTTCTCACTGGTATGCTTCTCAGCTTTGCCCTGATGTGGTCTGCGGGGAAGGTTCTGCCTGAAAATACAGGACTGTGTTCAAGACTGACCGACTGGGTTCAGTATCCTCCCTCCACCCCCGTATGATTTCAGTCCCTCTGGCGCCCTCTCCTCACCTTGTGGTAGAATTAGGCGTGCCCTCCGTCCTGCCTTCTTTGCAGGGGCCCGTTGTCTTTCATGGGCGAGTGCGGTCCAGTTACTTCACTGACGCCGGCCCATTTGATAATGTTCAGGTAGGTCTTATTGCTGTTCTTTAGTTTTGTTGCTATCCTGCATGCCTTTCTTTGTTTAAAATGTCTCTTTTTTCTCCCTTAGGTATGCGGAGCTTCAGCACGGCGAACTGGCTTGGTTGAGCCCCGCTGGTAAATGATGGCGCATTAAGAGCGCTATGATGCGGTAAGTAAGTGCTATGTGCAGCGCTGCAAAGTCTTGCCTTTGCTAACCTGTGTTTTCCTTCCTTGTAGGTCGCAGTGTTCTTCAGCGCGATTGGAATGTCCGGAGTGGTGCCAGCCGAGAGGTGGCCAGCCAGGTAAGCCATTTGAGCAGTTTGTAATTTGTAAATGTCTCTACTGCTTTCTTTAATGTTGCCTCTATCTTCCTCTTTCAGGTCGTTCTGTCCGGGAGGCGAGCAGATTCGAGGAAGCTGGTCTTAGTAGCTGCGAGTGTTTAAAGATGAAGACTGCAGTTAAGATGCTGCTGCTAATGATGCTCCTTTTGTCTCCTTACAGATTCTGCTTCTCCGTGGTTCGAGGAAATAGCTGGACACGGTGAGCGTCATGTTGCAAGCTGCAAAGTAACACAAAGCGTGTTGTCTTGCTCGGGTGTGGTTTAAATAGCCCCAACAAAATAGTCCAGGTAAAGTAGTCCCTAGGCAACCACACCCAAAACACTAGACCGCATAGCTTGGTTCTCACGAACCAAGCTATGTGGATGCCTCCATGTTGGCTGACAATACAATAAAGTAGTTCACAAGCACATTGTTTTTCATGGTGTATGAGCCTGGCTCCATAGGCGCCAGGACTGGCCCCATGAGGGCTTTTGAAGAGGATGCCCGGCTCTAGAAGCCAGAGTTCTGACTCCACTATGCCAATGGGTTTGCCAGAGGGGGTTTTGGGCGAGGGTTGTGACAGGAATAGGCAAGGGTTAGGCAGCAGCAGGTCGAAAAGTAGTCCGAGGGTCTGGCTATAGTAGACGAACAGGAATCAGAATCACAAAGCAGAGGAAGGTCAATAAGGGGTCCGAGGTCAAATAGTTCCAAAAGCCAGAAGACAAAATGGACAATCCAAAGGGAATCCAATAAGCAAGCCGAGGTCACGAAAATTCAAGTGTCAAGAAACACAAAAGCAAAGGCAAAAGAATACAGATTCAGAAGTGAAGCGCCAAGTCCAAATGGGCCATTAATACCCAGAACACCGGTCATGTGATCCGCCACTGGGATCAATGTGAAAAGACATGTGATCCCAGCAACGCAGAGCGTTCTCGTTGCCATGGCAACCCCCAGCGCTTTTGGAAGGATTGATAGCGTACTTGATGATTACGTGTATGCCCGCTGTAGGGAAATGCTCTGATTCCATGACGTTCACGGCGGATATGTGTGGAAACAGTGGGCGGAACAGACCTCGTTACATGGCACCGGGTTTCAAACTTGCCCAGATACCAGACCCCTTTACGTTTCCTGACAGGCATCTCAAAAATACCATGCCATCATCTGGGCCTGGGGTCTACAAAGGGGAAAAAAAAGTGGCCATCATCGACACAGGTGAGGGTCCATCCAGGAGGGGTAGGGTGCATGTCAATGTCCACATGGGTGGACGTCCAATACATACAAAACAAATAAATAAATAAATAAATAAATAAATAAATAAATAAATAAATAAAAACCTCCATGGGCTCATAGACTTCACCTCAACAGTGTACCCAGAGGCATGTCTGCGCTGGCACCCCCAACCTGCTTTGAATTTGCATGTGGAAGTAGTGCTGGAGGCTGGAATTGCAGTGCCCTGACCTGGTCAGGCGTGACACTGATGAATAAACCAGCAGCCTGGGAGCTGTGAGGTCACTATGCACACCCTCACGGGTGGCACAGAGTTCCTCTGAGATTGTCTGCCTCAATGATAACAGCTCCTGGTGGAACAGTCTTCTGGTGACTGCATGTTCCTCATGGACTGCAGTCCTGTGGGCCAACATCTTACGCCTCAGGGCATCCCTATGTGCCCGACCCTCTGCAAGCAGGGATGCCTGCAGACACTGCAGATCTGCCTGTCAGCCCCTGATGTTGGCCTCCATGCGCAGTCTGTGGGAGCGCCGTGTGGACTGCATGACCTGCAGTTGTTGCGCCACCAGTGTTGCTGGGTGGGTCATGGAAGTGGCCACCTGTTACGCTCACCTGGCTCCCACAGAGGCGTCGATCTGAACTGGACAGCTGCGTTCTCCACCAATTTGACACGTAGGGCCGAGATGACGAACTGGACTGGCCCCCTAGCTTCGTTTGCTTGGCCCGTAGGAATATTCTTCTGCAAATGGAGAAAGGGAATTAACCACCCGTGGAGTTGAGTGTAAATCCCCCCACCCCCGCTGTTCTCCCCACAGATCACCTTTGATGTCCCCTCTTATAGTCTCACCTGATGGTTTGATAAGATGAGCTCTCCATCCTGCATTGAGCGCAGGGGCGCGTTGATAACCAGTTGCTTCACTGGCTTGAAGGAATTGGTGAGTTCCAGAACAATATTGACTCCGAAAAGTATGTAGTTCGTAAGAGTTCAAATGCCCGACTTTCACTTTTGTCCGATTCCTTGCAGATTGCGGCTTGACCCTAGTGAAGAGTTCCTCGTGGAAACCGGTAATATTCTGGTAAGGATTTGTATTTACAAAACAGTTCGATAAATAATCTCAATATGTAACCTGTTGCTTTCTCCCTTATTCAGGCGCTGAGAGAAAGTATGAAGTCTTGGGAAATAATACCTACGGCGGTGAAATCAGGTAAGTCTATTGTGGTGAGGAGGGTTCCCCTTGATAGTCCCTTTGTTTCACCTTGCTGTCCTTTTGTTTCCCCTTTAGGGGCCGGGGTTTGGCAAAGATGCAGTGGAAGCTGCGCCGACCCGTGAAGAGGATAAGTACCCCGGTGGTAAAATCAGGTAAGTCTATGGGGGGGGTAACTAATATTCCTCTGTGTATTCCCTTGGCTCACCTTGCTGCTCTTGTCTACTCCTTAGGTGCCAGAATGCGGCGGGAACATGCAGGAGGATGCAGTGGAATATGAAGATGCTGCGAAGGCCGGTGAGTGCAGTGCGGCGCTGCAGCAGGCGAGGCGACGGCCATAAAATAACTTCTTTCTTCCAGCTCGAAGGCGGGATGGATCGGGAATTCAGGTAAGGATCAAAGGTATTGCTCTTGTTCTAACCTTTTCTCTTGCTTTCTCCCTTTTTCTAGGAGTTCCAAACTTGAGGCGGGCGTGGCAGAAGACTGGATGCAGGCTTGCAGGCGCGGTGAGCGTTACGCTGCTGGCTGCAGAATAACGTGAAGCGTGTGCTGCTCTTCACGCGTGCTTTAATAGCCACCAAAGTAGTCCCAGGTGAGTATTCCTCCCCAGCCCCACCCGAGTAAAAAAACAGTCCCTTGGTAAAATAGTCCCTTCCAAGCCTCATTTGGCTTGGTGCTCTTGCAGCATGGTCTGCATCAGGTAAGTTCTACTCTATGAGCCTGGCACCTATGGCGCTAGGACTGACTCTCCATATGAGCCTGGCGCCATGGGCGCCAGGACCGCACCCAAACAACCCCTAGCAGGGGTTTTTGGGCTTGCTCAAAATGACTTGATGCCTGCTTCCGGGGTTGCTGGACCTGGTAGGCATCATGACACCACCCTATCCATGCCCTAAGCCAAACTCTGAAAGGCATCACCCTGTTAGTGTCTGCTGCTCCCACTCGGTCTGCCCAGCCTACACACGTCCCCCACATGTGCAGGGCCCATGCCTCCCTGACCTAAGGGAGCATGACCCTTGCTGTGATGCCCCCATCCTTGGTTGCAGATCTGCAACCCTCCCTTGGACATCTGTCCCAGGACCAGAAACCAATACATGGGAGGGTGGCCTTGCAGCCGTAACCACTGCTGATGGGTTGGGGGCACCACTGACTGGCCTTGTGAAGGCACCTGACCCTCTGCAGGCTTACAGTCCCCAACTTCTAGACCCATTGGTGCATTCCCGTCTGCCAGCATTGAGGAGTCCACTTCCTGATCAACATCGGAGCCAGCTGAGTCCAAAGCATCAGAAGAGTCTGCAGCACGGCTGAGGATGGTCTGGAGCACCAGTGGGTTCTCGTAGCCTGCCATGCCACCTCCCCCACTGGTGGTCTGAAGCACCACAAACTCGTTTTAATCCTCATCCTCCTCCCTTGTATCTGGTGCCTCCTCACCTCTACATGGACAGAAAAAGACATGTGGAGTCATGTGCAACGTATCTACAGTAAACATGTGTATCACATTGCTGTCATGCAACAAAATGCAGGGCGTGTAGTCTGAAGAAATCCAGCATTCACACACTATGGCCAAAGAGCAATGTGAGCATGGCATATGCAGACTGGCCACCAAATTCCCTGCTCAGGGCCATGCAGCTAGTGGACACATTGTCAACCAACAGGGTCATTAAGAAGCACATATAGGGCAATTTTACCACACACTGTTGACCAATACCAGTGAAATGAGCATGGACATGTGTCTTTGTGACGTTCAATTACATTACATGGCAACAGACAGCCACACATATCCAAATACAAGGCCAAATCCATCACATGCCACACAAGTGTTGTCTTGGTAAAGTGACTGGAGACAATGAGTGCATGCCGTAGGTTTGAGAAACAACAAATAGTCCCAGGTGATGTATGGCTGTAAGAGGACCACCTAGGCAAGCGCGGGGGAGCAGTGAGTGTAAATTAATGAAGTTATAGATAGGGACAAGGTACAGTGACCCACAAGAGGGGAAGGGGTGTTGGCACATGGAGTGTGGGCTGAGTATGGGAGGCTAACAGGGAGCAGGCATTACACCATTTTGCCTCTGGAGTCATTGCCATTGGGGCAGCAGAGATGTGTACAGTCTGAACATATGCACACTCACTCAGGGTATGCCATAAGGCGTGTTGTTTGCCAGCTTGGATGGTCTATGTGGCATGGCAGCACATACGTACTTGTGTGAAAAGAGATCCAATACCTGCATGGCATGAAGTGTAACTAGGATTTCTGATACATGCACATGTCTAGCCAAACAGAGTCACTCACATCAAGGATGCAGCAAACAACTGTGCACGTTGTGGTATCATGTTGCAGATGTTGGTGGGCTGTGGGGGAAGAGTAGTGTCACACAGACATGTTCCACTGATGTACAACACATAATTTGTATCAACTATGGTGTCCACTGGACAGGAGTCAGTCCACCACATGTCATGGTTCACCCAGGGCATCATTCCAATGCAGCAAGATGTGCACTGCAATCATACATCTTGGTGATGCATTACTTCACATACTGAGGGTGCACAATGTTGGTCACTCACTGGAAGTGGCCTTATAATTTTCCAGGCCTCGCACACCTTGCTCCTGCTCCAGAAGTATGAATAGGCTCATAACCTCTTAATGCTGGGTTAGCTCCTCCTCCTCTGGTGATCCCCCTCCAGTTGTCAGAGCAGAGGCCAGGTTGGCACCCAGCTTGGACTTGGTGTTACGGGTGAGATAATTCCAGCGCTTCACTACCTGTGCAGCAGTGCGCGTCTCAAACCCTAAGGCATTGTTCTCATCCATGACATGCTATCAACGCACCATACACTGAGCAGTTGTATGGATGCTCCGCAGATGCTGGCACATGTCACTGTGGTGACTGGTCACGTAGTCCATGAGGATCTGGAGTTCTTCATCATGGAAGCTCTTTTTCCTCAACATGCCAGTGTCCTGTGCTGTGTCATTGGGTTGAGCCTGTTCCTGCTGTGCAGGCTCTGCCTTCTTTCCACAGGTGCCATGAGGTGTTGGTGCCATTCCTGTGTGGCTTGGACAACTTTGAGATCCAGATGCCGGACCACAAGTGGCCTGGGGCATGGCATGACCCCTTGGGCTGGGCAAGCTGCTTCCACAGTACGTCCCTGACCCTGGCCACATCTGCCCCTTTTCCCTCTTGGTGCCTTTCCACTCATGGGTGTAACAGAAATATGGAAGGCACACCAAGTTATTGTCATGGGCAATATGAGTGAGGGGCCAGTCAACATGATGTGAGACGTAGTTCTGTGGTCCAGAAAGGCTCAAATGTTCTCCAGATGTGGACAGTATGGTACGCGTAACGCACAAGCACCCAGAAAAAAGAAAAAATGCATACGCGATACCAGGATGGCTTCAGAAATAAAAAAAATGTGGTACGCAATACTTAGTGGCACCCAGCAACACAGATAAATGCATACGCAAACCCCGGAAAACTACCAGAAAAGTAAGAATGGTGGCACGCGATGTACAGGGGCACCCAGAGTTGAAACAAATGCATATGTAACTCACTCTTAGCCTTGCAAAAATCAAAAGTGAATGCGCGGATGCAAAGCGCCCACCAAAAGAAACTGGGTACGCGATACGAAAGGGAATGATTCCGTATCATGTATAAAACCATACGAATGTGGTTCGTAACCTCGATTTTCATACCCACGACTTGTGAAGTGTGTTGCACGACTTATATGGATTCATCAATGACATGAACACGTAGGCGATCTGCGTAGATGCACAGAGTCTACTCTTGCAGGACGTAACGTACGCTTATTTTATCATGAGGCAAGGGCCTTTACTCTGCTGCTGGCAACTGCGGTTGCGTGACGCACACCACAGTACCTCCTGCCCACACTGCTGCTTGTCTTGCCTCCTCTGGCCCTGCTTTGCCCCATTCACTCCTATAGTGCTGCTGCATGCTCGAGTGTTAGTGTCTGCTTGCAAACTGCACTGTCTTCTTGTGCCAGCTGCCCCACCTTTGTTTGGAATCCTGTGTTGGCCCTGCAACCACCTCCTCTGTACTTCCAAAGTTTGGATCCTGTGGCCTATGATGCCTTCTATAACCCAGTGATGCAGCTGGGCTCCGACACAAGACTGAGGATCTGGGATGAGATCAGGACTGCCATCAATGTGAAGGGGGTGGCAGTCCGCACCAAGGACCGGTTGAAGAAACATTGGGACGATCTCAAGACCTGCAGCCATATCAAGGTGTTGGCAGCCCGAGAAACGGAACCTACCGTGGAGGTGCACCATGCAGACTTCCACCTTCCAACGGACATAGCTGCGGGTACTCAAGAGATTCTATCTGAACCTCCACTCCCAGTACTTGGCCTGGAAGAGACGTCTAGTTGACGCTGGTGCCTATGTATGTTGAATTCTGCACTACAGCGTATGTCTGGCATGCATGCATGTTTTCAGGTGCCACATCCTGTTTGTGGTGTGTGTGTTGTGAGTTGCAGCTGATTGCTGTCTCACGCCAATGCTAGCCATTTGTTGCGTGTGACATTGTATAGTATCATTGGCGTGTCCATTGATATGGCGCAGCCCAGGCTTGTTGTTGGTCACATTTAGGGTGTGTGCATGGTGTAGGTGCTTGGACTTGACAGATGTGGACTGGCTGGGTTGTGGGCATGTGAGTGACATGCATGATATCCAAGGCTATGTGTGGTAGTACTGCCAGCGCATGAATGCAGGCATATGTGCTGGATGTGACACAGGTGCTCAAATGCCTGTGTGTATGCATTGTGTGTGACTCAGTTCATGGATGTAACATGATGCCTGACTTGCATTGTTTATTTTGTGTATGGCAGATATCCACTGGCAACCATGGCTGATGTCAAATGTATGTCTCCTATTTAGTTTCTGCGGCTCATGGAGAGGGCAGAGGCGTCATTATGGAGCATCATGGCAGTGACACGACTGCCAGGCGTAAGTGCACTCCCCTGACAGGCCGACTTGAGTCCACCTCATCTGAGGGTGAGTCGGCTGGGGGTGGGCATGGTCCATCACGTGCAGCTGCTGGGGGTGCATCCCAGAAGGTTGGTGTGGAAGGGGACTCCTCAGTGGCTGTGGGCCAAGGTGCAGGGACCGAGGGGTCATCCAGGGAGGAAGGCTCTCTGGAGTCATGCAGGGAGATGGAGGTGGTGGTGGAGGAGGAGGAAGATGAAGGCCAGCGCATGGGGTTGGATCGAGACATCCAGGAGTGGATTAAGGCTGCTCACCTGAAACAGGGACAGGAGGATGTGCAGTGCACCGAGGAGGGCACTGACAAACCTCCTATCCCTGATCCATCTGATGCAGCAGGGATAGACCTCATAGTTGCCTCCACCCAGGCCAGGTCCCCCTTTGGGGCCATGGTGGTCACCCCAGAGCTGTAGCATGCCCTGCTGGCTGGGATTGTGAGGCGGGTCAGCGTGATCTGTGATGATGTGAGGGTAATTCTTGAGGGACTCTCAGATCATCAGGGATCAATGAGCAACTCCATGTGCCAGCTGGCATGTGCACTGCTCTCAGGTGGTCTGTGTGCGCTGGCATATCAGCTGCCCACTCCTCCACTCCTTCCTCTGTGCCCCAGTCGTCCTCTGGGGGGCCGTCGTTGCAGGTTCCCATCACGGCCCCCTCGATTCCTGTCATGCCCACTGCACCCATTCTGGTGGTTGGAACATCCCTGCCTGAGGTGGATGTTCATGGGAGTACAGTGGAGGTGAATGGTGTGCCTGACCAGGCTCCTACACAGGACCAGACATCAGTAGGGCAACTGGCACAGCAGGACAGTGCTGGCACCGTACCCCCCCCCATCAACCAACATCAAGGTGGCAGGGGTGCATGTGCAGGGCACACTGGAACAGGTAGCTGCACTGTGGAAGTGGTCAGGGGCACCCTTCCCAGGGCCAATTTAGATCGAGGAGACAAACTTCACATAGGTGATCGGTGAACAGGCAGGAGGAGCAACACCGCTCAAGGGATATGGTGTTTGTCCAGATGGAACTGATGATACTGCTGGTGGCGGAGAGGGAGCGGGCTTGGGAGACACAAGTTGCCAGGGCAGAGGCAGTAGAGAGGAGGGCACAGAGGCATATCCAAATCCTGGAAGAGGCTTGCAGGAATGCAGGGGTGCTGGGGAGGAGGTTGAGGGACAGCCTGCAAGCCATCCAGGACCAGGCAATGGCCCGCCTCCAAGAGGAAGAGGAGGAATGTGAGTCTGCCCTCGATAACCTAAGGGACGAACAACGAGCCCACTTCCCAAATAACTACTTCATGTGTGTCTCTGTATTTTTTGTTTTACCCTTGGGCATGTCCCCCTTCCAACATCCATGTTTAATTTTGGGTGCATGTTATTAATACAGTTTTCTGTTGTTGCACGCACCTTTTTTGTTGTCTCTTTGTTAATGGGCAGCATGTGGTTTACATTCAGTTTGCTGAGCCTTTGTTATGTGACTGTCAGGTGGGTTGTGGCATGACTGTGGAGATGTGGCATGCACTCATCAGTCATGCATGGGGGTTGCCTCCCGATGCATGGATGACCACCAACACAAAACACTCTCCATACTGTGTGTGCTTTTGTGTCATACTACTCATCAGCCACTGTGGTGCTTCACATTGCATAGCATTGTTTTGCAGTGTTACTTGTGTGTTTGTGTTTCCACTGTGGACCTGCTGCTGTATTTAGCGGTCCTCTTGCTGAGCCACTGGTTGTGATATGCCACAGACTTCTGTGATGTGCATCCAATGTGGATCTGCATCAGTACACACCGTTTGTGGGTATTTGGGTGGGTATGTGGCCAGTGTGTTTGATGCTGGTAGCAGGGCAGTCAAGTTGTAGCAAGTTGTCATTGCATTTTGCACTGTTATGGGGGGATGAGGCAGTGCCAGGCTGAGTTGCTGAGGGGCTGGTGGGTGGTGTCAGTACTTGAGGGGGCTGCCTGGAGGTTGTGCCGGAGGTGAGGGGTTTGGGGGTGTTGTCAGTACTTGAGGGGGCTGCCTGGGGGTGGTGTCGGATGTGAGAGGGCTGGGGGTGGTGTAGGTACTTGAGGGGGCTGGCTAGGGTAGTGTCAGAGGTGCGGGGGCTGGGGAGTGGTGTCAGTACTTGAGGGGGCTGCCTAGGGTTGGTGTTGGAGGTGAGGGCGCTGGAGGGTGGGGTGGGGGCTGCCTGGGGGATGTGTCAGAGGTGAGGAGGAGGGGGTGGTGTCAGTACTTGAGGGGGCTGCCTGGAGGTGGTGTCGGAGGTAAGAGGGCTGAGGAGTGGTGTCAGTACTTGAGGGGGCTGCCTGGGGGTTGTGTAGGAGGTGAGGGGGCTGGAGGGTGGTGTAGGGGCTGCCTGGGGTTGTTGTCAGAAGTGAGGGGGCTGGGGTGGTGTCAGAACTTGAGGGGGATTCCTGGGGGCGGTGTCGCGGGTGATGGGGTTGGTGGGTGGAGTAGGGTCTGCCTGGTGTGCAGTTGGAATGTGGGCTAGCACTTCATGTGAGGTGGGAGTAGGGGGGGTGGTTTGCAGGGGTGCAGACATTGCTTGGTGTGTCCTCGCGCAAAGTAGCTGGGGTGCAGCTGTTTATGGCGTGGGTCCTCGCATAGAGTAGCTGGGGTGCAGCCTGGGCTTGCAAGGAAGGGCACGCCTTCTCGCAGAGTAACTAGATGGTGGGTCATGGATGGAGGCAGAAGGTTGCGCCTGGTTTGGGATTTAGCTTGCTTTTTGGTGTGCGTCGGGCGTGTTGTGGATATTCCTCGCATAGAAAATGTTTGTTTGTGCGACACTAGTAATGCGCCTTTGAATCCATGAATATGCCGGGCGGGCATATTTTTTTCTGAGCCACGGCTCACGCAGGATACTTCTCAGCACGCGGCCCTTGCGAAATTTCTGCACCCTATTCTATGAATCGGGCCCTTGGTGTTTCAAAATAAAAGGAAACATCATTGGTTACCGTGCTAGTTGAACTTGGCCATTTTTACTGAGGGAAGGATGCTTCGTCAGGGGGCAGGTAGAGTCACTCTAAACGCATCATGGACCTGGATGGGAATAAACTAGGTAAATGCACAAATTTAGGTTGATATTATACAGCTTCTGCCAGTTCCCCGAGACAACTGAGCCCCTCTCCAAATCTGCACATCAGATTTGAAGTACCTAAGTGCCTATTGTATCAGTTTCTACTTCTAAAAAGAGCATTTAATATTTAGCAAAAACCTATAATAGGGCCCTTATTGTATATCAAAGTAAATGGCTGACACACTGTAGTAACAAAAACTCTATTACACAAATTATTTTCGTTTGACAAGAATATCACACTATGGAGGGCTCGCGTTGAAAGCATTGTTCCACACCTTCATGTGCAGCTGTTCCTGTATACTTTGAATGCAATGAAACCCCAAAGAAAAGCTGTGTGGGTAGTGCAGAAGCACATACACCGGACATGCCTCTTCCAGGTAGCACTAGAGAGCATGTATCAGGAGTAAATACAGGATTAAAATCAAGAGATTGGCATAGTTATTGTACTGGAGAAAGTAGAAATTAAATGGCCTCCTATAACATTATTACCTACAGTCACAGACATGCTTACATGGACTATTTTTGTTTTGTTTTTATTTTTTTGTTATAGTTGATAATCTTACTATATAAACCATACATTGCTAAAATCTAAAAGAACATGATCAATACTGAAACTTCACAATTCATTCATAAAACCAGCATACACTAAAATGAAATAACAGTACACAAACCAAAAAAACAGATGTAGAAGGCAAAGAGCAGGTGCAACATATCTAAAACGCTATGTTGAACCATTCTGATCCTAAAATTAAGTTATAGAACCTATATACACTTACAACATGGATTGAGGTAGTACTGAGTCTAAGAATTGAACAATTGCTATCTGAATTGTCGGTCTCTGATTTGATAACAATAAATTCCACATTTGATCCTCGGTCATCCAATTTTGTATTACTAATTTTTCCCCAAAGCATTTTTCTCTTATAACTTTCAAAGCACTGCACCCCACAATCAAATGCCGTAAAGATTCTCTTTGATGAGTGTCTAAACAAAAATGACAATAATTCGGATCCTGTGGAATTTGCTTCCTCCTAAATAATATATCCTTCGTGTCATACTGGTTCAGTCTAAATTTTAAATATTTGCGACAAAACGCTTGGGAGGGACATTTCACCAAGTAACTAGACATTATGCCATATCTCTTAGTCCCAAATGACCCAACATCAAAATCTTTCAATTTGCAACACATCGGCATATTTCCAATCCATATTGGAACATTTTTGGTTTTGCACGATCCGGATTGGTCAAAAGCAATTCAATCATCATTGATGCGTCCGCTGCCATATTTAGAGTGTGATTGCACCACTTGCTCGGAAAGTGATTTTTAGATGTAAATACATTCTGGGCTAGACTATTTAAAAAGGAAGGTTTGCCCAAGCTATCTAACAACTTTCGTGCCAGAGCACATTGCTTCCAGATCACATTTGAGTATAGAGACACTAGTCCCAACTCAAAGCGCAATAAAGCCATGGGTGTTCAAAATGGCAGCTGCAACACGGTTTTCCAATACTATGCCTCTATACTATCCCAAAATGTACGATCTTGGGGGGCAACATCTTCTAGACCATATAAAAGAATTGGAATCACTTTCAATTTATAGAAAGCAACAATATGTTTCAATGAGAATTTTCCGTACTTTCGCGCAAGTATCTTAGACTGCGATATCAGAGCTTGTAGTTTATTTTTGATTTCGCTAGACAGGATGTCTCTGGTTTTCTTGTGCCGAATTGAGACTCCTAAATACTTGTATTGTGATATTACGGAAAGTTCACAGTTTTGAAGTGACCATTTAAAATTACACTGTTTAGATGGAATGTTATTACACACCAGAATCTGTGATTTAGTAGTGTTAATAATTAAATTATTCGTAGTCGCATAGGTTCCCAGTTGATTTAACATATTCTGTAAACCCACCGGAGTTTGAGATAAAAAAACGAAATCATCTGCATAAAGTAAATATGAAATCTTTTGGAAACCTATGTGTGGCGGATCACCAATGCAGTTCACTAATATTGGTCCTAAATCAAGTATAAAGAAATTAAACAAAAATTAAGCCAGGGCACAGCCTTGCTTCACTCCTCTGTATGTAAATATTGAAGGTGACAATTTTCCATCCATATTCATTTTAACTCTCAGGGATGTGTTCGTATGTAGTAATATTATTAAATGTATTAATGATACAGGGCATTGATGCTGCCACAGCTTTTCCAGCAGCAAGGCTCTATCTATCGAATCGAAGGCTGACTTGAAGTTGATAAAGCCGAAGTACAAGGGTAATTTGTTTTCCAATTGACTCGATTGGATCATTGACAATGCCAAAATATTAGGGATTGTGCCCATGCCTTTCACAAACACAGACTGAAGGGGATCTTTCATTTGATTCACTTCAGACCACTCGTTCAGATTTTTAAGAATGAGTCTGCTAAATATTTTCCCAGGCGGGTCCAATAATGATATTGGACGATAACTCACAGGGGATTGCCGATCACCCTTCTTGTATATCGGGATTGTGATAGCTTCAGTCTAAGACTTTGGTAGTTTCTGATGAATATTTATGGCTGTAAATATGTGGCATAGCAACAAGCCCCAAATTTCAGGATATTCTTTCATTGCATGATTTGAAATACCATCCGGGCCGGCAGCACGCGAGTTACTCAAAGACTTTATTAATTGGACAATTTCACTCTGCTCAAAGTGTAGGTGAAATCCAGGTTCCATATATGGTGACACCGAGGGTGAGCAACTCACAGGGAGTGTATATAAATGCTCAAAATATTCAACCCACTGATGTAGTTCCACTACCGAGGTTTGTATATCCAATTGATGACCTTTGTTTATCTGATTTAATAACGCCCACATTTTTGCAATGTTTTTCTCCGCGAGTATAGATAACATGTTGGCCCCTTTAGCCAGTTCTTATATGACAAACGCACTTTTTGGGTGAGAATTCGTCTCAGCGGAAAAGGATGCCCTGAAAGTCTTCTTAGCTCAGCTCGTAAAGCCTTTTTTCTAATATATATGGATTTATCAAAAATATGTAAATGTTGCCTGCCTATTCGGTTCACAGATCTGTGTTGACTGAAAGTTTGCATTAGATCACTATAGACCAAACCCGCTTTTGAATCATTGCAGTTATCAGCCAAATTAGAATTGCACAGTAATTGGTTGAAGTGAATCAGGGAATCCTCTGTCCATCAGAGGCGATTCCCGCCCCCATTAACGACTAAGCAACCAACCTTCGATACAGTTGGATTACAATTGATTGAGATCATAGTACGCCATTCGGCGCACAACATATTATGGTCACTCACCATGGTCGGGGTGACAAAAAAAGCTTGCATCACTGACCAGAGTGCAGTATTGACATACACAAAATCAATTATCGATGAAGTAGACCCTCTATGCCAAGTAGAGGCTGTTGGTATGTCAGCTTTAAATGCCCCATTTAGAACATGAAAGCCTCGGCACAACATCAGTGCTTTCCATTGTGCCAGCCTTGGATTATAACGCTTACCATCATTTCCAAGACACTTTAGATTTAAGTCTCCAGCCAAAATGCAATGAGTAACATTTTTATCCTCAGACACCATGTCAAGTAGAGTATTAAGATCTCTAAAAAACACTCAATTGAAATACCCACCGGATGCCAAAAGATGTTCATTATTGCATATACCTTGTTCTCGATGACTGCTCTAATCATTAACTTGTAACCATTTTGGATGGCCAATACTCTCGAAGACATACCAGGTCTCGCTTTTATCGCAATAATCAGGCCCGAGGAAGGTCTACCAATCACTGACTTCCGGGCAGGATTTAAATGGACTTCATAATTGTCCCATACTAATGGAGTTGTTAGCCATGTTTCCTGTAGGAGAACCATATCAAACTTGCTTAGTTCATTACCATCATTATTTAAAAGCTGTTTAAAGCACCGGGTATTCCAACTTACAAAAGAAACGGAGCCCTGTGATGTTGAATAACCTAGCTACAGCCTATTTGGATTCCCATCGCAAGCACATAAAGCCTTTGCCCCAGATTGCTGCTTCAAGCCTTCATTACCAATCAATGAGGGCTTGTCTTTGGAAACAGGACAAATAACATTCCCTGCAATTAAATCAACAGCATCACTCTCATCCACACTTAACAGAAAACCCAAATCGTCCAAGGAACTTCTCGCCTTCCAGATTAAACTTTGGACCACCCTAGATTGTAACCATATTCGTACCACATTTAAATTGTCATTGGATGTGAACTCTACTAATTTCAAATCCGCTGATGCTATATCTTCGAGTGCCTGTACGTCTGAGAAGATGGCCAGAATGGCCCTTCTATTAAGATCGTATTGTGTACAGGGCGCCGGTCGGCATTTCAAAATTAAGGAACACAGATCCGGACGCATGCTTATTTTTCCCTCTTTCTTGATCTGCTGACTGACCAGTTGGGGGGCAACAAGCGGGATCACCACATCCCTTTTAGATTTGTTTCCCAAAGTGCCAAGAGCATCCCTGATTAGCAACAAGACCCTCTCCGAGAAGTCGGATACAGAGCCTGACTGGACATGCGTAGTCGGATGAACTGAGCCACCATCCATGGCCTCTGACAATTTCCTATTGCCACACTCTCTAGGTTTCAGGGTGGAATTGATAGCTGGCTCTGGAACCAGGCCGAGACTGTCATTCCTTGTATTCAGCTTCACCTTTCCTGGTATGCTGCTACTGCTCTCATCAGGCAAAAGTGGTGTAGCTATAACCGCGGCCTGAGGGCCAAATTTTGAGCCAGTTAACACATGACCCTCCATATAGGCAATGACCGCTTTTCTTATTTCGGCTCTGTGCTGCAAGTCTACATTCATGGTGGCTACTCTGGGGCCCGTATTGGCATTTTTGACTAAGGAATTGGCAATAGGACTAGAACTAGCCGATGTGGCATTATCTAAGGCTGCCCTAGATAGTTCTTTAACAAGAGCATCCAGAGGGGGATGGGAGGACACAGCAGCACCACTGGAGTCACTTGCTGTCTTTTTCGACTTAGCTTGATTTAGCAGCAAATATTTTTTCTTAATTGCTTGCGAGGTGATTACATTTTTGTTCTTAGAAGGAATTGAAATGGCCTTCAAAAATCGTTTGGACGCTGCTTTGCTAGTATGTTTAGGTGCCAGCTGATTTTTAGGCAATTTCAAAGTTTCTTTTTTTTTTCTCTTTTTTTTCTTTATTGCCAACGGCTCGCTTATCTATTATTACCGATGTGTCCAATGCCTTAGAAGGCCTCCCATGGGGCACTTCAAAGATTGGATAGACCTTGCGAGCCGGCCCTGGTGCTACAGTCTCAACCCCGACTGCAAAGAATGTTGATCCCCATTTTGCATTTGTTGTATTTGAGGCAAATTCTGAATATCATAAATTATGGCCTCGATGCATGGTAATGCACTCCTGCACTCATCAATCGACACTAAACCCTGACGAGAGCACATACACTGAGGAGAACCCATAATCGTCTCAGTCTGACATGCTACTGAGATATTAACATCTTTCTTTGACTGTGTGTGTGAGGGAAAACTCCCTCAATAACTCTCTCTGTTCAAGTGATCTTTGATCTAGCTGTCGATATAGTTTAATCAAAGTCTGCACCGCCAGATTTAACACTTGTAATGAAATGTCTGTTTGCGTGACTGGAGAGTTGAGGTGAGGAGAAGTATTAGTTCCCAAAGTGTGGGTGCAAATGGTATGTGCTTGGGAATGAATGAATACTTCCTCAGCGTCAGATGAACTATCAACAGAATCAGAAAACATCATGGGGGTACTGGACAAATTGTCGGACATACATTTGTCTGAGAACTCGGAGTCATCGCTATCTAAATTAATGACTGCCGCATCTCCCACTGACTTCGTTGTCAGTGGGATGGAAGCAAACACTTTGCCAACAAGCATCGGTAGTTCTAATAGCGCTGTGTCAGAGATCGAGGTATCATTAGTACAAACATTCAAACCCTGAGCTGACGCAACACATACTGGCAAGGTTGTGGAGGACACTATGGGCGTACAGGAGGTGATTGTGGACTTCAATCGTCCAGGGATCTCACTCCCCACCATTAACCCCTACCCGCTAACGAGTCATCAGCTTTATTTTTCTCTTTTACTCTGAAGGCTGACCACAAGCCTTTACAAAAGGACCGAATATCCGCATTAATAAGAGAGCTTTTGCAAGCAATGTCTGTCACAGGAGTGAGGCATTCCAAATGATTTAGCCGCGATGGACTGGGGGAATTCAGTCTCAAAGTCAATATTGGCACTCCTAAGGGCATGCCAGTTTTCAACGTATTAAGCTTCATTCTCCGGTATTTAGAATCCCAGCCAGAGAGCACACCGCGGGAGACCTCTCCGCCCCTCATCGACTTGGCGAATAGGCAAAGAGGTGCTTCCAAGGTGCTTCGACTGGTGTGCTGGTGCTGGTGGGCGCGATTTCCGGGTTTTGAAGCTTCGCCCTCCTATGGGCGGGGCTTAAGTCCAAATAAAGCAATAACACTTGTTGCTTGTGTAATTTCAACGGGCCAAAAGCTCTGAAGGAAAGGAAATAGAGTTTAAGTAAGGCTTAAAGTTGCAGAAGACAGTGATAAATCACTTTTGCTCCACCACGCCGTTTGAAATACCATAGAGGTCCCGGGACAGTTGAACAGCAGGAGGTGCAAAGAGGTGCTTCCAAGGTGCTTCGACTGGTGCGCGCGCTTACATGGACTATTCCATTTTGGCGATGCTTATCCAGCAACAAAAATACTGCAGCACTCCTGGTGTTTCTATTTTCAAAGGATGCTTCTTCAAGTTTGCTCAGGCAATGGGCCTCATTATGAGTATGGAGGTAGCCATGCCGCTTTTAGTGGCATGGCTACCCCCATACCGGGTACCGGGTCTGGGGTCCAGGGTCCAATGTCCGGGTTCCGGGAATGAGGAATTACTGGGCTATTCCGACCTTGGAAGGCCCAGTAATTCCCTTTCCTGGGACCCAGACCCGGTAAATTCCCATTTGAGCCCCCCTAGGGCTCAATGGGAATGGGGAGGATGCTAACAACGGGCCGATTAATGATGGGCCCATTGTTAGCATCCTGGTCTGCTAGAGGGTCCCGCTAAGGACACCTGGTTTTACCAGACGTCCTTAGCGGGACCGCAAGCAGACCTCGTAATGAGGCGGTAGAGGGTTAACGGCGCTGTCAGCTCTACCGGCGCCATTAACCCTCTACCGCCTTCCTCGTAATGAGGACCAATGTTTCTCTATATTGTCAGTTGTCCAATGTTTCTGGAGAATTTTCCGTCACATCCCAACACACATTGTTTCTCAATGCACTTTGCTACTCAATGTTTCTAGAGGACATTCACTTCACGTTCCAGCATACAGTGTGTCTATGCACCATTAGACTAGTTCTCACTGCATATCGAAGCTGAGACGCAATATGCACTGGCTAACAGTAAATTATAAAATTGCGTTTAAAACCTTGTCACTTACTCATAAGTATCTCGCGAATCTAGCGCATAAATACCTAACAGACAAATTGTCACGAAATATCTCAGACCGACCAACAAGGTCCTCACAATCACACTGCCTTAAGATCCCTAGGTTTAAGCTCCAGAAGGCAGGGGGCATTAGTTTCCCTGTTTTAGCAGCAAAACTTTGGAACACTCTACCATTAACCTTAAGAGTAGAACCTTCTTACCTCAAATTCAATAAAAATGTAAAAACGTGTTTCCTCACGCAGGAGACACAATAATGCTGTATGTCCTCTTGTCTGTACTTACCTGTGTGGCAGCTTAATGAACCTTTTGTACTGTCTTAACTCTATATAACTGCCTGTGAGGAAGGCACCCTGATGCCTCAGGGCTTGTTGCGCTATATAAATGAATAAATAAATATATAAATACACTGACTCTGGGAACTTTGAAAGCTATTTTATGACTCATCCCGGTACCATGTCTCAAGATGCGAGTGGCATGTAACATTAAAGTTATCTGGACTGATTCTGACACTGTTGGTGCGTCTCAACGCTCTTAGACCCTTCACCTGTTCCCGGTGAGTTCTTCTCTGCCTTACTGCCTCTTCTTATTCCTCATTCCTCAGCCCGTAACTATACAAGCCTGTTTTATTACTCTGTCCTGCCTTCCTTGCTTGACTCTCGCTCATTCCACACCTGCAACCTTCCTGTGCTCGGAATACAGGATTTCTTCAGCCTTCTGCAACTCCCTGCATGCAGTCATACTCTCTTTCCGCTGTGCTCCATGAGGCTCCTTCCCCAGCCTGCAGCGCTGGGAACCCAGCACTTTTTTAGCCTATCATAACTTCCCGGTAATGTGGTCCGCGACAACAACCCTGGTAACACCCATCTCTGACAGCTCCAGAATACAGTGTTTCTCTTCAAACTTCTTGTCTCAGTGGTGCTACGAACGTGGACTGCAAGTTACAGCATGCAGCATGTTTCTTGCACTTCATTTGTTAATGGCCCTAGGAATTAGGAGTATTAATTAAAGCATCGTGTTTCTCTGTATTTTGTAATGACTATATGAATGTCCAATGGCTTTATGAATGTACCGCCTTGGTTTCAGCCAGTAACTTATCTTCTCTCGATCACATTCTTCAGTCGTCTGAACAAGGTTTGTCTTGGGCATTTCCTCACTCTGAAATCCTACTGCACACTGTTGGTTGTTCAGTAACGTCTTCCCTTTCTGGATTCTGCTCGCCTCTCTATCAACCTCTCCAGCTTTGCTCACTAGGATAAACCTCCCTGTGAAGAAGCCTTCTGGAGGTTCCTGGCTCTGTCTCTGAGCCCTCCTTTATGGCATCACCTTTCCCAGCTTTCTGAGCAGTGTTATGTCTCCTCCTTGATACGTCAAAAAGGAACTATATCTGACATCTGATATCTTTCGCTCAACCAGTCTGTTTGGACCCTTTATGTCTTGCTCCCTATAGTCTACACTTTACCAGGTACATGAATTAGCCTCTTTTTTCTCATCCTTGGTTTCCTTTTGAGTGTTTCTCTTGCGCACAGGGCTTTTTTGGGGCTGGAAGGCTCTGTGTTTATTCTGTGGTCCTCACCACGGCAGGCATCCTTAAATCTTCATCATCACCACCCATGCATATCCAGTTAGATACCTTAGACTAGCCCCATCCAACACCAGAACGTAGGAATGGGGCATGATTAGCATCTCATTAACTCGCTATTTCCACATGTTCTCACGGAAGAACACCACCTGACTATACATGTGGGCCTTTCCGAATCCTCTATGCCTCTCTCTCCCTCATCCCTCTTTGCCTGTATTGAAGCTCATGGTTTCTATAGGCATGCAACTCTTTCAAAACATTCTAAAGTCAAAAGAAACTATTGGATTACAAGATATCTAAAATGGAAGGTCAAATTAGGCAAGTAATGTCATCATCAATCTCAAAGTGCAAGATTGTGTATCCTTATTTATTTAATGACCTTAAGCGAACAGGGAAGGGTTATAGTCAGTGAATCCTTGCTCACAAAATGATCTGTATTTGATTATTTAACTTATTACAACAAAACTCATTCACGCAACTGTCTTTAGAATGTGTTAAAGAGAGAACATTTTGAACAACACATGTAAAAGAAATCAAAAATGGGCTTCCATATCATATTTCCCATTGACGATATCACATAGCAGATAGGAGAATGCCACAAATTCTCATTCACATCTAAAGGTACAAATTATAAAACTGAAAAAAGTTCACATAAATAAATAAATAAATCAAATATCATATCAAAGCTTTTCACTAAAGGCAATTGCAATTCTGGAATGCCTCTCTTTCACACCTCTTTCTGCACCTTACTTGTACATATTTCAGAGTTTATTACTAAGTAGTCATTGTTGGAAGGTACATGGATGTCATTGATTGCCCAAAACGATTTTTCCAAGTATACCAAACAATTACATTTTTGTGCTTGATTATTTGATTAAATATTGGATTTTCTTTCTCTGTAAAAGGTGATTTTGTATCGCACATTTATGATCAAATTTCTAAATGAGACATATTTTTGATGATGATTATCATGATGATAACATTGAAATGTGTGGCTATCCAACTTCCCTAACACATGTACCCTTATCCTATCTAATCGAATGTATTCAAGCATGTTATCTATTTTTAATGTTAGTGTTAGAAATGATGACATGATTGAGTTTTATATATTTTCTTTCAATTGGCTAAACATATATAATTGTAGATTAGCATGTGTCAAACACAAAGGCATTCTGAGTGACAGGTGATGGACAAAAGGAGCAAAATATCAGTTGTCCATGTTGTAACTCAGACACCAGGGGTCGAATGCACCCTGTTGTAGATTATTCTGCATCTACAATTTTATGTTGTGTGTGCCCTTGTCGGTTTTTCATCCCCATGAGCCCATATTGCAGGATGTAGAGAAGGGAATAATTTGGAAAGCTTTGACAAAATAGATAAGTACCTCTCCTACCGATTGCCTCCATTAATTCACAGAATCCTGGTCACCTGGCACCCTCCCGCAGCATCCTTTGTCTTCTCCTTCCAGAAAAAGGAAAACAAGATCTGCTGTCCTACCACTATCCCCACATCCATTGTGAGTTCTTCTCCTGCACCACAAAAAACAAGAACAATACCTGGCCTCCTGCCACACTCTCCTAACTACCTTGTGCTTCCTCGTCACAGCACAAAATGTAATGCCTGGCATCTTGCCACTTTCTACCAACTCCCTGTTGCTTGTGTCCCCCCTACACCTTTTAAGAAGAAAACCAGTACCTGGTGTCCTGACATCCACCAGTAGTAAGGTGGGATACATTTCATCAAGCATTTTAGTTGACAGGTGCCCCGCCCCTTTTCCACACTGCTTATCCCCTATACATTTGATTAAACCCCAAAAAATGTAATTGACCCCCAAACATTTGTTTATAAATTTGATATAAAATTGATAATAACCCCAACATTTTTTGATATCAATTTGATAAGAACCCCAATAATGTGTAAATACATTTAAGAAGTTCCCCAAAAAATGTGTAATATAAATGTAATATAAAATGTATATAAATTGGATTGGATATAAACATGTGTATGTCTTTGGGTGGGTCTAAGGCTATGATGCTATTAGGGCTGGGTCTTACAACGGGGATATATAACTGTGTTTGTAGGACTCGAAAACACATGGGCTCTTCAGACTTTTTGGGCTAACCAGCTCGTGTTCAGGAAACTGTCATTAGGAGCAGCTACAGTTACGACGAGGAGAAAACAGCTCAAGGCAGCTATGACAAATCCATTGGTAGCTATATGCCCAACTATTATATAGGAGGATGCAGCAGTCTTGATATCATGGAAAAAGGGGTTTCGTGGCTACCTTGCAACTCCAGGCTTTTTGCGTTTTTTAGCAAGTTCAGGTTTATTTCACCCTAAGTGTGGACTCATAGTTCTGGTAGTGGTCAGCCGACATGTGTATCAACCTTGTGGCTCTTTATCAAGGTATGGGTTGTTTGGGTCTGGCCCCGGATGGGGTTGTAGATTGGTCTGTGGGGATCCTGTGTTTTCACAGCGTTGGTCTTGATGGGCCTTGTGTGAGGAGTCCCAGGAGCGTTTTCTGCTGCGGTGTAAGCCAATTCAGAACCCCATCCGAGGGCCAGACCCAACCAACCCATGCCTTGATAAAGACCCATGAGGTTGAAACACGTGTCGGCTGACCACTACCAGGACTATGAGTCCACACTTATGGTGAAATAAACCTGCACTTGCTAAAAAACGCGAAAGAACGTGGAGATTTATTTTCCAAAAATTAGAATGGCAAGTTAGCCAGGAACCACCTTTTTCTAATCACACAAAGAGGTGTGGGCTTCACCTCAACAAAAACCTTTGACCTTGCAGCAATACCCATAAGAAGCAACAAAAAGCTAGAGCCTAGCACGGAGTGTTCTAAACCCTAGTGCCCAGTCTCTCTTTTTTGATATCATGGAAGACTCAGGATTTGATGGTGAACCGAATAGTCGTAGAGCTCAGTGAGAGAATGGCTACATGTTCTGTTGGCAGGGAGCTCCCTCTCATTGCCACTGCCATGGGGCGGTCTGTTGGAGATGTCATTGAAAATACGCAGGTGAGTGCAGCTGTGGAGATGGCTAATTTGGAAATGGCTACTGGTGTTGAGGCCATGGTTCTCAAGCAGCTCCTGGGCGTGGATTCCTAGTGATCATGTTTATACGAAATGGAACCTGAAGACAATGGTCATGCAGAATGATGCAGTTACGGTGATGGAGAGTGATCCCGACACCCTGAACATTTGGGAAAAACAGGCGGTCATAGAGCCTGGATGTCGGGTTTCGTGTCAACCAGTGAGTATATTTTTAAAGTACATGTTTGTATTTTGTAGGGGTGTGACAACTAGCCCAGTGTTAAAACCACATGTTTCTGTTTTTGTCTACTGACTATAACTGATAAAAAAGGACGGCAATGAGGAGAGCCAATGTGTAGCAGACAATGCCAATATTTATTGTGTTTGCTGTCCAAATCAAATTGAAAACCACAGGAATCATGATAATAGCCTATGTAAGGAATATATTTCACTAATGGAGATTGATAGCATTATAGATGATACGGACACAGCTGATGTGACTTGGGTTGATATCCTTTCCATTAATGGCTTTACAGCTATGTGGTGAAAATGTGTTTAAAACATCACTTTCTCAGATGGTACATGGGGCATAACATTGACGATCCACAGCAGGATGCTCATAAATGATTAGAAATATCCTATACAGATAAATCGTTCGATAGAATATGTTACATTTTGAGCACTAAACGTCTTGTAAAAATGATTCCCTTAATGCAGCTATTAACCCTGCTAAAGGTTGGGAAAGGAGCAGGACAATGTGTGTCTAAAACATTGTGGGCAATACAAAAATGCAGATAAAACCTTCTTAAAAATTAAGCAGTTTAGACAGGGGTGTTCACTGTTTGTTAGAAGCATAATAGAAAACAACATTCACAAGTGGGGCAATAAGGTATGTTAAGACCAGTACAGCAGAGCAAAGTGCATTTTGTCCCCTGTAAACTGACCTATGATGATTGAGAATGTAGACTATATCTGTCAGAGTATTGAAAGCCCTGGCTGGATAACATTCGGGACACCCGTGATAGAACAACCGTTGAATTCGTAGGCTGTTTCCACACCTTCAACCAGAGTATATCCGTCCAACCAGTATTTACCATAGTGTTTCTGTGGAATAGCGTTTCTGATGCTCGGGGTATGAATTATGGTCAAAGAAGCGTGATTGTTTCAGGCTTTTTAGGTTCAATTGTCTGTAGATATGCATACAAAAACTTGCCAGCGTGATACTTTTAATAGTATTCACATATGACACGTGCAAGCCCCCCTGTAATAAGTGTTTCCCGCTTATTCGTTTGAATGCTCCCATCTCTGAACAAATTACAAGTCTGTCTTAAAATGTTGACATCTTCTTTACAATAAGCCCTTAACAACTTGTGAAAGTCAAACACGGTGTGTTCATTTGCCTTATACCACATCATGAACTGGTCTTTTTCACTAGGCATCATGCAGTGTATGCCATATTGCTAAGGTGCTGGGAACAGGTCTGCATAGTTTTGATTAGTAGCTGTGTTGAAAAGATGTGGAAAATAGCCCTTTGAACAGGGGAAACTTAAAGCTTTTGGGAGATTACTGAGTTTCATGGAAAGGGAGTTTAAGGATTTGATAAAACATATCTGTAACATTACCACAAACATGGCCATGAGTTTAGCAAGCTATGTGATAAGTTTACCTTTAATTTGCTCCTTCACCATTTGTTTGTAAAATACCTGTCACACAATATTTTAGGCAGTGTTGTGGATCAGCCAGACTCTGAGAAACAAAATTGGCTTTATATTTAATAAATGACAACCAGTAACCTGAAAATAAACTGCAATACAAGGCTGCTCCTCTGGCAATCTGCCACCCTAATCCTGGGCCTAGTCGGCCTTGTTGTAAATCCATCTATGTCATAACTCACACGTTTTTCTTATGTTGAAGATACCCACTTCCTGTTCTGAGTGCTCCAGGTCTGGGGATGACTCTGATCTAATCGTATCTCATCTGATATCACCACCTACTGTAATCTCATTACCTCCCTCTCGTGCCTACTATACATACTAATCACTCCTCATCTCACACTCTAACACTGCCTCAATGTTTGCTACAATCTCCAACAACCCACACTGCCTGATCTGTTCCGCCCCTCTTTTTTTCTGTTTGGTGATTTGATTGGCAACAACTGTTGTCACACTCACTATGACGTCATTTGCAATACTGGTGGCAGATTTTTTCTTGTGTGGTTTTGCTCATTCCAAGCAGCAGCATAGGAAGGGCATTGCACGTCTGAAGAGATTTGTAAGGATACCATAGAGCCCTGTTCCATACATTACAGGGCTCCCACAAAAATATGGCTGATTGCCGTAGCCAGAGAAACTGAAAAACAGGCGCCCCTTAAACAAAAATTTGGGGAAACAACAAGAGCAACTGATAAAATTCTTGGTCATATTTATTGAAGAAACTTTTATTTGAGAATCCTATTTCCAAGCAGAAAATTAGTCATACAATTAATTCGAAAGCAAAGTCAAAACCCAATGAACTGCCCTTCACTAACACAAAAGAAAGTTACAAAATCACACAAACACCTAGTGTGTCAATGAATTCAAGTCATATCACACCATCAAAAGCTCATTCACAATCAATAATAAGATTTCACAAACAAACACATAATTTACAATGTAACACTTCATAAACACTATTTTTGGTTCAGAAGAGAGGTTCCCAAACAATTTCTAGGACTTTGTAGTTAACCAGTCCCAACCTGTCTCGATGTATGGATGTTCAAAAATGTCTTCATCAGGTGAATACAAGCACTAAAACATGTTTTTTTAAAAAATCATCCTTAGGGGCATTGTCCATTATACACATTTACTAGATGTACTTTTTACACAAATCATACCCAAGAAACGGTGGTATGAATAAAAAAAAAAGACAGGCCAGTCTGCTTCCTGTAATATTCCATATAGGCCCTGTGGTCCCTATAGCTCTTCATTGCAGTCATTGTAATGCTGTTTTATTAGTCTTTCAGCCGGAACGGTCTGAAGTGTAGCTGCAGCCAGATTTTTTCCATGTTTAAATGATACAAAGTGTCTTTGATTGTCTCTAATCTGTATGTTGATGGTGTCCAAATGTTTTTTACACACAGGGATGTAATCAGGTTTGCTGTATTGAATGTTCACAATATCATTGTTGTTTCCTCTAACCTCCATGGTTCTTAGTAGTGGTGCATAGCCATTCCCCACTCTTTGATACTCCACTATATTGCTGTAAATCAGTAAACTGTACAAGCCCCCGTTAAGATCAGCTCAGGTATTGTCCTACGGTGGAACACTGTCAGCATGTTGCATGATTCCAAGTATGTTATGCAGTCTCCCTCCTGTTTAAAACCAGACAGACACGTCTGTTCCCTGGAGAGAAACATTCCGCTGGTGCGGGACTAGATGTAACACTGTATCAAGATACTATGGTGTGTTTGATATGCTTTTGTTTATGACTCTGACAAGGTGCTGTATATTTGGGTGATACCACTCAGTGAAGTATTCCGGTGAAAGCCTTAGCGGGTTTGTTCATTGGATGATAAATGCAGCATCCCCACTGCCAACAGTATCCCACAAACTGATGTATTGAACTTCATTGAGTGCCACAGTCCACTGTCCTTCTAAATTTACGGGTTTAGCCAGCTTCACTGTGAAGTTGGATATGTTGTTCTCTGTGAATGTTTCTGCAGAGGCGTTGCTGGGGCGCATAATGTAAAAAGGTGTAGACTCCCAGCTGTGGAATTTCACAGGCAACCTCAACCATTTCACCAGGTATTGCTTCTTAGTTCCACAGGCTTTACTAGTTAATAATGTTTTCTATTCTATGAACTCAGTGTTGGTCTTTGCTGACTTTCTGGATCTTCTCCCTATAAAAACACCTTGAACAGCTTGCACTAAGTAATCAATTAGTCTGTATGTATATAAAGACCTTCCTGGAGAGCTACTCAATCTATGATAAAGATCTCCTCATGAAGACGGGACAGGAGTCCTAATCCCCATGAGCGGAGTCTCTCCCTATGAGGTCCTCCCAATTCTTACCACTCGTATGGGGGACTATTGGGTAGCAGCCTCACCTCCATAGCCTAATAAGGAAGGGCTCCCCCGCTGTGGAGAAGTTACGAGATCCTGTGAATCGTCACATACCCTTCCCCTAATGGATTTGGCTCCCCGCCTTCCTCTAGGGGAAATCAAAATAGTAGGTCTATATTCCCCTGTTCTTTACTCTTCCTATGCATGATAAAAAAAAACAGAAAAGTTGGAGATCTAAGAACCAGACTGCTGGCACCTAAAAAAGACCTTCTAATTAATGCGGCCACATACAGACTCTGATGACCTGGAAACACTTAACCGTCAGACCCTGGCATCAATCCTTATGTTTATTACCACCAAACAAATGACTAACCCCCTCTAAATATTTTAATACAATGGGTAAGATAACATCTGTTCCCTTGCGTGAACTGTAAACCTTGCACTGTTCGTACAATCTTCTTACTAGCTAACTAATTCTATTTTCCGTCAGGAATATCCCTGCCGCTTAGAATGCATGTGTAACAGCTAACTGTGGATAGAAGTACCCCATTGTGTGGATTTGTGTTTGTTTTGCATTTTAACATTTTATCTTTCTATGTGCGTGATCTAATATGTATACATTCTAAATGATTGTAACACTAAAAGTAATATATAGTACACTCTATTTCTTTCATATGGATTTGCAACACTACCCCAGTTTGCTGCCATTCCCCTGTCATAAATATGCTGTGCGCAACATGACTTCCTCATAAGAAAGGGCATCTTCCTTGACATCCCAACACTTGATCTCACTGGAATGAGGCTTTTGGAAGTCAGTAGGTAGAATCTTGACACTCAAAGAAGGTTCTTGGAATCTTTGGCTGTGCTTTCTCACAGTGGATTCATGGATAAGGGTGACTCTGAACATTCATGTGTGGGAAGCAACAGCATTCCTCATAGCTCCACAATGTAGGCATTGTTTATAACAAACTAAGTGGCATACATTGTTTACATCATTGCTGTGTGTGCAATTGTTCAAAATACCCAACACTCCTAGAGTTAAATGGGGCAATGGATCGGGTGTTCCAGCACAATATTACCTTTGTGGATGTGGTTTAGGCTATGGGTAATGCTAATTCTGTAGAGTTGGTTGGACTGTACAATACATAGAAACATTTTGAGATGTGATATAGATGTCCTGCTGTCGTTTGAAGTACTGTTTCAGAGTAAAAGATCTACCGTGCATTTAAAATATAATGAATGTAAAGATTACTTATACGCATCACAGTTATGCATTGTGTGACATACTTTGCAGTTGGTCCTCCTGGTACTACTGAGCATGCAGCAGAATGTCACCAATGACACTTGATAAACCCAGCAGAGATGTCATTTGCCTGCTTAGCACTGATCAGCTTCTGTAAAGATGGCTGAGTGGATGTCTTTACAGGACACCTTTACAGCTGTGCAACAGTGTGTACCTTTGGCACACAGTTTTTGTTCTCACCCTTTTATGGCTTTGGATATCCTTTCATAGGTTTCTTGATGCACTTGCTCATTCAGATTTATTCTTCTGCATTTTAACTTCTCTATGATCTATTTCCTGCTTGCACCTTTTGGGCGGCCACAGACCTCTGAAATGTGGGGCAGTGAAAGGAAATTAGTGCTTGCTCCTGAACATCATTTTAGTGCCATGTGGCATGCATAAGTGCCAAGCACGGGTATGCTTGTCCTTTTTGCAAAGACTTACATAATAGCCTGGCACTTAACGGGTTAACATTGTAAAATGACGCATTATTTGTAACTTTTAGTTTTCACAAGGGAAACCACTCATTTTTGCAACATTTTTTCTAAAAAAATGCATGTCGTGTATTTGAATATAAAAGTGATTGCTTAACACAGTGTATGTGTCTATTGATTAGAAAGAACTTCAAGATAATGTGCAGTGGCACAAAAAAAAAACTATGAGGTTTTGGCCGTTTTGCACATTAAAGAGCATTTGGGGAAGATAAGAATGACCAAAGCACTTTATATCTGTCATATATGTCTGTCTGTGAGAGTTGTATGACTGAATCACTAAATACCTAAAGCATGCTGGATTTGGTATGCGTTTCTTTTTTTTATGTAAACAAAAGTCCCCTTAACAATGAAGCTTTGCAAATAACAAACATATAATGAAGCTTGGCCATCAAAGACTTCAGGTCGAGTGGAATGACTGCTAACAGCTCAATATTTTAGGCAGTGTTGTGGATCAGCCAGACTCTGAGAAACAAAATTGGCTTTAAATTTAAAAAATGACAACCAGTAACCTGAAAATAAACTGCAATACAAGGCTGCTCCTCTGGCAATCTGCCACCCTAATCCTGGGCCTAGTCGGCCTTGTTGTAAATCCATCTGTCATAACTCACACGTTTCTCTTATGTTGAAGATACCTACTTCCTGTTCTGAGTGCTTCAGGTCTGGGGATGACTCTGATCTAATCGTATCTCATCTGATATCACCACCTACTGTAATCTCATTACCTCCCTCTCGTGCCTACTATACATACTAATCACTCCTCATCTCACACTCTAACACTGCCTCAATGTTTGCTACAATCTACAACAACCCACACTGCCTGAGTGGAGCTGGGTGTTTTGTAATGTGCTCACGCCTGCAGGTGAGGATCAGCAACTGAGGTTGATAATTTAGCAAGGGTTGTGATTCGCAATCTGCGTGAAAATGTGGTTGCTTTTGGTTCAAGCATCTGGGCCAAGCCTATAATTGGCATTTGCGCCATCTCTCCTTTACTCTCCCTCTCCTCTCTCCTAACCATCTCGTGCGCTGCAAAGAGTCTTTCACTGTTGCCAGCGTGTGCTTTACTGGCTCCGAACAAGGTGGGTACTTTTGGGGGACACTTACATTCTCTGGGCTTGTGCGGAATTGGTAATATTGTTTCATTGCAGGAGAATGGCACACCAGGGAACAATGTTGCTGAAACTATTCTTCCAATGCTGAGCTTTCAGCATTCAGAAAGTGCTGAACTTTCAATACTGTAGCCGCAGTTTACTGCAAGTCCCCAAAACACCTGGAGAGGTGATCTTTGAAGTGTTAAGAAAATTTGCAACAATATCTAAATACAGCAAGTCATTGACGACTGCAAGGACACCCATTCATCCCCTTGAAGGAAATGTTTCTCTTTTCAATGTTATGAGTTTGGGTCTGTTCTGGGATGCTTCAAGCTCTCTCGTTTAGGAGGGGCATGCATTCATGTTACACACAAGCTCTCCAAACGGACTTGGGACAAGGCATATTTGTCAAGGCAGTTTTATCATTGCAGTCAGCGGAGTGAGGAAGATATTGCCCCCCAGCAAGTTTGTGGGTATTGTACGGGTTGGTGTTCTAACGGTGAAAGGGATCATATGATGGTCCCTCCAGATGATTGGTACCAGTGGGGCAATAGTGGAGAGTTCATACCTGAAGAATATTGCGTCAAAGATGTGTGCAGCTCTTTGGGTGGGTCCGTTCACCATTTGTTTGCGATGTAGAATTTCCAGCAGTGCGCTGATGGAGTTAGTTTTGGTTTCGGCAGTCTCTAGACAAGAAGGAGGAGTAGGGAAGAGTATGTTGGATTGTTCGCTGAGTTTGATTAAGAGTGATTCTCCGTTTTCTATGTCTGTTGAAGGTAAATATGTGGAGCTGATTTGGTTTTTGTTTGCCATGGCAATTCCTCCTATCTGCCTTCTCTGTTTGATTGCATTAGTTGATAGCTGCCGGGTATGGCTCCATGAGCAATTACTTTATAGTTGTCTGATAGCCCTGTTTCTGTGAGGAAGAGGGCGTCAATGCTGCCTTCGCTAACAAGGTCGTACATTTCTGTTTGGTGTTTTGCCATAGATCGTACGTTAAGCAGGCTGCAGTGTAGCATGTGTGCTTTGAATGACTCTTTGTTGGATGCTTTTCCTGGATGTCAGTGTTGGTGAGGTGTGTGGGTTACCTACTAGTTCGATGGGGTTGGTTGTTTCTTTGTGTTTGTCTAGATCCTCTGTGCCTTTGTTAAGGATTTCCAGGGCTGTCACATTTAAAACAAACATTCATGACAGAGTGAGAAATGACCCTGTAATGACTTGCTCCTCCTCATTGCGCCTTCTTCTAAAGGCAGAGGGGGGATTACTCTCATTCCAGGGCATTTAAATACCCTGAAAATCCCTGTTGTTTTCACAAATGTGCAAAGGGGGGAAAAGGGCATCTGAATGAGACCATCTAGGTTGCACTAATTCAGATGATTAATTGTGCTTCTCCTTTTTTTGGCTCAAGTGAGGAGGTGTGCTTGCACATCTCACATGCGTCAAAAAGGTTATGAAAATCTGACCCATTGAATTTTTCTAAAGATCAGCCCTTGGCCTTGCACCACCTATATGCCACAACTATTGCATTACAGTACAGCTAGAGAGAAATGACATATGAGAAGGGACACAAAGTTGTAGGTGCTGTTTGGTTATTTGCCCACCCATTGACTGCCCATGGCCATGCCAATCTCTACGGCCATCTTTGAGCTTGCTTTAATCAAGCCTTACCATCTGCACTCAAAGTGCCTGCCAATGTGTTTTCAAAGCAGTCTTCTGAGAGTTAATTAATTAATTGGAGCTTTAAACGCGCAACAAATGCAATAAAAAAATGCAATAAAAATGTCTTTACCAAGTCTGCCTTCAGCCACTCGATTTCTATGCACTATGGATGTCCTTCATTGAAGTTCTATGAAAAACAAGCATTGGCAAAGCAACCAATTTTTGTTTCTGTATACGTATTTTGGATGTGTCAAGCACTGCTATTAGATGCCCAGGTATTCTCACAATGTTGCACCTGCTGTCATCAATGGGCAGTTAATACCACTACAGCAGGGCCTGGCAAGTGCCTTTCCAATGCCTACACAAATGTCCAAACTGTTGGCATTTGGCAATGCTTATTTTTCATTTTGGCTGAAAGTTGGCAAAGCAGAACATCTTTAAAAAGTGTGAGAATAACACTTGAATGCATTTTTTTTTATTCATTAGGTACATTGAAAGGACATGCATTCTGAGATGTGGTCAACATTAAGAAAATCCTTTAATTGCCAAGTATGAAGCAGGCACATGCCCAAGCATGCTTTGGCAATAAACATGCCAGAATTGCGTAGGCAGCACACCCATCATGGAGTATAAACCCTACTGCCCACCCACACCAGACAGCCCTCAGTATGAACCCAATGCAGTACTGTGCATATACACCACCCCACTGCACTATGCCCACACCACCCAACCTTGCACATATACATCACCACACTGCACACACACAGAGCATTCCAACACAACACTTCACACTGCCCCCAGCATAGCAATGCACATACTTCACCCTACTGTGCAGACGTGCAGTGCTATCCAAGCATACTGAAGTTTGGGCTTACAGTGCTGATGTTCATAATGCTATCTTGCTCTACTGTGAAAACTACAAATAATTTAACGTGGCATCACTGTGCTAGTAGGCCATATTTGAATCTGCCATTGCATATAATAAGTTGGCATATTGGTGTCTAGCCTTTTTGTGCTAAGTAGATATAATGTAACTTTGCATTAACCTCATAATTGAGCAGCACAGAATATTGCACTGCTATGCTAAATGGGCATAATGTAGCCAGTAACCTCTTTGCTAAATGGACATAATGGAATCTGGCACTGCCTTTTAACTGGGCAATTGTGGACACTGGCTATACTATGCTCATTTTGCATAGCCTCGATAATCGATTGAGTACCTAGGCATTGGATGGTAATTGTGCCTGAAACCGATGTATTGATGCCAATACCTAGTAATGGTATGAGTACCTTGGATTATGATCAGAAAACATTGCAATTGTAAGTACTTGGGCTTTTGATTGCATTACTTGGTATTACTTGGTACATGGTAGAAATATATGGTGCATGGTGTGAATACCAGAGGATCATGCCCATAGCTGACAAACAGTGGTACTTTATGGGCCTATGACGGAATAGCTGGTAACTAGCATGGGTAACTGAAGATTAACGCCAATGCATATAAAATGCTTATATGTCAGACCAACACTATTTGCTTTGCCAGTGCTTGCTCTAAGTGGAGTCTAAAATGTTGCAGCAGGCATGCTAATAGCCAAATGAGTAATTTCGTCTATCACCCTTTTTTATGGACATTATCTATACCGCTCTCTCCCTCTTAAATGTTCCTCCTCCCTGATCATCTTTGTTCCATCACTCTCAGCAACTATCCACCTGTCCACTACTCCCTTCTTTCAACCTCCCCTAATTCCCCTTCTGAACTCTTCCATTCCACTCTTTCACTAACCAGGGAGAAGCACTGATATTATAATTAAATACCCGGTAATCAAATATGCACTCCTCTCTGCACAATTCACCATTTTATCAAGCATCCATAAGTATTCTTCGGTCCCAAAAACGGGTATATATCTTTCTAAGGAATCTTCCCAAACAGCTTTCTTCGCACAGGTGAAGCCTAACTGTTCCAGTTTCTTTCTCTGAGGCTGAGAGAAGCGTTAGTGTTTTGCTACGACTGAAAACCTGACTGTGTTCAAGTACATCTCATAAAATACTGAATCATATTGTTCTGCAATACATTAAGGTATCATGCATCTGGTAGAAATACAAGCAATAGCAACACTATTTGCTTGGGAATCTAAAGGATGCAACTAAAAAAAATATATATCAAAGCCCCCTTACAACAGTTACACTGAGAGCTTCAAAAAGATTGATAGTACTTTGCTTAGTTAAACTCCCTGCTGTAAGATCGCAAATGCTGGAAAGTTCGTTTTAGTAGTTCACAAATACTTTATTTCTAACACTGTTTTGCTGAAAATGTGTTTATAATAAGCGAGGTAACACTGTAGGAGTCAGCCTACATTCCACACACTCTGATTGGCTCCTGTAATTTTTCAGGTTGCGAATGGCAGAAACAAAATCAATCGGTCGGGTGCAAAGACTGCTCTGGAAAACGCAGCCACACTAATATTAAGAAATAATGTAATTATCTGGTCAGCAGGAAACACCTAAAGAGTGTTGTTCTATTAATCTGCACCCATCTGCCCTTCTTCCAACCCATGTTAAGTGTGCAATATTCTGTGGAAGTTTGGCCTACAAAGAAGCGCCATTTAAGTGTGTTTCACTCACTCATTCACCCACTCATAATTCAGCGGTTATTCAAATCTGGCAGCCTTTCAATTTTCTCTGGAGCAATTATGGACTTTTCCCCAAAAAGTCATGCTTATATGAATCCAGTCTTGTTTTTGTGTTTTTGAAGCTGTAATTAAGAAGGCAGACCCACATGCAAATAGTTATTTATGTGCCCTCATTTCACATTCAGACTAATTTTTTATGTTCCCTTTCTTTTTACACCCCTTGTCTTCGTTTTCATTTGATCAATAGTTTTATAAATGGACTGATTTACAAAGGAAATGCACATTGTAAAATAAAATATGAACACGCAGGTATGTAAGAGACCTTCAAACTCTTCAAGTAGCTGATGCCTCAATTTTGCAAATCACATTTTTTCTGCTGTATTGTGTTTGGAAGTATATCGCCTGGTTCGAATACAAACTGTGTATTCAGTTCAACCCAAAGACCTATCCTCGCGAGGTAAACGCTCCTTAAACCAACTCAGCACATTTCTTCGCAAAACTCAGCTACAAAATAGCTCGAATCATCGGGGAATTGCACATTATGTGATGTTACAAAAACTGAATGTCTTCCAATAATGTAAAAGCAGTTATAAAAAGATATGAGACACACTCCAAAAACGTAATTTATTTGCGTGGTGCCCAGCCTAGCTCTTTGATGCTCAGAACTATAGCTGTTTTTCTTTCAGACGAGGCCCACGGCCGAGTTACTGTTTTATGCAGCATGCATAGGGCTTTTCCAATGATGTTCCCGTCGCTGGCCTGGCAATCAGTGTTAGAATGGCACAACAGAGAACACTCACCATTAGAGGCACTATCACTGAAAGTAAACACTGTACGTTATTGCCCTATGGGGACATTCTCATCATTGGTTCGCCACAAAAGTATGTGATTAGGGAAGTGTTGCGCTTTCACTCGTCGGGGTTTGCGTAGTCTGCCACCAAACACGGTGAGACGGTGAGACAAACAGGTTTGAGCAGCCTCGTGAAGACGGTCCAGTGAGGAAGCCCATTCAGAAGACTGAGCTGCCTCCGATGCCAACACAATACGAGAACATCACCCAGAAGCTTAAGAAACTGGAACTCTTCCTTTATGAAAGTCCACAAAAAGCATAATGAATAAAGAACTGAAGGAAAAGCCCAGAATTCCCGAGAAAATACAGGGCCTGATTCTCAAAGAACTGCATGTTGGCAATTGAGGAGATGCTATCCATCTGAGAGTTGCACCTCTACCTTACACCTGATTCAGAAAGGCAACACAAGCGACGTGGGCCACCTCATCTGTCTCCTCCTTCCTCCCCTTACTGGTTTTTTCCTCCCCACACCACCTCCAGCACTATCTGAAATGTCGTCAGGCCTAGTATGATAGTCGCTTGTTTTGTTCCTCCCCTACCTTTCTGCACCCCTCTCCCTCACCTCTTGTTTTTTCCCGCCTCTACCAGAAATGTCATCCAGCCTAGTACTGTAGTCGCCTGTCTGTTTCCATTTCCTTCCCACTCTCCCCCTCCCTTCCTTATCTATGTCTTAGCTCTTGGACTATCTGAAATGTCGTCAGGCCGAGTACGATAGTTAATTTCACATCCTTACTGTTCATGGCCTGTAAGAATGTCATTGTTTTTTCCCTTGTTCCCTCCCTTGCCTTGAAGCGCTTTGAAACACATTGTGTATAGGCGCTATATACATAAACTATCATATCATATCACTTAGCAGATACAATGCTCGTGTAAACAGGCCATTCACAAAGATGTGCTCAAGGGACATCTCTGAGGTGCCCACAGGCATGCCCTCGCTTGCCACGTGGCAAATGCAAGTGAATCAGGCCCTTTCTTTTCATCTCTGCTAACATGTGTTCCGTGAATAGCTATGGTGAATCCTTATAAGCGAGTTCTGTGACATTATACACACATTGGTAATGGACTTTTCGTGCTTGAAATCTCTACATCAAAATAATGTTTTTTGTATGTTTCACTGGGCAACCTTGCACATATGTCCAGCTAGTTGGATTGCAATGCACACCTGTATGTATTGTTATCCATGATCTCTGAAGCCACCCTGTCCTGAAATGGGTATATCAGGGATAGGCCTAGGCAGGCTGGAATAAGCCTTGCCCTATTGGAATGTGGAATCAGGTTCCTAGGCAGAGGAAGAAGATGGAGGTTTCCAGAGCAGTTGAGGGAGAGGTGGAACATTATCATCTATTGAGTTCAGGTGGAAGTAGAAAAAATGAAGTAGGCGGGGGAAAATGCTGGAAAATGTTCTTATGACAAATATTTAATTTTTGTATCTGCTCTTTCTAGATCAGCTTTTTGCCTGATCCACTGCCTACCATTATATAACCACCAATACAAATTCCCTCTACTGTGATCCTGTCATAGTATCCCAGATTGTTAACACTGTGCTTCCCTATCCTATTCTTTCTTCTCTCCACCACCACTTTTTCCCCCTGTTTTCCATTCCTCTTCCTACACAGACTACAGTTTGGTTGCCGCAGAGCGGTGTAAAAGATGCTATTATCTCACGCAAGCCTCTTGCACGTTAGACCTTTGTGGTGGCGATTGGCGCTGTATAAAAGCTTCATAACATAATATAACATGAAATAACAATTTTAAACATGTTTCCCTTCAAATAACCCTAATACCTGCCTTCTTGTGTTTTAACTCGTCATGTCCTTTCAACACTGCCTCTTTGTGCTTCACCTCCTGCTGTTCTTCATCCCTTTTTCTCTCCTATCACTCATCTTCTTTTCTTGTCCCACATCACCCTCATTGTCTACATTTTCATGCTGCCCCTCAACATCACTCCTACTTCAACATCTCCTGACATACTGCATCTTCCTGCTCCAGAGACGCCACCTCCATCGTGTCACTAGCCTCTTCCACATCAGTTAGAGGACCTCCCCCAAAGACTGATACTCTTCTGTGTCTGCACCCTCTCCAGCTCCTTCTCTCACTGACCCGTTCCATCATTTGTTGGCTTTGTCTTTATCATCCATAAAGACTTCCACATCATTGTTCTCAGATGGGGCGTCAGCCTCAATATTAATGGTCTATGCCTCGATCATCACATCTACCCCAACCGCTGCCAGTTCGTCCTCATCAGAAAATGGCATGATCAGAATGGCATCCAGAAGATCCGTTTGTATCCATAGTAACATGGAGCAATACTCCTTTTTAGTTTTTGTCTTTTTTGGTAGAAAGATGAGGGTAAACGGGGAATGTTTAACAAAATAACACAAAGGGCATGGCATACAAAGGATTTCACATGAGTTCTCTCATGGGGGGTCGCACAGGGTTTCATTTCTTTCTTCCATTTTGTTTAATCTATAGGATTTAAAATATTGTTTGTCTTTTTTTTCAGTGGAAGGAGGAAGATTAATCTTCTGTTCTTCTATTTTGTCCCTTGGCATCTCTAACTTTGTTTTTTCTTGGGGTTCCTCCTAGATTTCCATTCACTCCTACTAGTGTCTTGGGCAATCAATCATTCTTTCAATTTCAGTCTTTGATCTGGTGTCCCACAATGTTCAGTTCTTAAAGCAATACAATGTTCCCGTTATGCTCCACATCTTTATTCAGTTATTCACACTTTTCGTTGAACTTGCTTCTATGCTGACAATTCTCAAAACGTTGTTACTTTCCTTCCTTAACTTTTCTTCTTTCACTGATCAGCTCTACACTGTTATCCCCGACTCTCTCTCTGCTATCAAGCCTTGGATGCACCCTCATTCTTTTTTTAAAATTTTTATTTTATACCTCTTTTTTGTTCTTGTCATTTTCAACTTTACAAAATCCACAAAAGCTGTCAATCTCTTACATTTTTACTAATAAATCTTACCCTGATTCATTCCTGACTTGGCTACTTTTAATTACTTCTTTGCTTTCCAACCTTTTTCCCCAATGAATCCTATTTTTGATTCTGCCATCCATCTGTTATTTCAGCTTCCTCCCCACTCCCATGTGCACCCCCATACAATGACTTGGTTGGCTTATTTTTCCCGCTCATCTTTAGTCCCTCTTTCTCTTTTTTATGTATCCATGATTTAACATCTATCCTCCTATCTGCCTCTTCAGTCAGCCTCAACTCTCGCTTCCTTTCATGCTTCTCTTAAAGTGTATATTCTTACCTCTTCTAACCATTAAGGATGTAATGAGGAGCTGATTGCCTTCTGTGTATTCATGTAGTTCCTTCATTTTGCTACTTTTGTACAGCACTTAGTTATAAGCATTATAGTATTTCAATCATATAAACAATAAATTAAGAGAAACAGTTAAAAAAAATCACAGAGTCCCACAAAAGTTTTTCATAAATGGTTTTCACAAAGGATTTATATGTGTGAGTTACAGGAAGAATGTCTAGGCAAAAGGGATTAAAATAGCAAAGATTCACAAATGGTTACACACAAGGCTTCGCAAAAACTCAGTAAAAAACTAACAGGCAGTGAAAGAAATGTGAAAGATTCACCCAACAATGTTCTGCATGGTAACAGCAAATGGGCTCCTGTTCCCATCTATTGTAGATCATCCCTTTTTCTTCCACTAACAGGCAAGCACAATCCATGGAGATACAGAAAGTGGGCTGATACTTTTTTATTGCCATCAATTCCCCTTAGATATTTTATGGTTCTGCATCATCTCTGACTGTCTCAGAGAGATTTGGTGTTTTTCATTGGTCCTACAAACCACCCACCACATTCTCCCATAATTTTGGGTAATACTTGCATTCGTCACCGAACATCATGACACTGTATGACCGAAGAATTATGTTTGACTTGTGAGTTTGTCAGGAGCCGGATTTTTACAGAATCATAGTTGTCAGCACTTACTTCCTCTCCTGGTGTGTCCATAACTGCATACCTCTGGATCTTGAACTCTAAGTAGTGCAGCTTGTGGGCCCTGCATCTCTTTTCTAAGTTGACAAGTTCTGTGTTTTTCAGTATATCTAGTAACATTTGGTACTCTCCAAGCTTTCTCCCTATCATGCTGTGTAAATCCTTGCAATGCTGTTTGATAAAACGAGATTTCGTTTGCTCACAGACTCTAAACAAGACGATGCTGATAACAAGAGTAAAACAAAGAAAATGAGAACCAGGAGTACGAATCGAGGTATGTTGAACTGAACGCTGTGTAACATTACATATGAGTTTAAGACCACCAGAGGTCAGGTTAAACTTTATATTGCCAGGCCTAAACACACTCACTTATATGACAATAGAGTCTTCTCACTTAGAAATTGTGGTATTCTAATATGATTGTTTAACAATGAGAGTTAAACAAAGCACATGACATGAGCTATTAATAGTGGTATGTGACCACTTGACCAGTTACTTATGAGCTGTATTAAGGAATGCTGAAATATTTTCCTTGTAGTTTGCGGGTATGCATACTGCGTGATCTGACATGTATTGCATGCTATTCAACACTACGAAAGAATACGGGTGCAATATATTTCAATGTAAATCTTTAAACCACTGCTGAAGAAGTTATGTTATTTTCATTGTACTGAACTGAAGGAATGAAACATGTTGGGTAATTTTCGGCTACAAGAAGTAGCCATATAACAAAATATTGATTCTTATGTAATCTCGATAATCAGAACTATGTTAAGAAAACAAGAGTGTTGTGATTATTAGAGGAAGTAGTTCAGTATTGTGTCAATGGTTTTATGGAGCACAAGTCACTTTGAATGGTGATTAATTGTTGTATGAATGTAAAATTATTAATAAATATGTATGTTTTTACTTGTATAAAGTAAGTGTGTTACTTACCTATCTCTACAAGGATTTGAAGAAAGGTTTGTGTGTATTATGTGGCACAATTCAACTCAATTCAAGTTTATTCTGAAGAGTTTTCCGTCAATCTCAAAACATACATAAATATACAATACAAATAACATAACAAAAAGCCATATACAACCTCAGGCATAACATATCATAATGTTGTATTACCATATTACTACATAAGGAAAAGGTATCTTTACCTAATTTAAAACGGAAATGCTTTCTATCAATAAATCATCATATCAAAACTGTTCCATTAATTATACGTGCTTGCTATCATATTACATGAAGTACAAAGCGATTAAGAGCTTTCTGTCTATATATCATCATATCAGAACACTAACATCCTTCAACGTCTCTTCTTGCTCTCATATTGTATAAAGTGAATGGTGCTTAAATCTCATCATTTCAACTACAAACACATATCTTGCTTATTAAAATTGAAGTTAATAAATCTCTCTCAAAGGCCACGCTATATACTCCATACATGAGTCCATGTTTATAGATCTCAAAATAGGAACTACTTTTTTTGTATACAACATAGAGATGACAAATAAGAAATTAGCATTGACAAAGCCAATAGTTTTTCATTTGTAGTTGTTTATTGCATTTTGCATTTAGCATCGAGGGAAAGAATGAGAAATGTCAACACAGACAGGAAGAATAGCATGGTAGGGAATGAAGGGCAGCACAGTGGGTGAGAAAAGCAATGTGGGGAGAGGAATAGGAAGTAAATGGCAACAAGAGGGATAAAGAAATCCAATAGATTAAATGGAGGTCAGCAACAGCACACAAGAGCTTTGTAAAACATTTGAAGGAATGGGTGACAGTGCAAATGGGGTAAGGAGTGACAAGGCAAAGGGGACGGAGAAAAAGCACAAGGGGCACTGATTTACAGCACAAAGGTGGGTGAGGCAATAGCGTTAGAGGGGAAAGGAGCAAAAGCACAAAGGGGGAAGGAGCGACAGTGCAATGAGGGAAGAAGCGACAGTGCAGGGGGGATGGAACAACAGTGCAACGGGGTCATGACGGTGCAATGGGGAGGCATGACAGCAGAAAGGGAAGGAGCGACAGCACTAGGGGGTGGCATGATAGCGCAATGTTGAAGGAGGGACAGCACAAGGGGGAATGACGGAAAGCACAAAGCGGAAGGAGAGGCAGCACAAGGGGGAGGGAGGGACAGTGTACAGTGCAAGGGAGAGGGACTGTGCTGGGGGAGGAGGAACAGCACAAGGAGGGAGGGTCAGCAAACGGGT